>NW_004524606.1:9970250-10001290 GCF_000260255.1 Octodon degus | reverse complement strand
AATTTCTCTTAGTTCACTGAAAAGAAAGGTTTGTGCTAATATTGTTTGGACAATTAAATATTGCTGATACCTTGTACTCTGAGTAATGTAAAGATAACAATTTACAATATAGTAATAGTAATCATGGTTACCCTCCTATTATTGTGTTTGAAATTTTGTTTTATGGTTTGTCTTTAAATAAATGAGGAGCTCAAAAAACATACTTGATATGTGTGCAACTTAAAGAATAGCACCTATTTATCCTTTAGGCCACTTGAAAAATGAAAGAATTTACTAATACACTTGGTACCTTTTAGTCTTCCATCCTACTTCTGAGAGGAAACTACTGTTGTGAATTTACGTAAATTTTACCTTTACTGATCTATATTCCTAAACAATATAGTGATTGATTTTGTATGGCTTATACTTTATTTTTATTCTGTTTGGAGATTCATTCAATTTCTTTCCTCTGAAGTTTTATAGTCTTAATAGTAACTAGCAAAATTTAAAAATATATGAGGGCCGACCTAATAGCTCAGCAGACTAAAGTGTCTGCTTAGGCAGAGTGCAGCGGCTGGGGGTTTGATCGTGCCATGTCAGCCCCTCCCTCGGAGCTCACTGAGACAGTGACTGAGACTGGGCATGGTGGCCCACGCCTGTAACCCCGCACTTGGGAGGCTGAAAACAGGAGAATTACTGGGAGTACGATTTACATAGTGAGATATATATATATATATATATATATGTTAGCTGTGTCCTGGCTGCCAGGTCCTATAGGATACTGTAGCTAGTTCCTTGGTGAATTTAGGGAAATCTCATTCCCTGTCCAGCTGGATGTGCTGCATGTGTGGTATGACACCTTGTCCAAACTTTGCTCCTCCAAGTTTGTTTGGAGGAGCAAACTGAAAATAATGCTGCCAACAGAGGCTGGCCTTTAGAAGACAGTGTGACTGGCTGGGCCTATATCCGCACCACTAGGGGCTGGAGTGATGTTGGTGAGGGGCTAGCTAATCTGTTCAGAAAGGGAAACAAAAAGGAAATAAAAATGATCTATTGGTTGTCTCAGAAGACTGTTGTGAGACTCAAAGGAACTGCTAGGAATAAGGGCTGCTGCTGGACCCACACCTCATGTGCACCAAACTCTTGGGACACCAAGATGTCTTTGCTTTTGGGGTGGCTCAAGATGTTACAAAAAGCTGCCGTGGGGCTGGTATCTAATTTTCTGATCAAGGTCCATCACAGGCCCTGTGGAATTTTTGATCAGTCACTTAACTTTCCCAAGGATTCTTTTTTTTTTTTTGTGAAAGGGAAGACTTAGATCAGATGAATGGTCAAAAACTGTATATTTAAATGGATGCCACTTGAAGATATACTCATACGTGAAATAAGCCAGACCCACATGTGTAAATATCGTATAGTCTCCCTAGTATAAGAATAAAAAAAAAAAACTCAAAAGAAGAAACAAAAACAGAAAGGTATAACACAATTAAAAGGAAACCAAGAACTTGAAGATTAGATAACAAAGAGAGGGCAAGGAGAAAATCTAGGAAACATGATAGGGGCAAAGCCATACATTTATACACACAAGATGGGTAACATAATGATCCTGAGAATCTTCAGCATGTTTTTGAAAATAGCAGTTAATTGGTAGGATTCTCACCCTGACTAACTATATATGCTGATAGCTGTGAACTAAGCAACTGCACTGAAGATAGCAATGTGTAATAGAAGGGTCATGCTTGGAATGCCTGTCATTCTGGTCTTCCAAATATGTACTGCTTGTCATGACATACCAATTACTGCCATACTGTCTCTCAAGTAAATGTTTGTTTTAAAAAAGGGTAATAAATGAAAACAAGAGACAAGAAAAAAATGTCACAAGACTGTTCTGCTACAATGCTATATACGATTAGTTCTAAATTTCTGTGTAAAAATATGTAACTGTTTATTCCTATTTTTAAAATATTTTTTGATTTTTAAATTTTTTTCTTTATATTCTGTAGGAACTTAAAGTTTAACATATCAATACTTGATGGAAAATACCTGTTCCATGTTATGCCTAAGATGTTTGATATTCAGACAGATAGTGAGGTTAAGCTCAACTGCCTATGTTGTAGGGTAATAATAATAAGCTTCTCTTCTGGAAGTTTAATAACCTAAGTTTGCAGACCAAAAATTAGAGAAAAAGAAGGGCTGCAAGGGCAGCCAACATTTTGGCTCTAGCCTTTCAAGGTCAGTGAAGACACAGGACATAGGAGAACCTGTACTGTATCATCCTATAATTCAGTTGTGTACCAAATTTTCTGGTCAAGGAGATTATGGGGCCACAGAGGAAAGTGATCAATGATGTAGAGTGTGCCTAAGGAAAGTCACATGGAGAGAAAACATTCTCTCAGGCTTTCATAGAGAGCAAACTGGTCAAGCAATGGCCATGACTCATCCACATGGCTGACACTGATCAAGGATCTACAAACTGTGGTACAGGGTTTCAGGCTAAATCCTGAGGGGATTTGACTGACCTTGGCAGATACAAAAGTTACATTTCTTATTATATAGGTCTTGCTTTATCTTGGTCTTAACCATCCAGCAGAAAAGTATAAAAATTGAGATATAAAAAGTAAAGCTATATTAATATGCTGAGCTATAAAAGGCTCAAGTCAATAACTTCTGACATTGCCAGTCTTACAGAAAATACACTACTATTGTGGACTACTGGACTATATTGGAATATTTTGCTGAATTCACGCACCTACAATATTTAAATGACAATGAAATACCCTTCTCTGACAAAACTAAACAAAAAGGGCGATACAAATGAATGATCATTTTGTATCTGTATATTCAAAATAGTTGGATAGATATACAGCTGCATTCTCTTAATTCAATGAATAGAGAGATTTATTCTAATAGTGTTTGTGTACAGGATATCATGTCTGCATCTTCTACAATGAATAACCGCTAAGAAGACAACAATATGCAATGTATTGATTATTAAAACTGTGCTAGTAATCGATTTTGAAACTGTCTCATTGCTATTTGTTTCTCAATAAAATTATTTTTAAAAAATAAATAAAAATAAAAATAAAACCCATCTTATGGTTTGTGTCAGGATGCCCCCTTAAAGCCTCATGCAGTCATGGGATGTGGGCTTTTGCCAAGGTGACTGAATCTAGAGTTTGTGACTGATTCCTGATGGAACGCTAGGACTTAGGGTATTGGGATTAAGGCTGGGTCATTGCTGGACCAGTCCACTGATTGGATTGGCACTGCCCTAATCACAACAGCCTGTGGATAAAATAAAAAGGGGAGAAAGTGGCTTGTGTGCCCATTTCTCTTCTTGTTGCTTTTGTTGTTTCCTGCCACTGGGGACTGTTGCCCCTCTGCCGTGCCACCCTGCCATGAAGCCAGACAATTATGGACTGAAACCTCTACCAACTGAGCTAAATGAATCCTTCCCCCTTTAGCTTTGTGTATTGGGTGCTTTGTCTCAGCAATAAGAAAAGTAATCAAGACAGCCCAGGTACAGAGTAGGTCTGGAGCTGGGCCTGGGAACTCGTGTTGCTTTTAGCTTAATCACAGAAATCTCCAAATAGATTAAATACAGACACATTGCCCACATTCACTAGCTGCCAACATTTGAGTGTAAAGTGGTACCTGGGTTCTAGAACTTGACTCTTTCCACAAATTTGGTCACAAACCAAGGTGGATGAGAACCGAATCAAATTTCATGCTTAGGTTCAATGTTGACTTTATGGAGAAATCTGATTCGGTCCTCGTCCAGTTCAGTTTGTGATCAGAAGCATGAACTGAGTTTGTGAATCAAGGTAGCACTGTATTTATTCAGTCTATCCTGTGGGAGTTACTCTCACTATTTCCCACCAGGGCCATCTTACTGTGCTCAGGGGCCCAGAAGGGATGAACTCTGCAGCTGCTGCACCAGCTTCCCTGGCCCTTCGGCTTCTACAAAGGCTGGACAGCTGTCAAGGTGGGTTTGGCTGAGCGTTTCCTTGGCTCCTTCCCTCCCACCCACTGGCAATAGCTGTCCCTCCACCCCGGGGTACAGCTACCAGCCTCTCTAGAGGGCACCTGTATCTGTAGGTTCTAGCCATCCCCTCCCTCTTGTGCTTCAGGTCCAGGCGTCGCAATTTCTCCACCACTGCTTGCTGTTCCTTACTGTTTTCCCTAAACCGTGTCTACATCCCTATAAACAACAACCGCTCCCTAAGTTTATTTGCACATGGCATTCTTTCCTGTGGGAACCAACCCCTCTCTTATGTGTGCTTGAATAATCCTAAAACAAATCACTATGCCACAGATGCCACATTCACACTCAGCAAGACAAACATAATTAACATCATACACAAGCAAGTATCTGTATATTTCAAGTGCCCCTTTGGGGTGTCTGATCAGTCAGGCTTGAAAACGCCTGGAATAACCTACCCTTAAAGGGTCTTTCCAAATCAAATAACCTACCTCTCTAAAATGCAAAGAATATTCCAGTTCATAGATTTGAGTCAGTCTCCACCTGGTGGCAGGAAAGCTTGCCTGGAGCATAGACTGATGAATTAGAATCTGGTCTTATCATCAAACTGCTGTTGCCATAGAAACCGCCCTAGAACATTTAGGAAGTGGTTGGAACACCTAGATCTGGCTTTACAATAGGCTAACAACCAGCTGGACACTGCCCCAAACATTCTACATAAGTGTGCATCTTCTGTCCTCAAAAAATGGGAGGGGGCAGCCATCCATGGGATGACAAAGGCAAACCATTACTCCTCCCCAAATATGGGGCTTGCTCACCCCAATTCTCTCCAAAGAAACCTCTCCCAGTATTTATCTCAGGGAGTCATTTACCTTCCTGAAGCTCACCTTGTATCAGACTTGTAATTATACTTGCTTTAGTCTTGGAATATTTAATTCCCTTTTTCAGGCTTAAGATCAAAAGTATCCATTAACTGCTCCTTGATCTTCTCCCAGAAAGAGGCAAATCAAGGAACCCCGCCAGCTGGAGAAGGCACAGGTTGGCAGGATCAGACATCCAGGCCCTGATCTACACCCAATCAGCTGAGGCCATGAGGAGGTCATTTCTGGTCTCTAGGACAAAGCCTGTGACCCTGTCCTTAGGCTGGGAACTTAGTGTCTCTCTGTGAGTTTCCAGAAACCATTTCATCCTCACTATGCTAAATTACAACCCTGAGTGAAGATCTTGGCCAGGAAAACTCCATTCAAGTTTAGAGTAGCAGAAGTTGGCTGGGGATCAAAGCATCTCATTGCTTAAAGACGAGTCACTAGGGGCATATGGCTGCATATTTGGTGGGTTGTTTCCAGGCAATGTTTTCCTCGTTAGCTTCTACATGAAAGCGTTTTCCACTGAGTTAAACGATTTATATTATTCTAGTTTTCAAAGCAAATCCTTCAGCGACCGGCTGCTAACACCTACCTAATCCTCAGAGGCTGTGGAGGTTCCCCAGTCAGACCCCCTGTGCAGTTATCACCAACATCAGATACAGGCTTCTGCACATGGGTGCCTGAGCAAAGAAACTGAGCCAGGCTCAAAATCCGGTTTGGTGGGAGGAGAAAGGTCGCCTCTCAGCTAGATACCTCATGCTCTCTTTTTCTTCCGCATCACTGGCCTGCTCTCCCCAGTAGCTTCTGCTGGGGTCACTAGTCATTTGATCTGCTGGAGATAGAAAGGCTGCACGGTCAGAGCTGGGACTCATGTGCAGTTAAGAGATCTCATGCATCAAAGCTCAGGCCTACAGTGTCCTTTATGATTAGGACAGTCTATAGATGGAGGGGACATACAGTTCAGAGGACCCTGTTCTGAAGAGGTGGCCACTCCAGCTGCTGCCTTCTCCAGGCTAATAGTAAGAGGAAGACCCACAGGCTGGCTTCCCAGGGCCACTCCCAGAGGTCGTGCTTCAGTACCCTGGCATAGTGTTGCAGATCTGACCTCTTTAAAGAGCCCCCCTTGTGTGCTTTGGGGCCAGAATCTGCAAGACCTTCCAACTTGTTTGGCCTAACTTCATTAAGCTTAGAAGTAATGAACCTGTGTGTCCAAAAGCCTTTGCTTTTGTTGGGCAAGTCAAAATGATTGATAGGGGCAGATTTTACACCCTTAGATAATGCCACTGTGGCATCAGATGCCTGGACCAGTGAAGAAAAGTGATTGCTTGCCTCGTAGGTCACAGACATCCACAGTGAAGAGTAATGCCACCAGGGCTTAGGAAATCAAGTGCAGCCAGGAGCCCAAGAGGCAAACACAGGTGAGACCTGGTTCTGCCCACTGAAAGTCTTGATTCGATCACTTACCAGGCTACATGAGCTTCCTGAGAGTTGTTTATCTTGGGTTGTTTATCTATAAAATAGGGGAGAAACGATTTCATAAGGATGGTGTGAGGATTAAAGATGAAACCTACGAAGGGCCTACCTGTGTCTATCCCAGGCCCTACCCTGGATACACTTGTATCTATTTCTTGTCATTATTAGGTATTGTCACAAGAGATAAAAGTGTAGGTAATCTATTAATAGGCCCAATAATAGGTCACTCATTACCACCTCCCATCTACCCAGGAGTCCGTCCTCCCCCAGATGTCTGAGTTTGCATGCCCACCAAGGCTTCAGGTGTAGACGCTTAATCCCTACTGTGAGGACTAAGAGGATGAAAACGTAATCCAATTCTGATGTTCAGAGTTCTGGCGTCTGGGAAGGAAATCAGGTCAGATAAATCACTGGGGTGGGACCCCAAGGATTGGATCTTGGCAGTGGTTTAAAATGAGAGATGGAGAGCAGCCGTACACGTATGAGTACACTTGTGCTTTGTCTTGCCATGTGATGTTTTTGTGCCACTTCCTGACTCTGCCAGCAAGAAAGGCCTTAGATCTTGCGCCTCCAGAACTGTGAGCCAAAATCACCGCTTCTCCTTCCAGAGTAGCCCGGTGTGTGTATTTCACTGCAGTAATGAAGAAACAAACTGGTAGAAAGGCTCTGCATGCTCCTGCCCTGCCCCCCTCCAGCTGGCTCATATCCTCCACCACATGGTTTCCAACCTTCCTCTCTCTGCCCTTAGCCGTCTGTTTGTTCTCCTCTCTTCTCCTGGGTTACTTGACCACATCTGCTCATCCTCAGAGAAGACACCGCGAGAAGCTTTCCATCAGCCCGATCATATGCCTAGGGGTGAGACACAGGGTTTAGTTCCTCAAACTCTTTAGGTGGTAGCAGTGGGGTTGGAGATGAGGATGCCAAATGTGTGCCCAACATTTTCGCCCCAGTGTTTAGCCCAGACACTGTCGCATCTGTGGTCTCCAATGTATGTCTGAGTACTGGCAGGAAGGCAGGATCTTCTAGGATCTCCTCTTTGTGCAGGGATGTTGGAAAGATGGCCCTTGGACATTCACAGGCCACAGGTGTTGGAAATCGGGATAGAAGGCTGAAGAATGAGGCTGACAGCAAACTCTGGCAACCTTTGTGTGTCGACTGGGGCTGATCCAGGGATCACAGGGCAGGAAGTAGCTGGTCAGCATGGCTGTGACCACAGACAAAGACCCCTGGACCTCACCAGCCAGGGAAGGAGGCCTCGGGGAAGCACTGTGCCATTACTGAGTGGTGGGTCTAACATGTCTGTGCTCCTTGAGCGTGTAGCAGCTTGGCATCTCTAGATCCTGGCCCATGGCGGGGGTGGAGGTGTTCACAGTTCACTGTCCTGGCCACATTCTCTGGACTTCCTCTGTGGACAGAAGAGATGCCTCAGCTAATGCCCCAGCGTGCTCCAGGTGACTGTGAGCTCTTCCCACCCAATCTTCAGACATTTCCCCTGGACTCCTAGAAGTCAGCTCTTCCTTCATGGCACAGACATCTGAAAATTAGCTGAAAAATCCAATTTTACTTTCCTGGAAGTGCAGCTAAAAAGAGGGAGATCTTCCCCAGCCCTGCCTTCTCTGAAGAGGAGCTAGAAGTAAGTCCTTCTAACATGGAACCTCATTTCCTCTGTCCCAGAGGACTGGTCAGCAAAATCAGAAATATGCTATTGAGGTGGAAAGTCATGCTCTGGTCAGTGAAGGGTGGGATTTTGTAATCTAGGGAACAGTCAGGAGGTGGAGATGAGCTCTTTGGAGTCTGGAACCAGGGGCATTTAGCTTAGTAAGTTAATACCTGTCCCCTGTCCCCTGGCCCTTGAAGAGGTCTGGGAGTGGCAGGACCCTGTGGACTGTGTAGGGATGGACTGACATCCCCTCACCACCTCCCAGTGCCCTCCTCACACTGGTGACATCTGAGCCTTTGTAACTATTTCAGAAATGATTAGAAACTGGTAGTGTTTAAAACAAGGCAGAGAGAGACTGTAGCTGTGAAGAAAGCTGGTGGGAGGTGGCGTCTAGTATACTCTCGGGGCCTATAGTCACCACGAGCTCTTCCAGCAGAGAGAAGGAGGAATGACGGCTACAGCCTCTGGCTCTGTGCCTAGTGGCTGAAGCCCTTACAGAGACTGCTGTTTCATTCTAAGGCCCCCAAAGCCCAGAAGGTAACCCAGTTATTCAAAGAAACATAACTAATCCAAGACAAGTAGCCATTCAGTTATAATCCTGGAGCTTGTGATTTTTGTTTTTTTTTTTTCTTTTTTTGTTTTAATTTTCATTTTCTTGGCAGTGGGAGACACAAAGCTAAAGATATGAAGTTGAGTATCAGCAATAGATAAAATGATGTCAGCACCATTGGCCTGGAGGACCCCGAAATGGCAAGTGGAGGAGCACTCAAGAAGGGACAGTTGTGAGAGCAGAGGAATCCTGGACAGTGGGGCATGTAGGAGCCCAGCAAAGCTGTGGTGGGAGTATGGATATTGGTAGAGCAGTGGGCTAGCTGCATCGCTCGAAGTCACAAGTTCCTTGGTGGCCAGGAAAGCACGGCACCCAGGATAAGGGCAGCTTCTTCAGAGCACAAGGGACTAAGACCAATTGAGAGAGTACAGGAGGTGAGAAGTTCCTGTCCGGCGGTCTTGCCACTCAGCACAAGCTCAGCGACCAGGCTGGAGACAGGACCCTGTGTTCTCCACTCCTCTTTGCATAGTGATGTCCTTTTGTTCTCATAAATGCTGTCAAACATTTTCTTGGCTCATGAAGAAGATTATATCCCATTCAATCAATACCTGTGGCACAACGGAAAGAAAGCACCAAGGATGTGACAGCAGATCTAACATAAAAAATAAATAAAATGACAAGAGTTGGATCAGTGAGCAGCAAAGATCAATGACACCAAAACTTTCAGGGAAGATATGCCTACTGCAGACCCCAGGCTTGAAGGAATCAATCAACAGCTCTTGAAATATTGTGTGTCCTATGAAAGTATTGCCCGAGCTTCAGTGTCACGATTCAGGTGCCAGTGGCTGAGCAGAGAATAGACAGCCCATTAATACTCACTGATGGGCTTATTGATTGGTGCAGCCAGTATAATTAGGCCTGGTGATCTTCAGTCAGTGCAGCAGAAGGATGGGGAGGGCTGCAACCAGTGTGTCCAGAACAGAAGCGGAGCTCCAGACTCTGTCCTGCAGGCTGTGGGCCACCACGTGGCCTGGAAGCACCCCGGCCCTCTCAGGGGCTTGGGTCTCTCTTCTGTAAGAGGGAGGATAGTAGGACAGTGTTTTCCAAAGGGATTTTCTGCAAACCTTGGTTCTTTGAATGGTACTACTTTCTTTCCAACAAAAAGTGGTAATCAGACTTGGAAATCAGCCACTCTCCCCATGATACCACCTGCACGCACAGGAGTCAGACTTGGGCAGCGTTTACTTTATGTAAATTAAGCAGGATTTCTCAGAGCTTTTGGTGCACTGGATATTGGGATTACCTAAGAAGGACATAATATATAACTTTTTCACGTACTGGGCAATGAACCCAGGACAGACACATGCTAAGTGAGGGCACTACCACTAAGCTGCCTACCTAGCCCTTTATTTTTTACTTGAAGCAGGATCTTGCTACATTGCCCAGTGTGGCTTCAAACTTGCCATCGTCCTGCCTCAGCCTCCCAAGCAGCTATAATTTCAGGTGTGTACCATCACACTCTACAGCAATGTCTGTCTGTCTTTCTTTCTTTCTTTCTTTCTTTCTTTCTTTCTTTCTTTCTTCTTTCTTTCTTTCTTTCTTTCTTTCTTTCTTTCTTTTTCTTTTTTTTCTTTCTGCCTGCCTGCCTGCCTGCCTTCTTCCTTCCTTCCTTCCTTCCTTCCTTCCTTCCTTCCTTCCTTCCTTTTTCCTTCCTTCCTTCTTTCCTTCCTTTCCTCCTTCCTTCCTTTCTTTCACCTATACTAGCAAGTACAAATATCTGCCAGGCACTACTACATACTGGAGACAAAGCAGTGAAAAGACCTAAGACACTTTTTCAAAATGTTTGAATCTAGTCTACCGTTCAATCAACAAAGGAGAAAAATAAATAAATAAAGATTTAAAGGAGAGATAATATGACAAATACACTAAATTATATTAAAAATAAAACATAGGAAATGGAAGGTGGTACTATTTTATAGAGAAAAGAGATGAGTTTTCCATGTCTGATGAGGGGAATTGGAACAGAGACCTGGAGGACGTCAAGAGACCCAGGATGGGCAGGGAACCATAAACACAAGGGCTCTGGAGGAGGCCAGTGTGGCTGTCAGGGGTGCAAGGCTGTATTTTGGTCTTGACAAGGAGACTTTTCCTTGGATCTATTGAGCTTGGAGACAAGGGCTCACTAACAGACCTATAGCATGTTTCCCAAACTCAGGTCATCAAGCAGATGACTCTTTATTTTAGGATGACACAATTCTTGGGGATGACATCCCATAAGAATATTATGTTTCTAAGTTCACTTCTAATAACAGGATGTGTTGAGATAGGGCATCATGTTTTAAACTGAACCTGTGTGGAAAGATGAAATGTATGAATTATAAAATCCATTTAGAGAAACATTGCTCTGTTACTTATTTTTAAAGTTTTAGAGCAGATTGTTATCTATTCAGTATTAAGTTCTTTAAATCAAAAATACTACAGGGCTAGAATCACCCTCCCATTTTGCCGTCTGTGTAAATTTTGAACAATTACTTGTCCTTTCCAGGGCTGAGTGTCCTTGTCTGCAAGACAGTGGTAATCATGCTTCTTCCCATAGTGGCTGGTGTGAGAATTACACAAGATAACATGACTATGTGTTTAGTGCGATGCCAGGCACACAGCAAGTGTTCAGTCAGTGTTACCTGCCAGGATCACTAAGGTTCAATACTGGAAGGGGCCCTTAAAGTGGTGTCAACTGAAGACCCTCATTTGTACACAGAAGAGGATGACGCAAAGATAACGTGAGTGTTGAGACCCCTAGAGTGTCTTCCATGGACAGGGACTTGAAACCTATACCACACACTTTGCACAGCATGCCCAGCATCCTGCAGCATGTGTGTGCCTCCACAGAGTAGCAGCTGTCTTTTTTTTAAGTCCCATGCCCATTCCTGCTTATTCCTGGTTCCAGTACAGTGAAGCTCAGGACTGCTGAAGACTCCTTCACACCCTATGGAGCTATCTCTCTGCCATTAATACAGCCAGCCTGGGCATAAGGCCAGGGCACTAAGGCAGAATCAAGAGATTCCCTGAGAACTGAAGTCCTGACTGACTGTCTGCACCTAGATCAGCCTAGTACTGAAATCTCATCCCATGCTGGGAAACTTTCAACTCCTGAAGCCAATATATTGCTTTATTTTTAAACTATGATAAACTGGACTTTTTAAATATATTATAGCTTGAAGCATCTTAACTGATATCCATCAGATAACTTATCCAATCAGCTCTCCATGACAACCCTGCTTAAGGATGCTGCTGTTCCCTCTTTACAAATGGAGAAACACACAGAGAGAAAGGCTTCCTTGCTATTGGGCTGCTTACAAACAACATTTTCATTGCTGTAGTCTCAGCGGGGGCGGGGGTGTCACAGATGTAGGTGGTCTTCTATATACTGGCTATGTTTCCTCATCTATAAAATTAATCTAATTTTTTAAGGTTTTTCTCCCAAGGTTGACATGCGGGGTTAAATCACATGGATCTGCTAACAGGAAACTCTTCACAAATGTAGTGTGCTGTGAAAATGTCCACTCCTCCTAAACCAGGGCTCCCACTTAAAAGCCAAGTGTGTTTCACATTTTACGTGTCTCCGCTGCTGTGGGCTAGGCTCCAGCAGAGTCTTTGATGCAAGTAAGTCTTTCAGTTTCTTGTTTATACAGATCATTTTCTCAGTAAAGTCTTCTTTTATATCTAGCAAAGATTTTAAGTCCAACCTAGCCCCTGACTCCACTTGTTATAAATCGGAACTGATCTATGGTCCAAGCACAGGCCCAGCTTATCAGATGACTACTCACACCTTCATGCACACCTCCAGAGGCCCCTGCTTCTTGGGACCACAGGCCTATGCCACTTTCCATGATTGCCTGGAAGATTTTCCCAGCCCTCTTAGCATCCCAAGTATGTATTTTTGTTATTTTCTGCCTTTAGGGATTAAAAAGATAAATATGTGTCACTATGCAATTTTCTCTTATTAGGAATAACTTTGAGGTAAAAGTCCCTGTGGTTATTTAGGGTAATGGAAGTGAAAGACTGTTTATAATTCAGATAAGAGGCTGAAAATTCATCCTTACCAGGAATATACTAGAACGATTTGCCTAAATGATTCAGCATTGATCCCTCAAATATATTAACCATGAACAAGAAGAATTGTGTTCATCTTTGTACTGTTTGTATTAGAATAGAGTACTTGTCAGACAAGGCCCTGGCTTAATAAGCACAGTATATAAGGAAAAACATGAAATAGATTTATTCTTGTTATTTGAGTAGTATGGGCTTCATTGTACACACTTTGCTTGTGGCAGTGGGGAAAGTAATTTATCTGCAAGTCTTCACTTTTCCTTTCATTTCCACCGAATATAAAGATTAACTGATGGTTTAACAATCTTGTTCAGACCATATTTATGAAGGGAAGCTGTTCTCACTCAAATAACTTCCAATATTTTCTGAGTTGTAGAATCTTTTATAAAAATATGATGGTAAGACTTTCAGTCATAAAAGTTGAGATATTATCTCTTATTAGCAACAAGAAAGGAATTTTTGTACTAATTTGCACGGAAAGGGGAAGCAACAACATGGAGGAAATAGAAAAATCAAGTTCTGCCATCATAGTAACTTATCTTGAACTTAGGTGCCACAGCAGACAGAGTAGGCGTGTTACGGAGTGACGTCAGGCCTAGGCTCACTTCTGTGTTAATCCCAGGAGTGTGTGTAACCTTGAGTACTTTGCTTGTTTTCTTTCCCTCCAATCAAAAGTCTTTAAAATACATTCAGGGCTGGAAGTGACGACCTTGCAGTGGACAGTAACCCACTTGTGTTGTCTTCATCTTCAGTGTCCACTCTTGGGTTTCAGGAAAAGACAAATGTAAGCCAGGTTCAAGGACAACTAGTGTTCAGAAAGGCTTTAATCCCTGAAAAAAAAACCCAAAGCACCAGTTCTGTTTATGAAATACTTGAATTTTTAAAGTAATTTTTCTCTGCTGCTGAAGAAAACATACTCCACAGCTGGAACTACTTATAGCATAGGTTTGATTGTTTTTTTGCAAATTGAACAATTAATTCAGGCAAACAACCCAAGATTTAATTTAATTTTAAATTGAAAAGGATGGACAGTCATGCTGGCTGCAGTCCTAGCCTGGCGGACTTCATGGCCTCAGCAATTAGTTTTAGACAATATTGCGACTCCAGAAAGTCCATGCTGGGAGGCAGACAAGTTTATTTTTTTTTTTTTATATAATGTTTCAGTACCAGTGCCCTGACTTGCTTTTATAAATGTCTTCCTGGAACGTGAGTCAAGTGACAAAAAGTGTCCAGGAACCACGGGTAGGAATTCTTATGGCTTCATAGGACGTAATATGCGTGCACAATGGGCTTCATCAGCTCCTCTTCTGTGCTCAAATTCTTCAGAAGCAAAGGTCCCTTTCTATGAGCTGTCCAGGGCCAGTAGTAACTGAAAATTTGAACCTGATCCACACCAAAGATCCAACGAAGGAGGATCTAAGTGATGAGATGCCTGCATACAAGTGTATGCTTCTACCTCTTCGCAACAACTCTGTAGAGAAAGTCACTCAAAGTTACAGCATGACATCAGACTAAGATTCACTTCTGTGTTGATCCCAAGACTGGGTGTAACCTTGAGTACTTTGTTTTCTTTCCCTCTGGTCAAAGCCCCTTAGAATATATTCAAGGTTGGAGGTGATGACCTTGCATTCGACAGTAACCTGCTTGTGCTGTCTTCATCGGTGTCCACTGTTGCGTTTCCGGAATTCTGATTAGACAACGATGACAAGTACAGCATTAGTGAGAAAGAGGCGGTGATATTATTGCTGCTGTGAACAACCACCTATCAGGGAAAATGACTGAATTCCCAGAAACTCTGGAACTCTCGGTTTTTTGTTTTTTTTTAAATTACTTACCAGATCTGGTTGCTTACAATGACACTGGGTTTTCACCTTCTGGCTTTGAGCCCACAGTCCCTTTCTTTCTCCATTTCCTTTCCTGCCCCGCCACTCTTCTCTCTCTCCCTCCCCTCTTCCTTTTTCCTCCCTCCCTTCCTTCTTATCTTTTGTAAGATGGAGCTTCCTTATGTTGACAGACAAGTCTGCAGTTTCTTCTCAGGACTGGGTCCAAAATAAACACATGCTGGCTAAGGAACAGACTTCAAAACCTTGAAACCTAGGCAGTACAGGAGCTCACGCAGTGCCACCCTAGTCCCACCTGAATTTCCAATCTCTTGGCCCAAGTGGGTCACACCCTCTCAGCCAGCTCACTGAGCCTTCTGCCTGTGTTTTGCCAGACCAAGACTATGCATCCCTCCTCTGAATTCCCACGCCACCTGCAGTCACATACTGGTGTGGGGGATGGTGTCCCACAAACCCTGGGAGATTTGTGTTTTTATTTTTTAGATGTAAGAGGTGCTTATATATCCTAGAAATAAATTATTCATTGGGTATATGATTTTAAAATATTTTTTTCAATTTTGTGGGCTGTCTTTTTACCTTTTTGATGGCATCCTTTGAAGCCTCAAAGTGTATACTTTTGATAAAGTCTGATTTACTTGGTTTCTTTGGCCACTTTTGCCTTAAGTGACCAAAGAAGATCCTGCTTAATATAAATTCATGACAATTTCTTCCTATAACTTTCACCTAAGAATTTCATAGCATTGGCTTTTACTTTTAGGTCTTTGATCCATTTGCAGTTAATATTTGTTTATGATATGATAAAAGTGTCCAATTTTATCCTTTTGTAGTATTTGTTCTAAAGACTATTCTTTCTCCCATTTAATTTTCTTGCCACCCATGTCATAAGTCAACTTAGCCCAAGGACAAGCATTTTCTTTATTTCATTGGCCTGGCCCAGATGCCTGTCCTATGTGCATACCAAACAGTCTTGATTACTTTATCTTCACAGTAAGTTTTAAAATCATCAAGTATGAAAACTCTTCTTCCATTTGATTCTCAATTGCCTTTAACTCAAAAACAAAAACAAAAAATTCCTTGGGCCACGGTGGTGTATTTTAGAGTGATACATTCTGGACACTTTCATCAGGAAAATGAAATGCTTTACTGTGCAACAGATGAGAATACTTCAGGATTAAGGCTTGATTTAAGTCTTGATGTTGGAGATAAATGCACATTTGGCTGAAGGCCGCTTAGCTTTGCTCTGCTGCTGGGGACAGAGGGTTTCCATCATGCTTTCTCAAAGGCCTCCAGCCCTGGGTCAAAGCCTGATGTCCGACTGCTGCAGTGACACCACACAGGCTCAGTCCAAGCATTTACATCAGGGAGAAGATTGTCAGCTCTGGCATTGAGCTCAGGTCTTACCACTTTTACACTGGGGGCTCTGGCTGGCCCCCAAGGCTGCCATTCCAAGGTTTTCGCTTAGCAAATTAAATTGGACAAAAGGATACTCCTGGCTGCCTGGCCATGCCCCCTACACAGTTTAGAGAAAATGTTTTTAATTCCAGTGGCTGATTCATTGAAAAATCCTAAAATTCTTCTAACATTTGAATGCCATCCTTATCTTTCCACTCGTCTAGTTATATACTGGGCTTTGGTTTTAATCTCCCTTTCCATACCACTTATCTTGGCAAAAGAAGCAATTCAGGGACACGATGAAATATATTTATTTATCTGATGGCTCTGGGCTAAATGTGAAGCCAAGAAGTGACTTCATGAATCAAGGTTCGATTGACACTTCCCTTGTAAAGGAAGTCGTTTGTTAGTTTAAGACCTTATGAGTTAATTACTGGCTTCAGTTCTTCCAACCATAGGCTGAGTCTGGATGTTTTTACTCTAAACAGTTAGAGCATGAAATCAACACACTTAACGTACATGTGGCTTTAATTTACTGAGTACCTCAGTTGAAATAAATGCTTAGCCTTGGCAACAGTGATGGAAACTGATTTGTTGGCTTGCTAATTATTCTCTTCTTTCTTTTCTCCTCCTCTTGTCCCCAAACCAAGTGAAGGTCCTGGGTCACAGACCCACCGATGAACAGGCAGAGTTGTTTCTCTTGTTAATTGTTCAGTCCACAGCCTGCACCAAGTAGAAGAGTGATAGCAGCTGCAGTATCTAAGTGGTTATTTCGCTCTTTTGTTTTGGTGATCCCAGTGGCATTTGAGTGGGGTCCTGTGGCCTTTCCAGAGCAGTCTAGCTAGGAGAGTTCTAGTTGTTGAATTCAGAAGATCAGTTCCTGGTGCTAGTGAGGGTGACTTATGCTTGGGAATCATGAGAGAGACATTTGGACATTCCAAGAGGGAGGCCTGCCCCCTGAGCATGTGGGGCACACCTATAATACCAATGCTCAGGAGGCTGAGGAAAGAGAATCACCATGAGTTTGAGACCAGCCTGGGCTACATAGAAAGACCCCACATCAAAAAATGAACAATGGAAGCCTAACTAACCCAACACCAGCACTTCGTACCCAGCTACCAGGACTTTAGAGCCCACCAAGCCCTTAGAACAGAAGTGGGCAGCAAGGGTTGGCATCTTCAGATCTCCTCTCTCCCACCCTCTGCCTGGGAAAGAGCCACCCATACCATTCCTGGGCCTCACAGAAGCTTGTACTCCACCAACTGCACCGGCCAGTGAGTGCTGGCTCATCCATTGTCTCTGAGCCAGTTGGAGCATACTCTGGCCAGAAACTTCTTTTCTTGCCTTCTATTTCATCATATGCCAGCCCCTGGCATAAGGAAGGGCTCAAGAGGTATTTGCCCAGATAAACGAATCTATGCAACTCTTTAGCTGATAAATTGTTTTGAATCTCTTTGGGCCAGATCACAATGCTGTTTAATTTTTAAAAATGTGTGTGGAATCAATGTGGTAAAATGTGATTTGCCAGGCTCTGGCTCCAGCACACCAAAGGTTGGATGTGCAGAACTGTGTGGTGCAGCGGCCCAGGTCTCCATCATTCTGTGGCCTCATTTTCCATGTGTGTCTCTGCATTAGGGGAGCTGCCAGCCCATGAGGCAGAAGAATCTCCACCCAGTGCCAGGCTTCACCAGAGGCACCTTCCCCCCAAAGAGATGCTCAGCATGTCGGGGTCCAGCTGCTCCAGCTGTCTGCCTTCTCCCTGCAGGCGTCATGCTTGGCCTCTGGCCCTGCCATTGGTTTGCTGTCAGCTTCCCCATTGATTCTAAATTTTATTATTGGCTTTTAGAGCACTCAAGGACCCAAGGCTTTTCTTCACTATCGATTCACTTGTTCCCAGCTGAGGGGCTGAGCTCTGCCATCTTCATCCCCTGGCAGATGACCAGGGGCTGTATCTTGTACTCAAAGACCCTGGGCAGTTCTAGGTCAAGTCAGGAAGGCTGGGCTCAGTACCAGAGACCTCTGTGATGCTAGGATACACTGCTCTGCACCAGCCTAAAGGCTCAGTCTATTCTCTGTGACCAAGTAACAGGAGTGAGATCTTACCAAGTACACACTCTGGGTCAGCCATTGTACTAAATTCTTGCTATATAGTCATTTAGTCTTCCAAAGATCCCCAGGACATGTGTAGTTAATTTCGCAACAGGATAACTGAGGCTCAGAAAGGTGCAGCAACTCATTGACCCTGGAGGCGAATGCAGCGCTTCTCACACAACTGCTGCCTTGTATGCAGGGTCTCTGTGCAGAAGAATCACACAGCGAAGGGCACATACAACTTTCCCAAGAGGTTAAAATAGACCCACACTGGTCTGTTCCATGATTGATGAGACAAGTCAATCAATCACATGGGAGTTGTTGCAGTAGCCTTAGATTGTAATACAAGTTGTTAATTCCAAGCTGGGTACAGCTTTGTGGTAGAGCACTAGCCTTGCTCAGGCAAGAGCTTTGGCTCCATCTCTAGTACTACAGGAGGAAAAAACAACAGCTTCTAATCCCACCCATTTAGTCCTGTGCTTTCCTGGCAGCTGACAAGAACCAACAACTTTCAGCTCACCCTTGAGATGCATGGGTGCTGAAGCACCTCTCTACAGAGATGTGGCCAGGTCAGGAGTCACTTCTGCAGCAGAGGGAGGCGGGGAGAGGCAGAACCCTGGCCTTCTTCCACAGTGTGCACACTCCCTCACCCTGTCCTGATGCCTGCAGGCCTGAGGCTATCTACAAACTCATGTCCCGCCAAGGACCTCTGGGAAGTTGTCCACACATTCCTGCTTTTAAAGGCTCAGAGATGAGCCAGGGCCCTTCACAGTCTTTTGTCTTCTGAGCTGCATCTGCCTCTCTTCTCTTCCTTCCCTGCCTCTTCCCTTTTCCTAGCTCATGCTGCTTCCTTCCCCCTCCCTTGGTCTTTTTCTTTTGCATACACTTTTCTCCATGTAGCCCATGCCTATCAGTGTTGACATCTTAGGGCAGGTAGAGTATAGGCACCACCAATCCTCTCACTGGGTACCTGGGCTGAGCCCATAGGCAGGTGGGGATTCCTGCTAATAGATCATGGTGAGTGTTAGCAAGGTAGGGAGGAAGAATGGCATTTTTTGTAGAACAGAAATCACAGGGAGGTTCTCCCTGCCTCTGGGCATGAGGTGCATCTTTGATTAGTGGGCCGTGGCTATCAGGGTTTATGGGTGGCATTGGGTTTTTGTAGTTCTCCTCAGCTCTCTGCATTCTTCTGAAGGCTCCCAACCAATGGTTAGGTGTGTGCTGCCCAGGCAGGGGCAGTAGGCTGCTCCCAGAACCAGGCACTTAGAGCACATAAGTGTTTCATCACCACCATCTGCTTCCCTGATCATTTAATCCTCTTGTGCTTAAGTCCCTCACATATGAAACAGGTACAATAAAAAATGGCATTCTCAGGGCCTTGATAAGGCCTGAGGGAGATAATCCACAAGAAAGATACTGGGTCTTGATCCTAGGAAAGACACAACAAATGTTAGCTGCTCTTACTGTTGTTGTCACTATTGGTAATTTACAGAAGAGGTCCAGAAAAATGCTCTGAACTGACTGAAGTTACCTGGGCAGCAAGAGGTGAATCCAGGATTTGGACTCAGGTGGCCTGCTTCCTGAGCCCAGACTGTTATCCACTGTGCTGCCCTGCCCCATCAAGTGTGTCATGGGCAGCAGACGAGGAATCTGCCTCTCTCTTGAGAGCCAGTATCATGCTGTTTAATCATTGCATCTGATGCCTGCCATAGTCAGGTACATAGTAGGAACTCAGGAAATGTGGACAAAACTAATAACTACACCAAGAAGAACTCTGGGTCTGGCAGAATCAAGTAGGCTGAGCAAGTGAGGAAGGGCTGTGGAGGGGTCAAAACCAAGGGTCTGCTACTTGCCACCAGTGTGACTCTGACTCAGAAACCAGCAGCTACTCATCTGATACTAAACCAGCCACACTGCCGATCTCAACAATAGCATGCATCCTTAACTGGGAATTTCCTGGGCCTGACTCTGGCTTGTTCTTGTGTAAAACTGAGGAACAGGGTAAAAGGAAGTGGACCCTGGTTACAGTCAGAAGTCAGACACACAATTTGGAAATGCAGATACTGGCCTTCCTCTGATTCAGCCTCCCAGGGCTTTACGCCTCTTTGAATGCCAACTGGAGCAGCCAGCAAAGCCCCATTGGTCTGGCTGAAGAGGGCCCCAGGTTGAGCTGAATTTCAAGGCTGTGCTTCATTCTTTTAATAAATAATGTTGTTTTATGTATGTCTCATTTTGAAACACAAGTTTGATCACTGTGGGAAACTTGGAAACATAGCCAAGTAAGAAAAAAGTTTTAGGGTCACTCCAAGTTTCTGAACTTCAAAAATAACTACTAAATATACTTGACTCTGTTTCTGCATAGAAAAGGATCACTTTTTAACTGAAATTTGTGGTGTGGCTTGTACTTGCTGGTCCTCGAAGTCTAGTAAAGCTTCCAAGACTTCTATCAAAAGAAAAGTATTCTAGGGTTCTAAAGAAGGTACCATGGTAGAGCAGAAAAGACTTCACAGGACCTTTATAGCTGACATGGAGCCTGCTGTGCAGTCATTTCGGTGTGCCCTCTGCCACAACATCCAATGCACCTGCACTTTAGCCTCTCTCCCCTGGCTGCGAGGCCATCCTGCCTTCTCCGCAGCCTGCCCTGCAGACCTTGGGTTCCTGCACCAAGTGCAGAAATAACAGCCTCGTAGAAAATGTTGGACCAGCTCTAACCACTGAGAAAAGCCAAGTCCCTGCAATAAGTCCCTAATAATAGAGCTTCTGAAGGTTCTACTTTTTTTCCAAGTGAACCCTGTTCCATTTGGCAGAAAAAGTGGCCACCATATGCATAAAATTCACACCCCACAGGCTTAGTGCTGAAGGAGCCTTTTGTGACTCGTATGCATCCCATAATGATTGTGTCCCTCCAAGAATATAAACTCCCTAAAGGAGAGGGCTGGGGAATCATAGCAGAATAGCTCCATTAGCTCCTGGGACCACCAGAACAAGTACCACACGGTAGTGCAATGTGACTCTTGCAGTTGTGCGACCAAAAGTGTGGCCAGGTTGGTGCTGGCTCTGACACCCGCTGCAAGGTCCTTTCTTGCCTCTTGCACTTTCCAGTAGCCTCAGACATCTCCCTCCTTGTGGCAATATGACTCCACCTCTATTTGCACATGCTCCTTCCCTGTCTCTGGGTCCACTGTCATTACCAGGCTGTCCAGGTTGGCACCCCAACACCGAATGTGTGGTAACAAAGTGGTTCGAGGAGATCTGTACATCTCAAAACCACAGACTTCATTTCTTCCAGAAGCAGCCAGCGCTTTCCACATCGCCCCAGAAAGCACCACACCAGCCAAAGCTCCAGAGCCAGCCATTAATATTCAATACTTTAAACAATTACCAAAGCTTCCTGATGCCAACCCAAAGGTGAAATTTGGCCCTCCTATCTGTGTTTCTATTGAGCTTTTCCCCCATGGTGTTTCAGAGCTAATAAGAGCTTAATGGGGGGAATGGAATTAGGAAGCAGTCACACAATAAGGTAGCTCAAATTATATAAGTTATCTCTCTGGGTGGCTCGCTTAGGAAGCCACATATGTGCTTCTAATTAAAGGAGTATTAGAAGAATACATCCATAAATTTCAGAGCCAGGCTTAATTTTCTTGTTTGAAAACTGCCAAGGAAGAGAGTGGATTGCAAATATATGAAATATGAGAAAATGAGACTTAATGAATTCTAAGTTTATTCACTGAAGTATTTAACTATCCAAGCCATCAAGTGAGGATAATAAATTTGAGTGTGTCATAAGCCTGGGCCACTTTAATTCACATTTATAAAATGAGCTATAAATAAAGGGCCTGATTCAGTGTTTAATTTTTAGAGATGCATTAACTCATAATGCCTGCACCCACGTGATGCCAAAGGCTGGAGGGAAATGCAAGCTTTTGCTGATGCGGCTTCGGGTGGGGGCTACCTGACGTCTGGCCCAGACAGCGGGGGCCTGGCCTCTCCTCGTCTAGCAATGGTCATCAGCCAGGCTGCTGCTCTCCTTGTCACTGAAGTAACATAAAAAATGGGCACTGGGGGGAGGGGTGATAAGAGGACCCACGGCAGCAGCAAGTATGGAGAGCTACAGGAAGAATGGACTGCCTAGCCCGTTTTCTGTTGAGTGCCTGAGATAAGATAACTTATAAAGAAAGAATAGAAGCTCATCGTCCGGAGGCTCGGAAGTTCAAGAACGTGGCCCTGGAAGCCAGTGAAGCCTGCCTGCTGCATCAGAGCATGGCAGAGGGCACTGCATGGTGAGAACGGGCAAATGTGCTGGCTTGGGGCTTCCTCCTCTTATAAAGCTCTGAATGCCATCTTGGGGCTCCTGCCATGGCCTCCTCTGAGCCTGTTTCCTTCCTCATGGAGCATACAGATTCGGTGATCCAATTTCCAGCACATGACCTCCTAGATGTTAAACCTGCTGCTCAGGCCACATGTGTTTCAGAAGACAGGCACCTGATTCAAAGCAGCTAAAGCTAAATCATTTGTGTGACTGGAAATTCCAGGGACAGTTACGCTCCAAAGCTGGGTGGATCCAGAGCTCAAAAGATGTTACCTGGCCTTTTGATCTCTCCCTCCTCTTGGAAAGGTCCTCTTCACATAGCCAGTGTGGCAGATTTTGTGCTAAGCATAAAATAGGTTTCCCAGAATGCAGTTCTCTGTGTAGCTCAGGTTGGAATGGGCCATAGTGACATCCTATGAAGGATTTGGAAGGAGAAGAAAAGCAAGAGGAACTGTCATGGCCAACTGTTGTCACGTCTATGTTTTCTCATCCAGTTGGGTTGGGGTTATGACTTTTCTACGTCCTGACTCATCTTTCACCTCCTGACTTCTGGCTCAGGTACAAACTCACCCCTAAGGTGAGGGGTGCAAGTTTCTCCTCTAGCTTACTTCTGTCACTGAAATGGGGAGACAGTCACATTGGTCTCGGGCTGAATTCCTATCCATCCTCCCAGATTTCAATTTATCCTTGCTTTCTGTGCTTACTTTCCATCTCTTCTTCTCTGTGTCCTACCTTGTAGACCTCAGATTCCTGACACAGCAGCCTCCCATAGACTACTGGAGCAGCTGTTGCAATTGCAAAAGACCAAATCCCTATAATAAGTCAGTGATTATATATTTCCTAAAGGTTCTGCTTTTCTGAGTAAGCCCTAACCCATACACCAGGAAAAGTGGACCCCATATAGGCAAAAATCACACCCTACAAGCTTGGCACTGAGAAAATCTTTTATGACATCTTTAACCAGGAAAAATTACCCAAGGAGAATCAGAACAGTAGCATCTAGAATCACTTACGTGCTCCCGTACTTACCATTGTGCTCAGGGCAGGGTTTGAGGTTCAGAGAAGGCTGAGATTCATTCCCACTTTTGCACCCAAAGAGAAGAAGGGTGGCAGCCCCACCTGACATACACGATAGGTTGCACCCTTGAGGGGGACAGTTGAGTCTCCCACAGAAGAAACAATGATGTGCATGAACAAGGAGCACCCTTGCTGCTCTTCTCTTCCACGTGGTGCTGTGTTTACATGAGGGCAAAATAAAGGCAATTGGTTTGCATGAAGGGGTGACTGTGCCCAGGCATAGAGTTTACCACTTTTATTTCTTTTTCATCACTGAAGATTCAAACCAGAACCTTTGCATGGAGCTACCTACCCAGCCCTTTTTCATTCTTTATTCTGACAGAGGGTCTCACTGTGACATTAAATCACCCAGGCAGTGCTCAATGTGTAGTCCTCCTTCCCCCGGGCTTCCAGAGGATTAGAGCTATGCACCACCATGTCTGGCTAGTGCTTTTAATACACTGTAGTAGCCTTTCCTTATCCACAGGTTGTATTCCAAGACCCCCAGTGGATGAACAAAGGCATAGGTGGTACCCTAGTGCTCTTTGCTATACAGATATATATTGATGGTGATGTTTCATTTATAAATAAAGCACAATAAGAGATTAATAACATTGAACAATCATAACAACATTGCAATAAAAGTTATACAAAATATATGCATTATTTATCTCTGATATTTTCTATTTAATATCTTCGGTCTAGGTGGATTATGGGTAACTTAAAAGAGCAGAAAGTTTAACATGCTGAGCTGTGAAAGGCTCATGTCAACAACTTCTGTGGATAACCTACTACTATTGTGGACTGCTGGACTGTGTTGGATTGTTTTGCTGAATTCACGCACCTACACTATTTAGATGCCAATGGAATACCCATTTCTGACAGGACTAAACAAAAAATGGGATACAAAGGAAGGACCGCTTGGTATCTGTATATGCACAATAGTTAGGATAGATATACACCTACTTTCGCTTAATTCAATGAGAAGAAAGATTTGTACTAATAGTGTTTGGACAGGATATCCTGTCTGCATCTTGTACTATGGATAACCACTAAGAAGATAACAATGTACAATGTATTAATTATTGAAACTGTCTTACTAATCAATTTTGAAACTGTCTTATTGCTACTTGTTTCCTCAATAAAAAAAAAGAGCAGAAAGCAAAACCAGTGATAAGGTAAACTACCATATGCCTTTCTTTTCCCTACAGTAACTCCATGAGCACATGCAAGCTCAGTTTCCATGTATTATACTCACTACAGTAAGATGGCCAGTGAGTGTGCGAGCATAATTTGAACTGAGGTCCTTCCTCTTGTGCTCTGAGCTTTTACCACCCCCGCAAAATTTCAGAAGTTGTATTAAGTCCAATGACAAATATATTCTTGCTGTTATATTTACCTCATCTTCATAACTTTGTACAAGTTGTTCAAGCTGAGAAAACGGTCTCTTTTCCCTTCTCTGAAGAAGACAGTGCAGCTGCTAGTGCACATGGGTCCTCACAGTGCGACCCTCTCATCAGCATCTGGTAAGACAGCACATCCATTAGGGGACTTTGGTGGGGCAGGCTGGGAAAAAAAGTCTTCGTTTTAGCAATCCAGAAAGGCCAGGACAGCTTTAGAGTCTGATAAAACCTGTCTGCTGTCTGAGTGCAGTTGTAACAGCACAGTGCATTGTTACTAGACATTACCATACACAACTTCTTGTGATAACAGGGAAGCCTTCATACTGGTAACTCATTAAAAGACTTGAAATGAACAAAGAACAAAGGTGTAAGTTATAATGCACTAATAGAGCATAATTGAGTGAGTGAGGGGTGAGGATTTGAGGAAAAACTGCATAATTTGTTAGTTTGAAAAGGCTCGGAAGGTGGTCCTGGCTGCTGTTCATGACTAAAATGTCCAGAGGTTCCCATCTGCTCCAGGAACTTCAGGACCTCTTTGCATGTGGGAGGAGCAGCTGGACTTCTGTCTTCACAGCTGGGCATGTGGGTGCCACGCCTGGAAAAGGAAGGGTTGCTTAACCTATCAAGGACATCTGACTATGTGATGCCTCTGCTGGAATTTGCAACTCTTCAACCCAAGGAAGATGAATTCACAAGGCCAGACAGAGGGTGCTAAAAAGCTGGTACACTTTTTCTTCTCTTCTCAGCTGTCTTCTGTGTATTAAAACTGTAGAAGCCAACAGTGAGAGCCCAGGAGGAAGCAGAGATACCCGGGTTCCAAAGTTTTCTGTTAACTGTTGATTTAAACTTTTCTTGGTTGAAAGACTGAGGCCTTGGTTGTAATAGTAAAGCTCTAT
The DNA here is from genome assembly GCF_000260255.1 of Octodon degus. Lineage (NCBI taxonomy): Eukaryota > Metazoa > Chordata > Mammalia > Rodentia > Octodontidae > Octodon > Octodon degus. Next base: position 9,975,682 of record NW_004524606.1, on the reverse strand, counting down.
TTACTGGTCCTTAACTTTCCTTCATGACAGTAATTTCTCCCAAAGCTATTTAGTGCTGCCAGATAACAAAGACAGAAAGGAGGGCTGGGTTCTGGAAAGGGGAGATTATTCTTTCTTCCCTGTATGCCCAGCTCTCTGCATTTCTGACCTTCATTTCATGGAGGAGAAAAGGGAAGAGATGTACAGAGGGAGGAAGGAAGGTGGAAATCTACCACTTTAAGGAATATATCCCTTCCAGGAGTATGCAATAGAGCTGACTAACTCTCTGGGCTCAGGGAAGCAGGCAGTAGAGAAGTTTCTTACAAAATATTGAGATGAAGTGACCAAGGGTAGAGGGAAGCAGCTCCTTCTCAAAGAGCATGTTCAGTGGTGAGCCAGTTATTTGGATGTGGTCAGGATGCTAAAGCGAGGGCCACCTGTCCCAGCAGGGGTCTTGCCCTGTCTTGACTCTGGGTTCTCTGCCTTAGCAGCAGAATTCTCCTCATTGGTTCAGAGAAAATAATTTCTAATGTCATCCAACTCTCAAAACATATGTAACTTTTTTTAGCTAAAACTCTGATCATAGGTCTTTTTCAGATAAGTGAACTTATCATTTCTTGTATGTGTTCATCTTTGCAAATGGTGCCGTGGGTGAGTCTAGCTCTATGGAATTGTGCATCACCCCTCCCAAAATCCCTCATACCACTAACTTATAAAATTTTGGCATTTGAGAATCTGAGAGTAGAAAAATACTATCTCTCAGGCTTTGTTTCTAACTTGGAGTGGAAATAGTAATCCTGGAAAAAAAAAAAAAAAACAAGCACATGAATCAATAAAAAAGAATGCTTATGTCAGAAAAAGAGTATGTGGCCAATGCAATGATGACAAGAAATTAGCTAGCACAAAGCTTCTTCCAATCGACTGTTTTCATATTGAGTGTTTTGCCCAGAAACCTAATTTGGAAATTAGAATGTTGCTCTTTAATGCTCTAATCAGTGCCCTCACCAAGGACACTTCAAGTCCTTCTGGGGCTTTGGGTACGCAGCTCACTTTGGAGGGAAATTCATCTTAAACAGCTTCACCATAAATTAATACAGGCTCGGAGCATGCAGCTCTTGGAGATAGGCTGATAGGATCTTAATATGCACTTGGCAAAAAAGAAGGGCTTGAGAAATCCCACTTCCCAAATACAGGAAAACTCCAGCTTACAGCGGGTAGGACAGAGCTGTGGATGGGACCCTGCCCTGGCTCCTTCCCTCCTTGCAAGACTAGCTAGAATCCTAGATTTGCCACTCTAGGAGACATTTGGCCAGGACCAGAATACATTTAGGAGGTGATTCAGGATTCACGGATAGGGGATTAGGAAAATAAGTGGGGATAGGAAGGAAGCCTCTCAGGGCACTGCCAGAGGGTCACTGTTGGCATGTGGAGCTGACTCACTGGGCGCAGGTGTCAATGCAGAGCACGCCTTCATCCCTCCATCCCTGGTCAAGAGCAGCTCTCTTTTGGTATTTCCAAACTTCTGTGGGCAGAGAAGAGACCTCGGGCTTCCAGAGAAAACCCCTAAGCAGGAAATGCATGTGGTGGCCAGGAGTGGCTTGCAGGTCACCACAGTGGACAGGTGATGGTGACATGCATTAGCCACGGTAGTGGCCGCCACCATTCTAGCTGGGTGCAGTGGGGCTCTATCTTTGTGCCACCTCTCACGTGACCATCCCAGTGGCCCTGCACTCTGTAGGCTCTGGACAGAAGCCAAGCTTGCCCCGACCTGCACATGCCTTCTGTAAAGTTCTCTCTTGCAGCCTCATGAAAGACAGACAATTAATTATTCACCACCGGCTTAGTTCTGCCAGTAACTGTCTCCTTGGCAACCTAGGGCCTAATGCAACAGAAGAGAAATACAATTTTAAAACATTATATATATATATATATATATGTAAAACATGCAAAGGCGCTTCTTATTTTTTTCTAAAAATGCCTTTAAAAGTAACCAGCATTTGAACAGCGATTAACCATAATGGATTTTCCAGCACTGTACCAAAGTCCTTGTCACATCAGCCCTTCCAGGCTCTAGATGGTCTTAGTGCTGTCTGTTGCCAGGAGACAGGTGATAGTGCCTCCTCCCAACCCGGATGCCCACTCCTTAGTGGGCACATGACACACCACCACACAGTGGCTCCCAAAGCACTGTGTTGCAGCACCCATTTGCTGTGTAACCTTTAGCATATCAATCACCCTCTCTGGGCCTCAGTTCAGAGCCCGCAAAGGCTTCCCTAGTCCAGGAAGTTGGCGTGATTTCTCTTCTGAGCAAAATTATTAGATCAGCTATGCTGCCCACCCTTTAGGATCACAAAAGTTTAAGCTAAGAGCTGTGACCCCTTCAGGTACTTCCTATGGATGCAGCTTATGGTGAAGGGCAAAGATGAAGCCCTAATGCTGCCACTTTGCTGTTAGGACTTTGTGTTGGTTTGTTTTTTGGTTAGGTTGGATTGCATTGGGTTTGGGGGTTTGGTTTATTTGTTTACTTTTTATAGTACTGGAGAATAATTTCAGGGCCCCACATATGCCAGGTAAGTGTTCTACCGAGCACCGAGCTGTATCCCCCCAGCCCTTGTTACTTTTTATTCCAAGACAGAACCTCTCACTAAGTTTCCCAGGATGGCCTCAGCCTCGAATCCTCGTGCCTCAGCCTTCCAAGTAGCTCAGCTTATAGGCGTACACAGCCACACCCAGGTGCAGCATGACCTGTGTCTCTAGGAGAGTTAGCGAAGTTCACTGAAACTCAATTTCTTCATCTGGAAGATGGGAATAATAATTGTATCAAGACATTTAAAGGAAATCAGCCTGCTCAGAAAATACTATTTTCAGAAGGAAGGAATGTGTTTGAGTCTCTGAGGCTTTGCTCTTTGGTCTCCATCCCAACCTCTCCATGGCAGTTGTGCCGAGTTGCCCTCCACTGTAGTTCATATCTGGAATTTCCCTCCAAGGCGCATTTGTGAAAGGCTAGGATGTGGGTTGGGGACTTTAGGAGGTTGGGCCCCACAAGAAGCCTTAGGGCCCTAGGGGGGTGTTCTGGAGGAGCTGCAGGACTCCAATCAGAGACTGCAGCCTCCAAGTCTGTGGGCCAAAACAAGCCTTTCCTCTTTCTAAGATGATTGGCTCTGGTATTTTGTCACTGTATCAGAAACCTGGTTGATATAGTCTCTTACAATTCTTGGGGCTTTTTAAATCTCCTCTAGCGATCCTTAAATCTTTACAGTGCAGTTTTGCAGATGACGTTCATAGTTGTGTATGTGTTTTTAGGTACCAAAGGAAGACATGTTCACTGTAGGAAAAGTAAATGAAAACATAAAGAGACAAGGAGGGAAAAGAGAGGTGACCCTATGACACAGCCATGTACAACAGATATATTTTCTATATAACTTGTAGAAGAGAGAAACCCCTAGTTGAGTCCATTGAGCAGATAAATCTGCATGTTCTGCAAATGTAACACCTTTAGTGTTGTCATGTGGCCATTTTGCTCTGCCATCAAGCACCTTGGCAATGACCTGCTGTGAGTATGCATTATGCTAGACCTAGCCACTCCCTCATTGTTGGATGTTTAGATCATTTTCATATTTTCTCTACAAAAAAACAACATACAGGACTCCACTGTGAATCTCCTGGCTTTCTCTATTTCTGAGACCTTTTCAGCCAAACCACATGCAATTCTATTAAGAAATCTTCCCTGAGCTTGGTGCAGGTATAGGAGGTGAGCACACTGGCTCTACCCCCAGCTATCCTCTGTTGCTGAGCCACGAAGCAGGTTTCCTATTCCTGGAGGACATGGTCACAGCTCTTCTTTCTTTCCTATCCAGCAAGTACAAGGCTGTTGGTAGTGAGTGTCCTCTAAGCCCAGAGACGCGGGCTGTCCCATCACATCACCCCATCCACTAGAAATGGTTAGAAACACAAAAGGACCAACCAAGAGGTCCAAAAAGGGCTCTCCTGAGGTAAAATAAAGATGTCAAGTGGGGCCATGTGAAGTAGGATCAATAAGGACCGTTTACCCTCCCTATGGAAAAGAAGCTCTGTGGGTGCCCCTGAGTATATGGGGAGCAGGGCAGCAGTCCCAGGAGTGGAGCAAGGGGGCAGGCATGCAGCTCTCAGGGTCCTGTCCCTGTGCATCTGTCCTGATGCCTAGACATATCTCAGGATCCTTTCCTGCTGTCTGAGCCAGTGCCTTCCTTTTGGTTTGCTGCCTGCACTAGTTAGAGTCGAGCTCCAGTTCCCTCTTCTGAGTCCTGACGCGCCCTTCACAGAGACCTTCCTGCATGTTACCCAGCAGAGATAATTCCAGGCAGCATTCAGACTCGGGCATCCATGGATCTTAGCAAGAGCTGCCAATTCCTCATCTTTGTATTGGGCAGAAAGAAAAGGAGGGGCCTAAGCAGTACAAACCCCAGGACCAGACCAATAAGCCAATCTCCTGGCCACCACTGGTTTGTTGTGGCAGGACCCACCTTCATCCCTCGAACAGGTCAGTGCCCCAGACAGAAGACAAGATGGTCCCCAAAAGGCCAGCGAACCTTCTGAGAACCATGTTGATTTTAAATACACAGTGAGAGAAACAAAGCAACTCGAAGCTGACAAAGCTTCTCTTTGTCTGTATCCCTATTTTTAAAGCATGAGTTTCTCAACTCTTTGTTTTTAGTCTGTTGTTAACCTTTTGCATCATTGGCTAGGAAGGAAGTAAAGTGCTATTTCCAGAGGCATGATGCATGGAAGCATCCTCTGATAGGACTTCCTCTTGTTTCCCTGCAGGGTGGGATGAGGTGGCTCTGAAAATCCACTCAGAGTGTGAGGACCTGGCTTTGCCAGACCTGAGCTGGCATAAAGAGAGCATTACATGGCAAGAAAACTGTAGGGAAATCATTTCTGGTCTGGTCCTAGCAAGCCAGCTTCTATAGCGAAGGCTTAGTGGTTGAAATAGCAACTGTTTGGGATGTGCTTATATCTAGAAAGAGCAGAGGCCTTCTCAGAAACGCTCTGTATCAGAATCCCGCCAGGCAGCCTAAGAAGTTCAATTTCCTGGTGCTGCTCAAACCTGGAGCTGGCAGGCTGGGTGTCAGGGAACAGTCATGCTTGGAGCCCATGTGCTACATACAGTGTGAGGACCTCCAGGGTCTTCCTTCATCCCAGAAGATCTCATCTACCTTCTGGGGTAAATTCTCCACTCCTGCCAATTGCACACCCTGTGAAGCTCTCCTGTGGACTCTTTTTTTTTTTTTTTTGAGTACCAATAAGACTTTTTATTCATTGTATTTTCCCAAGGAAAGGAGAAGGGAAGGAAAAGTCAGCACACGTGTTACAAAATGATTAGAAAATAGGAAAGAAAATATAGCGGGGTACAGCAAAATCAATCATCAAACAGACACCCTAGTGAAGTGGTCACCAAAGCCCAAGGGGCCTTG
>NW_004524606.1:9944955-9967310 GCF_000260255.1 Octodon degus | reverse complement strand
CCGCCGCCCGGGCTGCATCCGCTGGCGCCTCCTCGGGCGCCTTCTCCGCTGCCTTGGTGCAGCCACCTGCAAACTGCTGGTTGGACACCGAGCCCATGATCGTCGGCTGAGCCCGTGGCCCCGGGCCCTTGGTCGGGCGGCTGCTGGCCCCAGTGAAGTCTGGAGGCAAAGGGGTGGTTCGGAGAAGAGCTCTCCTGTGGACTCTTAATTTCCTTTTTTTTTTTTTTTTTAAAAAAAAAAATATTTTATTGAGAAACAAATAGCAATGAAATGAGACCATTTCAAAACTGATTAATAGGACATTTTCAATAATTAATACATTGTACATTGTTATCTTCTTAGTGATTTTCCATAGTACAAGATACAGACAGGATATCCTGTCCAAGCACTATTAGTACAAATCTTTCTTCTCATTGAATTAAGCAAAAGTAGTTGTATATCTATCCGAACTATTCTGTATATACAGATACAGAATGATTCTTCCTTTGTATCCCCTTTTTTGTTTAGTCCTGTCAGAGATGGGTATTCCATTGGCATCTAAATTCTCTAGGTGCATGAATTCAGCAAAAACAATACAACACAGTCCAGCAGTCCACAATAGTAGTAGGTTATCCGCAGAAGTTGTTGATTAATTTCCTTTTAAAACTCAAAAGATCCTTTCTCTCAGTCATGAAGTTCTCAGGCCCAATCTGCTTACTGCCTGGGATGTTTTCTATGTATCATCATGTTGTTTAGTCTTGGCTTGCTGGGCTGTAGAAGAGAAGGGCAGTGCAAAGGTGGTAGAAGAGAAAACCAGCGCCCTGGAAGGTCAATGACTGCTCTGGAAACTCTGAACTTGGGAAGCAGCTTAGCTGGGGTGTCAGTGTGTAACACCTGGTTCCAAAGCCTCTTTCCTACCAGACTGAGAGCTGAACAGTGAGCAAAAGATGGGCAGAACTGAGATGCTTTGCTCCACCGGAGTCAGAGGACAGAGATTTGGAGTTAAGGGTGGCTCTGAGAACTGGGCCGGGAAGGGAATGGGGAGGAGGCACTGAGGATAGATGTATGTCTGAGGCCACTGAGCAGGGGCAGATGGAGATCACCTACAGCCAGGCTCCCTGCTCCCACCTGGACTACAGACCCCACTGTGGAGTGGGCACAACTCCAGCGCAGGTATTGTCCACAGAGCCACGTAGCACCTCTACCTGCAGGGGCCCGGGGGTGCCCACTGTCCAGTGGCAGTGCCTCACGATTTGCTTGCTCTGCCTTTACTGGCATTCACACAAGCTGCATTTTTCTTTCCTCTTAATCCAAGAGGTCCTGTTCATCCAAATATACTGCTCGCTGAGAATACAGCTCTCCCAGCTTTCACATTAATAGGCAAGGACCCAAGAGGGGAATATGAAGTGTGATTATCAAATACAGTGAATGAACAAATTTTTTAAAATGTATTATTATAAAAAACACATTACCAATAATCCCTCTTAAAAATTTCTCATGCTGCAAACATTCATCCAATTATTCTCGCCTCTTTCTAAAGCAGTTTGGAAGTCCTCTTTCATGAATGTCTTAGCTGCACTTTTGTGGCTACCTCGCTGTCTTCAATGGATTCAAAATGTTTACTTTCCATAGTCATTTTGATTTTGGAGAAAAGCCCAAATTTTCACAGTGCCATATCCTGTGAGTGAGGTGCATGAAGATGCACTGTAATGTTTTTACAAGCCTGACTTTTTGTTGGATGGCACTTGGCAGCAACATTCACTGCTATTTTGATCACACTTTCTAACAACACTCCCGAAAGAGGACCTCCAGAACTGCTTCAGAAAGTGGCAAGAAGGGAGAGATACGTGTGTTCAAAAGGAAGGAGGGTATTTTAAAGGGGATTGATGGCAATGTATCTTTTACTAAAATGGATTTTTAACATTTAAACAATCATGTTATAGTTTGATCACACCTCATATTTCTGATGCAGTAAATAGAAAGCACTGTTTTTAACTTCCTTCTGGAAGGTTCCACTGACCCACTTAGGGGGCCTGCAGGACCAGGTTCCTTTCTGTTTTTGTTTCTGATTGTTCCAGATGTACAAGAAAGGCCAGCTTCCTAATGATAATGTGACTCCCAACACTATGTTACTAAAGACAGTAGAAATTATGCCTGGTTGACTTGTCCAGCTTCCTAACTCCATGAGGAAGGACACTCCAGAGTCAATGCTTCCAGGGACAGCACATTGTTCTAGACAAGCAAAAACCATTTGTGCATGCGCGTGTGCGAGCACACACACACACACACACACACACACACACACACACTTTGACCCAGGTCTAGGAAACTTGATTGAAAATCTCCCAGGCAATTCTAATTTGCAGCCACATAGACAATCACTACCTTAATCTATGAGGCCCAGTCTTCTACCATCTGAGCTAAAATACTTGCTATAGGACCTAATTCCCCTGAAAAAAAATGCTGTTGTATTTAGATGTATCTTCCCATATCCTCCTGCATACTTCTAATCATCTCTAGATGATTAGAAGATGATTTAGACTACCCGATATAATGACTATTCTATGTAAATAGTTGTTCTTCTGTATTGTTTAGAGGGTAGTGACCAAAAAAGCCTGTACATATTCAGGACAGAGATTTTTTTTAAGATGCTTTCAATTCATAGTCAGTTGCATTCATGGATGTAGATCCTGTGGCTATGGAGAGCCATCTCTCTCAGTTGCAATATTTGGGCAACTTGTTAACCCTTCTTTGCTTCATGTTCTTGTGTCTTCCTTGTAGTTTGCACAGATAACCTAGGAGTGCACTTGCAAAGCGTTCAATGATCCTGGCACTCTGGCCTCTCAAGAATGGCAGCTCTTGTGACATCATTCCAGCCCTGGCTTTGTCCTTCAGAAAAACTGTAGTTACCTGTCAGAGCACCTCTTCAGTTTTACCCCTGCCTGGTGGTTTCAAGTTAATAGGTGAAATTTCCTTTCACTAATCTCCCTTAGCCTATTGAATATCCCTAGCCATGCATGGATTATGTCCAAATCTAACTCTGACGTATTTATTGGTTCAGTTATCTGTTGTTCTATCTGATCACTCCAAAATTTTGAGGCTTTAAATACCAGCTATTTTATGATTATCTTGTGTTTCTGAGCATTGTCTGAGGTCCTGCTTGGGGTCTCTTAAGAAGCTGCAGTCAGATGATAAGTAGGCCTAGGGCCACTGTGCACTCTACATCTCACTGGTGGCTAGAGCTCATCTGAGCTGCTAGGCAGGTGGTCTGCACTTTGTCCCTAGCAGGGCCTGTCCTTCCCAGCATGGCCACTGGTGTCCAAAACCAAGTGCACCAAGACAACCAGGCATAATTTCTACTGTCTTTAGTAACATAGTGTTGGGAGTCACATTATCATTAAATCTGAAATAGTCAGACACCTCCCACACTCAAAGAAAAGATTGTAGATACTTCTCAGGAAGAATGTCTATGAGGTTTTTTTTAAGAAGCCATATCCATCCAAGAAGCTGCTGAAGCTAGGCCACAACTCATCAGAAGGTAGAGTGTTACAGTGTGCAGAAATCTAAGTCATTCACAGCTTAGATCTTGGAGTTCAGCTGACTGGGTGTCTGGGCGAAGACTCTAGCATTCTCCATTTCTGGCTGCATGACCAGGAAAGTTATCTAACTTAGCAGTTCTGAAAGAGAACACTGCTACTACCATTAACCTCATAATGCTCAGTTGTGAGGGTTAGGTACACACAACCCGCAAGCCCCACACAGAGAAAGAATTCATTGTTATTCTGAGATTGCTCTTACTAACTAGAAACTGGGAATTGCCTAGCATGCTTCTAGCTTTCCCCCAGGCAACAGAGCAAAGAACTTGTCTCTTTGAGCCCCAGTTGACTTTCCCCGCCTGGCACTGTAGGACTTGGCTGCTAACTTTTGGTCTGAAGTTGTTGATACTGCAATGATAGAAGATCTCATACACAGTCTTGACATTTCCAGGCCCCTTCTGCAAACACTTTCCTTCACCCCAGAGAACACTTTCTCTGCTTTCATTTGACTTCTTTCCTCAACTACTTCCTCAAATAGTTCTGGGCTGTGCCATGAAATATTAAACCAAAACATCACGAACTTGAAATACAGATCACTTATAAATGTTTTAAGGAGGAGAAAAGCAAGCAGAAGGCTCTTTGGCTCCTTCTGGGGACACCACAACACCCATTCTCAACTGCCATTCACAGCAACTGAAAGTTGGTTCCCTTTCTCAAGGAGCCCATAGTGCCTTACTTCTTTCTGATAAATATTTAACTAGACCAACATCTTATGAATATATCTCCTAGTAAATAAGACTGAAACTACACAGATAAAATGGCTATCTCTAGGGCACGCCTATAACAGGTCATCCTTGCATAGATCATCTCTGGAGGAGGGGGAGAGAGAGAGAGATCGAGGAAAAGAGAGAGCTATTAAAAATATACAGATTGGGGTGTGTCTGTCTGTCTTTCCTAGGCAACAAATTAACTTGTTTAGTAGCTAAAACAATTTTTTATCCCCCATTTCTGAGCCATTTCTGGGTCAGGCACCTGGGGACTGGCCGGGTCCCTGGGCCTCCATTCCCGTGTCAGGTGGCACATGAGTGAGCATGTGGGCCCATCTGTAGGCAGAGCTTCCGGGAGATTCCGTATCCCAACACAAACCTGTGGGTGAGGTGCCCTCAGGGACTCTATCGGGTGCCTTATGACAAGGGAACTGGATCTCTCCAGGGCAAGAAATTCAAGAGAATTACTGGGAAAAGCAGCGCACCCAAGCTGTAAGCCACAGTCCTATGAGCTAACCCTGAAGGTGATGGCCATGATGCTTCCACGTTGTGTTCAAACCCAAGGGCAGCGGAGGAAATGGTCAGAAGGTGGGAATCACAGAGGGCCGAGTCAGAGTCTGCCTTCCACCATCTGTTTCTGCCGCAGAAATCATACTGTTCCTTTCTCCTCTGCTTGCTTTTATCCCTTGCAGCACAATAATATGTCTTAGAGCCCTGTGTTAACATAGACATCTCAGTGCTGGCTCACTGCTTCGTAGGGCTCTGTAGTGTTTGGGGCTTTTATTTCAATTTGTTTGCTGTCTCTTCTTCCTCGTTCTCCCTCCGCTTTGCCCTCTCCCACTGTCCTGCCCCTGAAGCGCAGATGCCGTACCTGGCAACAGAGTATGAATGGCTTCTGGGTGGAAGCTCAGCCCAGGTGTTCCTGAAGTCTCCCCAAGCATGTCTAGTGGACGATCAAAGCTGAAAAGCACCAGTAGAGCTATTCTGCACTCTATGTATTGTCCCTTCTTTTCTACCCATGTTGATGGCCATGTGGGTTATTTTCTCTTTTTCTGCTATTGTGAGTAATGCTGCTGAGGGAATAGCTCTGTTGCATGCACATGTGTAACACAAGGAATGCGTGCGTTTCCAGAAAGCATTTTCTATCAAAGAGCAGAGTGTATTTTGTCTCCCAGATGCAGCCAAATGGCCCTGGAAGTTCCCCTCCCACTGATGGGCTTCTATCTCTCCACCATCTTCCTAGCATTTTGTTTTATCAAACTTTTGGATTTGGTCCAATCTAATGTTTGAAAAATGGTATTCATTTATATTTTACTACATCTTCAGAACCATCTGGTTGCATTCATACTCACTGTAGGGATCTATGTAAAGAATTTATTTTACCGTTCTTACAAGAATGTCTGCAGCGATCCTTGACTTCTGGGCCTCCCCTCAAACTGTTTGATGTTTATAGATCAGAACTGAGCTCTTTTCCTTTTGGCTTCTTTCTTTGTGATTAAATTTAATGACTAAGTAGTTTACTGCTTCTTAATTGTTAAAAGAAGGACACATATTTTAAAGAAACACATTTTCACACACACACACACACACACACACACACACACACACATCTGAACACCCTCTTCTGGAGAAAAGAGCATGAGTGTTTCTTCTCCAGGTCATCACAAGCAATTCTCCAATGTCCTGAAAACTAACCTGGGGCTTCAAACTTCAAGTGAAAGCATCCTGATTCACAAGCTGACCAAGGTTTTGAGAGTTGTTTCTTTTCTTTTCTTTCAATATTGCCCTTGAGTTTTAGAAAGAAAAGAGCTACATGCATGCAAAATGATTATTATAATTACACACACTGTTAAGCTGATTCCAAACAGCCCACTATGGGGCTCTTTTCACAAGACTGCAGGAAAAGGCGGAGAAGTGGGTAGGAAAAAGGCAGAGGGGTTGTTGCTCAGATCTGTGCCTCTGAAAGCTACTCTCCTGGGGATCCACCCTCTCTTAGTCCCCTCTGTGACCTAGCTAACCTATCCCCCAGTGAAAAGGAGAAGTAGAAAATGCTTTGTGGAAATACATCCCATTCTTTGATTATCTACCCTTTGGGGGTTACACCCTGAATAGCAACTCCTAGTAGCATACTTGATTCTATCCATAGCTAAGAAAGCTTGGTTCTCATTTGCCCAACAATATTCTAATCCAGCACCAAAATATAATTTTCCTAAATTCACTGAATAGCTCTTAGAAAATGTGCAAAATAAATATCAAAACCTAAGTCAAAAGAGAAACTGGGAGAGATCCACCCTCAAATAGGCCTTGAAAGTGAAGGGAAAGTCATTCTAAACATTTTTAATTTTCTGTCAAGTTGTTGCATTTATCACCGGGACACTCGATCAATGCCAACCCTTTCATGAGCGGTACGTTAGAGTATGTCTTAATGGAATGTCACCACAGGAGGCCAGCTGAGGTCTTGGCTGGAAGACTCTCCTGGAATATTTTGTTTCCCTTGGAATTTACAGGACTGTCTGGTTGAATCTAATTTGACATTTGAACAATTGGAGCATTGTATTAGGCATAGTGGAGCAGAAAATGCACCCTCTCTTGCTGCCCATTCATTCTTCCTTTGCCCTTGTACAAACTGCCCACTGTCTTCTCCCACTGAATAAGAGTTTTCAGGAGAAGACAAACGACACATCTAATTTGATCAGCAGTTCCATAAGGGGTAACTTTTTCATATCTAAAATCTTTCACCCATTGAACAAAAATTTTTATTTGGTGGTAGCACTAGTGTAAAACCATGCACTTTTAATCTAATCTATTATAGTCTGCTTTCAGATAACACTATACTACTTTCACAAGTGTGTAAAAGTTTTGCATACCCTTCTTGCTTCCCTTGTTGTGCTTCCCGCAATTGTCATTGTACATTTTACTGACACATTTGGCTTTTTTAACATCCACAATACATTTTTTTTCTACTTTAAGTAGTGAGTTACTTTTTACAAAAGTTCTAAGTGGGAAAATAAACTTTTATATTTAATGGTTCTTCCTATTTTAAATGGTCATTTTTTCACACAGGTTTAGATTATTAACCTGTTATCATTTTCCCTGTTGGTGGTGAATTTTGTTAGTGTTTTTGCAGCCTGGAGCAATGAGTTTATTTTTCCATTTTTTACCAGTATTTTCACTGCACAAAGAACTGTAGGCCAACTAAAGGTGCCATTCTGAGCTCCTCAGATGGCACTGGCCTTTATGAGAAGCCAGCTGTCAACAATCATGTCTATGATTGTACTGTGATGTGATTTTTTTCTTTGTTTCTAAACTTTCATTGTTATTATTGGGTTTCATAGTTTTCTCACCTATACCCTACTTAGTATAGAGTTCTGTACGTTTTTTCCCACCTGATGATATGAACTTCTTGGATCAATGGATTTAAATTTTCCATCCAGTTGGGTAAGATTTTGCCTAACATTCTTTCCAAACATTTTTCTCCTTATCTCCCTTCCCTTCAAAGACTAAAATGTATATGTATGAAAACTTGGTGTTTGCCACATGTCAGTCAAACTCAGTTCACTTCTCTTTCCATCTTCCCTCTACCCTGGGGGCCTTCACTATGACCTGTTTTTAATGTCCAACCTTTAAGTCCACTGATATTTTTCTGTGGTGTTTCATCATTGTCTACTATTTTATGTCAAATATTACATATTTCTACTTTTAATTTCTTTGGGTTTTTTAGTGCATTGAGCTTTTTTCTTCTGGTGCTTTGGTTTTATTATTTTTCTAATAGTCTCTGGTGTTTTCTTGGGATCCATCATCTATTCCATCACAATGCTTATACTGTCCTTTAATTTTCTTAAAAGTATACTGTCTCTTTTGTAATCCTAAACTACAATGCCATCATCTGTCTTTCTTTCTTTCTTTCTTTCTTTCTTTCTTTCTTTCTTTCCTTCTTCTTTCTTTCTTCTTTTTTAATGTATGTAGGTACAGGGACTCACTATGCAGCTCAGACTCCTAGTGATCCCCTATTTTCAGCCTTCCCAGTACTGGGATTACAGGCATGCACCACCAAGCCATCTCAGTGGCTGGCTCAGAGCACCCAGGGGCAGGGCCAAAAAGGCATGTGATGCTGGGGATTGAACTGCGGTCCCTCCACAGGCACTTAGTCTGCTGAGCTACCTCACCCACCCATTCTGCTCTGTTTTACTTATAGGCTTATTTTTCACTCTTCACATTTTCCTGTTTCTTTAGATATCTAGTAACATTTTATAGTATGCTCAGCATCATGGATGGTGGGTTGGTGAGTGTCTAGGTTTGTGGTTCCCTTTAAATGACACTGGGCTTTATCTGACCCACAATGTCCTTATACATTGGTTTGAACCTCTGAAGCTAGTGATATTTGTGAGAGAGAGTCTAGCAGCACCTTAACTCAAAGAGGATAGTTGTCCATTTTCCGAACACATGGTTTTTCTTGTGTGTCAACTGAGTATACTGACTCTTTAAAAAAATGTATTTGGTCATTACAGAGTCTTACTACACAGCTTGGACTCATTGTAACCCTCCTGTTTTCAGCCTCCTCAGGGCTGGAATTATAGATGTGTGCTGCCATGCCCAGACTCAGTGGCTAGCTCAGTGCCCCCGAGAGAAGGGCCAGCGCAGCATGTGGTGCTGGGGATCAAACCATGGTCCTTGTGCTTGCCTAAGCTTACTTAAACACGTGCTTTAATCCATTGAGCTATCTTGCTGGCCCAAGTATACAGACTTTTCAAAGTGGTTTCTCTGCTTACAGTTAAAACAATATACACCTGTTCTGTTCAAGATCCTGTGTAACTCTCTTCACCGAAGACAGTATCTTTCAGCACTGGATGAGCTGCAGTATATCAGTCCAGCCCTCCCCTGTGTTTATTCTGTGCCTCACCTCCTGAGTTCGTGTCCCACACAGGCCAATTTACATGGAGCCACAGAATCCTAGAGTTTTGAACTTTGGCAAATTTCTGGAGCAGTCTTTGTGTATGACTGCCACCTTTCTACAGTTCTACTCAGCATACACCTACATGAGTTTCATTACATCTTCTCAGGGACATTGCTATTCTTCTAAGAAATAACCTAGGGCAATTAAGGGGATGCTTTTGTACATTGAAAACAAGTCGTAGTGTAAGCAGTCTCCAACCAACTTGTCCCCCATGTGTTAGACATATTATTCAAACATATTTCTTTATAAACAGAAATTAATGCTTTATGTGAAATGTTTTTACAAGAAAAATGAAATCCTAGTTCTATGCACATCCAACTGCACCTTTGCTGGAAGATTCAAGTGAGGTCAGAGTAACATACAAACCCAGAGGCAGCCCCAGGACACTTGGAGCCCAAGACAGCAGTATCGACTCAACAAGTACATGCTGCAGATATTACCAGAGTTTATACCTGCCCGTGTCAGGGCAAAGAACTGTCTCCATGATGCTTGGGCCAAGCTACATGTCATAAAGACTGCTACGTTACTCAGTGAGAATCCATGTGTAGCATCTCATATATTAATGCAAAATCCCTTAATGACACATTTCTAATAGTCTTTTTGTTAGCAGTCAAAGACCGTAGATGTCACTGAATGTTTATCAGTGTTTTGAGAATCAATATTTCTAGTGTCCTTTCTGATAACAGAGAGCTGAATGCCTCCAGTTCATAAAGTCATCATCCAAATAGTTTTCTGCCCACTGTGTGTGTGGCTTAAGATAACGTATACAAACTACCATGCTCTCCCTGGGAAACCATCGATACTATTCATAATTCTCTCATGGGAAGAGCAGGCATGAGCAAAATCTGAAATTTGTATTCTGTAGGATTGGATGCTGGGTGATAATGAGTAACAAGAATAGCCCCATTCCACAAGGATGGCCTGGCTTCCAAGGCTATTTTCCCTTCATAAATTCATTTGTCACATGAGATGCCAACCTTTCCTTGGTCACTCTCTATCCTTGTGGCAAGACACCCCTGTGCTGGACTCAAGGTCCCAGGGCAGTGTCCCAGGAAGGGAAAGTTCATGTCTCCATGCACATGATGCCATCAACCTGTACTCCTGAGGTGAAAAAGTAGGCTGGATGGAAAGAGCCACAAAGGCTTAAGGACTGTATTTCACCTATTGCCAAGGTCTAAATGCATAATTACCAACAAAGACACATGTGTTGAAGACAAGGGAGCAAGGTTCTGTTGGAAGGTAAGTGAAGTTGAGGAAATCTCCAGGATCAAAAGAATCTGACTGGCCTGAAGCTCAGATCTTCCCCCAGAAGCAGTATCTAACATAAGACCTCAGGAATGGAGATGGCACTGGGGGAATAGACGGGTCACGATGAAGCAGCAGGAGCATCACATGTAAAGACCTGTGGCAAGTGAAGTATTTCACAGTTGTGAAGAATGTGAGGATGCATTTCCTGGCAAAGGCAGCTGTTGGGGACTCTCGCAGAATTGTGGATTGAAGCTTTAGTTTCAGAGAGTATAGCAGGGTGAGCTCTGAACCATGCTTTCAGATGGCCAAGTGTGCCTCCCAGCTCAGCTGCTTGGCTGGCACAAATCCTCAGGAAAATGCTGGGATCGCCTAGTGCTACCAGTCCCAAGAAGTCTTCCAAATATAGTCAGCAAAATGGCACTTTAGCCCAAAGTGCCTGAGAAGTCTTTGATAAGTCTTTGATAAGCTGCTATATAATGCAACCAATGGTGTGCTGATAAATGTTTAACAACCAGTACTCTGAAAAAGAAAAATAGCTTGATTTGTAGTAGTTATCCATTTCTAGAGCATAAATACTCCTGCCACGACTAATTTTAAGCTATCAGTTTGACTTCCCTGACTAGTAATTGGGAGATGAGCTGAGGCATTCCAACATACAGTACACAATAGATGTAAATAACCTCATGAGAATAGGCAACAGGAAAATATAGTAACATAATTAGGAAGTGAAATTTTTGAGTCTTTGTGTATTTATTCTTCATATGAGTTGCCAGGTTATATAACTGAATGTTTCATGACGGCCATGTTTAGAAACCAGCTCACACCGTTTCTATAACCATCAGCTCTTACGCACTGGTACAAAGCAATTCCAGCACACTCCCCTGGGCTCTCTGAGAGCAGGTTAGGAAGAGTGCAGATCGTCCCCACATTCATGGCCACAGCAGCCTCTTTGTGGAACATCTCAAAGGATAAGAATGCTAAAAGGATATTTCTGGAGATTCTGCTTTGTTTTTCATTTTATAGATGTGATAACTGAGAGAGAAGCTCAGTGTCTTGCCCAAGAACTCAGATCCAAATGCAAATGAAGCCTGAGTCCTGCAAACGCTGCATTTTCCTGCTGATTTCCAAGTGCTCCTAGATGCATAGCCATCATTTAGTGGCTGTGCACTGTGGCAGGTTCTCCACTAGACAATTACAATGTCACCACATTTAATGTTTCCAACACTCTGAGACGTGAACTTTTATTATTCCTATTGCACAGCTAAGAAAACTACAGTGTGGGATGAAGCAAAGGCATAGACTATTAGGAGTCACTCTGCTCTCTTTAAAAGACCTCAGTTGTCCCACTGCTCCGCACTGCGGTTGGGTATGGTAGAACAAGAATAAAGCCTGCCACCTTTTCTCATAGTACAAAAGGGGTCACCTTGCATGTGTTCCTTTTTGTGCTTTGATCTCTCAGCCAAAACCCCTCCACTCCACAGGCCAGCCTCGGCAGCTGTCTGATTATCCCACCAGCATTTATGAACACTGTGTCTGAGGGCAGAAGCAGCAAAGGCAGAAGAAGCCATGGACCTACTTTCTGAGAGTCCACTTGGTAGTCATAGTAACGATACCGTCCTGCTTGAGAACCTTCCACATAATGCCACTTGATCTTCAAAGGACTCTCTGGTTTTTGTCTCGGAGAGATCTGACCTTCTCCAAGGTCACACAGTTCCAAGGCCAGCAAGCATTGCATGAACCTCTCCATGCCCTTCCCAATACATCAAGCTGCTCTATGCCAACTGTAGAATATAGATTAAGTATGATTCTCCCTGAATCCAAATACAAATGGCATTGAAGGGATCTTTAAGGTTTTAGGGCATGCAGCACATATACCTTCAAATCCAGGTATGCACTGAAGGAGTACCAGTTCACAGTATGACACAGTTATAGGGACTGAGAATTAAGGGCAAACTGGTAATTAGTACAACCAACCCATATACATGGTATAATAAAAACATGGTTGTTTAATTTTTTCAAAAATTACTACAGTAAGTGACACCTGGGCATTAATCCCTTTCACTTAAATACATTTATCCCATCCTTCTTATCACTTTCTGAAGCATTTAACAGTTTACATGCATAGCATTTTCTGTCCACCTGAAGCATCGTGTCGCGTTGTCAGCCACCTTATCCCCAGCTCAGGTACCATGTGACTTCGGGCTCTTCCCTAAAGTCAGAGTAACCAGGAAGGGCAAATGTTTTGAACTGACCACAACCCAGGTGGCCAGAACCGGCCAGCTGAGGGCACCCACCACGGAGGACTCCCAGAGCTGCTTTAGAAGGTGGCATGAGCAACGGGCCAAGTGTGTCTGAGGTGAAAGCAAGAATTCTAAGGGGGAATGAAGAGCAATGGGTCTTGTACTGGAAGGTTTTCATGTACCGACTCATCGATCCCCCCAATAACAGCCCAGGACACAGTACCAGTGTCGTTATCATCATCCTGTCATTTAACACATGAGGAAGTAAAGAGAAAGAGAGGAAACGCGTAGTTCAGATTCAGGGTGGCTTCGGCTCTCACTGTACGTGACTGTATGTACAGAAGTAGAGAAGAAAGTGACTCAGTGCCAACAGTGCACATTCTGCTTTTGTGTTTTCCTCACCCTCAGAAGCTCGTGTGCTCCAGCAACACTACATTTACCGCAGTCCCCGCTTTCGTCACTCTCCCAACCCATGACAACTGAAATTCTCTTAAAAGACAAATCTGATCCTGGAGGCGGTAGCACATGAGACCACTATTTCCCATTCAGTTTTTCCTGTGCATTTGTTTTCCTGACAGTTTTTGATTGGTTGACACAGCCCAACCAGAGCCCAGAACCAGGGGCTTGGACGCCATTATTTGGAAGCAATGTGAGGCTCAAGGCTCTCCAGTGTGTCCTAAGGAAGCATAACAGGAACACATGTCATCCATGAACACTGCCATGCAGCCTCCAAGGGCCGTATCCTGTAAGGAAAGCACAGTCATCCCCAATTAATGGAGAAGAAATGGGGATTGGAGAGAGTAAAAGACAAGCAAAAAGTTAGTAAAGGCTAGGGGGTCGCCAAGGCACAGCACTGCAGTTTTGGCAACTGGGAGAACACCTGGGAAACACTGAATAGTCTCTGTGTATATACATGCTATGCAGAGGAGGAGGAAGGGAACCGGGACTGAGCACAGCCAGGAAAGGGCTCTGGCCCCTCCCCTCCTGCTCCAGATTCACACATCAACAGCCTAGCACTCACCCACTTATAGCTGTTTTGGGACCCCCAAGAAGCCCACTGCTTCACAGGGGTCCCTGGGTCTCGCTGGGAGCTGGCTCCAGCCAGGAGCCAGAGCCAGTTTCTGGTCCAGGCCTACTTCTGTTTCCTGGTCATTTCCTCATGCAGATACCTGGGATACGCGCACACAGAAGACTGTCCCATGGTGAGGCCCATGGGCCCGCTAGGTAGAAGACCCTCTCAGAACCCCAGCAGCTCTGCTGCTGGCTCCCATTTCAGGAACCATCTCGCCAGTCCTCCCCCTAGACAGCCCCTGAGCCAAGAAGTCAAGACCAGGAAGGATGGAGATCAAGCAGGACAGCTCAGTGAGTCCAAGCACTCAGGGCCCTGCTTGTTGCTGTGTGATGCTTGGTAGTGGCGATGCCTTCCAGCAAGGCTGCAAGGAGCCGGAGCAAGAGCAGAGAGCTCATCCCTGGAAGCGCGTAGCCCAGCGCCTCGCAGGAGGGAAAAATTCTCTGCCCTCAAGGGTGGTGTGGTTATCTACACTGCAGGAACAACAGCACCAGTTGCAGGAATTGCCCGCTACCCTCTGTGCTTTAAATACTTTGCTTTTACACACTCACACACACACACGCTCACACACTCACACTCTCATATACTCACACACTCTCACACACACTTTCACACACTGTCTCTCACACACACACACACGCACGCACACACATACACACCCCACAGTGTGGCAGCACTGCACCCACAGCCTGCAGAGAGGAGCTCAGTTTGGTGCTGGGCTGCGCAGCTCCCTTGGTGGCGTGGGCACCTTACCACTCCTCTCCAGGCTTTTGGGAGGACTGGAAATTGCTGGCGTGAACTGTGAGCTGAGGGGTCATGACCCAGTGGGCTGAGGCCAAATCCAACTGGCAGATAAATCCCTGGGGTCACATCAAAGCCCGGGTATCTAGATCTTCCTAGCACGATCCTGAGCTGCACTGCACTGCCCTGCCCAAGGTGGCCAGAAAGACCTTTGAGAAGGACCTGGACCTTTTGCCCAGTTCCTGGTCCTACGCTGCCGCTCAGCCCCTGTGGGCCTTTGCCTCTGCCAGCCACAGAACCAGTGCATTTTCAGAGCTATTCCAGCTCCAAAACCAGGCAGCAGAGAGCTCAGGTCTGACTTGAAGGCTGAGGAAGAATTTGTCTCCCTGCTACAGGGGGTTAAGTGGCTGCTTTTCAAAGGACAAAGCAAGAGATGACGTGATAAGATAAGGCGCTCTGCTTGCACAAGACACTCTTCTTTGGAAAGAACAGGCTTTTGTTGTGATCCGGAGGATAAGAGGCTGAGCCTCACATTCATCAGCGCAGCCCGCCTCCTCTTGGCCAGGCCTCCAGCAAGAGTCTGTCGCTACTGCCACCTGCCGGCCGAGGGAGTCACCGCAGCGCGCCTGGCTGACCACGGCGACCCGCCGCTGCAGTAGCTGGTGTTTTCCGGACATTTCTGGCCCCGAGCTTGTATGTGTTTCCTCACTTTATGCTTTCGCTAACACGGAAGCACACCCGTCTGGGGATTTTCTCTCTTTCCCCTGGACAGCACAGAAACTTGTTAAACACGAGTGGCATGAAAACAACTGTAAGACCCATGTGTCATTACCCCCATTTATGGACAGGGATGTCTCTCAGAGACAGACTCAAGTTTTTGTCTCTTTTAAAGGAAGCTGAAAGTGGTCCTTGATGTGGTCACAGTCTCTCCTCCCGCGGGTGACTTTGGCCCTGTAAGGTAGCAGGTAAGAACAGACCCCACAGGTAGCCAGGCTCCTTTGGGGTTCAGACGACTCGGGCCACAGGCTTCCAGGAATTAAGTCAGTGTGACAAGATGTAGCTGTGGTTCCGAAGGAGAGTGGCCACGGCTCGGGCCAGGACAAAGGTCCTTGACATGCACTGAACAGTTTGGGGTTTACGGACAACTGATTGAAAGCAGAATGTTTCGGGGACCCACCCCACACACCCATTCCCTGTTTTAACATCTTGCATTAGTTTGACACACTTTTCACAACTGATGAGCAGTTACTAGCACGTTCAAACATTATTAACTAAAGCACATAAGTTGCGCTGAGGCTCACTCTTGATGCTGTCGGTTCTGCTGGGCTTTATTTCATTTTGTTTCAGTCTTGCTGTACTGCTGAAGCTGGGCCAGCACTTGCGCTCCTCCTGCCTCATGCCCCCGAGTGGATTACAGATGTGCAGACACATACCATCATGTCTCCAGCATGGCAGGACCACGTAGAACAGCTTCGCTGCCCTGCAATTTCTCTGTGCTTCACCTGACTCTCTCTCCCCAAGTCCCGGGCACCGCTGGTCACTAGAGCTGTGCTGCTTCCAGAGTATCAGATACTTGGGATGGTACAGTACACAGTCTTTAATATCGTATGAGTTTCTTTGACAGAGTAATAGGCATTTGTGTTGCCTCCATGTCTTTTGTAGCTTAGTGACTCTTTTTTCCCCCTGGTCACTTGACATGGATCCCAAGGCTTTATACATGCTGTCCAAGAGCTCTAAAGCTGGACTATATCACTAGCTTCAATCTCAATCTGTTTCATCACTGAGTTATATTCTACTGAACAGATAGGCTGTCCTTTGCTTACCCACCCACCTGAGGAAGGACATTTCAATAGCTTCCAAGTTTGGCAGTGGATAAAGAAGGCCACCATGAGCACTGCAAGCATGCTTTTGTATAGATGTAAGCTTTTGGTCCCTGGGTAAGAACCAAGGAGCACCACCGCTCGATTGTACGGTAACTTGTGTAAGGAACTTCTTTCCAGCGAGTTTTGTAACACTGTAAGCAAGGAGTTTTCTGGAGCATCTGTACCTGTTAGTGCTCCTGAACATGACTCTTAGAACTGCGCGCCTGGGGTTTCTGGTTCCCCAGGATGGCAAAACCAGGAAGAACAGACCTGTGACCCACTCATCCCCTCCGCAGCCTGCACCTTTTGCTAAGCCAAATCAACTTCTGCTGCAGAAAAGTGAGATGAAGGAGGGATTCTGTCCTTCTCACCAAGGGTGGGTGAAAGTTGATAGGATCTGGAGGCGTGCCTCCTGCACAGGCAGAATCAGGAGGTCTGCCTTTGGGCTGGTCTGGGAGGGACTCTCCCTTCTGCCTTTGGCCAATTCCTGGCTTAAGCTCCATCCCTGGCCTGGAGAATGCAACTTCTGTTTAGCAGGGTGACACTTGGGGCTCCTATCTTGTGAAACAGGTGTGTTTGAATCTATGCACCCTCTTCGTGTCACTTTCTACTCTTTTCCTACAATGTTAATAAATTAGCTAAACACCCAGTTGGCACCAGCCTCAAACCTAGAGAAACCAGAACATTCTAAAGGTATTAGAACATTATTGAGCAAGCTAGGCACTTACCTCACTTTCCCTGCTACCTAATGACAAAAAAAATCAGATACAGTCCCTTCAAAGTTGCTTTCAAAACACAGTACTGAAGTGACAGTAACATCACACTGCAACTGTAGGAAAAAAAGGACTTTTAGTGTTCAGTTGTGTTTTTCATATTATTTTTCAGGTTCCAAAACTTCCACAGATGGCTCCTGTGTAACTGCCTTTCCTCTCCCTGCCCGCAAAAACAAATTTCAAAACTTAACTATTACACCAATTGTGTTCGCTTCAGCCGCACACATATTAAATATTCCAATAACTGGGAGCAAGTCGTCCAATCAAGGGCTTCTTTCTTAAGATTCATATTGTTTGGTGATTGCCCTGGAAAACTCGAAGAAGTCCACTTGAACTGTTTCCATCTGTGAAGAGAAAGTGAAAAAAATAGCTTTCGTTCTGCTGCTAGATGACTTTATTTTTGCTAATGATTTTAAAACATAAGCAAATGTAAAGTCTCTACGGGAAAATTCTGTCCTGAAGATTTAACTGAGTCCTGAAGAGGGCGCGCTGACGTGCTGCGCGCATCACTCAGGGGAGGTGCGGGCTCAGGAGGCAAAGGTGCGTCTCCACCCGCAGGGCTGAGTGAAGGCCACAAGTGTTTGGCGGCGGGTGGGGGTGGGGGGAGGGCCAGAAAAAGTTAAATTCTCCCAGTGACTCTTAGCTTTAGGTTTGAAAATTGCTCTTCAAGGTGGCCCTTTGTCCCCTTTTTATTTTTCTAATTTTCTGCTTTATTAACAAAGTAACACATTCCAAGCAAGTATCTTCCTGTTCAGCATCATCGACAGTATTGACATTGCATCACGGACAGTTTTCTAACTTTTAATAAAACTTGTATGTTGCTTCTTAAATATGTTTGCCAGATTTCTGTTGCTGTGACAAAATACCTCACCTAATTCACTGAAAGGGAGGATAGGTTTATTTTAGCTCATCTCTTCAGAGACCTCAGTCCACAGGCACTTGCTTTGGGTTTGGAGTGCGGCAGAGCCTGCGGGCACAGAACACAGATGTAACAGAGCTCTTTGCCTCATGACGACCTAAAAGTAAGGGGGGGGGGCTCAGTCCCACCGACTCCCACAAAGGGTCACCCCCAATGATCTAACTTCCTTCCACTAGCCGCCCCCAAAGGTCCCATGACCTTTTAAAGCACCCAGCCTGGTGACCGAGCCAGCAGCTATGAGCCTTTGGGAAACACTTCAGATTTAAGCCATGTCACCGAGCATCTAGTAACCGTGGCTCCATATATTTTTGCAGTTCCTCAGCTTTAGCACGTGTACAGATTCATGTACCAACCCCGTGAGAATGTGAATCCTCCAGCACCTAGTAGACTGCAACTAGTGATCTGCTTGCAATCATTAAAGCTCCATCTTTTCCCAGAGGCCACATAAATAGAATCCTGCAGTATATAACCTTTGGAGGTTGGCTTCTTCCACTGAGCATAATGCCTTTGAGAGTTGTTCAAATTGCTGTTTGTATCCATAGTGCTTCCCTTATATCACGAAGTAGAATTCCATTGTACGGATGTAACCTAGTTTAGCTTCATCACCCATTATAGAACATTTGACTTTTGCCTTGTGGTTTGGGGCAATTTTGAGTAGAGCTGCTATAATAATTTCCATATAGGTTTTCAGATAGATCAGTTTTCATGCTTAATACCCAGGTGATTCCTGTGAGGACCACTGCTGAGCCAAGCGCTCTGTGTGCCCCTAAATTCATGAGAAGCTGCTGTGCTTCTTTGTGAGAGGACTCTTTAAAAACAGGTTAAAAAAAAGAGTGAGTTAGCGAGATGCCTGGCGGACCTCGCTCTTCGCATTTCCCCGACAGGGCATGGTGCCGAGCACCTTTTCATGCATGTATTGGTCATCCACGTGCAGTATTGCCTTTGTTGACGTGTCTGAAAAGGACTTTTGCTCATTTTAAAAGATTAGATTGTTTCTGTATTGCTGAGTTTTGTGTTTCCCCAATAATTCCAGATACAGGGATTTTTTTTCTAGATATGGGACTTACAAATATTTTCTCTCAGCCTACAGCTTTCTTTTCATTCTTTTAACAAGGTTTTCCTCAGAGCAGGGTTTTAGTTCTAAATGACATTTAATTTATTCATTTTTTTCTATTATAGGTCATGAAGATTTTGGCCCTATGTTTAATCATAAGAGTTTAATAATTTAAGGCCAGCCAAATAACTCAGCAGATTAAAGTACCTGCAAGCAGGCACAGGGGCCAGAGGTTCAAACCCCTGGTCTGCCATGCCGGCCATGTCCCGGGGTGTGCTGAGAGAGCAACTGAGACTGGGAGTAGTGACGTGTGCCTGTAATCCCAGCTCTTGGGAGGCTGTAAACAGGTAGATCACTAGGAGCCCGATCTATTAGCGAGACCCTGAACACCCTGTAGACTTTTCTCTAAAATACAAAAAAGGAGTTTAATAATTTATATTTTTCATTTAAATATAGAATTCTTTTTGAGTTCATTTTAATCTAAGATATGAGATTGAAGTCCAGCTCTGTTTTCTTTCATATTAAGGGCTATGTCAAGATCAATGATTGAAAAAACTTCTTTCTCTTGAACTCCTCCTATTGTTTCAGCAAATACTCAGATGGTAAAACGGCAGGGCCAATACAGATAGGCGCTTGCTAGAAAGCAACATACAGGAATGTTCTCAAGTAATGGAAATGAGAATACTTTTTGCAAAGCCAGGTTATTTGAGTAAGTGCACTTGTCAAAACTCATTACACACTTCAGGCCTGTGTATTTCACTGTATGTTGACTACAGCTCAATTAAAATAACATCAATTAGCCATATTTTTTAGGTCTATTACTCGTGTCCTCTCTCGTCCACTCATGTACATGTTGATATTTTTGTCAATATCATGCTATTTGATCTCTATTATCATAAACTTATAGAATACTTAAAATTAAGAGGTCTGGTTCCTCCACTCTATTCTTGCTTTAGAGTCATTTGCCATTCTTGCTTCTGTACCTTTCAGCACATACATTAAGAATCGACCTCTTAGAAATTTTTTATCAGCATGCATTTGCTGTGCACAGTGTTCGCTGCATCACGGAGAGCCTGCCCTGCACAATAACCCTTAGAGCTTCCCTCTTCTCTTCCCCCCATTTACAAAATCTTTGTTTCCATTTTTTCTATTCTTTCTCTTTATTTCCTGTTCCCTTCCTTCCCTTCCTTTCCCCCCTCCCTGTTCCCCTTCCTATTTGAAAGCGTTCTTCCTGCTTTGCAATATCTTTTCTCCATTTAGCATCTTATTTACTCTTTGAGTTTCTCATGTAAGAAAAACAATGCAATATTTAAACTTGTGTGTCCAACTTACTTCACTTCAGATTATGGTATCAAGGTACATCCATTTACCTACAAATGACTCAGGTTTAACCTTCTATATGGCAGTGTAATATTCCATTGTATATCAAAACCACATTTTCTTTATCCATTCATCTGTTGAGGGCCATATGGGCTCTTTCCAAGATTTAGCTATAATAATTTTTTTTTCAGTACTTGGGATTAAACTCAGAACCTTGCACTTGCTAGGCAAGCACTTATTCTACTGAGCTATCTCTCCAGCCTCTAGCTATTATAAATTGTGTTTCTATAAACAAGAAGATATAGATTAGTTATAGATATAGGTATAGGTATAGGTATAGATATAGATATAGATATAGATATAGATATAGATAGATATATCACTCTGATGTGATGCTTTTAACTGTTTCAGGAAGATACTTAGAAAGGGAACAAGTGGGTCAATTGGAACCTGTAGTTTTAATTTTTTAAGGAATTTCCAAATTGGTTTCCATAGTGGTTGTACCATAGTTGTCCCAGCAACAATGGGAAAGGGTTTCTTTTTCCCCACAGCCTCACGAGCATGTGTTACTGGTTGATTTTTTGATTATAGCCATTTGTGGAGTAAGATGAAATTTCAGTGTTGTTTTAATTTGCATTTCACAAATGACAAGTGATTGTGAACTTTATCATATGTTTATTTGCTTTTTATACTTCATCTGAGAAATATGTATTCTTTTCAAGCATCCATTTTTTTCACATTGGGTCTTCAAATTTGGAGAGGTATGATTCTTTTAGGTTCTTTATATATTCTAGATTTTAGTCATTTGTCTGAGGAGTGAAAAATTTTTTCCTATTCTGTCAGTTGTCTCTTCACTCGGTTGACAGGTTTTTTTTTTTTTCTGTGCAAAAGCTATTTTAATTTAACATGATCCCAGTTGTTGATTCTTTATATAATTTCCTGTGTGACTGGGTTTTATTAATAAAGTCTTTGCAACACTTATGTCTTGAAGCCATCTTTATTTCTTCTTTTTTTGATGATTTGAATTTTATCTATTTTATCCTCCAACAGATTAAATATTTCTGTTTTTATATTTAGATATTTGATGCATTTCAGTTTTATTTAGTGCATGATGAGAGATGTAGGCTTAGATTCAATCTTCAGCACATGGGAAGCCAGTTTTCATAGCACCACTTATTAAAGAGACTATCTTCCAGTAAAGGTGCTTGGCCACTTTGTCAAAGATAAGGAATCTGACTGTGCTTGGTGTTGTTTTTGCATCTTCTTTTCTGTTCCATTAATCCTCAGGTCTTTTTTTGTTGTTATTGTTTGTTTGTTTGTTTTCTTGCTTTTTTCCAGTACCATGCTGTTTTTATCCCAGTGATTTGGTGGTATAGCTCTAAACTGGGATTGTCATGCCCCCTGCCTTGCCCTTGTTTCCAGAACTGCTCTTGCTATTCTTACTTTTTCTAGTTCCATATGAACTTTAGAATTGCTTCTCAAGATTTATGAGGTATGCTGGGTGGCCGGAACACGGAGAACGGAGTAGCGAGCCCCTGAAGAAGTTGCCAAAATGATGCCCACACCAGTTATACTGTTGAAAGAGGGAACTGACAGCTCCCAAGGCATCCCTCAGCTTGTGAGTAACATCAGTGCCTGCCAGGTGGTTGCCGAGGCCGTAAGAACCACCCTAGGTCCCTGTGGCATGGACAAGCTTATTGTAGATGGCCGAGGCAAAGCAACAATTTCTAATGATGGGGCCACAATTTTGAAACTTCTTGATGTCGTCCATCCTGCAGCAAAGACTTTAGCGGACATCGCCAAATCTCAAGATGCTGAGGTTGGTGATGGCACCACCTCTGTGACCCTGCTGGCTGCCGAGTTTCTGAAGCAGGTGAAACCCTACGTGGAGGA
>NW_004524606.1:9925750-9943580 GCF_000260255.1 Octodon degus | reverse complement strand
AATTGGTCTGTTCTGTTCTCACTGGAGGTTATTTAAATAAAACATAAGACTTAAAAAAAAAGATTTATGAGGTATGCTATTGGTATTCTGATTGAGATTGCATTAAAGCTCTATAAAAGTTTTGGAAATATGGGAATTTTCACTATAATGGTTCTGCCTGCAAGAACAGGGGATAGCTTTCCATTTTCTGAAATCATTTTTGTTGGTAGATTTTTAAATTAACTTTTCAATTTCATTGACTGATATCTTCTTTGATCTCTTTTTTCACAGCACTGTAGTTTTCAATGTAAAGGTCCTTCACTGCTTTCATTAAATTAATTCCTAAGTATTTCATTTTTCTTGACACTGTTATGAAAGGTGTTATTTCTCTCTCAGCAAGTTTGTTGGTCATATACAAAAATACTATTGATTTTTGAATGTTGATTTTGTATCTGGCTACAAATTTGGTTATTAATTCCAGGAGTCTTTCCGGTGGCATTTTTGGGGTCTTCTATGGGTATGAGTGCCACATATCCTGACACATGGATATGGATATCGTGATGCATGGATATCATGTCATCAACAAATAATCATAAGTTAACTTCTTCCTTACCTATCCATTTTCCTTTTATTTCTTCCCATATCTAATTGTTCTGGCTAGTATTTCCAAAACTGTATTGGCAAGGAGTGGTAATAGTGGACATTTTTGTCTTCTTCTGATTTTAGAATAAAAGCTTCCAGTTTTTGGCCATTTAGCATGATGTTTGTTTGTCATGGATGGATTTTATCAGATTGGGATAAAAACCTTCTATTCTGATTTTCCTTAGAGTTTTTACCTTGAATGTGTATTGGATTTTGCCAAATGCCCTTTCTGTGTCTGAGATGATCATACAGTTTTTGTCCTTGATTCTATTAATATGGTGTATTTCATCTATTGACCTGTGTATATTGTACCATTTCTGCATCCCTGGGCCATCCCTACCTTGTCATCTTTTTGATGATTTGTTGCATTTTGCTAACCAATATCTTTTTGGGGATTTTTGCATCTATATTTATTAAGAAGATTGGTTCATAGTCCTCTTTTTTGGTTGGATCCTTTTCTGGTTTTGGTATCAGGGTAATGCTTGCTTCTGGGAACGACTTTGAGAGTATTGTTTTCTTGCCTCCCTTGAGGAGCAGTGGCATTAGATCTCTAAAATTCTCATAGAATTCAGCATTGAGCCTGTCAAATTCTGGGGTTTTTTTGTTGGTAGATTTTTAAATTATTTTTTCAATTTCATTGACTGATATTGGCTTATTTAGAATTTTTATGTCTTCTTGATTTAGCTTTGGTAATTCATATATAAAGGAACCTTTTCAATGCCTCTGAGTTTTCCATCTTATTAGAGTACAAGTCCCCAAAGTAGGTACTCATGATGTCTGCAGGATCTGTTGTACTTCTGTCCTCTTCATACCTAGTTCATGGATTTGAGTCTTTTCTTTCCTTGTTTTGTTAAGGTTGGCTAAGAGTTTGCCTATTTTATTTAATCTTTCAATGAACCAAGTTTTTCATTCATTAATTTTTGTATCATTTTCTTTGTCTCAATTAGATCAATTTCTGCTCTGATCTTAGTAATTCCCTTCATTATACAAGCTTTGAGTTTAGCTTTCTCTTCTTTTTCTAGAAACTTGAAATTCAACATTAGGTTATTTATTTTAGCTTGCTCTGTTTTTCTGATGTGAGAATTCTCCACTATAAATTTCCCTCACAGGACTGCCTTCATAGCATTCCATAAGTTCCAGTACATCATATTGGTACTATCTTTTAATTGTAGAAGCTGTCTAATGTCTTCTTTAATTTTGTCTATAACCAATTGGTTGTTTAAGAGGATATTATTTAATTTACTTGTGTTCATGTCATTTTGTGGTTCCTTTTGTCATTTATTTTCCATTTCACTGCACTATGATCTGACAATATATATATATATATATATATATATATAATTTCAGTTCTCTTGAATTTACTTAAATATGTTCTATAAGATAGTATATGATCTGTTCTGCAGAAAGTCCCATGTTCTTCTAAGAAAAATATGTATTCTGTTGTAGGATGGAACACTCTGTAGGTATATATCTACTCAGTCCATTTCTTTGTGAATAGTATCCACTTCTCTATGTCTAAAAGTTTTTTGCTTGGATTTTGATTAAGCTTGTTTTGCATTGATTGGTAGTTTTGAAATCATAGACATCTTTATAGTACTCTCCTCTAGCCAACATGGTATGGCTTTCCCTTATTTCGGTTCTTTTGTTTCATCAGCATTTTATAGCTTTCACCATGCAAATCCTTTACATATTTTATTAAATGATACATAAATCCTGAAATTTTGGAGTCATTTTAAATATTTTTAGACATCTGGTTTCCAGTTTCTTATTGTTATTATATAAAATATGATCTCTTTTTACTTGTATTCTACAATATTGCTAAACTCACTTCTGTGTGTGTGTGTGTGTGTGTGTGTGTGTGTGTGTGTTTCCTAGGACTTTACATGTAGACAATTATTTTATTAGTAAGCAGCAACAGTTTTATTTCCTTTATTCCAGTCTAGATGCCTTTTATTTCTTTTCTTGCCTGATTATACTAGCTAGATATACTTATACAGATCAAGTAAGAAGATAGATAAGAAAAGAGTGCGGCTTGTTCCCATTCATAGAAGAAAGTATTCAGCATTTTCATCATTAGGTGCAAAGTTACTGTTGGTTTTCAACAGTGCCCTTTGTTAAGTTAACAAAGTCTATCTCTTCATAATTGCCTAAAAACTTTCTTGTAAGCACAAATCAGTTTTAAATTTTGTAAAATGTTTTCACTGCATTACTTGACATTAATTGACACTTTTTTCCTTTTTACTATTGTTGTTACACTGATTGATTAAATATTTTTAATAATTTTATTGAGAAACAAATAGCAATGAGATAGTTTCAAAACCGATCAGTAGGACAGTTTCAATAACAAATACATTGCACATTGTTGTGTCAGTGGTTATTCATTGTACAAGATGCAGACATGACATCCTGTCCACAAACGCTATTAAAACAAATCTTCTTATTCATTGAATTCAGAGAATGCAGTTTTACATCTATCCTAACTATCTTGAATATACAGATACAAAATGGTCATTCATTTGAATCCCCTTTTTTGTTTAGTTTTGTCAGAGAAGGGTATTCCATTATCATTTAAATATTGTAGGTGCGTGAATTCTGCAAAATATTCCAATATAGTCCAGTAGCCCATAATAGTAGTGGGTCATCCGCAGGACTGGCAATGTTAGAAGTTGTTGATCTGAGCCCTTTACAGCCCAACATACCAACATGGCTTCACTCCTTATACCTCGTTTTTATACTTTTCTGCTGGATGCTTAAGACCAAGATAAGGCAAGACCTATATAAAAAGAAATGTAACTTTTGTATCTGATAAGTTCAGTCAAGTCCCCTCAGGATTTAGTCTGAAACCTGTACCACACTTTGTAGATCCTTGGTCAGTGTCAGCCATGTGGATGAGTCATGGCCATTGCTTGACCAGTTTGCTCTCCTTGAAAGACTGAGAGAATGTTTTTGCTCCATGTAATTCTCCTTAGGCACACTCTACATCATTGATCACTTTCCTCTGTGGCCCCATAATCTCCTTGATCAGAAAATTTGGGACACAACTGAGTCACAGGATGTTACCTATATGGGTTCTCCTATGTCCTGAGTCCTCACTGACCTTGAAAGGCTAGAGCCAAAATCTTGGCTGTCCTTGCAGACCTTCTTTTTCTCTAATTTTTGGTCTGCAAACTTAGGTTGCTAACCCTCCAGAAGAGAAGCATATATTATCCTACAACATAGGCAATTGGGTTTAATTTCACTATTGGTCTGAATACCAAACATCTTAGGCATAACATGGAACAGGTATTTTCCATCAAGTACTGGTATGTTAAACTTTAAGTCACTCCAGAGCATGATTTAAATATTGAATTAATGTAACACAGATCTAGCAAAACCTCATAGTTTTGATGTTTTATGCTTTTGATGTACTACTAGCTATAAATTGATAAAATTCTGTGAAAGATTTCCTATTTATGCATGTGAGGAATATTGGTCTGTTGTTATTTTCCCTGTAAAATTACTGATTCAATGTATTTAATAGTTATAGCCCTATTCACGTTTCTATTTCATATTGAATAATCTTTGACACTATTTGTACTGTAAAGTGACATTCTGTATTTCATTTCTTATATTGGTAGTTTATGTTTTCTCTGCCTTTTTCTACTCTCTTTGTCACTTGGGTATTTATAAATTTTATTAAAGTGCCTGCTTAGACAGTGCAGCGGCCAGGGTTCAATCCCCAGCATGCCATGCTGCTCCTGTCCACTAGGTGCACTGAGACTATGGTTGACAGTGGGAATGGTAGCTCACCTGTAATCCCACTGCTTGGGAGGCTGCAAACAGTAGAATCACTATGAGTCTGATTGATGTAATGAGACCCTGTAGATCCTGTCCCAAATACATAAAAAATAAAAGAAAATAAATTATAAATATAAATTTTAGTGGTCTTTTTAAAAAAATATTTTTGAGTCACTGGTTTTCTTTATTTTCTTTTTGTTTGAATTTGATTTTCCTCATTATTTATTTCTGTTTGTTTTGGGGGGTTTGTTGTTATTCTTTTGTGTTGTTTGTTTGTAGATTGTTAAAGTGGAAATTCAGTATCGATTTAAGACTGTTTTTATAATATAAGCATTTAATGCTAACAGTTTTTTCTATAACTCAGAAGCTTTGTTTTCATATTCCCTCAGTTCACAATTTATCTTCTAATTTTCCCTAAAACTTCTTTTTTTACTCATAGATTGATTAGAAATGTGCTATTGGTAAATCTCTAGATGGGTCAAGATTTTTCCATTATCCTTCTTTCTTTTGTTTTTAATCTAACTGTATTAAAATGTAAGAACATACTTTATATAATTTCAGTTCTCTCAGGTTTAAAAAGGTTTGTTTCCATAACCTCAGCTGCTATCTATCTCTGTGAAAATCTTATGTGCACTTGAAATTAACATGTAACTGTCTGTTGTTGGGTGTAGAGGGTTTTCTAAGTGCCAGTTCCATCCAGTTGTTCTATGGTGTTATTCAGTTCTTTTATGTGCTTTCTACTTTCTGTTCCTTAGTTCTATCAATTGTTAAGAGTAGAACGTTGGATTCGTAGAATATAAATATAATTGCAAATTCATCTCTTTTTACTTTTAGTTCTCTCAACCTTTACTTTATAAATTTTAAAATTCATTGTTAAAATAATGATAATAATGATACTTTTAGGATCATTATTTCTTTCTGCTATATTAACCTTTATATTGTTCCATGATAATCCTCTTTATCTGTGGTGGTTTTCTTTAATGTTTATTTTGTTTGGCATTAATCTAAGCATCCTAGTTTACATTTTATCAGCTTTTGAATTACGTAGCTTCTTCTTTTACTTTTGACTTATTTGTGTCTTTATATTTGAGGCAAATAATTTAAGTAATATATTTTTGGGTGATTTTTATGGCATTCTGACAGTCTTTATTTTGTATTTGTTGTGTTTGGCTCATTTACATTTTAGTCACAAATATGTTTAACATTAAGCCAGTAATTTTATTATTTGCTTTGTATTTGTTGTTTTCTATTTTTCTTTTTTTTCTCTCCTTTCCTGCATCTTTTGGGAACTGTTTAACCATGTTGTGAGTATTCCATTTTAATTTATCCATCCTATTTTTTTTCCCCAGGTGCCTTGGGCTTTTCCAGCTATCTTATTGTTGGTGACGTCAAGTTTAATTCCACTTGGATCCGACAGTGTATTTTGTATGTGTTCACTTCTTATGATTATATCTGTTTGTATGGTATTTTTTATCAATTGCTATTGTGTATAGGAATTACAATATCCATCATTTTTCACTTTTATATATTGTAGCATCCAAGGATGAAACCCTTTACGTATTTAGGCTTTTTCAGTAGCTGTTTTATGGAATACATCTTTATACAATAAAAACTCCATTAGAAGATATAGTTTTGCTTTTAACTATCATCTGCATTTTTTTAAACTTTAGAAAAAGAATCCTTTGTTTTATTTACCCAGAAATTTGTCATCTCCATTTCCTTTCTACCCTTCTAAAGTTCAGATTATCCTTCTGCCATCATTGTCTTCTGCCTGAAGAACTTCTTGGCAAATTTTTTCAGAGTAGTTTTGCTAGCAATGAATTCTCCTAGTTTTTATTTGCTTGAGGATGTCTTTACTTCAACTAATTCCTAAAGGATATTCTTACTGGGATAGAATTCTAGTCTGATATTTGTTTTCTTTTAGCCCTTTAGGTTATAGTTACAATTCATTCTGAACTCATGTTTCTTGTGAACACTCTAGTCACTTAGTCATTGTTCTATAAATAACATGTCCACTCTTTTCCTATTGCTTTCAGGTATGTTTTCTGTTTCTTTAATTTTAGAGTGTTTTCTGGTATGGTGTACACTTACAGTAACTAAAACATTTTTAATTTGGTTTCACTTAGCTGTATTTCTCTCTTCTCACCTCACCTTCCCTCCTTTCCCCTCCTTAAATGACAGTCTGTTTTAATGCTGCAGTGTGTTCCTATTTTGCCTATTTGTGGAGCATTTCTTCCTTCTCTAAACTTTCCTTCAAGGAGCTACTTCTGTCCACCACCATGCTATATGGTTTGTAGCCAAGTTGCCACTATTGCCCCCACTATAAAAGGGTTTCTCATCTATGCCAACTGATCTGCATACCCAGCAGCCTGGCCACAGTCCTAGGGTCATAAATGAAAGCCACCTCCCAGGGTCTACTGGAAACTATCAGAAAGAGAACCTCTACTACTAGTGTTCCTAAATGAGTGATGCCCATCTGAAGTGGCATCTGCCTATGGCTTTCACTGGACTTATCCAGTGGCAAAAGTGACTCAGGGGAAAGTGCAGCTCAATCCTGCTATTAACAGGTGTTTTTAATAATACTGGTGCAGACCCACCAGTGCCTGAAGATTGTCCTTTTCCTAAGGTGCTTCAGTTGGACATATTCTAAATTCCTATGCTTCTTGAACCACTCTATATTAATTTTCTGTCACATACAGCCACAAATATCCTGACTCATGCACAAATGTACCTTTTCGATTATGCTTTATTGTGGCCTAAGTCTTAGGTTGATTATCTTTAACCAAGAGCACATGGAGATTCATATTGGAATCATTTGTCTAAATCCATTTGAAGCAATTAAGTTTGCTGGCTGAATTCTCTGTATTCCCTCTCTTCTCCATTGTTTCTGTCAATGATAGTTGCTCTGAGCCATCTACTCTGAGTCTTCCTTAGAAGGAGATCTTAAGTAGAGGATTTGGGGGCCACTAGTGTGTTTCAAAGGTGACCTAAGAACATCAGAAGGGAATTGAGGGAGTAATGGGGAAAATGAAGGTAAGTATTGGGAATGTCTGCACAAAATGGCAGAGCCACTGCAGTTCAAGCCTTCTGGGAAATGCTAGGAGAACACACAGAAGAGGGCTGAGAGCTACCCATGTGAGGAGAGAGGAGATGAGGGTTATGTATTGTCTAACCAATTTGTATCATTGGCACAGAGTTGTTTCCAGGGATTTCATTCCTCTACCTCTGCCCGCCAACATCGTGTGTGTGTGTGTGTGTGTGTGTGCGCACTTACGTGTGTGTATTTACATGCATGCACGCGCTGGGGATGGAATCCAGGGCCTTCTGCATGCCAGGTATGCACTCCATTGCTGAGCCCTGTCTCACCTACCCAGCCCATCCCTGGCACTTCTGTCTTACCCTGCTCAGAAGTCCCAAGCAACTCTGAAAGACCTGAAGAACTGTGGGTGCTTGCAAAAGCAAATGGCAAGCATAGGTTTGGGGGACCCTAAGAGTTCAAGGCTACCTGGGAGGGGCCCAAACAGCATGGGCTACAGAACTTGTGAGCATTCTTACTTCATTACCTCAGCTTGAGAATAGCCTTTTTTGTTTTCGGTTTTGTTTCATTCTTGCTTGTTTTTGGCTTTTTTATTGAGACAGCATGCCACTATGATCTCACTTGTTGGCCTCAGACTTGATATACAGCTTAGGTTGTCTTGAATTCCAAATCCTCCTGCCTTGGCTACCATGCCTCGCTTGCAACCACTGTGTACAATTTAGCTTTCTTTTCTATGGTAAATAAGAAGACATGGTAATATCATGTGTATTGATTTGTAAGTAATGATTCCTCGCCAATCCAGTAGCTTTAAAATTTATGAAGTTTCCTCTATATACTAAAAGTTGACATAGAAGTCAAAAGTCAACATGTTCTGCTTATTTCATCTATTTTTTCACTCATTCATTCATTCATTCATTCATACAACAGATGTTTTGGGTGAATATGAATTAATAAGCAAAAGTCCGTACAAAGCTCAGAAGCTGATGTCAGACAGAAAGACTAGTAATTATTAAATTATACGTAATTTATTTGAGGAAGATATAAACTGCTATTAGAACACAGAGTTAGGAAGACAAATAAAGCAGCACTTATATCCTGAAAGATGAGCAGGATGGGAGAAAGGGTATGTGTTCTTGTAGCTATTGTAACACATCCATCCAGTCCAATGTTAAGGCAGACAGCATCAACTACTTTATACTCCACTTTATTATGATTCTGCTGGTCACGGCTGCAGGTCCAGAAGGGCTTCTTGTTTGTCCACCGTCCTTTCTGGAGCCTTTCCAGGAAGACTAGCTCGGACATTGGGCTAGGATGCCTAGCTGGTGGCTTGCTAACTTGCTCATCTGGAAACTGAGGCTGAGGACCAGCTGAATACTCAACTCCTCTGCTCACATTATCAGCTGGCTGGTGCACACCTGGCCTCTTCATGTAGCTTCTGGGATTTCCTCACACCTGGTGGCTACATTCCAAAAGCAAGTGCCCCAGGACAGCCTGGCAGAGCTGGATTATCTTCTATTGTCCAAGCCTCAGAAGTCACAATCATCAAACTCCCCCAGAGGGCACTTAGACCCACTTCTTGAGTGTAGTACAGCTAAAGTCACATTATCAGAGGGCATGTGGAAAGACAGAAATCGATGTGGTGGATTTTAGAAAATATCATCTTTTACACTGAAGTGATCAAATTTATTTTAAGCACATGTCAAGCTTTCATGTTTTTCCTGGGTCACTTTATTTCCCAATGGCTTCTACTTCTAATCATTTAAATGACCTAAGTCAGTTGTCTCACAAAGAGGTGAAGACAGGGATTAGCTCGTGTATAGTCAGCATTACTCTGGCCATACAGCCTTCTACCGTGGACATTTCACTTCAACAACCAGTGCCAGGGGATGAGGATGTCAGAATCAGCAGGGTTGATTCTGTTTAGAGTTTGGGGAAGGGGAAAGACTGTGATCATTCTTATGTTAATATTCAAATTGATTAGGACTGGGGAGATAGCTGAATGGACTAAGTGCCTACCTGGCAAGTGCAAGCACCTGGGTTTGATTCCTGGTACCACAGGTAGTGTTGGCCCCATAACCTCAGGTGCACTGTGCCGCCAACCAAAACCAGGCATGGTGGTGTACGCCTGTAATCCCAGGCCTGAGGAGGCTGAGACAGGTAGATCACTACAAGTCTGAACTGTGTAGCAAGACTCTACCAAATAAATAAATAAATAAATATAAAAAATAAAATTTATTGAATGCACGCGCATACTTATTCATGCTAAATTCATTTTTTTTTCTCACTGGATGTAATTCTTGGGAGTATTCAAGACTCAGGTTTCACTGAGTTGTCTCCCTAGTATAAGAACCTGAAAGAATAAATAAAATCTAAAAGGTACAATAGGTGATATAGTAAAATGGAAAGAAACTGAACATAAGGAATAAGCAATGGAGACGACGGAAAGGAGAAAAGATGGGGGAAGAATAAAGGGAAAAATCATACAAGTATATACACAGGATAGGTAAGATGTTTGTTCTACTAATTTCTGTCAGTTTGGGGGATAGCAGTTAATGTTTAAAATTTTTACTTTGACCAGTCTTACATGTTTATATCTAGTCCGATCATCTGCTTTGAAGACAGCGATGTGCAATATAAGAACCATCATTGAATGCCTTTCATTTTGTTTGTCTTATCTACTATTTTATATACTCTTTAAAATAAATTTTTAAAAATTAATAGGACAAAGAAAATAATTAAGGTGTATTGAAAGGAGGAATTGATGTTTAATGGTTCCTTCAATCTAACATGCCTATATCTGGTAATCCAAGCAACAAATTTGATAACAATATGTAATAGAGCAACCATTGTTAATTTTGTATTCTTGTTTTGAAATTATGTATCATTTTCATTGTTTTATGTTGCTTTGTTTTTGTCTTTTTTCTTGGTTTTTTTGCTCCTTAAAATAATTTTTTTTTTTTAAACCAACAACTCCAGTTTCATTTAGTGTTTGTGTTATCACTCCCTAAAAGAACACTGTGGCTTATTCCCCTTTTTAAGTATTTGGGATGCAGTTCCGGGCTGGTACAGAATATCCTTTTAGTCCATTACATGGATTTTTTATTAAGCTGAAACTCAATAGTGTGTGTCCATCAAGAGCCTATTAAAAACATCTTCAAAATAGACGTCGTGTGGTCAGGATGCACGGTGCGCGGTGACACCTTGACACCTTGCTGGATGGAGTAGCTAGGAGGCAGCATTGAGCCATGGGCTGGCGGGCTGTGGCTGGAGCCCCAGACTTGCCACTTACAGTTCTAGGATTTGGAGCAAGTCACTCTACTCCTCAGTCTTGGCTTCTAGTTCTTCAAAATGCGGATGGTGGCACTTCCGCCTCAGTGCTGCAGCACTAAATAAAGCATGCAAAGCATCTGCTTCCTTGCAAATGAAACACGAAGTGTGGGATTGCTGGAGAAAGCCAGGTGTGGGCCCTTTCTGCCTCTGGAGACAGAGGGCAGGCCTTGTCTGTGTGATTAGTGTCCAGCTGTGTGCGGTCCCTCTCAGACTCTGCCAGCAGGGGACAAGGTCAGCTGCAGCCAAAGGCCTTCTGGGTCAGCATCATGGGAGGCACAATCTTGGCTGTGAATGGAATTGTTCACAGATCACTTCCTCCGCTCTGCCCCCTCTCTGCTTCTGTTTCAGGAGACTAGAAAGTTCTGAGAGGTTTCCGAGTATTTCCCAGAGACATACTAATTAAAGAAAGAGCCTTAGTGCCCACTTGGCAAGCCGTTCAGCTCCTGAGCAGCTTCATCTCCCTTTTCCTCTTAATTTCATTTAGAGCCAGGCCTGTGCTGTCACCCTGGGGCCTACGACAGAGATGTCAGGAAAGGCAGAACTAGAACCCGCCCTGCCTTATACAGTAAGATAGCCACCATCTGTATCAAGACCTACCAGGAAGGGCAAGAAAATCACTGTCTTGGCTGATACTCCCCTTGCCTTTCCTTTTTGATTTTTTTATGTCAGAGATCCACAAAGCTGCTGTGAAAGTATTGAAAATGACAAAACCCTGCCCATTGCGTTTGTCCCTGGTATCACCGTTGCGCTGTATGAGCATAAGGACAATATCAGTGGTGCTGTACCTTCCAGATGAAGTGCCCTTCCTCATTATCTGGGCTCACCACTGTCACTGTCTGCATTGAAATGGATTTCATGGCTACTCCGGAAAGCCAGGGTTGGCTAAATTGAGCTTTAATGAGGCTTTAGCCTAGCCCTATGATTATTTCCTCATTTCATTCAAGTTCTGTTAACTGGAATGCTGAGTGAGGGTTTGGCATGGTTTCGGTGCAGTTCTCCTAGAATTCTCTGTCACATTTCTTGTAAGTGTGGCGATTGTTTTGAGCCACAGGTTGTTTTTGCAGATAGAGCTTTAATCGCTTTTTATAACTCAGACTTTATTAGGGAAAGTGAAGCTATATCTTGCAGCTGGCAGCTGCCAAGAGAAAGACCCAAACAAACAAAATTTCAGGGTGTTTCTACCTAGTGGGAAGGCCTGTGGGATGGGGCATTTTCTGCCCGATTTTGGGTGTGTCACCTCTGCACAGAGAGATTTCTGCCTTTAGCAAGTGACGACATGGAAAGTAGATTTTCGCCGACTGCAGGTTATCCTTCAGGGGCCTACAGAGAGTTAGGTACACTGATCAAGATCTGGCCTCATAAACTGAGCTCCAAGTTCAAGTTTTAGGGTGACTCAGTTCATTGAACACTGGGGTACTGGCTGCCTTGTGGTGCTTTGGTTTCCTCATCTGTGAAACAGAGCTATGTCTTCCCAGTGTGGTTGTGAGAACTGAGTTGACATATGTACAGCATTTGACCTGGCGCTCGCACAGCATGTGGTCTGTAAGTGCTTGTTGTTGCTCCTACAGCTGCTGTCCCAGGCTCCTGGAAGACGGAATCTAGCAGTTACGTGCACATGTACCAGGCAGGGACTAGGGGAGCAACTCTGTTAGAAAGCACTTCCCTCCCATGTGTGAGACTCCCGGTTCAGTCCTGAGCTCATAAAAGGCACAGAGCAGGAAGGAGAAGAGACAAGAACCAAATAGAATGAGGAAAGCATACACAAGCTATATTACAGCACAAAACTCATTTCTGGGAAAGCAACTTGTAAGAACAAACTAGCAGTGAATCCATGATATATAAAGGTCTGATTTTTAAAATATGCTGAATGAACCTGAGGAGTTTGGTAAGCTTCTCAGAAGGGGTGAAACTCTGCACCTCTCCCACACTAACCCAGGAGCAATATTTAGCCTCAGGGAACCCCAGAAGCTTTGTCAAAAGGAAGGAGCATCCTGTAACTCAGTTGTGGCCCAAATTTTCTGATCAAGGAGATTATGGGGCCACAAAGCAATGTGATCGATGATGGAGAGTGTGCCTAAGGAGAGCCCCATGGAGAGAAAACATTCTTTCAGGCTTTCACAAGTTGTGAAAGGAAAGATCTCTTAAAAAACAAAGAACTAAGAAATGAAAATTTAACAGTTTTGAATATTAAAACAAATACTAAATCTTCTGGAGGAGAAAGTAGGTAGAAATCTTAAGGACATAGAGGTAGGTAGAGAGTTCATGAACAAAGAACAAACTGCACATGAAATATTTCAAAGAATCAACAATTGGGATTTTATCTTTTTTAAAAGTTTCTGCACATCCCCTCCTAGGTATTTTTCTATACTGGTGAGTGAAATAAATCTACCCATGTCTGCAAACATCATATTGTCTCACTAGTGCAAGAACCTGAAAAAGAAAATAAAATCTGAAAGATACAATACTGTTAAAGGGAACGAATCTGTTTAATGAAAAGGAAAAACTGGGATAAAGAAAAAGCCAAAAGAAAGAAGGAGCAAAGATATATTTATGTATTTATGCAGGATTGTTTGGATAATTGTACTGATTTCTGCTGATATATTGAAAGGAACAGTTAATGTTTCAATTATTTTCTTCCTTTAAATTTCTGATAACTTTTTTCTTTTTTTTTCACCACTATACAAACAAGGAATGATAACTTTTTTTAAAAACCAATTTTGCATGTTCATATCTGGTAGTCTAAACAACTAATTTGAGGATAACATTATGTAATACAAACATTGTCAAATTTCTATTATTTTATATTATACTGAAATTCTATATTGTCTCTAATTATTTTTACCATTTTGTACTCTCTTTAAAAAATAAAAATAAAATAAAATGAGGTATATACAATAATTCA
Source organism: Octodon degus (assembly GCF_000260255.1). Taxonomy (NCBI): domain Eukaryota; kingdom Metazoa; phylum Chordata; class Mammalia; order Rodentia; family Octodontidae; genus Octodon; species Octodon degus. The sequence goes on along the minus strand of NW_004524606.1, from coordinate 9,929,913 downwards.
ACAGCTGCAAGATAACGGAAAGAAAATATAAGACTGATAGGTGTCAACATGAATGACATAAAAAACTATTTGCAGAAGTAATAGTAGAAAATTTCTAGTCGTGGGAAAAGAATCTGACATACAGTTCAGTAAGACATATGAAACTCCAATTTTGCATAACCAAATAGATTTCCACCCACATAATAATCAAGATCTCAGAAATTCAACATAAGTATACAATACTAAAAGCTGTTAGAGAAAACTAACAGATCACAAACCCATCAGAATCACAGCAGATTTCTCAGCCTAAATCATGCAGTCAAGAAGAGCTTGAAGTAAAGTATTCTAGGTCTTGAAAGTAAACAACTTCCAACACAGACTGATGTACCTGAAAAATTATCTTTCAAAATTAATGGATAAAAAAGATACTTTCATGACAAAGAACAACTGAAGAAGTTTATGACCACTAAACAAACTCTAATAAAGAGTACCAAATGATATGCTAGAAAGAGATAAAAATGACTATAATTTCAAGGACAATAATAGAAAGGAACAACTGAGCAGGACAAGCAATTAAACAGAGGAGAAAAGTAAAAACAACCAACATCAGGGAGAAAAACTGACAAAGGTAAGCCAGTACCTACCAGTGATAACCATTCGTGTAAATGGCCTCAATTCATCAATCAAAAGAAACAGACTGGCAGAGCGGATCAAGAAACAAAATTCAACAACATACTGTATACAAAAGTACACATTTAATTCAATTGAAAATTTTTGAAAGTCAAAGGATGGAAAACAATATTCCACATGATAAAAACCCAGAAGAAAGCAGGGAGAGCTATTCTGTTGCATTTTCATTGCAGTTCACATAGCAGACAATGTGAACTTCAAACCAAGAATGGTCAAAAGAGACAAAGAAGGTCACTACATATTTCTTAGGGCAAAATTCAAGAGGAAGAGATAACAATTATAAATATATTTGTGCCCAATGTAGGAGCACCTAACTATGTAAGACAAATTTTAACAGACATGAAAAATCAATAAGGGGCCGACAAGATAGCTCAGTGGTCTAAATCACCTTCTTAGGCAAGCTTAGGTGAGTGTTCAGGAACCGTCATTGGATCCCTGGCACCACATGCTACGTCAGCCACGTTCCCAGGGTAGGCTGAGCTGGCAACAGAAAAAGGAAAAAGAAAAATCATATAAATGGTAACACAATAATAACAGGGGACTTTAACATTCTTTCGTCACAAAGAGATAGATTGATTAGACAAAGAAATAGCAAAATTAAACCAAATTTGTGAACAAATAGATACTAACAGATATTTGCATAGTGTTGCACACAACAACATCAGAATGCACATCCTTCTTATCTGCACATGGGACAGTCTCTAAAATAGACCATATACTAGCCCATAGAACAGGTTTACATCATATTGTCTTCCTAGTGTAAGAACCTGAAAGAGTAAATAAAATCCAAAAAGTACAATAAATATTGTGAAAGGGAAAGAAACTGCTCAATAGGAAAGAGCAACTGGGATGAGAGAAAGGAGAAAAGAAAGAAAGTAGTGGGAAAAAATATGTATATATACTAGAAAGCTAAGTATCTGTACTACTAATTTCTCTTGGTTTACTGAAAGTAACAGTTAATGTTTAATTTTGGACCAATTTTGCATTCTAATATCTGGTATCCTGAACAATTACTTTGAAGACAGCAATATACAATATTATAACAATTGTTGAATTCCTATCATCTTGATTTTTTGAAGTTCTGTATTTTTTCTAATATTTTTATTTTTTATTCTCATTTTAAAAATTATTGCTTATCACTCTGCAAAAAATGCTGAATGTTTTCAGTTTTTAGTTTTTGTTCATGTATTTAATAAAAGACACATTGCCATGAATCCTCTGAAAACACTCATTCCCACTGTGAACAGCCTTATCTTATAGTTCCTGTGACACTGTGAAACAGCACAGGAAGTACACTTGCATGAATGTCTTTGTGAGGTATGATGAAAAATAAAGTAGCTGTCACTACCCAGTGCAATCAAGTGGAAAGGCAGGCTCATAAAAACATGCAGCATATCTTCATCCATATTATTCACCAGATCTGACATCATACAACCTCTGCCTCTCCCCCAAAGTCAAAATAACCCTAAAAAGAGATCTCTTTGAATCAACTTAGGACATCAAGGCAGCTATGGAAGCAAAGCTGAAGACATGAGCAAAGACGTCCAGAACTGCTCCAGAGGGTAGCAGGGACAACGGGATACTTGTGCTCAAATCTAGAGTATTTTGAAGGGATTTGGTGGCAATATCTTTTACTGCCACACATTTTTGAAATTGAAACATTCTCCACACTTTTCAATCTGACACATTTTCCATCTATTACTATTGCCTGCCTCTTATAGTGTGAATCTAAAATGTCTGCCATAAGGCTTGTGCCCAATGGGAAGGTGAGTGGAGCCTGAGGGATCTAGTTGCATCAGAGGTTGAAACTGATGAGAAAGCCATAATTGTATGGTATTTTGGGAAGGTGATGAAGACTTAGAGGAGAGGGGGCCTAGCTCAAGGGCCTAGGTCCAGGAAGCATGCGTCTGGGGACTGTGTCTTGTCTCTTGCCCCTTCCTGTCCACTGCCTAGGTCCCTCTGTCTTTATTTCCTGTCCACCATAAGTTAAGCCACCTTGCTCTGCCCCACGCTCCCCTGCCATAGTGTCCTGCCTGACTACGGGCCAGAAGCAATGGAGATACCCAATCAATGACTAAAATCTCTGAAACCAAAACAGACTATTCTTTCTTTAATTATTCTTTGTGGGTATGTTGGCACAGTAAGGCAAAGCTTACTAATGCATTGCTCAACATTCATTTGCTCTCCCAAATTTTCACTTATGGAACTTCCTCATTCAGGATCTCAATGGCACAATGGAACCACTGAAGATATTTTAAGTAGAAGAAAATGTCTGTTGAGAGCTAGTTATGCTGTTAGTGGACGATCAGGAGCTGCATGTGTGGCGAGTTAGCAATCATGGGCTGTCTCTACCTCACACGAGGTAAAGTGATCCAGACAGGAAATGATATGGCCCATGTGCAGGGGCAGCCAGTAGAGACAGAACAATAGTGAGCCTGGTAATGAAAACCTGAAACAACGTCATAGCCATTGCCTGGGACATTTTTCCATTTTTCTCTTCTGCTGTTGGTCCCTAGGAAGAATTGCCCTGGTACCTACCAGGCAGAGACACAGAGGCAATACAGCTATTTGTGATAAAGGGTAGAAACCTAAGAACATGTGGGTAAGTGCCCAGCAGGAACATCCTCTTTCCCTAGCACCCAGTCTACAGGATTCCTACAGGTCTGACCTTGACCTAGGTTCCAGAGGTAGGTCTGTGACCCTCACCTGGCCAGTCCATGTATCCCACTTGGCCAGCTACCACAATTGCTTCAGCAATAACAATTGGACCCAAGTTGGCCCAGTGTAAATGAAAACTGGAATGTTTATTGCAACTATCAGCACAAGCAGAAGGAGGAAGCCTCTTTATGTTTGGTTTAAGGACTTATAGACCACAAACTTTGAGTTGCCCATAGACACCTTGCTACCATAGGGAAAAGAGCAGTTTATATCGAAGGCAACCTAAAGGAAAGAGCAACTGTGAGGACAGTTTTGAGCCCTGGGTATTGCCATGACTGTAGCCAGATCTCCCAGTTATGACACTTCTCCCCCCTTTTTGGTGAGTCAGTTTCTGTGACTTGCAACTGAGTGATTTCTAACTAACACACTACAACCTCGAGACAGAATTGAAGATCAACATTAAGTACAACAAAAATGGTGAACTGGGAGGGAGAGGTACAAGTTTTAAGGCTGAACATGCTGGGATGAGCCAGAAATTCAACCTCAGACAGGAGATCTCACTGCAGGACTGGCCTCACAACATGAATGAGTATACCCAGCCCTGCTTATACAAAACAAATTCTGCACACTTGTTACTTCTCATGCAGAACCTAGCCATGTAGAACTTCTTGCTGACAACTTCCACAATCTCATTTTCCACCTCTGCCTGATTTCGTGGGACACTTGCCATTCTATCAACACTGAGAATTCTCACTTATTCTCATCTCAAATAATTTTCCTTATGAGTCCTACTTATATGTCAGATACTGTGCTAATAGATTTATATATAAATATAT
>NW_004524606.1:9882058-9903827 GCF_000260255.1 Octodon degus | reverse complement strand
ATGTCCATTTTGTATCTGTGTATTCAAAGTGGTTAGGATAGATATATAGTTACATTCTGTTAATGAATAGAATGATTTGTTCTAATAGTGTTTGTAAATAGGATATCAAATCCACATCTTGTACAGCAATTAACCACTAGGAAGAATATATGCAGTGTGTTAATTATTGAAACCTTCCTACCAATTTGATTTGAAACTGTCTCATTGCTATATTGTTTATCAATAAAATTATGACAAAAAATCACAGAAAAAAAATAAAAATAAAAATACAGAAATCAAGCACAAGGTGAGCAAATTAAATTACACAGCAGTTAAACCCAGATTATCAGGCTCATCTCTCAGACTAGGATGACAGGAAGTTCCCCTTTCATCTGAACAGCCTTATTCATCCTGATCTCAGCTCGGATCCATCCTTAGATTACTTTATCTCCTGCTCTGTCCTTTTTTCTTAACTCTCATCTGTCTACACACTCCATTCTAGTCACTAGTTTGGTTTTAGTGGCCCTTCTTTCCCACCAGGGCATGGGCTGTAAAGATGTGGCCTGCAGTTGATACAGACTCCACGCCCTGCTCGTCACACAGTTGCCAGCACAGCAAAGATGCTCGGCCACCATTTCTGTTTCTAATGGCAGCATGAATGTTGAGCCATTGAACTGCCCCCACTCGCTTATCTGTTGAACAGTCAGAAGACCTCTGGGCTGACAAAACTCACTTTTGACCTTGCCATAGACTTGCCAGGCTATTGCATGGCTGCCTATGACCCTTGAGCAGGTTGCAAACTCAGACACACTGCCTGTTGTAGGATTTGGAAGGATTCGTAGTGAGGGATTACTTCACAGACCTGTGCCTCACTGCTTCACCTCACCTGAGGCACCACTTGTCACAGTGTGTCACAGCAGTGGTGTGGAGGATAAAGGACTCCATGGAAAAGGCACCTGGTCAGGGTGCCGAGAGGCCCAGAGGACTACTATTCTGACAAGAGTGTCCACCACGGGAGTGTCTCGGAGGAGCAGCCCTGAACAGGGAACTTTCTGACTTTTATTAAGAATATCAGGGTGGGGAGGGGAACAGAAGAAAAACAGCTCAGGCAGAGAACTACATCAAGGCTAAGCAGTTTGCTGGGGACAGGGGAAGGACCATGGACAGATGCAACGTGCATCACTAACCTAAATTTCTTGCTGTCTTCCAACTTTACTGTGTTGGACACATGTATAGACCTACATGCTGTTGCCATATCAGACTTTCCTTAAACATAAACGACCACTCCAGGGCTTGCATGCTTTTGCCCTGCAGGTCTCTTCACAGTTTAACCATTCACTCCTCACCTGGGTGCCCAGGGACCTAACTGATTTTTGGTGAGGGACAAAACTCAGATACTTGGGAGAATATGGAAGTGAAGGGCATCCCATGGTTTAGAGAAAGAAGAGAAAAATAGCTTTGTAAGATAAGTTAACAAAATGTTTAGCAGGTTCTTTTTTTTGAGGCAATGGGTCATTTGAAGGCGCAGTGAGGGAGAAAACTGTATTTATAAATACAGGTCATATTATCCCTGGTGTTAGATTTTACACAAAGAAATTTTTTTTATCCCTCTTCTGTTGTAACATCTGCTTATGCATTTTCCACAAGTTCCTATCTCCAGTACATCTATAATTCTATAAAATCATCAGACTTATAGTGTGAACAGGAAGCATCTTAAACAGAAAACCTGGGAAGCTAGTGAGAAATGCAAGTCCTTGATCCCATCCCCAACCTACTGACTCAGACTATCTGAAGATAAATTGTGGCATTGAAAATTTGGGGGCCACTGTTGTTATCCAGTATATATTCAATGGATATAATGTATATAGAAGCCACATTAAAAGAAATCAGAACTTTTATTAGAATGCCATTCCTAATGTAAAAGAGGTTCTAAGAATTCAAACTGTATTCATTTATTTTTCATTTGTTTTCAAAGGAAATTATACTGCACAACCGTTGTGTTTTAGATACTTTATTCATTTTAATGTAAGTACAAATTATTAAAGTACAAATGAGCATGCGCAAAAGAGCATGCATGTGATGATGTTTTGGGTTTTGCTGATTTAGTAAAGCCACATAGTTACTTGAAGTGGTCATCTAGGAATCCTCCATCTCCCCTGAAAGCAAGTCCGACTGAAGAAAGACACAGTATTCTTTCACAAGCTTCATGTAGCCCTATGGAAAGGGAGCAGCTGTGGAGGAGCTTACAACATTGCCTTAGATACCCAGATGGGCCATCTACAGCACAGGAGGAAGGTTGCAGATTATAGGAAACAGAGTCCCCGCCTTATTCTGTATCCACAAGCACTGCCCTTTGTTTGTTTTCCAGTGCTAGGGGCTCAGCCAAGTATCTTGTGCACACTAAACAAGACCTCAAACCTGGAGGCCTGTTCCTACCTCTGTTTTATCCTTAGAATAATGTTGAGGGGTTGATTCTTGGGACAGGGTCTCAGTATAAGATTCAGGCTGGCCTTGGCCACAAGGCAATCTTCCTGCTTCATCCTCCAAATGCTGGGATTATGGGTGTGTACCACCCCACATTCAGTTTCTCCTCAAGCTAAACTTGCTAGTCTGGATTTGGATTTCGGATCCTCTTGCTTCTACCTCCCAGAGTTCTGGGACTACAGGCAGAACCACTGCACCTAGAGGAGCCTAAGATTCCCAAAAAGCTTTTGTCAGCTTGGCTCTGACTCTCCTGAGCCAGGAGGCCCAGAGGACCAAGGCAAAGTCTCAAACTGGACCCTGCCCACCTGACAGCCCCAGGCACCTCTGCCCTGCACCTCCATTTCCGAGCATTGCTGATCACTCTGCCTCAGGACTACTATAGCTAGCTTCTGGTCACATGAAAAAGAAAGCTACAACTATAATCACTTTTTTATGTATTTGGTACACGATCTCACTACGCAACTTGGACTCTTACCAATCCTCTGTTTTCAGCCTCCCCAGCTCTGGGATTACAGGCATGTGGCACCACACTGTCTTGGTGGCTGGCTCAGTGCACCTGGGGGCTGGACCAGCGTGAGATGTGTTACCAGGAATCAAATGCAGTCCCCGTGCTTGACTAAGCAGGTGCCTAGTCCTTTCAGCTATCCCACTGGCCCTACTACTGTACAAGAGGTTATTTTCGGTCCCATAAGATTAGATGAGCTCTGACAATACCATGTCATGTGGCAGGTTTGTCCATTGTAAGTAATAAAATAATAAATAAGAGCAGAACATTTTAATGACACTATGAAAATAACAAAGTTTTTTCAAAAGTCTTTAGGAGAATAGAGTCGTGTCCCACTCAACAGCGGTTAAACCAAATACTTACATATTGGTTCAAAGAACAAGAAAATTTCAGAAATGGGTAGATTGAGAGGCATATATTTGAGTTTTATTTCCTGCCTGTCAATCTCCATCTCAGTTTTTCTCTAATTTCTTTTTGTGTTTGTTTCTTTATCTCATTGTTATAACTGCCTTTCTCATATGACCAAGAAGATAACTCAAGCATCCCCATCCTATATCTTCCTCAAAGCTTATTATCTCAAAGATTGGTCTGGGGAGATAGCTCAGTGGTTTAAGCACCTGCCTGGCAAGCACAACGTCCTGAGTTCAATCCCCAGTACAAAAAAAAAAAAAAGAAAGAAAAGAAAGAAAGAAAAAAAAAAGATAAATCTAACACCTTTTTTCTCTTAGCATCCACATTTTATATCTCAGAGAAATTCCTATTAGGCCTTCTTGGTCATATTCAAACCCCATCAGTGTCTTCCTATCACCTGTACAAAGAATTCAATGTCATTGCCACAGTCTACGAACACATTCCTATGCATTCTGGTCTCTGCATACTTCCATTTCCTTGTTCCCTATCCCTGTCATTTTCCCCACTCTGCTGGAGACTATCTACTTCTGATGGCTCCCACTTGGGTTCCGGACCATACATGCCTTCTTCCAGGCCCTAGTGCAGCCTCCTAAGATAGTTTCTAAGGTCAGTGCCACCTGTCCCCTTCTAGCTCCGCTCACATCCTCCCCCCATCCCACCCTGCACTGTCTAGCTCAATAGTTGCAGCAAAGTCCCAGATGACTTCTAATTGGATAGACTTGTGTCAGTGTCTTTTCCTGACCAATAAACAAGAGCAAAAGGATGAGCTCTTATACCCAACCTGGGTCACTTGCCTGCCCCTTGCTTGATGTCAGTTGAGTGTAGGGACTGATGCACTTGAACTTTCACTCTTTCCGCTTTCATTTCTAAGAACTGGATGGACATCCTGGGTACCTCATTGACAGACAAAACTCATTGACATCGTCAACACCTTCCATAGCATTAGGAGACAGAGGCCCTCAAAATCCCCCAACCCAAAGATTTGTGAAATCAACAGTGGGGTAACAGGAAGGAAAGAAGAATTCTGAAATGTATGACAAGCTGCAAATCACCGAAGTGGCCAAACAGGAGAAGGTTGCACAATGGTGAGAATTGATGTGAGCAGATTTGAGACCAAAGGGTAAAACTAGAAAGTCTATAGGCTCAAATTTACATTTCTGTAAGTAAACTAGCCTGCTTTCAATGCCCTCAGTAATAAAGAACATCACAGAATCTTAACTGTTCTTTTTTTTTTCTTCTCATCAATCTTTTCAACTGTTTCATGGACAGGACAACAAACCACAAGCAGCAAAAACAAAAACAGGTGGGAAAATACCAAGCAGAAACACCTCTGCTTGGCGAAGGAAACAATAGAAAGGGTAACCAAGGAATGGAAGAAGATATTTTCTAACTTTATAGCTAAAAAGGGATTTATCTCCAAAATATAGAAGGAACTTTCTTCTTAATAGTGTCTAGAAACAATAACAATTTATAATTCCTCGTCACTCTATGGTCAGCAGCTTAGCAGGGGCTGGTGGATCTCACATGTCCTCACTAGCACATCTGGCAGTCAACAGAGGTGGCTATCAGTAGAAAGTTGTGCCCATCCCCCATGTGCTCTGTTAAGATGATGAAGGATTGCTTGGCCCTCATCTCTAGGACCTTTGTGAGGATAGCTGGACGTACTCTACATGAGGTGCCCGTCCACGAGTAGGCCATAGCTTGCACCTCTTCGTAGGGAAGTCTCAGGGTTTGAAAAGCAAAGTGGGGCAAGCTCTACAGCACAAGCATTTTCCAAGCTTCTGCTTACATCAAGTATGCTAACATCTATTGAGCCAAAGAAAATCCAGATAGCCAAATCAGACTCAAGAAGTGAAGAAGGGCGAGCCAAATAGCTCAGTGGATTAAAGCACCTGCAAGCAGGTTCAGGGGCTGAGGGTACAATCTCTGGGCCTGCCATCCTGGTACACTGAGAAGGCAATTGAGACTGGGCATGGTGGCATGCACCTGTAATCCCAGCTCTTGGGAGGCTGTAAACAGGCAGATCACTATGAGTCTGATCTAGTAGTGAGACCTTGAACACCCTGTAAACCCTTCCCTAAAACACAAAAATAAATAAATAATTAGAAATTTTAAAAAAGAACTGAAGAAATTATGCACATTGAAAGAAAGTTTCCATATCTGCACCATCCAAATTGTAGCCCCATGTACTTATTGAGCATATGAATTGAAATCAGTACAGTTGAGGAGCTGAATTTTCTAATTTAATTGATGTAAGTTTAAATATGTGGCTGGTAGTCCACAAATGCATTGTTAGTAGTAACAAATGAGTGGATTATACAGACTCATCATGGTATATTCTAGACAACAATATTTCTCAGGAATCCACCAGTCCTGCAGATCTGACTTTCAGTTGGGAAGAGTCAGATAGTTATAAGAATCAGCTACATGACATAAGAAGGAAAAACAAGTGAAACATTTCTCAGCAAAACTAGCCCAGGTTTTCAATGAGTCAGAAATCATGCCAACCTGGAGAGCAGTAAGTGATATCACAGCTAAATACCCTTCTTGATGGGATTCCTGGAAAGGACAAAGAAGTGATAAGGATTTTAGTTTACCTGGAAAAATATGAACATAGTTTAGTTAGCTACTTGTTGACATAAAAGCATATTGAAGAGACAAGATAAAGATCATTGACTGAAGTGGACAAATCTTGCAATAATTTGAGAATATCATCCCATATTGTACAGCCAAATTTGTGACATGTGTTTACACATAAATGCAAGCATTCATACAAACACATAAATATCAGTAAATAAATACCGCAAGGTCTCAAACAAGGTGACTCTGGGTGATGGAAGGGAAAATTTTTATTTGCTTTCTAAGGTTCTAGCAATGGCTCTGTGCTGCTCTTTAGGTAATAGAAGTGTTCTTTAAAATTAAAAGATATAAAGATATTACTAAAGTCTTTCAGAAGTACTAGAAATGAACATGAGAAGTCATTTTACTGAGCACATGCGTGTTTGTGTGTGCATGTACCGAATGCCTAATCACAGTAAATTGCAAATACTTCCTGCAGACAAGGAAAGACCAGACCAATGAGGCTTAGTGGCTGCTGCAAGAACTTAGCTAATCTCAAAGGTCTGGTAAATGGATCACTTCCCTGTGAAACCACAGAAGCTCTGGCCCTCTGCTTGGCTTTGTCGATCAGTGTGTTTCATTTGAGGACCTGTTCTAGCTTGTTTGGTATGAATCATTCATGTGGGCTTCTGGTTATATTGCTTGGCTTCCCTAAGAAATTATGGCCGCAGGGGCTGGAAGGACTCCCTATAACAGAGAAAGTGAGTGAATTGGCATGTGTCCTACCAGGTGTCAAACAAATAGGAATATATCACAGGAATGCTCCATCTCTCTCTATATATATTTTTTGTATTTACAGGACAGTATATAATGAAGTATTCTTTGTAGAGGTGAAACTGGAAAGACACACTGGAAGACCAGTCACCCTGGTCATGATTTTCAAGGCTCATGATAGGGATTGTGTTAGGGTTCCTGTAGTCTCAAATTGTATAAGTCTAATCTGCATAGGATGGGAGTTTACTAGCTCAGGGGCAAGGCCCTTACCAAGCATGCCCAAGGCCCTGAGTGCAGCAGCAGCATCAAGAAAGCAGACTGTGTAGAAGAGGGGCACCCATGCCTCCCATGTCCAGAGTACGGAAGAAATGACTGCATTCTCAAAATCCCAGCAGCCATGAACTGAGGTCTCTGAAATGATGAGCCTGGCTGCATTGTTTTAAGGCCTGTGGAGAGGCAGAAAGTATCCTGGAGGAAGTGTGTGGCAGAGGGAAACAGCTCACCTCCAGGTAGCAGGATACTGAGGGAAAGATTGCCAGAGAGGAAGGGACTGTGGACTCACTCTAGCTCTCAGGGCAGGCTCCCAGGATGTGCTCCCTTCAGTTAGGTCTTGCCTCCCAAATCTCCATGACCTTCCAGCAGTGCTGTTGGATTATGAAGCCATTGGTGGATTAATCATGGATAAGGTCAGTATTCTTATGATCCAAACGCTCCTAATCATTGCAGCCCTGGGGACAAGCCTTCAGTATTGAGCATTGGGGAATATTTCATCTGTAACATGGATAGATTACAACTGAGAAACTTGGGCTGGTGAGATAGTTCAGCCCACTGAGCTCCTGTTTAGGCAAGCACAAAGACCAGGATTTGATCCCACTGTGCCGGCCCCACCCCCAGGCACTCTGAGCAGGCCACCAAGTCTGGGCATAGTGGTGTAGGCCTGTTGTCCCAGCACTGGAGGGGCTGAAAACAGGAGAATCACTAAGAACGTGAGCTGTGTAGTGAGACCCTGTACCAAATACATTGAAGGGGGTGGGGGAAGGAGAGAGAAAGAAACTCCTGGACTCCAGAAGTCTCAAAGCCAGATACCATCTAGGCAGGGCTGCACTGCCTCAAGAAACACTGGAGGGAATTGTGCCTCTTCCGGCTTCCAGCTGGCTGGCCATTGGCTAGTGATGGGCTTTCTTTGGGTTTCTCTGCTCTGTCTTCACATTGCTTTGTCCTCAAAGACATGTTTCTGTGTGTAATCTTCCTCTGCCATTTTCTTATCTCTAATGGCACCATCCTTCTTATAAATATTTCTTTGTATTTCTTGAGAAAAGTAAAGGGCAAGTGAAAATCTCCTCACTTAGAATTCAGAAATTATCCAGTGGCCTGAGGTTTAGATTATCTGTTCTTTGTCCTAGTGTATTGGTAAGTAAACAAAATGGCAGGGTTGGGTTTGCAGACCAGCAAAGTATCTTCCACTGACATCTTCGTTGAAGAGATGGTGGAAGAGTGAGTTGTGGGTCACCAAGGCTCCTGCAATCACAATTCTCTTATAAGTCCTACGACTTCTTTTTCTGTGAGTCATCTGTTGGTTTCTATGTAACATGCTTAGGTAAAAAACGTCAGGTACTAACATAACTTCTAAGGATCCAGATTGCACTTGTCCTTCGAATTTTTTGATGTCTTCCTTTGACAAGCTTCTTCCTTTGCTGAACCACACCTCTTCAGGGTCTTGGAAAGGCAGGTTACCTATTTCCATGGATCTGGGAAATCACTTGATAACAAGAAAATCACTTGATAACAGGAATGACTCTGAGCAGGGTGCCTGCTCCAATACATTCTTTTTTGTCTGTCTGAGAAGCTGTTTCTATGGCACGTTTGGAATCTCATTTAGCCATTACCCCAGCTCTGCTGTCTTCTTCCTCCTCGCTCCGCTCGATCCACAGGCACTGTCTCCTGTCCCGGTCGCTTGCCCACCCTTCTCCACCTCTGACTCCTTTGCTAAGTCGCTCCATCTATAATTAATGACAACATTTTAAAGTTTTACCAGAAATTGATAATACGGTGCTTTCTTTGAGTGCATTTTCCCTTCAGTAATGTGTACATATTTTAAAGTAGGCCTAAGATTAAATATGCATCAAACTCTTTATAGAAAATATAATGCTGAATAGAGAAATACTGTACTATATTTATAAATGCTTGATGGTTACCTTTATGTAATTATTCACTCTGGGTGTGCAGTATAGAAGTTTCAAGAACATGTTTGCTACAGAAAGAATATTTAAGACTATCAAATTTTAAAAAGGAAACTATGACTGTCATTTTTTAAAACTTTTTGCATAATTTCCAAATTGCCACTGTCATATTAAAAAATTTAGATTGCCACTAGTTGTACTTGAAATGACCTGGCTATCTTTTAAAATAAACATGTATTATTTTTTTCCGAATTTCAAACCTGCTTGTATAGTTTAATCTTTCTAGCAGTCAACTGAATAATTAAATAGAAAGTGGAGAACATTTCTTTTCCCCCAAATCTACAACTGAACATTTGCAGTAAAACAAATGGATACATTTCTCTTTGGGATCCATCAGGGGAAAAGAATTTTAAAATTCTTAAACTCTAGCAAACAACAGTTATCCAAGTGTTAAATTGTATCCAATAAAAAGAAATGAAATCAAATTTCCTTGCCATTTGTACACTTCATGTCTTTGTTGAAATTGCTTGTTCTGAGACACAGTAGGCTATTATGTCTATCTTCTAAATTTCCAGGGCATTAAGTCATCTGTTTTCTAACTTCTATTAATGATATATGAATTTTCCCCTTAAATTTGGAAGTAACTATAAGCTTTAATGATCTGACAAAATCATCTTATTTTCTAAAGAGTCTCCTACTGTCAGTATTGCTATCACAAGTCTCTAAAAATATTACTCTCATTATATTTAATTCACAAATGAGACCCAATATGATGTTTTTGTTATAGGGAAGGAATAATAACGATTTTGTGTATTTTGTTCTTCACCTTTATATTTGCAGTGCTCCCTCAAATTGCTGGACTGTGGATCCACCCACAACATTTACTGAGCCTGTTTATTTACAAAGAACTTCATCTAAATGGGGAAAGTGAAAGGCATCATGGGAGGAGACATGTAAAACACTCAGAATTGGATAGGGTAGGTTGCACACACATTTCTTTTATGCACCTTAGGAGCTTACAGTGTGCCAAGGCCCACAATAGGTGTTAGGCATTCACTGTGAACAATACCTGCACTCAGTTAATTTCTGGACTGCTGAGATTCCCAAATGTAACCATGTGACTGATCAACTGATTATAGTAACTATAATCATGAGAAGTACATAAAACTCAGACACAGTAAAAGTATGCAGCAGGACCATCTGGCCTATGAGGAGACAAAAAATACAGTTTCTAATAGGGAACCACTTTGGAAACGTTTAACTAGGCTGAAGGAGGAGCTAGTAAGTGAATGACAGAGAGTGTTATGGACAAAGAATTTCACATACAGAGTCCCTGAGGTACAAGAGGGCATGACATATCTAAGAAGAGAAGATCAATATAGCTGACAGAGAACACAGAGAATAGTATGTTATGACCAGAAAAGGGCAGAGGCCAAGGACATCACGCAGATGCACGAGGACCTGAAGCAGACAGGATTGCCTGGGGATAAGTTAGAATGAAAAGAAAACACTGGGCTTTAGTGTGGTAAAGAGCAATGCCCCTCTTGAGAGGGAGAGAAATGCCTTCTGTTGGCATCTGGGCCAGAGTGCAGAGCCAGGTGAGTTCCAGGTGGGAGTGGATCCACGGCCTCCAGGACCGCTCATTTATAGCGGTCTTCCCGGCACTTGAGGAGTGGGCACAACAGGAAAAGAGGAAACACAAATAAAACCTGTTGGAGGAGTAAGAATTCACTGGCTTTGTGAGAGCAAAAAGAGCAAGAAAGGAGCAAGAAACTATGACCCCATGTGAGTGCAATGGGTGGTGAGCCGTCAATAGGCATTCGTGGAAGAACATTCCAACCTCTCGCCTCCAAGAAGCTATGCTGCTCTGGCTGGGAGTCCCCAGCAGGGCTGAGTCCCGGCTGCCTGTATTCCTTTCCTGCGTGATGGCACACCTTCTGTGTGCTTCCTTCCCCTTCCCATCACTCTTCCTGTTTTCCCTACTTTCTGCAGCTACCTTCCTCCCAGAGAAGCCTCTGCCCTTGCATTCTCATCTTGGGGTCTGCTTCTGAGAGGAAAGAAACAGAACCAGACACACATATTCCAAGTGTTCCATCATCTGGAGGTAAGACTTGGAGTACAGCTTTGGGCATTGTTTCCATGCTTGTAAGAACTGAATTCATCAGATGCTGAGTTTCTTGAAAAGCAAAGAGTCTCAGATTTTGCTGGTGGATATGGGAAGACAGGCCATGGTGGAGCAGAGAATATAGTTATGAAAGAGGGTAACACAGAGGTTTGGCTTTGTAGCCTTTAGTATAGATAACTTTCAAAACAGCTGCTCAAACATTTGGAAGCAAACTTACACCTCTGAGAAAGTTGTAAGAGAATAGCTCACTTGATATATAGGAAACATCTGAGGTTATATAATTTGGGGACTTTTGTGTAATAATATTGTTACTTCAGTAAGAGGTTAAGCAACTTATTGTACACAACAGGCTAAAAATTCTCTACTTAGTATACATTTTATAAAGTTCATTGGAGGATACATCTAGTTGTACTTCCCAAGCATTTTGTAAAACTTCACTATGTAATAAAACCCAAAACCTGCACATATATTACATTTCACTTACAGCTACACTGTTGTTGTCCCAAAGATCTCAGAACAATTTGTATTACTTTAATCCTGACCTACTATGAGTTAACAAGCGCATTACTGTTCTCACTTTCAGGATGAGGAAATTGGCATAGAAAACTGACTCACTTCTTTCGGGTCATTTCTCCAGTCAGCAAGAGGTCTGAGATGAGAACACAGAGCACTGTACTTCTAGAACTTTCTTTGTTTGAGTGTAGTTAGAAACAAGTCTAACTTAATAGGTGTGTTCTGTGGTTGGTTATTTCATGGTTGATGAGGGAAATGCTCCTAGCGCTGCCATTTTTTTAAAGTTAAAGGACATTTTCCTAAGTGTTCTTTTTTCTAGGAGCTATGTAGATCATGGAGGGCCATGAGTTTATGATAAATATTTGCTTGCCCTAGAACTTCACATGACTCAGTAGCAGTAGAAGGGCATAAAACTAAGGATTTACTCCCCTGCCCCAAACTCCCTACAGGTCTATGGGAACAACCAGTTATACCATTCTAAAGACTGCTCTGGGGGCTGGAGAGATGGTTCAGTGAAATAAGTGCTTCCCTGGCAAGCACAAAGGCCTGAGTTCAATCCCCAGTTCTGCCAAATAAATAAATAAATAGAAAAAAATTAAAATAAAGACTAGTCTAATGGAGCTCACTATTTCTTTTATAGAGTCTTATCATATTACCCAGGTTGGCTTCAAACACTTAAGCTTAATCTTCTTGCCTTAGGCTCCTGAGCAGCTGAGACGAGAGGTGCATGGCATCATACCCATCTCTACTCTCCACATTTTTAGAGGCCTAATCAGACATAAACTCTTAAAACAAAAAAGGGAATATTTTTCCACTTTTTTTCTTTGATTTTAAGCAACTACTTCACCAACCTAAAGTTGTTTATTAAGTTTGAACTTCAAGAGGGTACTAGTCTGTCCAGACTACCATAATGAAACATCCCAGACCAGGCAGCTTAAGCAACAAATTACCTCTCATGCATTTGGAGGCCAGGAATCTAAGATCAAAATGTCAACTGGGTTGGTTTCTTGTGAGGTATCTTTCCTTGCATTTCCTCGCTTGGTCTTTCTTCAGTGCTCATGTATCACTGGTTGTCTATCTGACCAAACTTTATTTTCCTATGAGGACACCAGTCGGTCTGGATTAGCTCCAGAGTCTCCAAGGACTTCACCTTAATAACCCATTTGAAGCTTTACCTCCACTATGGTACAGACACAGAGATCAGGGCCCAGTCACATGGCTTTGCTAAGTCTTAGTCACTGAGGCCCTAAATATAATCTCATTCTGATATTCAGGGAGTTGGGACTTTGGCACTGATTTCAAGGGACAACAAAAACCCTCTCAGAATAGACTTTGGTCAGGCTCTTCCACACTTTTGACTAGACCTAAATTGTGAGCTTCATGGCCTTGAATATAGAATTCAGTATTAGCAGGAATCTGACAAAGTCATTTTAAGAAGAAGTCTTACTTCTGATATCAGACCACCCTCTCTATCTAATCCTGTCCCTTCTCCTTATCAGTGTGTGATTGCCTGTGGAGTCTCATTATCCAGAATCTCTTGCCCTCTGATGTTTCCACCAGTAATTTCCCTCCCCTTATCCTTACTTTCTTCCTTAGCTATGAATTTCCACTTGCTCCTGCTGTGTTCAGACTTGAGCCCACTTCTACCTGAGGCTTTTCCTTCCTATTGTAGTGGTTTTTTAAAAATAAAATTTGTTTGAATCCTTTAATCTGTGTCCATATCTGGTGTTTTTTTCAGAGGGTGTAATTCGATTCAAAACAGGAGGACATAGGAGTGTACAGTCTTTAGTTTCAGAACTCAGAGAATGTTCTCCTTTCTGAAAAGATGACATTGACCTCCGGTCTTGGCTCTTCTCTGGGCAGAAGGTGATTTTTCTGACTCACAGTGAATAAGAACCAGTCCCTCACTGTCATGTTGTGCTCATGATGACATCCTATGTCAGGTCCCTCCAACGCCAGGCCGACACATGCAATTGAATAGAAGCAGAGTTTGAACTTGATCTCTTGACTTATCAGATACATATTTGAATTCTGTATGTACCCTCATCAGACTGTGAGCAAAGAACTTTTACCTTCCCAGCTTTGGTTCTCCATCTACAATATAAGGGTCATAAGAGTCCCTAACATAAAGCTTGTAATAGGATTAAAGAAACCAATATAAGTAAAGTACTTGGCAGGTAGCTGGCACTCAATAAATGTTAGCTTCTTTCTTCATTAAAAATCACCCCAGTCAGGTCAGCCAGATACTTCAGCAGATTAATAGTACCTGCTTAGGCAGACGCAGGGGCCAGGGTTTGATCGCCAGCATGCCATGCTGGCCCTGTCCCTGGGCATGCTGAGACAGTGATTGAGACTGGGTGTGGTGGCATGTGCCTGTAATGCCAGCACTTGGGAGGCTGAAAACAAGAGGATCACTACAAGCCTGATCTGTATAGTGAGATCCTATAGACCCTGTACTAAATACATTAAAAACAAACAAACAAACAAACAAACAAACAAAAAAACACAAATCAGTGCATGAAAGTAATAGGAAAAGAATCCAGAACTTTGTGGGCATCTCTGTTCTGCTGATATCCTTTTTAAATTTCTTCCTTGTTTCAGGCAGTCTTTCATCCATGGAAATCTAAGAGAGAGTAATGGCCTAATACTCACCACAAAGAGACAAGTGTAGACATTAGGCAGCCCACAAGACTCTGATAAGCTCTGACCTTAGCCCCCAGTGTGCAGGCTTGGAGCTTGCGCTAGCGCCAGCCCAACCATTTAAGAACTTAGGAGAACCCTGAGTGGCCCACAGGACTCTGAAATGCTTCGATTGGTGAGCCCAGCGCATGCAGGCATGAAGCTTTCCTGGTGCCTGGTCCATCCATTTAAGAACTTAGGAGGACTCTAGGCAGCCCATGGGACTCTAGCAAGCTGCATCCCTTGGCCTCCCAGTGCACAGGTATGGAGCTTGGGCTCACACTGGTCCAACCTTTTAAGAACTCAGGAGGATTCTGGGTAGCTCATAGGATCCTGGTGAATCTGGACAACACTCACCACCTACACTGAAGCTTTGTTGCATATTGGTCGGTCAACCCCACTAGTAGTGAGAGCTTTGGTGGGTCCTACCCTGTGCCCCACTGTAGCAAAAGCCTTACTGACACATGCCTCACCACTATCCCACCACTGCTAAATCTGGGTGATTATCAAGAGCTTCAAAAACACCAAAGCACAGGGGCAAAAGGCAATCTCAATACTCAAGCCCACCCAGAACAAATCCAGGAGACAAAGAACTTGGAAATCACACACCTGAAATTTCTGAAATGATAATTGAAGTAAAGAAACAAGACCATCAGGTTTATAGAAGACACAAGATCAGAAATAATCCCTCACTTCCAAAAAGAAATGACAACAATTGTGAAAGAATTGCTCAGCACAGCTAAAGAAGACATAGATAAAAGAAAATAGAGAATAGGAAATGATGGAAATACTGAATGAATAATACAGAAAAGAATTAGAATGCATGAAACAGTTTCAAACAGATATCCAGGAAACTACGAACTCCATTGAAAGCTAGCAAAACTGCTTGAATGAAACTGAAGATAGATTTTCAGATCTCGAAGACAGCAGTGCAGATAACAAACATGAAAGGAAAGACCTCTTAAAACTAACAAGGAACCAGGAAAAAGCAATTCAGCAGTTATGAGATGACACAAAGAAACATAATATAACAATAATAGGTGTCAATGAAGCATCAGGAGGCAGCGCAAATGACATAAAAAGACTATTTGAAAGAGCTGGCAAGATAGCTCAGTAGACTAAGCACTTGCTTAGGCAAGCACAGGGAGTGGCGTTCAAACCCCAGCAACACACGCCACATCAGCCCCACTACTGGGCACACTGAGCCAGCCACTAAGACCAGGTGTGGTGGTGCATACCTGTAATCCCAGCGCTGAGGAGGCTGAAAACAGGAATATCACTCTGAGTCCAAGTTGTGTAATAAGACCCTGTACCAAATACATTATTTTAAAAAACACTATTTGCAGAAGTACTAGCAGAAAATTTTCCAAACATGAGAAAAGAACCTGACATACACATAAGCAAGGCATACAAGACTCCAAATAGCCATAATCAAAATAAATCTACACCTAGATATGTAGTAACCAAGATCTTAGAAATTGAGCAAAAGAATAAAATATTAAAAGCTGTTGGAGAGAAGAAACAGATCACCTGTAATGGAAAGTCCATCAGAAATATGGCAGACTTCTCAACACAAACCATCAAATCAAGAAGAGCTTGGAATAAAGTATTTCAGGGCCTAAAAGAAAATAACTTCCAACCCAGATTGATGTAGCCTACAAAAATATCTATCAGATTCAATGGCGAGATGAAATCCTTCCATCACAAAGAACAACTGAAGAAATTCATGACCACCAAATCAACCCTACAAAGAATACTGACATATTATAGAAAGAGACAAGCATGATCACAGTTTCAACAACAAGAAAAAGGATCCACCATATTTCTGTTTAAGTAATTAATTAAAATAATTACTTTAATTACAGAACAAGTAATTCAAAAGAGGCAAGAAGTATGGAACCTATGGCAGGAAAATACTATGACAAAGATAAGCCAATATGTATCAGTTATAACCATCAATGTAAATGGCCTCAATTCACCAAGTAAAAGAAACAGACTGGCAGAGTGGATTAAGAAACAAAATCCAACAATATGCTGCATAAGAGAAACACATTTAATTCAAAAGGAAATTCACCGAGTAAAAGTCAAAGGATGAAAAACAATTTTCCATGACACAGGAAATCAGAGAAAAGCAGGGGTAGTGATTCTGGTTGCTGAGCATATCAACTTCAAACCAAAATCATTCAAAGAGATAAAGAAGGTCACTACATACTTGTTAAGGGAAAAGTGCAAGAGGAAGAGATAACAATTATAAATATATGTGCACCCAATGAGGAGCACCCATCTACATAAGACAAATTTTAATAGACATGAAAAATCAAACTGGCAATAATACAGTTGTAATGGAGAACTTTATCACATGCCTGTCACACAGAAATAGATCAACGAGGCAAAAAAATCAGCAAAGAAATAACAAAACTAAACCAAACTTATGATGAAATGAACTTGGTAGATTGTTACAGAATGTTTCACCCAGCAACAATAGAATACACATTCTTCTCAGGTACACATGGGACATTCTCCAAAATAGACCATGTACTAGCACACAGAGCATTCTTGAGTAAATGCAAAGGAATTGAAATTATCCCATGCATACTATCTGACTACAGTGCCAAGAAACTGGAAATTATTGACAAAAGAAACTACAAAAAAAACATAAATAAATGTAAATTAAATAACAAACTCCTTGGACCAGCAAGATAGCTCAGTGGACTAAGCACCTGTTTAGGCAAGCACAGGGATAAATTTGATCCCTGATACCACATGCTACACCTGTCCCACCTCTGAGTGTGATGAACTTGCCAGCAAGAATGGGCATGTTGGTGCACACTTGTAATCCCAGCGCGGCAGAGGCTAAAAACAGTAGGATCACTATGAGTCTGAGCTACATACTGAAACGCTGTACCAAATACATAAAAGATAAATAAATAAAATAACAACCTGCTAAGCAGCCAGTGGGTCACACTGGTTGTGTGAAATTAAAGAAATTTAAAATATTCACAATCAAATGAAAATGCATGTACAACTTTCTGAAGCCTGTGGGAAACAATAAAAGCTGTCTTAAGAGGAAAATTTATAGTGGTAAATCTGCACATTTGGAAAACCGAACAAGCCCAAATAAACAATCTCACACTGAACTGCAAACTCCTAGAAAAAGAGAAAGTCAAGCCCAAAGCCCAAAGAAGGAAGGAAATTATAAAGATTAAAGCAGAAATTAATGCAATGGAGATGAACAAGACAATACAAAGAATAAATGAATCAAAGAGTTGGTTCTTCGAAAGAATAAATAAAATTGATAAACCCCTAACGAACCTATTCAAAAAAGGAAAGAAAAAAACCAAATTCATCATTAAAGAGTGAAAAGGGTGAAATCACTTCAAACCCTTGAGAAATTCAGAAGACCATCAATACATATTTCCAAAATCTTTACTCTCACAGGAGGGAAAACACAGAGGAAATGGACAGTTTCCTAGATACATATGAAATGCCAAAGCTGAGTCAAGAAGATATACAAACTCTAAATAAGCCAATAACAGGAAATGAAATTGAAAATGTGATTGAAAAAAAAAAACTAAGAAGGAAAAGCCCAGGTCTCAATGGATTCACAGCAGAATTCTACAAGAAATTTAGAGAAGATTTAATGCCAATTTTTATCAAACTCTTCAATGAAATTGAAAGAGGAACGATTCTCCAAAACTCATTCCTGGAGGCAAGTACTACTGCGATTCCAAAACCAGAAAAAGACCCAATTAAAAAAAGAGAGCTGCAAGTCAATCTCTCTAATGAATAAAGATGGAAAAATCCTCAATAAAATGCTCGCAAACAGAATGCCTCAAATTATCAAGAAGATTATACATCACAACCAAGTGGGATTCATCACAGGAATGCAGGGATGATTCAACACATGCAAATCCATAAATATAATATACCACATTGATATAGCCAAGAACAAAAATCACATGGTCATCTCAGTAGATGTAGAAAAAGCTTTTGACAAAGTCCAGCACTTATTCACTATAAAAACCCTACAGGGAATCGGAATAAATGGTCTGTATATTAACCTGATAAAAGCCATCTATGAGAAAATAACAGCCAGCATCATCCTAAATGGGCAAAAACTGAAGGCCTTAACTTTAAAATCAGGAACAAGACAACGATGTCCACTGTTTCCACTCCTATTTAATATAGTTCTGGAAACATTAGCAAGAGCAATTAGACAAGAGAGAGAAATAAAAGGAATAAGGACTGGAAAAGAAGAAGTGAAACAATCATTATTTTCAGATGACATTATACGCTACATAGAATACTCCAAAGAGTCCACCAAGAGTCTTGTAGATTTAATCACCAAATTTAGCAAGGTAGCATGATACAAAGTCAACACCCAAAAATCAGCAGCATTTTTGTATACAAACAATGAATGCATTGAGAGAGAAATTAGATGCCCATCAACTGAGAACTGGATAAAG
This sequence comes from Octodon degus, assembly GCF_000260255.1. Lineage (NCBI taxonomy): Eukaryota > Metazoa > Chordata > Mammalia > Rodentia > Octodontidae > Octodon > Octodon degus. The sequence goes on along the minus strand of NW_004524606.1, from coordinate 9,885,152 downwards.
AAGATGTGGTATTTTTACAGGATGGAGTATTATTCCTCTATAAAACAGAATAAATTTGAGACTTTTGTTGGTAAATGGATGCATCTAGAGACCCTAATCTGAAGTGAAATATATCAGACCCACATGTGCAAACATCATATTGTCTTCTTAGTGTGAGAACCTGAAAGAGAAAATGGGATCTGAAGGGTACAATAGATACTGTAAAAGGGAATGACCTTATTCAAAAGAAGTTACTGAGTTGAGGATAAGGAGAGGAGAGGGAGTAGAGGAAAGAGATATATCTAGGTATGTGAACAGGATGGTTTGTACTGTGGATTTCTGCTGGCCTTTGGAAAGAAGCTTAAATGCTTAAATTAAGCTTAAATGCTTAATTTATTTTTTGAGATGTGTGTGTGTGTGTGTGTGTGTGTGTGTGTGTGTGTGGTACCAGGGATTGAACTCAGGACCTTGCTTTTGCCAGGCAAGCACTTATTCTACTGAGCTATTTCGCTGGCAATGCTTAATTTGTTTTGTCTCCTTTTTTCAATTGTTTCTTTTTTCTCCTCTTACTTTTTTATATATTTCTCTTTTCAATTTTACATGCATATATCTGGTAATATGAATAACTGCTTGGAAGACAGCACTATGCATTACAACAAATACTGTGAAATCCATATTACTTTGTTAATTGAAATTCTGTATCACTTATAATTTTTCTGTTTTAATACTACATCTTACTGTCTTTATAAAATAAAAAAGTAAAAAATGTAGTTGAAGGGCTTTTACATTTAAATAGTACTGGTCAATTTTCCATTGCTATAACACAATACACAAAGTTGATAAGAAAAGAGGTTTATTTGGTCTGAAGTTTTGGGAGACTAGAAGTTCAAGCTCAGGCCCATTGGCCTGACCTCTTTTGAGGGCCTAATGGTAGATGGTATCATGGTAGAAACATGCACTAGAGAGAGGGATCCCATGGTGAGAAAGAAAGTCTGAGAGGAGCTGGTCTAGCTCCTTTATCAAATCCTCTTGTGAGAATTAGGCAGGAGTTCCAGAAATACTTAATTCAAAGGACTGTTCCCCAGGTGATCTGTCCACTCCTACTTAGCTCCACCTCTTCCATGTGCCACCACCTCAGCATTGCACAGAGAGAACCAAGCTTCCAACACCTGAAGTGTGGGGGACAGACCACATCCAAACCCTATCACAGCCACCCCACATTATCTCAGAGAAAGCTCATAGCAAAGAAACTAAAAGGGACAATTTCCCTGTTCTTCCCTACCTTATGAAAAGGTGGTAATTATGGTTGACACACAGCACCCATGGAGACATTCAGCATGAGTTACAGCTCATTGAGAATGAAATAAGAACTCACATTCAAGCATGAGTGGAGTGAACTTGCCTTAGTATTCTTTCAAACATGGAACCACTTCTCTTTTTTCCAATGCAAGGCCATTCGTTCTGTTCACTTGGGATTTCATTGAAAAATGAGTGGCTCATTAACTGTCTTCTTTACTGTAAAATAGATGAGGTTCCATTTCATTTTCACATTGGATGAGTCAACTAAAAGCAGTCTCATCACTAAAAACCATGGGTCATGATTTCTTTGTTTCTCCCTTTTTAGGAAAAGTTCACTTCCCTGAAAATTCATATTAATTCTCCCACTTGCATTTGTCTTGCTTATTAATTCTCACAGATTTGGTGTTGTATTGTGAGAAGTCTGAATATAATTCCATCCAAAATGTCATTTATAATGTTCGTCACAATAACATGCTTGGGTAATTGCACATGGAAATTTTGTTAGTAATAAGGTCCATGAAAAGTTTTGATTCCTTTCTTTCCCACACAAATTTTCACAACTGTAGACAACTTTCAACATAAAATGGTTATAAAATCTGCCTTTACTTTTAGGTATTGCAACTTCCAACTAGTCTTTGGATAGATGCAGTTTCAGGCAGTAACTTGAAGACTAAACAGACCTGAGCCTTTTCTTGTTTGCCTTAGTTTTCAGACTTGAAAACACTGACTCACAGTGTTATTTGTAAGAGTCTAGCTAATTAGCAGGATGGCCTCAAAGAATACTGTAAACTACAGGGAACAAAGCCCAACTTCTGCTCTCCTTCTTTCGAAGGCCATCAACTTCTCTGACTTGTAACACCTTCTCTTAAAAGAAAAAAATGACGCAGTCTCTATGTTGGAGACATGATTGTTTGCCATTCATTTCATTTCTCCCTAAAATGCTTTTGCTCCCCTATGTGCTCACTATGGGGTTTTAAAGGTCTTTTCGAAAAGGAATTGGCATATTTTTCTTCTTACTTTAACAAAAGCTGTATCTTTTGCTGGTTTTCTTTTTTCCTTTCAATAGACCCAGTTAAACATTGACAGCAAAAGGAAAATAATTTATTTATAGGGTACACACCTTGGAATGAATTACCCCCAAGTCCTACACAATTATAAAACAGAAGCACTTAAGTGAATTCAATACAGTAAAACAAAGTGAACCCATAAAAAAGAATAGGGAAGAAATATGACTAGGTTAACTGTTTAAAGGAAGGAGGACAAAGATCTCCAAGAGGTTGTTGACTATGGAAATAGGATTAAAGTCTGGATTCAGTCAAGTGCTTCATTATAGCAATGGGCAATATTTTCAATGAATGACATATTTAAGGATATTTTTGTACATTTTAAGGAAACAGCTTTTAAGTAAACAAACATAAAATCTTTCAAAGGAGGGCCAACTCCAAAATAGACAAGCTGTGATTGGATGCAGAATTATGACATCTATAAATGGTGATCATGGAAGAGATACAGTAGGAATAGGAGAATTAGCAGGACAAGCAGAAATGCCAACTGTTACACCCTAATCTGTGTTTTATTCATGGGGCGGGGCTCACTTTCAGGCCACAGCCAACTGCAAATGTTGTGTAGAAAGTGAGCATGTCTAAGTGAAATAAATGAGACTGGCGCATGGAAACACCATACTGTCTTCATAGTGTAGGAACCTGAAAGAGTAATAGGATCTGAAAGCTATAAGGGATATGGTGAAAGGGAAAGAAACTGTTCAAAGAGAAGGAGCAACTGGAATGAGGGAAAGAGAAAAGAAAAAAGGGGGAAA
>NW_004524606.1:9864983-9881869 GCF_000260255.1 Octodon degus | reverse complement strand
ACAATACAGCAACTAAGCAACTAATTTTGTTTAGTGAAATTCTTAATGTTTTTTTCACTATTTTTTGTATTCCATTTTAAAAAAAAATTAAAAAGAAAGAAGTTGAGAGTGTGTACACAGGTCCATCAGTGAGTTTCAGGGAGAAAGAAAGAGGCAACGTGGAAATCCATGAGGCTGAGAATTACTCTCCAGGACTTCAAGGCAGCTCTGCCTCCTTTTGGTCATACCAACCACCAGTGCTAAACTTGCTCCTCTCTGGATCTTAAGTTTTCTCATGTGTGCAAAGGAAACATTAATCCTGGTCTCAAAGTTTCATGTTTAAAGTACAATGCCAAGAATCAATATATTACCTCTCTAAGACTTCTTAGCTATTAACCCAAGAAAACTTGTAGAGAATTTACCTCATAGGATCAGGCAAAGAGAATTGGCTAATGTACAAATATAAAAAACCTTTTATAATCACCAGGAGATGACAGGAACATGACGAATGGTGGAATAAAGTAAATGGACAAAAATTATTCACATTTCCATGATCACATAGGCTTTATGCTTTGTTATGATTTAGATTTGAAATTGCACTCAAAGCCTCCTGTGTTTGGAAGAAGATTGGATTACGGTGGTGTTACAGTTGTTGTAGGAAGGTGGGGTCTGATCTGAAAAGGGAGGGCACTGAGGGCTTGACCCAGAAGGACACCACACACACACACACTCTCTCACACACACACACACAAATACACACACACACACACACACACACCACCTCTTCCCCGAAGTCTCTGGATTCTTTTCTTTCTATCTGCCACAAGATAAGCAACTTTCTTGTGTCCAGGCCTTTACATAATACTGCCAACATGCAAAGACTGAAACTGCTAAAATGTGAGTCAAAATTAACCTCCCCTCCTTTAAGCTGCCAGTGTCAGGTATTTTGTCCTAGTGATGAAGTAAGTAACTAAGACACACTTTTGAAAATAGAATGAATAGGAAGCTATAAATTTTTCTTTTTTTCCCATAATTTTATTGAGAAACAAATAGCAATGAGACAGTTTCAAACCAAATTGGTAGGACACTTTCAATAATTAACACATTGCATACATTCTTTCTAGTGGTTAATTGCTGTACAAGATACGGACATGATATCCTATTTACAAACACCATTAGAAGAAGTCCCTCTATTCATTAACAGAATGTAACTATATATCTATCCTAACCACTTTGAATACACAGATACAAAATGGACATTCATCTGTATCCCCTTTTTTTGTTAAGTTCCATCATTTAAATACTATAGGTGTGTAAACTCAGCAAAATATTCTAAAAGAGTTCAGTAGTCCATAATAGTATTGGGTCTTCCGCTTGACTGGCAATGTCAGAAATTGTTGACCTGAGTCCCCTGCAGCTCAACATAACACCATGGCTTTACTTCTTATATTTCATTTTTATACTTTTCTGCTGGGTGGTTAAGACCAAGGTAAAGCAGGACCTATGCAACAAGAGTTGTAGCTTTTGGGTCTGAGAAGGTCAGTGAAATCCCCTCAGGATTTATTCTGAGATCCTGTACCTCAGATTGTAGAACCTTTGTCTACATGTGGATGAGTCATGGCCATTAGGAAGCTATAAATTTTTCTTAAGGCTCTCATCCCCCAATCCAATGGGCCAGGGTTTTAATATTTTTGTTGCAGGCAGTATGCAAAAGTATAGCAAAAGTTTAAAATTTTAAATTTTATTGTAGTAAAAGATACTGTTATGTTTTGTGTCTGGTCTGGGTATCCCCCAAAGCCTCAGGCAATCATGGAGAGTGGGCTTTTCAGAGCCCACTGAATCTAAAGTTTGTGGTTGATTCATGGTCCAATGCTGAGATGAAGGGTGGCCTGAACACAATATAAGGGACAAAAAGAGCTCTCTCTCTCTCTCTCTCTCTCTCTCTCTCTCTCTCTCTCACACACACACACACACACACACACTGCTTTTGGTGCCTTCCACCCTCATGAACAGTTGCCCATCTACCATGCACCACTCTGCCTTGGATTTAATGAATTATAAATTAAAATCTCTACAAATTTTGAGCTAATTAAATCTTTCCCCCTCTAACTTTGAGTATCAGGTGTTTTGTCTCAGCAATCAGAAGAAGGCAACTGAGACAGAATTTGATACCAGATGTAGGATCATTGCTGTGACTATAACAAAATATGTTCTCAGAAGTTCTTGGAAATGGCTTAAAGAAAGAGTTTGCAAAGTTTCACAGATGTGGGTTAAAAAAGTAGACCTGAAATGATTTATGTTGTATGGGAGATTCTGGTCAGAGATTAGAAGACCAGAAAGCTGATAAAAATCCCAATAAAGACCAAGCTCAGGAAGTTTCTGCTAGAAAGGACTGCATTGGTTGTTAGACTTCAGATGATGTGTGTTTTACCTTTGCAGAAAGTTTCTTTGCATTTTCATTGTGCCTAGAGACTGCCTGAAACAGAGATTAAGGGCAGCAGACTAATTAATCTGCCAGAAAAAGTTAAGGTAGTCTAATGTTGAGATGTGACAAAGCTACTATTTGGGGATTTTAGCCAGATTTATGTTAAAAATCAAGAGCAAAATATCCAACAGAATGATTTAAAGCACTGTGAGTTCAGTCAGAAAGAAAGCTCCAGTAAAGCTGTGAACTATAAAGATAGAGCAGAGGAAATCTTGATTGCTGAGAAAAATAAGTAGCATAAAACATATGGTCTAAGGACATCACAAGAAGCAGCTGAACTCTACCCTTTGCAACCTCAAAATTATAAGTAAAAGACTGAGCTTTTTTAAAAAAAAGCCCCAGTGCATTATTTTCCATAATGGCAGTAGCTGCACCATATTTCAGAATGGTAGCAACATAAAAAAAATGTGTTCTTCAAAATTGGATTCAGAGTACTCAGTGATTAAGGCACTTGACTCCTACAGTTAAAAAAAAAAAAAAGCCTGACTACAGCTTCATCTGGCAGCAGACCTTAGCCTCATCCACATGGCACTGGTTTGGGCCGTGTACAAAGTGAAAGAGTTGTGGGGTCAGAAAAGCTTCCACCCAGACTTCAAAAGACCAGGGGAGCCAGAATGTGCCTCTGAAGGGGCAGCAGGTGAAGCTGTGAATATGAAGCCAAAGGTACAGGGAGACTCCAGAAGTTTAAGAAAGCCAAAAACATGCATTGTCTAAAGAAAAGTACAAGGAGTGAGCAGGACAGGCCCAAGAGAAAAGCCATGGGTGCAATGACCACCAGCCATGCCACAGTGGCAAAGATACGCCAGACCTTTAGATTTCACATTTTCCCACATATTGCCACAAATGCTACACAGAAAACCACAGGACTTACTGTTTGTCCTGTCAGATCTTAGACTTGCTTTGGTCTCAATCCTTTATATCTCCATTTGCAATTTAAAATAAAAATATCTATCTTATGCCATTAAATATTATGTGCTTAACTTTCTTTTCATATATACAGGGGCTTATAGCTAAGGGTTTGCCTTAAATATCAGAGGAGACTTGGGAGTTGGACTTGTCAGCAATGCTAAATCTGTTAAGATTTTGACAACTCTTAGAGATTGAGTAAGTGCTTTTTGCAAAAAAGAAATGTACGTACATGTTTGGGAGGCCAGGGGCACAATGTCATGGTTTGTGTCTGGGATGTCTCCAGAGTCTCACGTGACCATGAGGGTGTGGACTTTTCAGAGGTGACTAAGTAGAGTTTGTGTTTTATTCATGGTCCAATGCTGAAATAAAGGGTTTGAGTGCTACATGTACCCTACAGCAGGAAGTTTGCAAACAATATAAGGGACAGAAAGAGGTTTGTCTTTCTCTCTGCTTTTTGTGTCTTCTGCCACCACGAACAGTTGCCCATCTGCTATGTGTCACCCTGTCTGGGACCCAGCAGATTATAAAGTGACATTTTTACAAGCTGTTACCTAAATAAAACTTTCATCCTTTGACTTTGGGTGTTGGGTGTTTTGTCTTAGCAACAAAAGAGTAACTAAGACAAATTCATTGCCATCAACTCATTGCCAAAATACCATCACTTCAAATACACTTACCCATAATTCTTGCTACTTTTGAAGCAGTTCTAAAAGTCCTCTTTGGTGTCTTTATGAGGTATACTTTAAAGCATACAGTGAATGGTGCTTCCAAGTGAAATCTAACAGAAAGTCATGCTTATATGTACATTATGGTAGATGTATGGTGTATATGCTTATACACCGTATTCATTAGCCATCACACTGAGACTTCTAGCTCTTCCTCAAAATCAAAATAATCATGAAAAAAAGATGTGAATAAATTAGGACAGCAAGGCATCCATGGAAGTACAATGAAACACACTCACAAAAGCCTTCAAAACTCCTTTAGAAAATGGCAAGAATAATAAGTGTGTTGGAAGAGGAGGAACATTTTGAGGGGCCCTCATGGCAGTGCGTCTTTGTCATTACCAAGAATGTAATACATTCCTGAAATACTTCCTGTAGTTTTAGGTCACACATTGTAAATGAATTTGGTGAAATCTTTCTTGTTTGTTTACCATGGACCAAAAGAAATTTCTTATTCCAGAGTTCTTCCTGTTGTTTTCAGCCGTTGGGAGTTCCTTGAGGCCTAAGTTTTGGCTGTCCACCAGCTGTGAGTATAACGCCACCACCTAAAACAGCCTCTCTAGCAAGAACATGCAAGCTTAGTAAATAAAATAAAAGATGACTTAGACCTGGTAGTTGACACCTGTAATCCTAGCATTCTGGGTGAATAAGGCAGGAGAGTGGCAAGTTCAGGCCTAGGTTGGGCAGCTTCACAAGATTTTGTCTCACAAAAGGCTGGGAATGTAGCTCAGTGTGGAGGCCCTATGTTCAGTCCCAGTACTGCAAAAAGTTAAATAAATATAAGATGCCAAGTAAATATTAACATGAGATCAACAATGAATTATAGTAGGATGTGTATATTGCCGAAGACTTCATGGATCATGTTTATATAGATACAACCATAAATTGGAAATTCAGTAGCTTAAAAATGCTTTTGATATACCTAACTCACGAAATGTCATAACTTCGCCTAGCCTGCCTTAAATGGGATCAGAGTAAGGATATTTGCCTACTGATAGTGAAAGTCATCTAAAACAAGGCCAATTTTATAATAAAGTGCTTTCTCTCTCTCTCTCTCTCTCTCTCTCTCTCTCTCTCTCTCTCTCTCTCTCTGTCTTGCTTTCTGCCCCCCACACACATAGATGTTCATTTTGTAGACATGGTGGGATGTAAAAATATTAAACAATATTGTAAAAATGGTAGCAACAAAGCATCCTATAATTAGAAGTTGTTCCCTGTGTGATCACAAAGCTGCCAGGCATCTGTGGCTTGCTGCTGCTGTCCAGGATCAGGAGGGAGAATCATACCTCTTCTTGCAAGTCTAAAGAAAGATGAAGATAAAAATTTGAAATGTAGCTTATTCTGAATGCCTATCACTGTCACACTATCATAAAGTCAGAAGATCTTTGGTTGCGCCATCATACTCTAACTTGGAGAGTGTCTATACTAACACACTGTTAGTTGTTGATTCAAAGTTCAAGTTTAACAAGGTGACTTGGACTTAATCTTGGTGGGCCTGGCCTAGAGGTCACTTCTTCATCTTCAGGGAGAAGATCTCAGTTTCATTTCTTCCCCATGTACATTCTGAGGAAGGAAAGAGAAAGGACAAGAATTCAAATATTCTTGGCATGGGAACAGAATGTGGCTGTCTCAAGGGATGGGGCTGGTCAGGTGCCACACTGAATCCCCCTGCATGGAGTCCTAAGCAGGACTCCCACTTTATGTAAGAACCTACCCTGATTTTGTGCACCACTCAAATCCGCCTAGAAGAAGCCAGCTGTCTGTTGGCTTGGAAATGGTTCACACATCTGCAATTTAAACAAGCAACAAATACTAGTCCAACACCTCTTCCTCAGTGAGGTCAATCTATGACCATATGAAGATGGACTATTCCTTTTAGGCATGTAAGGTGGGCTCATTTTATTTCAAAGCTCTTTGCAATTAATTAAAACTAATGTTTAAATTGGATAAGCCTGTGCTGTTTTTTTCAACTATTATTTTCAGATTCTCTGTTTATGCTAGTCTTTGATCTTAATTCTCTGTTATTTTTAGGATAAGAAGTAATAAGTGCCATGAAGCTCAAGAGTGTGTTGGTTCTGTTCATTTTTCAGCTAGTTTTATCTAAGTCCTTGCTGTCAAAATAATATGTTACTTTTGTCAAGATTTGTTTCTAATGCATTTTGATTTGGCTTCCTTATAATTTGAACATTTGGTTGTATATTGAGCTTGTAATGTTTTAAAGTGCCATTTCAAAGATGAATTATTAAATGTTATAGGGAAAATGTTTTGAGTGAATTATCTGTTTATTCAATTTTCCATATATCAATTTAGGGTCATAAAATAATTATGTAAGGGAAAAAACTTTCAAGAGCTCCTCTTGGTGATGTTGATCATCTGACAAGTAACAAGAGCATCACATAGCTGAGCATGTATGAGAAAGCTACAAAAATTATTACTTATTAAATGGAATAGAGTCAGGGGATTTGGCTCAGTGGTAGAATGCTTGCTTAGCAAGCTGGAAGCCCTGGGTTCAGCCCTCCACACCACAAACAAAAAATAAACCTCCCCTAAAACAGGAATATTGGGGCTGGAGAGATAACTCAGCAGTCTAAGCAGTTGCCTGGCAAATGCAAAGACCAGATGTGGTGGTTGATACATTATGTCAACTTGAGGGGTTAGAAGCTTGGCTAGATGAGCAATTTCACACCCTGGGGTATGGGGTCCCCACCCTAGGGCAGGGAGGGCCAGCCCTAGGGTGTCTCGGCACTAAAAGGGTATATTAAGGGGCTGAGGAAGGATTCTGCACCACTTCCTAGGAGGAACTTGATTGTAGCCGTGCCAGACACTGCAGCTGCTGCTCCTTCCTCTGCCCTTTGCTGTTTTCCACCACCATAAACTGCTTCCTTCTGCCTTGTGCTACTCTGCCCTGGAGCCAGCCCAGCATGGACTGAAAGCTCCATTAACTGTGAGCTAAATAAACATTTCCTTCCTTAATTGTGGGTGTTGGGTATTTGTCCCAGCAACGAATAAAAAGTAACTAAAATACCTGAGCTCAATCCCTAGTATCGTATGCCTTGTCAGCTCCAGAACCCAGGGCATGTTGTGCAGGCCCCAAAACTAGGCATGGTGGTACATGCCTGTAATTCCAGCTCTGGGGAGGCTGAGACAGGAGGATCACTATGAGTTTGAGCCACATGGTGAAACTCTGTACCAAATAAATAAATAAACAAACAAACAACAGGAATAGCATTCTCTTTTATAAAATTTGGGTACAGTAAAATGATCTCATTTTATTGTCAAAGAACCTATATAAAAAATCTCCATACAACACTATTCTTAGCTAATGGAATGGCTATGTAATGTCACTCCAAAGCTATCTCAAGGTAAATATTATAAATATTAAAATACAGTATGAATATCAAAATAACTATAATGATATAATAACATCCAAAAAGCACTTTACATATATATTTGCCTATTTGTTATACACTCATATATATTTTCATTCTAATTTTGCAAATAAGCTTGCAAGGAGGGTATTACTGTTTCATCCAATAGATGAGGAAATTGAGACTGAGAAATGGTGGATAAACAGTACAGGAACAGGATACTAGCCGGGGAAGAGCTGAAACGTGGAACCTTCCTGCTATACCACACCCTAGCCCTTTTCTTGATGTTAGCTGAAGGAATACTGAGCCAAGATGACTTCATAATGCAACATGTATAAATTTCATTCTTTCAAAGAAGGGTGAGAGGCAAGGTAACATATTATCAAAACATGCTAATTAAAATAAAAGCAGAACACAAGTTAGTTTGAGTGAATAGATATTGCATTAAAGAGATTACTTTATCTGAGTTTTGAATTTAGTTCTGAGTGTCCTTGCAACCAAATAGAAAAGAGACAAGTTACATTACAGATTTCTTCTCAAAAATCTAATGGGAGACATAAGAGAACCTATACTGTAACATCCTGTAACTCAGGGGTGTCCCAAATTTTCTGATCAAGGAGATTATGGGGCCAGAAAGGAAAGTGATCAATGAATGATAATGTGGGGCTGGTGAGATGGCTCAGTGGTCTAAAGCATCTACTTAGAACAAGCTCAGCTAAAGCACAGGGACCGCGGTTCAATCCCCCAGCACCACATGCCAGCCAGCCCCGCCCCCTGGTGGGCTGAGCTGGCCACACACACACACACACACACAAATAAATAAATAAATAAATTTAAAAAAATGATAATGTGCCTAATGAGAGTCACCTACAGAGAAAACATTCTCTCAAGCTTTCACAGAAAACACATTGGTCAAACAATGGCCATGACTCATCCACATGGCTGACACTGACAAAGGATCTACAAAGTGCCGTACAGGGTTTCAGGCTAAATCCTGAGAGGATTTGACTGACCTTGTCAGACACAAAAGTTACATGTCTTGTTACATAGGTCTTGCTTTACCTTGGTCTTAACCATCCAGCAGAAAAGTATAAAAATTGAGATATAAAAAGTAAAGCCATATTAATATGCTGAGCTGTAAAAGGCTCTCAAGTCAACAACTTCTGACATTGCCAGTCCTACAGAAAACCCACTACTATCATGGACTACTGGACCATATTGGATTATTTTGCTGAATTCATGCACCTACAATATTTAAATGGCAATGGACTACCCATCTCTGAAAAAACTAAACAAAAAGGAGATATAAATGAAAGACCATTTAATATCTGAATATACAAAATAGGATAGATATACAGCTACTTTCTCTTAATTCAATGATAAGAAAGATTTGTACTAATAGTGTGTAGACAGGATATCATGTCTGCATCTTATACTATGAATAAGTACTACGAAGACAATTAACACAATATGCAATGTGTTAATTACTGTAACTGTCCTACTAACCTGTCTCTTTGCTATTTGTTTTGAAGCTTTCTCTTTGCTATTTGTTTCTCAATAAAATTAACAAAAAGAAAAAGAGGGACCGGGGAAATGGCTCGGTAGAATAAGCACTTGCCTGGCAAGTACAAGGACCTAAGTTCAAAACCCCGGTTCCACACAAAAAAGAAAAGAAAAGAAAAAAGAAAAAGAAAGATAAAAAGAAAAAGAAAAAAAATCTAATGGGGAAAAAATCAATAATGAATGAGTTTATTTGCAAAGGTAGCCTTCTGCTTTCCATTACATACTGGGGGGATTTATGGCCTACATTCTTTATGTACAGAGGTGCTAAGTCATCTATTGTATATTGCCTTGATGGATCTTTGATTTTATAGAAATATAATTCATTTCACAGAAACATTCTAATTGAGACTAAGCTACATCTTAGATTATAAATTATCATCATTTAAAAGACAGATATTTTAGCATATGTGGAAATTTGATACACATGGAGATTTGTTATATAAGCTGATACTCATGTATATATATTTGTTACATGGCCATGATACACATAGATACTTGTTTATATGCTGAGAGGACACAATCATTGCAATCCATTCAGGACATTTAAGCAAAAAAGCTGACAGCATGATCCAGATAGTGTCATTTGGTGATCTTATAAAGAAATTAGCTGGCTGGGGAGATAGCTCAGTGGTGTAAGTGCCTGCCTGGAAAGTGCAAAGACCCAAGTTTGATAGCTAGTACCAAATGATGTGCAACCCCCGGAATCCCAGGGGTGCCGTGCTGTCCTCGAAACCAGGCATAGTGACACACACCTGTAATTCCAGCACTGGACAGGCTGAGATAGGAGGATCACTACGAGTGTGAACCATCTATCAAGATCCTAAATCAAATAAATAAATAAACAAATAGAAATTTAAGCAAAAAGAAAAAGAAAGAAGCAAGCAAACTTTGCCTCTAAAGAGCCAGACAGTAAATACCTAAAGCTTTGTGAGCCATGTAATCTCAGCTATAGTTTTTAAGCTCTACTGTTGCAGTTTGATAGGAGATGCAGTACCAAATGAATGAGACTGTGTTCCAATAAAACTTTATTGACAAAAATTGGTAAAAGGTCAGATCTGGCTGGTAGGTTCTTGTCTGCTCAAAGTAAACAGAGTTCAAGGATTATACACCTCCATCCTTCTGTCCCAAAGGTCTTTTAGTAAAGACCAAATGAGCCTGCTATCACACACCATACAAGGAGAAATTACATAACATGGATGCATATTCTCCATTATTTATTCACTAAAGTTTTGTTCTCTAACCAGATAGCAAGAAGCAGAGTTCATATTGTGAGATGTAGGGCAATGGCACACAGATGGTCAGGCTGTGCCCTCTCAGAAGGTTTCAGCAGCATGCGATCTGGGAAGAGGAAGCCCAGCTAAGACTCTGCCATATCCACCCAGAGGAAGCAGTGCCTTTTTCTAATTCTTCCAATGAAAAGAGGTGCCTTGTTCTAATTTGTCTACTGGAGGGACATCTTTTCCTAATTCCTGTAAGGGTGTGGTGTGTGCTAAGAGAGGCCCTATGAAAACCTAAGAACCTGACTCATATCCTTCCCATTTTTGTGGGCTGCAGCTCAGAAAGAAATCTTTGCATCGTTCTTTAATAAAAGTTAATTTGAAGCAATTAGGTTTGGCTCCATCTTCCAGGAAGAAGACACTTCAGGCCTGAAAAGTATTAAGGGTAGCTGCCTACAACTGCCTGCTGCAACTGGGACACCATAAGATTGTGCTTATGCTCTCTGACTACAGTTTTAATAAACTGACATTGGCTTTTTGAATTCCTAACTTTCAGTAATATGTAGGGAAATTATATAATTTAGATAATAGGCCATCACTCTCGAGAGGATCAAATGCTTACTTTGGGTGCGCATACGTGTTTTCTGACAGATTTACCGTTCAACTATGATTAGTTGTGCAAAAACTCTATTTAAAATACCATCTTTCATATGACATCAATGAAATCTATGTTGCAATTTGGTAAGAATGTTGGCACTGGCTTGTTTACTTTATGTAGTTTTATTGTTTTTGTTATAAAAATTCTCACTGAAATTAAAATAATACTGAAGCACATAAAGGAAAAGCTAAAGTTCCCTGTATCTTCTGGCCTTTGTGCAGTGCCAAGAAACAAGTATGTTCAGTGAATATATTTTTTAACTTCTACACAGTATTTTCTTCTAGTAGTTTTTTGCTTTGGTTTTGTATTTAGTTCTTGAATCTGATTGATATAAGTCTTTTAATATGATGTGAGGTTGGGATTTAACTTTTCCATCTAAATAGATAACCAATTCTGTATATTTATTGTTTCCTAATGCAATAGTGTTTTGTGAGCATTTACCATTGTAGCACATAGATTATTAAAATGCTGTAATCAGAGTGGAGATTTAATTTATTTCATTTTACTACTTCATTAAAGACATTTATAAATGGTACAGATATTTCTTCAAATTTTAGCGCATCATAGTCACCCACAGTTTATGGCATTGATTTATGTTAAGATAAAAGCATTTTCTTTCTTTTATCCATGCAAATGTCAGCATACTAAAAGAGAGAAAGCGCAAATAATGCTTTACTTTTTCTTGAAAATAATTCCGACCTTGCAGACCTTTCCAAGAAAGTCTCAGAAGGCCAGCGAGATAGCTCATTGAACTAAGCACCTGCTCAGGCAAGGGCAGGGACCAGGGTCTGATCCCTGGCAGCACTTGCCCCCCCTGCCTTGTCCCCAGGTGCACTCTGCTCGCCGCCAAGACCAGGCACGGTGGTGCACTCATGGTGGTGCATGCCTGTAATCCCAGCACCAGGGAGGCTGAAACCAGAAGGATCATTACAAGTCTGAGCTGCATAGTGAGATCCTGTACCAAACACATTTTTTAAAAAGTCTCAGAAACCACTGAAAGAGATGATAAGTTGCATGAGAATAATAATTTTACTTTGTGGTTGCATCTCCAGTGTCTCCCACAAAATAGGACCCTAATGAATATTTATTGAATGAATATTTGTGACACCTGTATTAATTGGCTTTGTTGCAATAATGCTGCATAACAGCCACAAAAATCTCAGTGGGTTTGCTACTGAGCATTTATATTCATTTATTTGCATACACAATTTAAGATTTTCTGCTCAGATATCTGCAGATTGCCTGGGTTCTGCTAAGCTGGCTGGCATCATTCACACATCCCTGCTTTTCATTAGAGCCTGTGTGCAACCAGAGTGGCTCTGCTACCAGTGTTTCTGCCTCTCTTTGGTCCATGAGCTAGCCAGACTACTCCCCAGGCTTTCTATGGCAGGATTAGAGAGAAAACAGAACTATATAAGAACTCTTAAGCCTTGGAAGAAGTAGCTATCCCTTCCCTGCCCCCATATATTTTTGCCAAGACAAGTCACATGGCCAAGCCCACAGTCAAGGGACAGAAAGGCCCACTTTGCCCACAGTGAGGCCCTCATAAAAATGTAGATGTAAAGAGGTGGGAATAAGAATTCAAGCCAAGCTACCCACAGGCAGAACAATTTGTTCTAATTTGCTTGGATTCTTCCTGGTCTTGGAACTCAAAGTGCCCCATTCTAGGACCACTTCTTATCCCTAGGAAGCTGGAATTGTTGGGATTATCACTTGGATTTTAAGTGTCTCCCAACAGCCCACCATGGCCCTGTCATGAGGAAGAAGGGCCTTTAAACAGTGGAGACTGGTGGGAAGTCTTAAGGTCATTGGGGTCATGCCTTTGCCTGGAAAAGAGGGACCCAGCCTCATCTTTCATCTTTGGCTCCCTGGTCATGAAGTGGGGAGCTCTGCCACACTGTGTGGTCCCGCGTGCTACCTCGTTACACCCTGAAGCAATGCTCCAAGCAGGTTATGGACCAGAACCTCACAAGCTGTGCACAAGGTACTTGTTTGAGTGACAGAAAGCTAGCACAACTGATCACCGTAACTATGCCACAGCAGGCATTAAGTTGTAAGGAGGCAGAAAATTGTGGACTGTGAGAACTGACCTTTTTAGATTTTCTTTTCTGCACCATCACTTTTAAGTGTAAATATTCAACAGTAAATCTTTGGTTGTAATGATTACTATAGAAGCCATGCTCTCTGTGTGTAGAAGCACATTGACATAATGCATTTTGCTGCAATAGATCTTCCAGCCATATTTTAAGAAAATTGAATTTTAAATATATACGTACTCTATCATTTACATGTGGTAACTGTGGTAGTGATCTCATATTTTGCCAATATCTTTTAACATTCCTTCAATATTGTTCATTTTTATTTCCTTAATCATAAAACTATAAAAATGAGATGATAGTGTTACTGGCTCCATGTAATTAGGTGACAACTCATTGGGCAAGAAAGAGCACATTTAAAGGAGTGATGTAAGCAAGGGATATTTGGGGGTCTATTAATGACCTTCAGAATTGAGGCTGAGAGACTGAAAGAAATTTATGGGGTTACATTACATCTTTAGTAGTTATAATGCAAGGGGGAAATCATAAATCAGCTGAATCATTGTAAGAAAATTGAATGTTGTGTAGAAAGATTAAGAGAACAACACAGGAATTGAGAGACACACATGCCCGTTGCTAGGAATGGTAGTGACAACATTGGAAATGAACAGTTATGCATTCTCCTTGAAATATCATTACCTGTTGTTCAAAAAGACATCTTACCATTTGTATTTTTCCTTAATGAAATACATTTGTTTACATCTTTGATCAGAGAAATTGTTTGAGATGTGTCAGAAATGCTCTTTAATTCTAGTTGAAAATAACAATGTTCCAGGAGCTTAAAAGAGACTTTTTAAAAAAGTCACTGGAGCTTAAAAATATACCCTTTTTCAAAATGTGGTATTGGAAACCAATGAATCCATTCTTGCTCCCAAATGAAGATGAATATTTATTAAAAAGATTGACTGCTTCTACTAAAAAACATTGTGGACATGTATCAAAATGAAATAACAATTAAATATAGATTTTACTTTGAAAGTATTTTCATTCAATATCATATTTAGCACAAGTGATTCAATATTTCATGCAGAATAATAAAGTTCAGCCCAACTGGGATCTCTGTATAAAGAAGCTGGCTGCCAATGTCCGTTTTATTTATTAAAAAAGAAACTTGAATAGCAAACTGAAAATACCCAAAGTTTGTGGATGGTTATTCCACTTAATCATCACTGTCATCCTAGAAGGTTGGAATATCCATTCTCCTGTTACAGGTGAGGAGGCAGGTCCAGAGCGATTAAGTTCACAATTTATAAACAGCAGTTTGCACCAGTGTTGCTACTGACACCTTGGATCCAGATCTACTCCTCCTATAGCTGTAGCTCAGTGGGCTCTAAAGAGAGACAAATGTCTGGGCACTCTCAGTTTTCCCTGGTGTCCCTCCATTGTCTATAGCTCTTTCTTTTATTTGTTCATTATTTCATTAATGAGAAACTCCCTCGCACTCCATGTCATTCTGGTGTGGCTGCAACCACAACCGCAACGCCTGCACCTCTCCTGTGTGCACAGACTTCCCCAGACACCCGTTTGTCTTTGCAGGGGACACACCATTGCTGGGCTGGGCAGCTGCTGGAGCCTGGGATCACTCCAGTTGATACCCAGAGAATTTCTACAACTGGATGAAAAAGTATCTTACTAAATAGTACTTCTCCTCCCCTTCCCTTTCCTTCGCTTCCTTTCTCTTCGCTTTCTTTCTTTCCCTTTCCTCTCTCTTCTCCTCCCCTCCCCTTCCCTCTCTTCTCTCTTCTCTTCTTTGTATTCCTGCTCCTCCCACCACTGCTGTAAATTTTATTTCTCAAACTAGGCATATTCATACATGCATGTAATCCTAATACTTTGGGAGGCTGAGGCAGAAAGACCCAAATTTAAGTTGAGTCTGAATAACTTAGCAGTTCAACAAAAACCTGTCTTCAAAACTAAAAAGAAAACAAAACAAAATTAAAAGGTTGGGAATGTAGCTCAGTACAAAGAGCCTAAGTACAGTCTCATGAACCTCCACACACACACATACACACACATAGAGTAGTATTTCTTAGAACGTCACCTGTCATTTTCTTGGCCCCCTCCTCCAGCTCCTCAGCAGTACCATTTGGAGTGATCCTGTTTATCTAGAAAGGACTAGACTCACACGTGAAGAGAGGAGGGGGGAGGTATGTGGAGAGACAGTGAGCCCAGAGGACTCTGTGTAAGACTTGGGTCCTGCTACAGCTATGTTTTCTTTCAATTGACATGTCTCAATCAAGTTTATTTTGGATTAAACTGCTTTGAATTGGTTTTATATCACTTTTAATTGAAAGTTCTAGAATACTGTGCTTCTCTTTTCTACAGACTTGCAACCACCAGAACATGTTCTTGTCATATGATACATATGGCAAAGCATGTGTCCTTCAGAAATACCACTTCCCAGACATCAAGCTGGAGAAGAAATTTAATTCTGACAGTATGATTATTGATGAAAATGGGAGGAAAACGCACCCAGAGGCTGTTTGTGTGGTGTATACTTGCTATAACTACTCAGAGAGCGACTGGGCAGATCCTAGGGAAGTTGAAAGTGTCCATATCATTTGATTCTGTAGTGCAGTTCTAAAGAAATCCCCACGCATGTGCCCAAAGAAACACATACAGGCCCTCAGGGCAGCCTTGTTGGAAACATGGGAATGCAGCTGAAATTCCACCATCAAAGTGACTTGGAGTTACCCAATAGAGGAATACTCCAGTGTAGCTAAACTGAATGAACAGAATCTGCTGTATCACCATGGGTCCCCTCACCATACGATGGTGCCACCACATGTCATTGCAGAACCTACACGGACCATGATGCTACTCATCACACGTGAGAAGCACCCAAACGTGGCTCCTCCACAACTCCCTTTGATTTTGTTTTTTAAAAATGTTCCATTATAACAGTGAAAAACTATATTGCTCAGTCTTGCCCAGATATGTAGAAATATAAGTACTTTCTTGTGGGTGAGGGGAAAATCTCAATGAATGAAGATTATTAAAAATGAAATATTACACACTTAAAATTTTTTGAATCAATAATCTTTTGCTCAATTAACTAATAGCTAATGAAGGACTGTTCTCCTAACATACTTTTGCTGTCAGCAGAGAAAAAGTGTCTTTCTGTCCATAGACACAGACTATAGGAAGGCGAGACAAAGAGATACAGGTCCAATGTTCACTTCTGATTTATAACAACCTACAGTTGCAGCAGTGTAAAAGAACAGGGAAGCTTCTGGATGCCAGCAGACAGTATGAAAGCCAAGGAAGCCTAATTTTTTATTTTTTATTCATGGCCTTCAACGTGGTACTAACCAGAGCCCCATTCAGTGTCAGGACTCTACTCCAGCCGCGTCTGAGGAGCTCTAATGGTCTGCTGTCTTGAATGGCCCACATACCTGGAAGCAGCAGGTGCGTGCAGTAATCCAAAGTCCTTTCCAAGAGAGGATGCAATATACTCTACCCTGTTAGGGAAGGGAATTTCTTATTTGTAGACACCAATCAAAACATACCCTCTTGCCAGCAACTGAGACATTTATTTTGTAATTTCTTATATAAGTTGGTGGTTGTAACTTTCAAGCCACCACAGCCAACTTTCTGGTCTCTGACCTCATGCATGTGCTATGTCAGGCTGAGGCCAGAACCAGATGCTAGGTGGGCAGGAGAGGACAGGCCAGCTATGCAGCAAGCAGCCGCTGTCCAGAGAGCAAGGAGCATAGTACCTGTACCAGCGCCAGAGGAAACCCCACCCAGGGCTGCCCTGAGAAAAGCTCAGGGTTTTTTTTTTTTAATTATTTATTTATTTATTTATTTATTTATTTATTTATTTGGTACAGGGTCTCACTATGCAGCTTGGACTCATAATGATCCTCCTGTCTCAGCCTCCCCA
>NW_004524606.1:9863322-9864883 GCF_000260255.1 Octodon degus | reverse complement strand
TTTGGTACAGGGTCTCACTATGCAGCTTGGACTCATAATGATCCTCCTGTCTCAGCCTCCCCAGTGCTGGGAAAACAGGTATGCCCAGTTTCAGTGGCTGGCATGGTGTGCCCTGGGTTCGCAGGCCAGCACAGCATGCGGTACTGGGGATTGAGCTCAGGACCTTGTGCTTACCAGCTATCTCCCCAGCCTGAAAAGTTCAGGGTTGATTGTGTGCCACTGCGTAAAGCAATTTTATCAAGAACTACACTGGGGTGCTGTTCTGTAAAACAGGTGTGCAGAGGCCTGCAATAAAGAAGTGGGAAAGCATGGCTCCTTCACAGTGTGCAGAGACGGCAGGGAGACAGGAGCTGAGTACCAGGGCAGGGATAGGTGGGGCTCTCTTGCCTTTCTGATGAGGAAAGAGACAGCAAGTCCTGGGAGGAGCTGGCAGACACTGCACATGCATAGCCATGGCAGGGTATATAAGATGGCAGCAGAAAAGCAGGAGCCAGCTTCTGGGCTGCTCAGGACCACCGCCAGGAAGCAGGTGCCTTGGGCTCCCCGGAGCTCCCAGACGAGAGCCCCTGCTCCCTGGCCGAGGAGCCTCTGCACAGAGTGTGAGGGCGCAGGAGGCGGGGTTGCAGATGCCACCCTGAGTTCCTGGAACCGTCAGGCAGGGGGAATGTAACTTCCTGCTGGGGAGTACGAAGTGGAGATGTCTTGGTTTTAGACAAGATCACCGCACTAGGCCACCAAGGCCCAGCTTCCAGTTACTCCCTGAATTAAGAGGAACAGCAAGTTCTGGCTTCTGATCCTGGTTCAGTGTTTCCTGCACACATTGGTGTGGCTCTCTGTTGCCTCTCAGTCCCACCCGCAACTTCTGAGTGGGAGGACTGCTCCTGCAGAGCACTAACGGTGACCTTCTGAACAGTTCAGGCTGACGATGGCACCTCCCTGTTGAGAGCTACTACCTTAGGAGCATGCCCGCGGTCCTCACGGGGCCTCCCAGCGTGGCCTTCTCAACCACTTTCCACTCAGCGCCAGCCCCAGCTTCCTCCACGCCAGCCTGCATTCTGCTTGGTCTCCAGGCCTCCTTTCATTTCTGCCAACAGGAGGTGTGCAGCTGCCTGGAAGCTGCGTCCCTTAAGAGCTGGACCTTGCTCTTTCCATACTTTCTTCCCGTCTGAGCTCCCTGTCACTTCCTTGGCCCTGGCCACTCTGCGAAGCTGCAGCCTTCCCCACAGCACCCATCCCCCTCCTTGCTCCATTTTCCCCACTTCTGTGCCATCTGACATGTTGGATGCTCTAGTCATTTCATTAGTATCTGTCTCTCCTCCCTCAGCCCCTGAGCTGTAAGTTCCACAGCGACAGGGAATCCTACATCTTAGTTTTCTCTCTCTCTGTCTCTGACTCTCTATATCTCTGTCTCTGTCTCTCTGTCTCGCTCTGTATCTCTCTCTGTCTCTGTCTCTCCTCTTCTCTGCTCTCCTGCTCCTCCTCCTCCTCCTCCTCTTCTTCTTCTTCTTCTTCTTCTTCTTCTTCTTCTTCTTCTTCTTCTTCTTCTTCTTCTTCTTCTTCT
>NW_004524606.1:9851372-9863222 GCF_000260255.1 Octodon degus | reverse complement strand
CCCTCCCTCCCTCCCCCCATCTCCTAGGAAAAAAGTACTCCATGAATATTTGTTGAACCCAGAAAAAATAGAAAAAAAGGCTTTCAGTGAATCTAGGAGATGGAACCAATTGCTATCATATCCATTAAATCACCTTCTAGTGGTCATTTGGGAGTCCCTGCTTCCTCCTTGGGCTCTGTCCCTACTCTTGCCATCCACCTTGCCACCTGTGCCATCCACCTTGCCACCTTGCCACCTGGGGAAGCCCACTGCCCATCTCCCTGCAGGGCTGCTTCTCCATCTTGTATGGAGATGTCTTTCAGGGCTTCCTGAGGTCTTTGGAGCAAAGCCTCCCTTCACAAGTACAGGTTTATCTCACTAGCTCTGAGTGCCTCTTAAGGCTTATCCTCAATGTGACTTTCTTTGGCTGCTCCCCTCCTGTCTCTCTACTCTGCTGTCCCCAAGGCCATTGTCCTTAAAGAAATGGGGGGAAGAGGAATGGGACATGAGAGCTCCATTTGGCCGCATCTTTCCAGCACACGTGAGAGGCAGCTACACCAGGCAGCTGAGTAGATGCTTGTGTGTAGAGCTATAGGGAACTCTTGAAAGTTTTGATAGCTACCCACAGCAAGGAAAACTTAGGCATTGAGAACTAGCACATCACACACACACACACACACACACACACACACACACACCACCGTCACCACCACCACCACCACCACCACCACCACCACCACTGCCACCACCGCCACACACGTTTGTATTTCTGAAACAAAACATTCATGAAACAATAGCTATCCCATCTCCCTGGCCAAGTCAACAACTTCGGTCATTGTCAGTCTTATGAAAAACCCACTACTATTCTGGACTACATTGGAATATTTTGCTGAATTCACATACCTACAATATTTAAATGACAATGGAATACGCTTCTCTGACAAAACTAAACAAAAAAGGGGGATACAAATGAACGACCATTTTGTATCTGTATGTTCAAAATAGGAGAGATACACAGCTGCATTCTCTTGGATTATTGAACAAGAGATTTGTTCTAATAGTGTTTGGACAGGATATCATGTCTGCATCTTCTACAATGAATAACCACTAAGACAACAATATGCAATGTATTAATTATTGAAACTGTGCTAGTAATCGGTTTTGAAACTGTCTCATTGCTACTTGTTTCTCAATAAAATTATTTTTAAAAAAACAATAGCTATCATTATTGGGAGTGTTGTAACCTGACATTTTTAATTCTATTTTATCCATTTTTATAACTGCCAGTCAAGCTGGGTGTGGTGACACATGCCTGTAATCTCAGCTATTCAGGATGCTGAGGTTAGAGGATCATAAATTTAAGGCCAGCCTGGGCAACATAGCAAGACTTTATCTCAAAAATAAATAAAAAATAAAAATTGAAAAACCAGCCTTGGTATTTTCTTTGCATAGCCCAATGGAGCACAGTCCACAGCTTAACCTCTAGTCCAATGCAAGCCCTTGAACTGGAACATCCTGCAGCTTGTGCAGCTTCTCAGGTAGGTGTGATGCAAAGTCATGGTATGTTGCTACCTGCCTGCTTTGGGAGAGCATGGATGGTTTCACACTAGAATCAGGTAAACATGGTTGTCCTGGTTTACACTGTGCACTGCTAGATACTTCAGGAGACTAACTTAAAATGATTGTGGGGGAAAAAAGGAGTGTTTGGCATGATGATGCATGCCTATAATCCCAACACTCAGGGGGCAGGAAGATCATTGTGTGTTCAAGGCCAGCCCAGGCTATATAGCAAGAACCCATCTCAAAAATTAAAAAAAAATTATTCTGGTATCAGGTGAAAGTTCAGATCTGCTCATATATCACCTCACCATGTGAGCACCTTCCAAAACCCATACCCTTATGAACAGGTTACTAAGTGGCTTTGATACTACATGAATTTGGAGCATCCCCACACATGAGCACCTTTTCCCTTCTACTTCAGCTCTTGGAACTCAGGCACTGCATCAGATCAACACTGGATATGGTACTTTGTGAACTGCATGTTAATCCCTTAGAGATACTCCACTGAGGGAAAAAAAGCCTGTCATGCTTACTGAAAGAAATGTCCCAGAGCTGGGGAGTTTGACCAGTGAGCAAATTTTGCAGCACATTTGCCACAACAAAAGTGAGTGGCTTGCAGTGGCTAGAATTTGGCTCCCGTGGTGGCTTGTGAAGGTCCTTGCCTGTCATTTTCACATGATGGCTAAGAATTTTGCCACTACATGAGGAAAGCTTCATAGAAGCTGTGATTCTCAGTCTGCAGATGGGGAAGCTGAGCCGCAAAGGAGTTTATCAAACAGGAAAACAATATCCCTGCTTCCAGGTGCAAGAAAGAATCCACTCCTGGTGCTACATGTTTGGCAACACTGATTGCGTCACAATTTGGTCTTCCAGAAAAACGAGGACAGCACAGGTACCATTTAGCTGGAAAGGGCTGAACAAACCTTGCATATCCAGACAGAAATATTCAGCAGCTTTTGAAATAGTGACTTAGATCCAAATTATTCAGACAAACAAGTTGGAGAAAAGTACATACAGAATGATCCGATATTTTTATTAAAAAGAAAGGAAGATGCTGCATTTGGATAAAAGTGTGTGTAGGTATTCACAGAAGGTTGGTGAAAGAAACCAATATGCAGTATACTGTATTATTCGATGAGCTACTTGAAGACAGACAGTCTGTAGAGACAATAGGGGAGATGAAGGGATAAATGATTAAGTTTTTCATTGTATAATTTTATTTCTTTCAAAAGGAAGTGCTTTGGCATTTAAAAAATCTGTTTAAGAATGTTTAAAATAATAAAAGAAAATGTTTTCTCTTTTTGCTTTAAGTGAAGTGACTCTCCCCAATTCACCTTAGTTGAAAGGAACAATCTTAAGACTCATGCACAGATTTTTTTGGCCCAAAGCTTTGCTATTTCTTTGCTATTTCTCAACCACCACATTGTCCTGCAACCAGTTCAGGTAACACCTTGTAATCTTAAAAACTAGGGTCAGTCAACACATGCAGTAAAGAACAGAGAAACATCATGCAAGAAAGTAAAGCCCACTGTGGTTATTGTTGTAAGCACAGTGTTTAATGCAAATTTAAGCATGCAAATCAGGTATCACAATAGCTGCAAAAGCAATGTAATGGTGACAGCATTTGGCAATAAAATAATGATCATTGTGTGTATCTCTGATGAAATGAGATATAATCCATTTGAGCTCCTAATTGTCTGCTACACTACATTGGAGATAGATACTAGTATTGTCTCCACTGCACAGAAGTATGAAATTCAAAGCAATATGCACAATGTCCAGAAATAAACTAGCTTAATGAACCAGGAAATTAGACCTTTATGTCTCGTTATTTAACATCCAGTTCTGTGAATGTATCAAAGTTCATTACAAAGGTGCAAAATTTAAGGAAATGCTGCTAAATTCATTTATGATTAGAGCTAATGACTTTCAAAAGATACTCATATTTTTAGAGGGAACTATTATTCATTATTGAATTTATATGGTTTTGGGTAATAAATGCTCAATCTTTCCTCAATTATTTCT
The DNA here is from genome assembly GCF_000260255.1 of Octodon degus. Lineage (NCBI taxonomy): Eukaryota > Metazoa > Chordata > Mammalia > Rodentia > Octodontidae > Octodon > Octodon degus. Next base: position 9,859,658 of record NW_004524606.1, on the reverse strand, counting down.
GCTATTTATAGTTTGGATTTTGTAAAACAGCCACAGAAGGTAATCTTATGTAAGAAATCAACTTTTTTCCCTCCCAGCATGGCAATGACATTCAGAAAAAGAAGGGCAAATCTACCTTTGTGACCTGTGTCAGTGGTTCTCAACAGGAGAAGGATTCTGCCTCCGGGGGACATAAGCAATGTCTGGAGACACTTTTGGCTGTCACACCTAGTTGGGAAGTGTCTTACTTTTCTCTCATTGCTGAGACAAATACCCGACATTCAAAATGAAGGAAGGAAAGGTTTATTCAGCTCACAGTTACTGGAGGTTTCAGTACATACTTGGCTGGCTCCAAGGCAAAGTGGCACAGGGCAGAGAGCATCAGATCATGGTGGTGGTAGAGAACATGAGCAAAATGGAGGAGTAGCAGCAACAATGGCAACAGAGAGGAAGTCTGTCTCTCTGTCTCTCTTACATTCAGGCTTTCCACCCCAGGCTGGGAGAAGTACTTACACCCATAATCCCAGTAGTACTAAACCCCATAATCCCAGTGGATCATGAGTTAATCTCAAACTCTAGAAGTCCTCACCACATGACTTCATGAGGCTTTGGGAGGACAGCTAGACACAAACCACAACAGGGGGTGGCACTTGAATCTAGTGAATAGAAGCCATGGATGCTGGTAACATATTAGAATGCATAGCACAGCACTGCAGGGAAGGCTTATACATGCTAATATTATAATATCATGCCAATACCATGTTAATATTACTGCAATGGAGACACACTGGTCTGTGTAAATGTGTCTCATTCAAAAGAAGCTCCATTCGATTCAGTGTTTACGAAAATAAGATTGCTTTCCATCTTGTCACATAGACTCAGAGCAAAATCAACTCCTTGCGTGGATCTGACCCACTTAAACTTTACCCCACAGTTACACTAGCAATGACTTAGTATCTGCTGTATAGTTGGTAAAGCTGAGCACTAACCTGGATCTCTTAAATTTTGATTAGAGAACTGACTTTAAGCTGCCAAAGCATTTATATTACCTTCAAAGAGTTATCTTTCCCATCTCAAGTCAAAAACATCTGATTATCTAGTAGGTTTCAAAACGTTATTGGTTCAAGCTATTTAAAAGAAATCCTTGGATAGGATATCATGTCTGCATCTTGTACAACAAGTAATCACTAGGAAGACAGTATGCAATGTGTTAATTATTGAAACTGTCCTACCAATTTGATTTGAAACTGTCACATTGCTATTTGTTTCTCAATAAAATTATGGAAAATTAAAAAAAAAAAAAGAAATGCTTGGGATGTGATGTTGACGAGGAGAGTCAGTGCTCATCAGTCTGTGGCCAGAGCTGAGAATGAAGGTAGGCAGTGAGATGCTCAGAAGGTCTGACTCATGTGAGCTTGGTGTGCTTGGAGCTTTAGTCATAGTCTGCTGTCAGGTAAAAGTTTAAATTGGGTAAGTTTGATTTCAAGATTGCAGAATTTCTTTTTTAATATTATAGATTTCACTTAGCTCTTCAATATACACGCATGGGTAATGTACTCAATTTGATATAATTCAAACTTGATGCTTTTCGTACCCCTATTATAACAATGATCAAACTTTCATAGAACTTATTTATTTTAAAAAGTAGTCATTATGAAATAGGTTAGCAAAGAAGAAGGCAAGGAATTGAAATTCTTCTCATCCAAAAGAGAATAGCAAGCATCAAAAAAAATTTTAAAAAATTATATGCCCAATTTGTTACACTTTCTGGGAACAAATTTGTTCTGAAAGAAACCTGGTGTCAGACCTGAAGCATATACGGTATACGGAATATGCTTCAGTGGTAAAGTAGACCAAAAGCAGAACAAGTAATTAACTGGGAAAAAATGTCCCACTGTCTAAAACATCCGAAGTCGGCCAAGTGCGCCACCTGCGCATCCGCTTACAGACATTTAGAACCCTTATCCAGGCACAGCGGGTCCCACTCGCCTCCCGGCTCGGCGCAGGTGGAGGTGAGGTTCGCGGCAGTGGTTGGAAGTGCGCATCCCTAGCTGTATCTCCTCTATCTGCTCTGTGCTTCAGTTGCCTCCTCTTTACCCTGGGCAGCACGACAGTGCCTACCTGAAGGCGCTCTGAGGAAGGAATGGACAGATTACTATGTGTAAAGCGCCCAGCACGCTCCGGCTCTCGCAAGGCACCCGATTCATTAGTACGTGGACGGTTCCGTTTATGTGTCAGCTTGGCCAGACTGCAGGTCCCAGACAATCACTCAAACATTATTCTGCATGTTTCTGTGAAAGTGTATTTTTAGATAAGATTAACGTTTAAATCAGAAGTAAAGCAAGCGACCTTCTCTAATGTGGGGGACACTGGGGGTGGGTCTTACTCAGTTACTTCAAGGACATGACAGAAGAAAAGAGCAACTTCCCCCAAGGGCAAGAGGAGTCTGCACAGACTCCTCACAGTGGAGCTACAGTGTCACTCCTTGGGTGGGGTATGGGTTTGTTGGCCCATCCTACAGATTTGGGGGTTGCCAAATTTCAGTCACAAGAGCCAATTTCTTAAAAATCTCTATTTCTCTCTGTTTTCTTTCTTTTTTTCTCTCTTCCTTCTTTCCTCCCTTTCTCCATGTACATGTTACTTACTAATGTAAATAGAATATTTAACCATCACACACACACACACACACACACACACACACATACACATATGCGCATTTCTCTCTCTATCCATGAGCTCCTGTTGGTCTGTATCTCTGAAGAGCTCTGCCTAACACCTGGTACAACAGTAGCTACCATGCATTGAAACTGTTCTGCACATTTGTAACACTGCAAATAGGCTGGCTTACTCTTTACAAAGCCCTATTGCCCACATTTCACAAAGGGGAATCTGAGGCAAGAGGGGCCAGTGATTCATTCACCCACAGTAGTTTGGCTAGAATGGACAGGGGCAGGATTCAGGCTTCCTCAAGCCTCTCCCCAAGCAAACACTGTCATTTTTAGATGCATCATTAAAGGATGAGGCCTGCTTGTTCTTTGCAGAGTGACCAGTCTTCGGTACATTCACAAAATTGTGAGACACTGAGATACTAGGTTTTATTTTTATTTAAAATTTTTTTTCAATTGAAATAATCAGATTTGTATTCATTAATGGGATAAAATGTGATCATTTTCAATTTTATTTACTTATTTTCATTGACACATAATAATGGGCATATATTTATGGGGCAAAAACTGATGTTTTGATGTATGTGCACATTGAATAATATTCAAATAAGAGTAAACATATCATCCCAAAACATTCATTAATTTTTTATGGTAAAATCATTCAAAATCTTTTCTTCTGGCTCTTTTGAAATGTGCAGTGTATTGTGACTATGCACACTCACCCTGCTGTGCAGTAGTGCACCAGTGCTTCTTGTACCTAGCTAACTCTAACTTAGTCCTGTTGACCACCCTGTCCCCATTCTTCCCTCACCCCTACTCTTCCCCACCTTTCATAACTGCTGCTCTGCTCTTGGCTCCTCTGAGGTCAACTGTTTAAAGTTCCACCTCTGAGTGAGCCCACGTGAACCTTGTCTTTCTGTGCCTGGCTCATTTCACTTGACATGAAATCTTCCATTTCTATCCATGGCACCACAAATAACAGAATTTCATTCTCTTATGGATGAAGAATATTACATTGTGCATTGATATCACAGTTTCCTTACCCATTTGTCATTTCTTGGATATTTCTTGGCTACTGTGAAAACCACTGCAATAAGCATAGGAGTGCAGATGCCCCCTTGACACACTGATTTCCTTTCTTTTAGACACACACATGTCTTACAGTGGAATTGCTGGATGATATGATTGGTCTCTTTTTAATTTTCTGAGACATCTTCATATTGTTTTCCATCATGGCTACATGGCTGTTTGATTCAAAGCCCCTTTCAAGTGATAAAAGATACTAAATGTCGAGTGAATTGTGCCTGCCTCTGTTACTCTCACTATAATGAAATTCAGCAAAGCTATTTGCACTACGTTTGGCAACATTTAACTAGAAGACAAGAATTTGGAGGACACCAAGTCCCTTTACTACAGCGGCAGAAGGAGGCAAGTTCAATATCACAGGAAAATAAGTCAAGAAGACCACGTCTGGTTTTTGAACAAATCACTTTTGAGTTAGTTAGGAGAAACAGGTGTTTAAGAACAGAATTTTAGAAAGGCCATTATGAAGAAATCACCCAATAACAAATGCTGGGGGAGCTGTGCGTTAAAAGGAGCCCTTCTCCGCTGTTGATGGGAGTGTAAACTTGAACAGCCTCTATGGAAATCTGTGTGGAGATTCCTTTAAAAATCTAGGATTGTGGGGCCGGCGAGATAGCTCAGCAGTTTAAAACGTCTGCTTTGGCAAGCTTAGGCAGGCACAGGGGACCGTGGTTCAATCCCCAGCACCACATGCCACACCTGCCCTGCCCTCAAGGTGGGCTGAGCATGCAAAAAAAAAAAGATTGGCAGTCCCATTTGACCCATTTATTCCCCTGGATATCTTCCCAGAAGAATTAAAAACATTGTACTACAGAGATACATGTGTAGCCATGATTATAGCAGCACAATTTGTAGTAGCTAGACCTTGGTAAGAGCCCAATCGCCCATTAACTGAAGAATGGATAAAAAAGATGTGGTCTTTTAATATAATGGAGTGTTACTCAGCCATAAAGAAGGATAAACTAGAGACTTTTAGGTAAATGGATGTAATTTGAGACCACCCTCATAAATGAAATAAACCCAATGCAAATGTGTAAACATCATATTGTCTCCCGAGTGTGAGAAGCTGAAAGAGCAAACATGATTCCGAATGTACAATAGGTGTTGTAAATAGGAAAGGAACTTCAGAAGGAAAGAAAAACTGGCTTAGGAGAGTAAAACAAAAGAACAAAGGGAAATCAAAAGAAAAATATATACAAAAAGATAGTTAAAATAATTATACTACTCATTTCTCTCAGTTCATTGAAAAGATAGGTTGTGTTAATATTGTTTCAACAATTAAGTGCTGATATCTTGTATTCTGAATAACTAATTTAAAATTAACAATACACAATGTATTAACCATTGTTACCCTCCTATCATGTTGGCTTTTTTTTTCTCTGTAGAAGAAAAAGAATGGACCTTAGAAAGTGTAAGCCACTCGTTTGGGCTGTGCTGCCTGCTAAGGTGTGGGGATGGACCTCTGTGCCTCACTGTACTCCAGGACCCCCAGACATTGAGCAGGCCACGCCGTGAAGAGCTGGGCCTCAGAGCACTTCCTCAACCACCTATAGGAAACTTACAACAGCTGCAATGCAGAAAGACCCCAACCCTACAAACCCAAGTATGGTTGGAAATGATGCACAAGTTATCTTCAGATGATAATAAAGAACATGAAGCAATGGAATGAGTCATACATGAATTAGATGCTAAGACTGAAGGATTGCCAGCTGTGTCAAGACAAAGCATGAGGGTACCAGCAGAGACGACAGCCTTCACAAAGAAATGACAAGGAAAGTTGGTATGCAACATCAGGTGTCCCTGGGTCGCTCCAAGCTAATACTATATTTACTTGTTATTTTAAAAATACAACTATAGTTAGGTCCTTAAAAAAATTCAAGCTGGAGCTGTGAGTTTTCATCAAAACAAAAAGATACAGAGGTTTTAAATCACAGGGATCAGCTGATATCAGTGTAGCTCAGAATGACTGATCATGAGGGTTCCAGTATTTATGGAAAAATGTAATCATTTTTTAAAAGTTCTTGGGAGAAACTGGAGCTGACTCTCGAGTCTCCTTGTGGTAGGATGCCAGTGCTTTGCAGGCACTGGGACTTTTTGGCCCCACCGCAGAACAAAGCAGAGCCACCCCTGAGGTTCATACCACAGCCTGGCTGATGCCAACTAGACCAGTGTGCATGAGGGAACTCACTTTAAAAAAAAAACAAACCGCATGCTTGTAAAAGACATTAATTTTTGGATAAACATGAATTAGCAACCACACTCAACTTCCTTTTATGTGTAGAGTTGCTTCTAAAATAACTTAAGAGTTCAAAAGAGCTTTACAAATATTTATACAATCTAGGGTTGGGAAGATATCTCAGCGGTCTAAGCTCCTGCCTGTCCAGCGTAAGGATCCCAGTTTGATCCCCGGTACTACATACTGTGCCAGCCCTGGAACTTCAGGGTGCCACGTTGGCCCCAAAACCAGATGTGGTGGCACACACCTGTAAATCCCAGCACTGGGGAGGCTGAGATGGGGGTATTACTAAAGTCCAAACTGGGTAGTAAGACCCTCTATCCAAGAAAAAGAGAAATATTTTTACAATCTGTTTCACTGGTAACAGATTAAATTTAGCCTCAGTCAGTAATATTTGTCTTCTTATCAGCAATAACAATACTTTAAATTGATGTGGTGATTTTAACTTTGTAAAGAATCATCAAGTTTATTTATCAAATGATCTCTTCGTTGTATTGGGCTATAATTTTCAACTGTAGGGGACTGTAATCCCAAACCACAGGCTAACACATTATGAAGAGGATGTGCTAAGAAGTGCTGTCAGAGTCTCTGTCTCTCATTTTTCTTTCTATACACCATTTCAGTGACCTAAATGCCATAATCTAAAGATAATTTTGACATCTGAAATAATATCCAGAGCTATAAAGCATTCATATAGTGGTAAATGAGTAGAGAACACTTGGTAATGTAAAAATAATTTTAAATTCACATATATCATGTAAGTATAAAAGTGAAAACCAAAACCAACTAGGAGGGATTGGTGAAATTTCTTTGTTGTGAATCTTTCTCTGTGAATTCACTGTGGTACCATACGTCCCAAAAATACTAGGAGGGGTTAAGAGCAAGCAAGGGGCACAGACCCAGCCTTTGACAGATACATGCTGCGCCTGGCTAAAGAAGTGTCTTTCTCTGGTTTATAAAAAATATTCCCATCCTCACCACAATAAGAAACTAATAGCTATGTCGGCAAGCCCTTCAACTATAAAACTCGCTAAATGGTGTTTAAAACAGCAGGAGAGCATTTGTCCATACATTTTCCATTACTATTTTGAATTGTATGAGATGAGATTATACGGCATATTTTAACATTATGTGACAAAGGGAAGCAAAAACTCTTAAAATATATGAGGCTCTAAACTTATATTTAGATATTTCACTATATAAAAAGATGTTTGCAAAGTGAAATTAATAGAAGGGATGCGCTTAGGTAATTTTGGAAAGTGAATCAAAGATGTAAGGCTATTCAGTGTGGAATTTCCACCCAGGAGTAAGACATGAAGATGTATTAGTCAATGAGAGGTGCACGTGTACATTTGTTCTGGATTATACACTCATATTTAAGACAAAGTATTAAATAACTATAAATAGTATGTTGCCACGTCACAATCAATTCTTTTGACCTATGCAAAAAAAAAAATGCTGTCTATAATCAAATGTCACAATTTATGTTTGCCAATGGGATAGGTTTGTAATGAAAGCTGGAAATAAACTTCTGTGGTTGGAAGTAATTGAGATTTGGAGCATATTTGTTTCTGCGGCTTAATTTACCCTCAAGTCAGCTGGTCAGCTAGCCAGGGAAATCTACAACACCACTACTTAACCATTTCACATCTCTATTGGTGACACCCACTCAAGGACCAGTGAAGTTCTGCAAATCTTCCCAATTCTCTGAGGTTTGTTTATCCTACTTACACTATAAAGATACTTTATATCACATTCTTTCCTTTTCATTTTATGAAACCATAAAGAATATTCTTTCTTAAATTTAAATGACGTTGTGTATTCTATGTTCGCATACTCCATCCTTATCATTAAAAACCAGGAGGTTGACGAGTCCCAGCCCAGGCGCAGCGTGGGCCGGAACCTCTCCCAGCCCCTTGGGCCACCCCCCACCACTCCGCAGTGCCTCGCCAACCCCACCCACCAAGTAGGATTTTCTGCCGGGTTCCGGGAGCCCCCAGAGCCAGTCCGAGCCCAGGTCCGGTGAGTGTGTGGAGAGCTTCCTGCTACCCTGCACCAGCGGGACCAGTCCCAGCCTAGGCGCAGCATGGGCCGGACCCTCTCCCAGGCCCTTGGGCCGCCCCCCACCACTCCGCAGTGCCTCCCCCACCCACCTGCCGAGTAGGAATTTTTGCCCCGTCCTGGAGCCCCCAGACCCAGTCCTAGCCCAGGTCCCGTGAGTGTGTGCGGAGAGCTTCCTCTTCCCCCTACTTCACCTTGCCCCCTCCAGCCACAGCTCAGGCCTGGTATACAGGCCTGGGGTGTAATCCTGCAGCTGCAATC
>NW_004524606.1:9834046-9844957 GCF_000260255.1 Octodon degus | reverse complement strand
TTCTCTTAATGAATAGAATGATTTGTTCTAATGGTGTTTGTAAATAGGATCACAAGTCCGCATCTTGTACAGCAATTAACCACTAAGAAGAATATATACAGTGTATTATTTGTTGAAACTGTACTTCTGATTTGATTTGAAACTGTCTCATTGGTATCTGTTTATCAATAAAATTTGGAAAAAAAAAAACCACGAGGTTTTCAGGTCAGAGTCTACAATTAACTAAGTGCACATACAGAGTAGTGAGTCGCTGTCAGAATACAGCTTAGTAAAATTAAAAGGTATCTCACTTAAAAATGTACAATTGATTGATTTCTACTAAAGCATGGCAACACAAGGACTTTGCAATAAAGGATAAAAGCAAATGGGGCACTTTCCTCACTAGGATGATACGCAACACCCACAGCTTAGAGGAGGGCTTGGTTGCCTCAGTTTCAATGAGTCAGCTAGCTTCAAGGAAGAAACACAGTGATCGGTGGGCATTGGGGAGGAAGGCTACTCACAAGACAGGCAGGAAACAAAGGCAGGAGGAAGGAGCCCCGGAATATACCCTCCTGCCACCAGGCCCCACCTCTGAGCAATTATGGAAGGTAATACACTTTCTTGTTCTTTATGTTATTTAAGTTGAGATTCTCAGTACTTTTAGCTAGGAATGAGATAATGCTAAAAGTGTTCTCTTCAATGACAGTAACAGCTAATGTTTACTCACTATTATGTATCAAATCGTGTGCCAATCCCTTCAGCTATGTCACTTACTTACTATTTTCAACAATCCTAGGGCTTGTTCACTGAACTCTTCGCTGAACTAGTCCGTGGATGAGCATAACATGCCCAGGTGCAGTCACCTTCCCAAAGCCCCACTGTTGAACACACGAGACTTTTGGGGGGACATTTTAGATCTAAATAATAATGATATTACATTCCATTTTTATTTTTGTGAATCTTTATAGAAGAAAGTACTATATAGTTTATTTTTTCTGGTGTGTACTATATAGGTTAAAGGCAAGGTTTAATGACTAGGTAGAAGTCTGGCTTCAAAGCCAAACTGTATTTAAATCCCAGCTCTCCACTACCTGTTTTGATGTGTATGTATGCATATAATCTTGAGCTATAGGTAAGTATAGGTTTCCTCATCCGAAAAATTGAAGTTATTAATAGGCCCCAAGCCCTAGGATTGTTGAAAATAGTAAAGAAGTGACATAGCTGAAGGAACTGGCACACGATTTGATACATAATAGTGAGTAAACGTTAGCTGTTACTGTCATTGAAAAGGACACTTTTAGCATTATCTCATTTCTGGCTAAAAGTAATGATAATCCCAACTTAAATAACATAAAGAACAAGAAAGTGTATTACCTTCCATAACTGGAAAGTTGGGATTTTGATATCCTGAAGACGACATCCAGGACCTGGCTCTCACCTTGCCTCTGCCCCTTCTTTCTCAGGATGGTTCATGCGTAATTCTGTAGCACCTACTGAGTGCTGGATGGTTGGTTGACCATGGCAACTGGAGCTGTTGGCTTCTTCCTTCTCAACCACCTGGTGGAAGGGAAAAACCACATCTCCAGGCATGAAATGTTAATCTTTCCATCCTTCTGATTGGGCCGACCTTAGTTACTCAACCAAGTGAAGTCAAGAAGTGGTGGCAATTTATGACCTGAAGGGCTTAGCATCCTTGAGGGCTTAGCATCCACCCACAGCACAATCTTGGGGAGGATTTCCCTAAGTTGTGAAACATGTGGGATGGTGGCTGCTTACTGGACCCTGTGTTCTGGTAGGGGAAGCCACAGAAGTGGAGGGAGGCTGGTTGTTGCTGTGAGAAAATAGGAAGCTAGTAGTCAAGAGGACACATCTAACACACACCTCCATGTGATTAGAAACTGTTTCTGGGTGTGAAAAATAAAATAAAGGTATACATTCCTATGTACACTTTGTTTATAGGTAATATTTACTGCATTACTGCTTTGTGCCCTACACTATGCTAAATCCTTGACAGTCATTATTTTTTTCTATCTTCAAAGATACCCTCTCTCATTTAATCAGCAAACACTTGCCAAGCATCTTCTATCCATTGGGACCTGTCTCATGTAGCCACAGCTCCTAAAGACAGACTTCTTGTGAGTGTGGAAACTGCATTCTATAAACAGGGAGTGAAGGCTGAGAGCATTTGGGTGTGCTCCAGGGTTACAGACCTGGAATAAGACCCCTCCCTGGGTCTTGGACTCAGGGAATCTAACCCCAAACCAACAGTGAGTTTTAACAGAAGTAATATAAACAGGAGTGATATAAATGGGATCTTCACTTAGCCCAGCAGCACTCCTTGTCTCAAGCCTCTATTCTTGTGGAGAGAGCTCATTGTCACTTGGAGGGCGCTCCTTGTCTCAAGCCTCTATTCTTGTGGAGAGAGCTCGTTGTCACTTGGAGGGGGTGCTCTTCCAGGGTGAGAGTCCTGTGACCTGCAGTGGGAGATTCCCAAAGATAGAGAAGGACAAAAAACAACTCAGACAAGTCCCCTTGCACCAGGGAATTCCAGGTCACTTCCTTGTGCATGGAGGAGATTCTCTTGGTTCCTGGTCAGAAGTACTCTCCCCTCCCAGACCTTTCGCTTTCCTTGTGCTTGCCCGGCACAAGGAAAGTGACCTGGAATTCTATATAGCTCATGCCACTGAGCTATATAGCTGGCCACTGTTGCCGTTTAAATGAAGGCTGCCTAGGGGCTGAGGAGTTAGCCCACAGGTCTGAGTGCCTGCCTGGTAAGCTCAACGACCCAGGTTCAAGTCCCAGTACAGCATTCTGTGCTGGCCCTGCTGTGTAGCAAGACACTGTACCAAATAAATAAAAGACAAAAATAAAAAATAAATGAAAGCTACCTACTATTTTGTTCAGGGAATGGTGTAGCTGGGATATTTAGCAAAAAGAAGGTTCTGTGACCTGTGGGAAAGTAAGACTGGCAGACCTCTGGACAGGAACCTAAGCAAAATGAAGAATGAGACACATTAAAAATGCCTGGTCCCCCTCATAATGATCTAGGATCTCAAATTAGAGATTTAGTACCTCAATTTGTCTAAGTCATTTTGATTTCCAGGATAAATAATCAAAACTGATTAGATTCATTTCTAATCGTCACTCAATCATATGAACTTGACTAAAGTCAAATATATCGTTCCTAAGAATTTTTTCAATGAGTTCTACATTTTTTTTTCAAGACACGGAGCTCTCACTGTGTTGCCCAGGCTGGCTTTCAACACTCCTACCTCTGCCTACTGAGTAGCTGGGACTATGAGCATGTGCTATCATGCTCCACAATCATTGCTTTTTCTTTACCAAGTCTTCAAGATGTTGTCAAGCACCTAGTGTATATCAGGCACTATGTGAGGTCACATAGTATTCTTTCCTTCTTTATTTTTATTGAAATCATAAAGAATGTTTCTTAAATTTAAATGATATCATTTATTCTATATATGTATATTCTATCCTTATCATCAAAAATCACGAGGCTTTCACTTCAGGATCCGCAATCAACTAAGTGATCAGAATAGTGTCTATGCCTTGGAGGAGACTAAAGTGAATTCTCTAGAAAGTGATTTATGGAAGCCAAGTTGCTGGGAGATGTTCTGTCTCAGTCACTTCCTCCTCACTAGGATAAAATACCCACACCCATACTGAAAGGAAGAAAGATTTACTGGGGCTCCCCATTATTGGCCCAGGTTGGTTGGCTCCAAGGCAGGAACAGGATGACAGACAGGCCTGGGGTCTAGGGTGGGGGCACTGCCCACATCAAGAAGCACAGATAGAAGGGAGGAGCCCAAAGAGATACACACCCTTCCAGGTCACACACCCAAGGACCTGCCCACAACCAGGGCCCACCTCAGCTACTGCACCTACTGGTGAAGGAGTTCAGGGACCTGGGAACTAGTCTCAGCCTGGCTTGGCAGCACACCCCAGGGAGCTCTCCAGGGTGCAAACTTCAGCTCAGATTTTTTAGGACTTAAGATAAGGGTGCATGGCTTTCCAAATCCTGTGCTAGCGGTCATTGGCTTCACCCGAAGGAGTGAGCGAGAGTTGACGATACTTCAGCATGGCCCTCTGCACAAGCGGGGGAGAGCCCTTCCCCAGTCTGCAAGCAGACCTGTTTCAAATTGTCCCACTATGCAGCAGCAATGGCGGAAGCCAAGGGAGGAGCTCAGAATGTGTGGAAAAGGTCTGAGGGCACCTGGTGGGGTTCAGGAGGGGCTGTCTACAAAGCTGGTAACCATGGGAGTGGGCACCAGAAGGAAGAAAGCAAACATGTAGCATCAGGGTTCTCCAGAGAAACAAACCCAACAGCATATATAGCAAAAGATGGGTTTATTCTTTTAGTTCTGGGGATTGAATCCAGGGCCTTCACACTGAGCTACAAGCCCTTCCTCCACCTGTGTCTGTGATCCACACACACTGGTGAAGAGGATCTTTTTTTAACTCAGTCTATGGATTCATATCTCTTTTGGGACTATCCTCACAGGCACACCCAAAAATAATATATTGCCAGCTCTCTGGCATACCTTAGCCCAGCCAAGCTGACATGCAGATTAACAGCCACATGTGTCATTATCAAATGCAATGAATGCCATGTAGGAAATTAATAAAGTATAAATCTTCAGAGGAACAGGAGAGCACCTAGTTGGGCTGGTCACCAAGGGCAGACATTCTCAGTCTATCTTTCTTTTGCTTTTCAGCCCCTTCCCCCAGCTTCTGGTAAAAGAACAGCCATCTTGCCAGCATGAAGACCAAAATCAACTGCTTTCAGATTCCATAGAAGGGGTACTGGGGATTTGCACTGAGTCACAACTCTCTATCTATCTATCTATCTATCTATCTATCTATCTATCTATCTATCGTCTGAACTGGGCTTGGACCTTGCTGTTCTCCTGCCTCAGACTCCCAAAGTGTTAGGATCACAGGAATGCATCCCTAAGTCTGGTTTCACAGGTGTTTTGTTTTGTTTTGTTTTGTTTTGTTTTGTTTTGTTTTGTTAGTGGAACAAACAAAACTCTTCACTGCTAGAACCAGAGATAGTTGGAAGTTTCTGTTAAGTGCAGCAGAGCTTGATCTTAGCCAGCTTCTGAGTCTTGGGTAAGGAATGGGCCCAGACAGGAGAGTGACCATCAAGTGTTATAGCACTCAGTAGCAAGGAGATGAGCCAGGTCAGTAGGGATTTCTCTTCTTCTGATAGTAGGTGGAAGACTACCAGAGTAAGTATTAGATTCTTCATAGAAATACAGAGTATTGCAACATTTTAGCAAGGAAATGCTCAACCAAATAACTAAAAGGACATGGTTGATTATCTTGTGGAAAAGTTGGGTTTTACCCAAGATTTCTCAACCTCAGCACTTGGGACATTTGGGGTTGGATGATCCTTTGTTGTGGCAATGTAGTATCACTGGCCTCTTCTGACTAGAAGCCAGTAGCACCTCCTCCAACTGGGACAAAGAAAAAAATGTGTCTCCAGACATTGCCAAATGTCCCCTGCTTGGCAACATCATCCCCAGTTTCAAAATACTGGATTAATCTGTAACCTTTTAAAAGCCATTTTAAAACCTACAATTTGGGGTGGGAGTGCAGAGAAAGTTTGTAAAAATTTGTCAGAGGATACAAACTTTTAGTTTGTATAAATTTAAGAAGCCTATTGTAAAGCATGGTGATTATAATACTAATAAATTTTTGAAATTGCAGAGAGTAGGGTGTTTTTCTTTTTTTAGTTTTAATTTTTGTTAATACATGTTTGCAGTTCAGGATGACTTCACTCATCACGGGGAATCAGTGCATGAGCATAACACATCTCAGTTCTTCCCTTCGCCTCCCTCTCCCCTCCCTGTATCTCTGTATCCCCTTCTCATTTGAAAAAGCTCTATCTCCCCACTTTCTATTATCTGTCTTTTGTTTTGCTCTCTATCTATATTTTGAGTTTCTCATATAAGAGAAATCATGAAATACTTAATTTTATATGTCTGATTTATTTCATTTAGCACTATGGTTTCAAGTTGCACCTATTTTCCTACAAATGACTCATTTGTCCTTCTTTGTGGCAAAGTAGTTCTCCATTATGTACAAATGCCACATAGTCACTATCCATTCATCTGTTGATTGATACATAGGCTGCTTCGAAGACTGAGCTATTCTGAACTGTGCTGCCATAAACGTGGACATAAACACACACACATCCCTGTAATATGATGGCTTTAACACTTTGAGAAGATATCTGGAAGGGGAATAGCTCAGTTGAATTGCCTTTCTAGTTTTAGTTTTCTAAGGAATGTCTACACTTATCATAGAGGTTGCACTAGTTTACATTCCCACCAACAATGTAGAAGGGTTCCTTTCCCAAAAAACCTTGCCTGCATTTTTGTTATTTGATTTCTTACCCATAGTCATTCTTTCTGGAGTAAGATGGAATTTCAGGGTTTCCTTAATTTGCATTTCTGTAATGAACAATAATGTGCAAAAGAAAGAATACAGATACATGGATCCCACCATGTATGGAACTAAAATCAAATGGCTCAGTGATCTAAATGTTAGAACAGAAACATTTAGTTTGCTGGAAGATAAAATAGGTAAAACTCATAAAGACATGCGCATAGACAGACTTTCTCAAAAGAACCCAAAAGACACAAAAAATAGTTCCAAGAATCAATGTATGGGATCATGTCAAATTTAAAAGCTTCTGAAGCACAGAGCCTGACCTTCAAGGTGACTGTAATACGAAGTCCGGGCTAGGAAGTACAGACCTGTTATAGGCCCTTGTCTTTTTTTTCCCATAATTTTATTGAGAAACAAATAGCAATGAGACAGTTTCAAACCAAATTTGTAGGACAGTTTCAATAATTAACACATTGCATACATTCTTCCTAGTGGTTAATTGCTGTACAAGATGCGGACATAATGTCCTATTTACAAACACTATTAGAACACATCCCTCTATTCATTAAGAGAATGTAACTATATATCTATCCTAACCACTTTGGATACACAGATACAAAATGGACATTCATCTGTATACCCCTTTTTTGTTATGTTCCGTTATTTGAATATTATAGATGTGTAAACTCAGCAAAATATTCTAAAAGAGTCCAGTAGCCCATAATAGCATTGGGTCTTCTGCTTGACTGGCAAAGGCAGAAATTGTTGACCTGAGTCCCCTACAGCTCAACATAACAGCATGGCTTTACTTATATTTCGTTTTTATATTTTTCTGCTGGATAGTTAAGACCAAGGTAAAGCAGGACCTATGCAACAAGAGTTGTAGCTTTTGGGTCTGAGAAGGTCAGTGAAATCCCCTCAGGATTTATCCTGAGATCCTGTACCTAGATTGTAGAACATTTGTCAGTGCAGCCATGTGGATGAGTCACGGCCTTTGCTTGGCCAATGTGCTCTCTGTGAAAGCCTGAGAGAATGTTTTCTGTCCAAGTGACTCTCCTTAGGCACATTCTACATCATCGATCACTTTCCTCTTTGGCCCCATAATCTCTTTGATCAGAAAATTTGGGGCACTACTGAGTTTCATGACATTACAGTACAAGTTCTCATATGTCCTGAGTCTTAATTGACCTTAGAAGGCTAGGGCCAAAATGTTAGCTTTCCTTACAGCCCTCCTTTTCATCTAATTTCAGTCTGCAAACTTAAGTTGTTAACCCTCCAGAAGAGAAGCTTATTGTTATTACCATACAACTTAAGCTGTTAAGCTTAACCTCACTATCTGTCTGCATATCAAACCTTTTAGGCATAATATGGAAGAGGTATTTTTCATCAAGTATTGATACGTTGAACTTTAAATCCCTACAGAATATGATAAAAAACATTTAAAACTTAGAATATATTTTAAAAATAGGCATAAAGAATTATATATTTCTTATTAGGCCCTTGTCTTAATCTCCACACCTGACTCTCCATGTACGTTCATTTGGAGCAAGTGCAGCTTACAGAATTGCTACATTTTCATTTTTTCTGACATTGTATACATGAGAATGCAACATACTTTGGAAAAAATACTATTGAATCCTATATAAACCATTCTGGACTAAGTAAAAGGTAGTATATTATCTGGGTGTGATGACACATGCTTTTGATCCCAGAACTCCAGGGATGAAGGAAACACATGGCCACGAGCTGGAGGCCAGCATGGGCTGCATAGTGAGCTTAAGTTCAGGTTGCACTACCTAGCGAGACCCTGTCTCAAACAGACAAAAAGCCCAAAAAGAAATAGTGCATCACAAACACAAAAAAATGCAGTGAAAAAATGAAGTCAAATAAAATATTGAATTATAGTGTCAATGTTCTTCTTCAGTTAAAACAAAGAAAGATAATATTGACAGGTAACATTATAGATGTTCATTAATCCATCATTTGTAAAATTACGTAGTATATATGCATCTCTATATTGTAATTTTTGGGTTTTTTTATTTTTAGGGAAGGGTCTAGATCAGATTCATAGTGATCCGCCTGCTTACAGCATCCCAAGAGCTGGGATTACAGGTGCACACCACCACACCCAGTCTCAATTGCTGTCTCAGCACACCCCAGGAGCAGGGCCGGCACAGCAGGCCCAGGGATTGAATTCCCAGCCCCTGTGCCTGCTTGCAGGCCCTTTAACCCGCTGAGCTATATGGCTGGCCCTACGTTATAAACTTTGTATGCAGTTATGCACTTATTTGCTCTAGACAACAGTACCCCAGCCCAGTCCTTATTAATAATATGTGTGTGTGTGTGTGTGTGTGTGTGTGTGTGCGTAGAAAGAGAGAGAGAGAGAGACAAAAACAGAGACACAGAGAGAGAGACACACAGACAGACAGACAGACAGACAGACAGACAGACAGACAGACAGACAGAGACAAATCTGAGACTCTGGGGCCTTACACTTGTTAGGGAAACATTACTATAGCTAAATCCCCACCTCTATTTAGTTTTTTCCTTTTCGGATTTTGAGACAGGCTCTCATTAAGTTGCCTAGGCTGGACCCCAACTTCTGATCTTATTGACTCAGCCTCCCAAGTAACTGCAATTACAGGCATGTGCCACCAGCCTGGGAATAACCACTATTAGTAAATGAATGAATATTTCTTGCAGTAGCTCTGTGAGGTAAGGCTTTCATTATTCCCATTTCATAGACGAGGATGCTGAGACACAAAGTTTACTAATACACAGTATTTGTGGAACTTTTGTGTTCTGCTCACACCTGTACCTCTAGGTATATAGAATGGTGTGTAACACATTGAACATTTCTTAAATAGAAATAAAAAATAACTCAATCTACCCATGTCATAAGATACTATAAGACAAAATTCAAACTCAATTCTGATTAGATCTACAACAATTCACTTCTTCCCCCCCCTTTTGACATTGAGGAAGGCCATGGAAGCACTACAGTTACAGTAAGAGAACAACACCACCGCAGGAGCCAGCAGCCCCTTCACCTGAACTCCTCACTTGGGAGCGGCACGGTGGCTTCATCTGTTTCTCTCTATGCTGCATGATCTTTTCTGAACCATGTGTCAGGAAGTTACAGCTCTCTTGACACTTCACCTAGGCTCCTCAGCCTGTGATTTCTGAGGAAATAAAATGAAGTTTTCATACCTAAGAAAATTAAGATTAGCAGTTACAAAACAAGGATGTCCTCTATCACCACCCCTCTTCAATATAGTTCTGGAATCATTAGCTAGAGCCATTAGACAAGAGAGAAAAATAAAAGGAGTAAGAATAGGTAAAGAAGAAGTGAAACTATCATTATTTGCAGATGACATGATACTTTATTTGGAAGACCCAAAAAACTCCACTAAGAAACTACTAGAAAAAAAAATTTTTAAAAAGAAAGAAACTACTAGAGTTGATAGACAAATTCAGTAGCATAGCAGGATATAAAGTCAATACCCAAAAGTAAATAGCATTCCTCTACACAGATAACAAACACACTGAGAGGAAAATTAGGGAAACAATACGTTTTACAATAGCCCCGAGAAAAATGAAATACCTTGGAATTCATCTAACTAAAGAAATCAAAGATCTTTTCACAGAAAATTACAGTGTTTTGAAAAAAGAGGTCGTAGAGGATTTCAGAAAATGGAAAGATATCCCATGCTCCTGGATAGGAAGAGCCAACATTGTGAAGATGGCCACACTCCCAAAATTGCTGTACAGATTTAATGCAATCCCTATCAGACTACCACCAACATACCTCACAGAGGTTGAGAAATCATTCCTAAAATTTATGTGGAACCAGAAAAGACCTAGAATAGCAAAGGTAATCCTGGGCAGTAAAGACTAGGCAGGAGGCATTACAATTCCTGACTTGAAATTATACTACAAGGCTACTGTGATAAAATCAGCATGGTACTGGGAACAAAATAGACCTGAGGGTCAATGGAATAGCCTAGTAGATGCAGAGGCCTCTAGGAATGCACTCAGCCACCTGATCTTTGACAAAGGGGCCAAACACACTTGCTGGAAGAAAGATAGTCTCTTTAACAAATGATGCTGGAAAATTTGGCTCTCTACATGCCAAAGACTAAAACTTGACCCAGGTCTATCACCATGCACTAAACTAAAGACAAAATGGATTATAGAACTGAACATTAAAGCAGAAACACTAAATCTCCTAGAAGAGAAAGTAGGAGGATCTCTTGAAGACATAGGGTTAAGCAAAGAGTTCATGAACAGAAACCAAATTGCATGGGAAACACTTGAAAGAATTAACAACTGGGACCTGCTCTTATTGAGAAGTTTTTTCACATCAAAAGAAATTATCAACAAAGTGAAAAGACAACCCACAAACTTTTAAAAAATCTTAACTAATAAGCACTCAGACAAAGGTCGGCTCTCTAGAATTTATAAAGAACTAAAGAACGTTAGGGCCCCTAAATTTAAAGACCCAATCCAGAAATG
>NW_004524606.1:9829579-9832673 GCF_000260255.1 Octodon degus | reverse complement strand
AAAGATCATTTTGTATTTATATATACAAAATAGTTAGGATAAATTTACAGCTAATTTCACTTAATTCAATGAGAAGAAAGAGGTGTATTAACAGTGTTTGGACAGAATATCCTGTCTGCTTCTTGTACTATGGATAACCACTAAGAAGATAACAATGTATAGTGTATTGATTATCAAAACTGTCCTATTAATCAGCTGTGAAACTGTCTCATTTATATTTATTTCTCAATTTTAAAAAAAGAAAATTAAGATTAGTTAAAAGTGCCTCAGCTGTCACCAGAGTTCAGGCCTTTCCCTCAGCCAGTGTCCCACCGAGGGCCACACTGTGACTTTGCCTGCTGCCTCTCCTGAGGCTCTCCAGGCCCTGTTCAACAGGGCTGTTACCCCACAGGGCTGTTACCTGGCAGTGCTTAAGTCAGCTGCAGCTTTGTCTTTTCCCCACAGCTTCATCACTCTGGCCAGCCTTCCTCTCTCGGGATTAGCCAGTGCAGTAGCAGAAGGTATTTACTCAGACGAGAATGTATACACCACGGAGGAACACATCCACAGCGCCTGGGAGAATATCTATGAAGTGGAGGGCCCAAGTGACCACAGCAGCTCTGTAGTCAGGGCCTGGTTGCCCATGGCTTCTTACCTTTTCATGCTGTTGGGTTTGGCCCCTTCATTGTCCACCTTGGTACTGTCCTTTTGAACAGCAGTAAGTGACTGGCTTTGCAGGTCCCACCCAGGGCCTCCTAAAAGAGCACTGCCATTTTCAGAAGACCGCGAGCTCACAGGAAATTCACCTGGGTCCTGTGCTGCCCACAGGCCAATTATCTCCCCTTTCCCAGCCACTGTGATTCCCCAGCCCAAAGACTGCTGACCGTGGCTGGAGGGCTCCAAAGTGCTTTTATATGAATTAAGAGGCTTTTGTTTTCATAGGGTTTGAGCCTGGGGTCCTACTCTTAGAAACATTTTTAAAATTTTATTTTGAGACTGATTGTTGCTAAGTCACTAAATTGTCCTGAGTGGTCTCAAACTTACACTCCTTCTGCCTCAGTCTCCCAAGTTGTTGGTACCAAAGGCACACGCCATGTGCTTCCTAGGAATTCTCAGTACCAGGGCTCTGGAGCTCCAGGAAAGTTAGGCATATGATGTGGCCATGCAGCTCCTGAAAATAAGGAAAACTGGGTGCTGAGATATATGCATGCTTGTTTGTTCGTTTATTTTTGTTTTGGGTATAAAAATCCTAAAGGGACCACTGATTTTCCTAAGATCTGTGATCTTTAGAAGGTTAGGCAGGACTCCAGGATCTTAAACCTGCCTTCTGGGTCCCAAGCCCGCACCTGACTGAAGGCTGTATCTCCCGGAGTGAGCACCTCTCTGCAGCTCTTCTCTGCCTCCATAAAAAGAAAGACTTGTACTAATAGTGTTTGGACAGGATATCACGTCTGCATCTTGTCCTCTGAATAACTACTATGAAGACAACAATATGCAATGTATTAATTATTGTAACTGTCCTACTAACCTGCTTTGAAACTGTCTCATTGTTATTTCTTTCCCAATAAAATTAATTGACAATTTAAAAAAAAACATTCTCAGCAGGTCTGTGGTGCCAACAGGGGAGCACCTTTGTGTTTGTGGCCAAATTGCGCTTGTGTCCTCTGGGGTAAATCTTTCCTCTCCCCTCCTTTCTCCCTTCTTCTGTTTTCTGCTCTTCTCTTCTTCTTCTTTTTTTCTTTCTTTTTGTGGCAAAGCTATGTTTTTCACAAAGGACCACAGGTGACTGGGCACACATTTTTCCCAGCAGGAAGAGGGCACAGGCTGTTGATCCTCTACTCTGAGGATCAACAGCCATGATGAAAGACAGTAGTCCCTACGTGTGCATCTCCAAATGATAGAACTAGGTCTGTGTGCTCCAGCTGACTCCCCAGTGCTGGCCTGGTTCTCCTGCACAGGGGAAACTGTCTTCAGAATTAAGACTTAAGTAACAGGTTGGCCTTCCCAGAAGATGTTTCCACTGAAGCCTCAAAAAGAGCCCGACTCTTCACCAGCACCCACATCGGCTTGCGTTCCGGCGTGGTGGTCTTGGTTTCCAACACCGCCTCCCTGCTGAGGCCCCTGGCAGGCTCACACTCTTTTGCCTCTTCCCTCCCTTCCGCAGAGCCCTCCTCAGCTCATGAAGAATAAATCAGCGATGTGCCCATCACCGCCTGAGCACCGCACCTCTCCGGCTGATGTCTCTATTGTGCCTCTGTTGCTCACAGAAGACCCCGGCCCTCCAGGATGAGGCACCCCACAAGTTTCTGGTCTTCTTGGCCGTTGATGTATGAATTTGGGTGTGTGGGCTGCATCTAGGCATCGGGGAGGACTTAAGGAAGACACACAGCGGAGACCATTTTATAAAGTCACCCGCAGGCCGCAGCTCTCTTCAGGCTCAACAATCGCAACGTTTTTAATGTCATAGAATTTTAATGGCTTGAAGGAACTACAGAACACATTAGGTGGGATCAATGCTTGACCCCAAAAGTCATCCTCATCTTACAGCAGTCTTTAAGCAAGGGTGCATATATACAGATGACCCCTGCAGCGGGCCTTCTAAAAGACTATTTTACATTAATAGGGGAATAATGGCATAGTTCAACACAGCTAGGTGATGCTGGGCATGATGTTGCACACCTGTAATCTCAGCACTTGGGAGCCCGAGGCAAGAGGATTGCTACAAGTTTGACGCTAACCTGGACTGCACAGCTAGCCTGAAACTACCATCCTTAGTAAGACCCTGTCTCAAAAAATAAAGTAAATTAAATTAAATAAAAAAGAACTGAGTGGTTCTATGTACTCTTTATGTGTGTGAATTAAAAAACTACTGTTCAAGTGGTTGCTACACTCCCAGCCAGGGACTTTCCATGTAGAATGCGGTTCATGCCTGTTCATCCACTCAGTGTAGATCCATTAACCACTTCTTTAAAAAATGTACTTAAAGGGCCAGGAAGATGGCTCAGTAGAATAGGCGCTTGCCTGGCAAGCACAAGGCCTGAGTTCAATCCCCTGGTCCGCAAAAATAAATAAATAAATAAATAAATAAATAAATAAATATAAAAATGTATTTTAA
>NW_004524606.1:9812611-9829404 GCF_000260255.1 Octodon degus | reverse complement strand
CAAAGGAAGCAACCAACAGAGTGAAGAGACAACCAACACAATGGAAAAAAAATTGCCAGCTATTCTTCAGGCAGAGGACTAACATCTAAATATATAAAGAACTCAAAACAGTTAGAACCCCAAAATAAAAGACCTAAGCAGAAAATGAGCAATGAGATGAATAGACATTTCTTTTCTTTCTTTCTTTCTTTCTTTCTTTCTTTCTTTCTTTCTTTCTTCTTTCTTTTTCTTTCTTTTTTTTTTTTTTTGTATTTAGTACAGAGTCTACAGGGTCTCACTATACAGATCAGACTCGTAGTGATTCTCCCCCCAAGCACTCAGATTACAGGTTCACACCATCATGCCTAGTCTCAATCACCATGTCAGTGCAGGCCAGGGGCGGGATCAGCACAGCATGCCAGAGATCGAACCCAGCCACCGTGCTCTCTGCCTAAGAAGGCGCTTTAGTCTGCTAAGTTGTCTGACTGGCCTAATAGACATTTTTTTGTTGTTCTTCTTCTTTTTCTTTTCATTTGAGTGAGAAAAAGAGATAAAATAGCAATGAAACAGTTTCAGAACAAGTTAGTAAGACAGTTACAATAATTAATATATTGCATATTGCTGTCTTCCTAGTAGTTATTCAGAGGAGAAGATGCAGACGTGCATGATATCTTGTCTAAACAATTAGTACAAATCTTTCTTCTCAATGAACTAAGAGAAAGTAGCTGTGTATGTATCCTAATTATATATATATATATATATATAGAGAGAGAGAGAGAGAGAGAGAGAGAGAGAAAGAGACAGAGAGAGAGAGAGCGCGCTAATTGCATTGTTTTTTGCCACAGTGAGAACACAAAAAATCTATGCATTTCAATATAACATGTTGTAAGGTACATGATAACATACACAATTTTATTTGTCACACAAAATAAATACATTTGTTTTGAGAAATTGACAAACTCCATTGCTTTCACATTTGTGGCAGTTAAGTTGTAAAAATACATTGTGTTGAGTAACTAAAAAAGTAATAGGTTTAAATTAATTATACCTCAACTTTATAATTGATGACAAATTATATTTCCTCTACAATACAGTTTTAAAAAGCATCTTCTTTTGGACCTATTGGTCCACCTTCCCTTTAGTAAATACTAAAACAAAATCTTCAATTATACAGAAAAAACTCATCATGTATATATCTTACATTTCTCACTGTGTACCCACAATCAACATATCTGTAAATGGAGAAGTTTATCCAAGAGAGCCTAGAAGTTTCTTTCTTCTTTAATATTAAAATTATTTCATGACTCACTGCAAAATTCTTAAGTTATCAGGGACCCTACATGATGATTCAGTTTACAAAAATGTGATTTATATGCAAACTTGGGGAAAAGGCCTATAGAAAAGGGTGTGTTACTTCCATTTTAGAGGTCCTGTTGAAAAATATAATTATTCTAAGGTTTAAATACTGTCGTTGATATTTTACCACAATTCTGCAAATTGTGCTTTCACTGATGCAAGTTCAGGTTATCATCTGAAAAAATTCATTACCAGGTTCTTTGCATTCTTGTACAAGTGGCATGGCCACAGTCCAAGAACATGCCAAGAAAAGGTCAGTAAATGAGAGGTGAATCAATTTGCATAGACAAAAAAAAAAAAAGAAAAACTTGTTTCCATAGCTTCTAATAAAAGCTTAAAAGAAAGTATTAGAAGTGAAAACTGGCTTGCAGTTTTCCACTGCAAACAAAATGAACTGATCTATAAATATTTCATAATTTTAGTCCCATAAGGCCTCATTGTTTGGTGGTTATCTTTATTATGAGTAATCATGGGTTGCTTTTTGTTTCTGACTTTTTCTGCTGAGCCCTGTGCTATACATCTCTAAAATAGTACCCACTAATTTCTGTTTCACTTACCTCGTTCTTCTCTATAGAGAACATATGTAGTCATCAAGCAGGGAGATAGATGCAAAACTATCCAATTTGAACACATAAAATGCATTTTAGAGTCAGAGAGTATGTGTATCAAGACTGCAAATCTAGAGATAAAGTCCTCTATAATGTTTTTTTTTTCTGGTAATATAGAATAATTCACTTTGAAGCACCCTCTCTTTTCCTGACTGAAAAGGACCTTGAACAGACAGTGCTGTGCTGGGAATATGGTTTGCCACCGCCAAGACTCATATTGCAATCTGGTTGCCATCGTGGTGCTGAGGGGTGGAACCTTTAGGGGAGATTGGATCAGCGAGAGAGGATAATGCCTCTTGTACAGGACTGTACTCACACTGCCGAGTGGCTCCTGATGAACTGAGGGTACCTACCGTGTTTGTGTCTTCTGTGTGTACCAACTTGCCCTTCTATTTTCTTCCATGACTGCAAGTAGCTTGAAGTCCTCCCCAGAAGCTGAGCAGAGGTCTGTAATATGTTCTGGGACTTGCCAGCCTCTAAAATAGTGGGATAAAAGAAACCTGTTTTCCTTATACTCTGCACAGTCTTGAGTATTCTGTTATAGCAATTAAAACTATGACAGATACTTCTGTTGCCTCTTGAGCCTTGGGGGTATGCAAACCAGCAGCTAACAAGTGGATACAGAGTAACCCTACCTTGCTCAGAAGCAGGACACACAGCTACTGCCTGCTCACACAACACCCATTCCTTCCTGCCCCGTTCGGTGGTCTGGGTGGGGTTGCACCCACTTGTATAACACCCTCACCACAAGCCTTTCCACTGAGCCTGCTCCTCCCTCTAGCCAGCAGGATTAGCTTGGAGAACACATAACCCCAGTGGTCCAGAGACCTGGCCTTAGGACTTCTGCTGGAATTACTGGAGCAAAGGAGAAGAGTACAAGTACCCCCAACACCCCCAAGAAAACATAAAATGAGAAGCAGATCACCAGTCAGGAGTGGCTGGAGGCTCCCTCCCGAGGAGTTCCTAGCAAAGAAGGAAACCACCTGAGTACAAACCTCATGCGCCTGCCCTCCTGGGCACCCAACTCCCCTGATGGGCAAGTCTTCATAGGAAGCAGTTGTATTTTTATATAACCCACACACATCTTCTGCATGCTGCACTTCAAATTGCATCTAGATAACTTACGATACCTAATGCTGTGGAAGTGCTATGTAAGGAGCTGTTATGCCACATTCTTGAGGGAATGATGACAAGAAAATGTCTGCATATGTCTGGCACAGACACAAATTCCTATAGTGTTTTTCACCTGAGGTTGTTCACCTGAGCGTGCAGAAGCAGCAGCTATGGAGGGCAGGCCATGTCTGAAGTCCTCCCATTTGTTTAAGCTACTTGGTGCTCAGCTTCATTAGTTGTGGTTGAAGGTTTCCTGACAAATTCTGAAAGTCAAAGTCAAGTTCTTCAGAACCTGAAGAAAGAAAGTGCTTGGAGATGTTTGGAAAAAAAAAAAAAAAGAAAAGAAAAATCTGTGTTCATTGAGGAATCTGTACGTAGCTGGAAAAACCACTTCCAAACAGTTAGGAAATGGTTAACACAGAAAAAAATTATGGAAGTGACTAGATGTGCGGTGACGCGAGCAGTCTTTGGGCAGGGCACCAGCAGGCCGCTGAAGCCCTGGCAGCACGCAGATGCTGAAGGGGGTGGTGGGCCACACGGGCACTTATGTTATTGTCATTATTTTTAAAAAGTGCATATGCCTTAAATTTTATGTCTAGATCATATATTTCATCTGTTCTAATATTAAGAAACTTGCATAGGGAGGGAGGAGGAAAAGAGTGAATGACTGGTATCAAAGCGCAGAGGGGAGAATAAGTTCCAATCTATAGCACAATTGGATAGATCTAGTTAACAACAATGAATTATCTATTTTTAAATAGCAAGAAGAGAAGATTTTGAATGTTTCCAATGCAAAAAAAAAAAGATAATTATTAGAGGAGATGCAAGTATCAGTCCACATGACTTGATTAGTACACACTGCAAACACATATCAACTTGTCACACTCAGCAGTATGCACAGTCAGCACAAAAAGCAACTAAATTTTTTAAAACACAAGCCTCACACAGTTTATAAGTGGGGTAGGATTAGTATTCATCACAGAATGAATACTACAATGTGGGAATTAAATGAAGCAAAAGTAAGCATTTTGAATCATGTCTGACATATGGCAAGTGCTCAATAGGAGCTCGATGCTGTTAGAACAATAACTGGGGGTGTTGGGAGGATTATATAAAATAATACCTATTAAGTACTTTGCACAATTTATGGCATTTAAGAAGTGGCTTTTTTGATGTCTGCTATTATCATTTTTGTCAGGATAAGGATATATGCGTTTCTAGCCAGTAAGGCTTCCATGAAAGCAGTTCCTCCATTGTGTTTGTTTGCTGGAGAAGCTTTTTTCTGCTGCCACTTGGGCTGCAAACACTTCCACATGTAGCTATTTAATTTATATTAATTGAACCTCAATGTAAAATTTTATTCTTCAGTTGTGCAAGCCATATTTTGAGTGCTCTACGGCCACGTGGGGCTAGTGACGCTGTTGTGAACTTTACAGAATGGATTCTTTCCACTGCTGTGAAAATTCTATTGGGCCACACTGTGCTGTACTAGGAGGGAATTAAAGCCAGAACTGGAAAAGCACAGAGCCCTCCATCTGGGGAGCTGAGAGAGCCAAGGCTTCTTAGCTGTCTTCTAGGAGGCCCCACCATCTGGCCTCACCTTGATCCAGTGACAATGATCCCACATCTCCTGCAGCCTGGGTACCCTGAGCCTGAGCTTTCTGCTCCAGAGGGGAAGCAGAACATTGTCATAAACCTCCTCAGTTTGGGTCATGAAATTGGAATGTCAGAGTGTTGACTTATGATGACAGCCCTCAATGCTCTCACTGCCCGAGGCTGGTAGTCAGGCCTCCAGCTTCCCGGGACCATCCTCATTGCCAAGGCCATGGGAGACCACTGTCAAAGGGCTATGGTGAGTAGAGGCAGATCAGTAGAATGGGCTCTATGGTCTGAAAGTACTTCTTGCTATGATCAGGTGGCACCTGGGTGTTCCGCAGCCAGATGGACACATCCTGAACCAGGCCTGTCCGGCCCATCTGGGGTCTGATTATGGGCAGCACTGTTCTTGTTTTCTCTGGACTTCTCTTGGTCATTGCTATTGTTCTTCATCTTAGGTTTTTATTTTAAGATAATTTTAGACTCAAGGCATTGCAGCAGTAGTAGAAAGGCTTCCTAAATACCTTTCCCTCAATTTCCACCAATAGTAGCCTCTTATGTAACCAGAGTGTATCATCCAAACCAAGACATGAGGTTGGCATGATCTCCTTTTCTTTTGATAGTAGCAAATGTGTCCCTGCACTTGTACAGTGTCAGGCATCTCGTCAGGTACTTCTTACAACGATCCCATGTGAGTTTTATTATTGTCATTAAGTCCATTTTTTGATGAGGACTGAAACTCCAAGAAGTTAAGTTTCTTTCCCAAGTCTGAACAGATTGTAAATAGCAGAGTTGAAGCTGGAACTTTACCACTCTAATTCCAGAGAGCACTTGTTAGATTCAAGCCAGTTTGAAAAAAACTTTAAAAAACAAACCTTAAAGACCAAACAGAAAATCGCTCTGCCCCTTTCATTTGCATCTTGCTTTCCCAGCTGATACAGTCCATCTTGACTCTGTGCTTTCTTTTTTGGGAGGAAAATGGGATGTAGTTGACTTGAACCTCCAATTCTGACAATGTGTTGCTTATCCCTAAATCTGTTCCCAAAATTAGTAAATTTGTCTCCATATCTGAGAAAGATAAATAACAGAAGTTTTCGTGGTAAGGATAGAGTATGAACTCAGTCGGCTTTGGAATTTGTGCAGGGCCTTCCCAGAGCACACCTTTTAGTAGCGGGTTATCCACAGAAGTTGTTGGCTTGAGCCTTTCACAGTTAAATATCGTATAGTCTCCCCACTATAAGAACTCAAAAGAAGAAATACAAATAGAAAGGTATAACACAATTAAAAGGAAAGGGAGAACTTGAGAATTGGACAACAAGGAGAGGGCAAGGAGAAAAGCTGGGAAACATGACAGGGGCAAAGCCATACATTTATATGCACAAGATGGGTAAGGCAATGATCCTGAGACTCTTCAGCAGGGTTTTGAAACTAGCAGTTAATTGGTAGGATTCTCTCCCTGACTAACTGTACATGCTGATACCTGTGAATCAAGCAACTGTACTGAAGATAGCAATGTGTAATAGAAGGGTGACGCTTGGAATGCCTGTCATTCTGGTCTTCTAAATGTATACTTCTTGTCATGACATATCAATTATTACCATACTGTCTCTCAAGTGAAAGTTTGTTTGTTTGTTTGTTTGATTTTAATAAAGGGCAATAAATGAAAAAAGATACAAGGAAAAAAGTCACAGGATGTCCTGCTATAATGCTGTATATGGTTAAATTTCTAAATTTCTGTGTAAAAATATGTGCTTATTCCTATTTTTAAATTATTTTTTCTTCATATTCTGCAGAGACTTAAAGTTTAGCATATCAATATTTGATGGAAATACCTGTTTCATGTCATACCTAAGAAGTTTGATATTTAGACAGAGGGTAAATCGAACTGCATATGTTGCAAGGTAATAATAAGCTTCTCTTCTGGAGGGCTAACAACCTAAGTTTGCAGACCAAAAATTAGAGAAAAAGAAGGGCTGCAAGGAAAGCCAACATTTTGGCCCCAGCCTTTCAAGGTCAGTGAAGACTCAGGACATAAGAGAACCCATACTGTAATATCATGTAACTCAGTTGTGCCCCAAATTTTCTGATCAAAGAGCACACTTTTGAGTGTGTGGGCTCAAAAGAGATGTAGCCCTGTGATTTGTGACTGATCCTTTGCCCCTTCTTCTTTGGTACTGTTCCTCTGCGTTCTGCTTCCCAGCTGCTGGGAGTTAGGCAGCTTACTCCACCGTGCTGTTCCACTACAATGGTTCTGCTCGGAAGCCAACTGACCATGTGAGGAATCCTCTTAAAACATGAGACAAATTAAACCTCTCCTATATAAGTTTTGGGGGTGGCTATGATCCAGCAACAGGAAATCTAACTTATATAACTTTAAAATATAGAGCATATTACATAGTAGCTGTACATTTTATGCTTGAAGAGTTCCTTGGATGGCATCACTGGTTCTAACCAGGCAAATCTTCAATAATCATATTACAGAATTAAGGTTGTAGCTCATAAAAGAGCTGTTCCCTAGCCTGTGCAAGACTCTGGGTTTAATCTCCAACACTTTGCAAAAAAGAAAAAAAAAAGAATGATTTCTGGGTGTGATGGCACATGCCTGTGCATCCAGCACTCTGGGATGCTGAGGTTGGAGGATGACAAGTTCAAGCCACATCTGGGAAAATTAGTGAGGCCCGATCTCAAAAAATGAGAGTGCTGAGAATGTGACTCATGGCGGGGGGCTTGGGTGCAAGTCACAAAATAATATTAATAGTGATAACAGCAACAGTAATAATAAAACAGCCACAGAGAGCTGTCATGGTGCTTTTTTATATGATATACATTTAATGAGATAAATTATCAATTGTAATCGAGTTTAAACTTTGAGCTTAGTAAAGGAGACACTGCAGCTTTGGAAAGAACCACCTGGGAGTCATGCACAGGGAGCCCCGGATCTCACAGCACTGAGGGCCCCATGCCTACAAGCAGATGGCAGCCTCTCAGTGCTTCTCTGGTGCTCTCCCTTCACAGCACCCCCTCCCTCTCCTACCAGCACAGGAAAGCCAAGAAAAGAGAGGCAACTGGGAAGAGTTTTATTGAATAGGACTCTGATCAAAACTTGGATGTTCTAGCAAAAAACATTAAAAGTCTGAAATCTCGTTTATACAAACTGGCTATACAAGGAAGAAACTTACCAGACTGGGCAGATAATTAACTTTAAAGTAACAGAATAGCTGGAATCAGTGGATGCTGGGGTAGGATTTGAGACTTTTCACTAGCTTTAAGGAAGACTGTAAGCCCTACAGTTAAGGTTCAGTTATAGATCCACCTACCCCCCAAAAGGAAAATAGTTCTAGTTGAAGCACCCCAATACACTTATCTCCTGATTTATCTCCAGCTCTTATGATGAAGGTTTGTTAACCAGACAAATGCAAGGAAATGAAAGGGAGAATGCTCTAAGATCACAGAAGCATCGTTGTATGGATCATTGGCTAGGGCCTGGAAATGCTTTTGTTTTGGTGAATTGAGTCTTCTAACTGGAAAACATTTTGAAAGTAAACAAATGAGAGAAGCTAGCAATTTGCCATTTAGGATCCTTATAGTGAGAGTTTGTCCCACCAAAAGCAATTTTCTAACTCTGCCCCTCAAATGTATATTACCTTTGCTAATTCATAGGTCGAAGGTTGATGTCTAATGTATGCATTTAGCAAACTCAAATTCTGCTGAACTATGTGAAAAGTAAATGATATCAGCTGCTAGAGACCCAAGATACTTTAGCACTGTAGACTTCATGCCATCTCCCCATGTCCACACAGGGGGACAGGTGACTGCAGTAGCTGAACACCGAAGGCAGGAATAACCCTGAGATTAGTCTCTTGTTTTCAGAATACAGTCTGCCAAAAGATGCATACACACTTGAGGAAAAAAATAGTACAATGTTTTTTCAACAGATGGTGTTACCCTAGTGTGGGGAGCCTGGAGGATGCTGTGCATCATAGAAAACCCACTATACTGCCAGCCCTTAGAGAAGAAATTGAAAATGCAGGTGCAGCAATCTCAGTGACCAAGGTTACTGAGAAGCAGTTGGCCATACCAATAAATGTCTGGGAGCTTGTGGCCACCACTGTGAGCACTTTTTGTCGCTATAAGACTGAAGATTACTTGTATTAGTCTTATAATGTCTCAATATTTTTTTAATGTATTTGGTACAAGGTCTACAGGGTCTCACTATGTAGATCAGACTCATAGTGGTGATCTTGTTTTCAGCTTCCCAAGTGCTGGGATTACAGGCAGGCGCCACCACAACCAGTGTCAATTGTTATCTCAGTGCTCCCCAGGGATGGGGCCGCCATGGCACACTGGGGATGGAACCCCAGCCTCTGTGCTCTGCCTAAGCAGGTGCTTTAATCTGCTGAGCTATCTGGCTGTGGCTAATAAATTTATTATTAAAATATGCACACAAGTTTTTCTTTTTCTTGAAGTGTATATACTTTTTTTTTGGTGGATTCTGTATGTGTTTTATAACTACGTTGCAATTGGGTACCTGTTCCTCAAAGGTGCATATAGGGGAAAAAGCAAAACAGTGAAAGCCTTAACCTAACCCCAGCTCTGTCTCTAGTTCTGATGAGGTTGTGTTTTGCTTTTGTTTCTTAGATTCTTCATCTGTAAAGCAAGTTAGAATGAATCTTCTTATACCAGCACTCCTTGTAATCAGCTGAGGAGTCCACCCAAGCCTTTCTGTATTTTAAAAACATCTATTCTAAAGTTAGTGAGCTTTGTTGTTGTAGTTAAGGCTCAAACATGATCAAGACAGAAGATTTAGCTTTGTCTATAATTTTGTCCCAGATGCATGCAAAATTGCTCCATGACCAAATAAGCTGGCAATGCAAAAATGCACCAAGTTAGACTGATTCCTCATTGTAGGGCTTCTCAGAGCCTTTGAGGGGTTAATATAAAGTGTGGATCCTTGAGAAGAGTCAACAATTATTCAATCTGATTTTTATAAGAATACTCACTCACTGGCAGGTACTGTGCTGGAGGCTTCAGTCTCCAGTGTAATGCTCCCTCCTGACTCTTCTGCACAAAGAAAAGCAAGCACCATGGACAGGCCATTCACCCAGCAGGTTTCTCATTGCTGGACACAAAACCAAACACCCAAAGCTTCAAGCAGGAGAGGTAGATTTGGCTCCTGTTCTAAGAACATTTTGTCTACCATCGGCTGGCTCCAAGACAGGACCATCATGGCAAAGGGCATGCTGGCGCCATGCTGCTTAGTTCATGAGGACTGGGAGCAGAGTAGAGAAACACAGCCAGAGAGGCAGCAGTGATGGCTGGCCACAGAAGCCACAAGCCCAACCTCCTGGTTCCGCCCAGACCCTCCCAGATGGTGTCTTTAGTTCCCAGTTCCCTGGTGGTCTGCTTCACAGGCCCTCTGAACCTCCTTCCCTCTGGAGGAAATCATCTCCCTGAAGAAGCGTTCATGTGGATATTGGACGTGTTTTCTGCTATTTCATTTTTTAGGACCTGATCTCTGAGTTCTTGTGGGGATGGGTTTTAAGACTGAGTTTGAGGAAAACTCACAACACAGACATCATTTCTTGTTCCCAGTTATTCATTCCTTGAAATGATTTGTGGCACTGTTTAAGAAAAGCACATTCATTGGCAGGAAAGCTGTGATAGTTAATACAGAGACCAGAAAAAAAAATGTATACACCAGGAAAAGAAAAATTTGTGTAAATACTTTACTACTCAATTTATTAGGACATCATGAGATCAACACAAGTTATCTTTGGTCTCTAAAATTACGAGAGGTGCCCCAAGTAGTGGCCCCTGGCTTCCAGGCATTTATTAGAATGGCAAAGTGCTGAAATGTGTGTGTATTTTTGGCAGACTCCATATTTGGGATGAGAATCAGACCAACCTGGTTGGAATTAAGCACTACTCCTTAGAGGTTGTTGTCATTGTGTGCAGCAAAATTAATCTTCCCAAGTCTCACTTTCCCCATCTATATGACAGGACTGTGAAAAGCCCAATACCACATGTGGCCATTACATAAGGAGTGTTGAGGTTAAACTAGTACAGTACTTGCTGTGTGAAGCTATTAAAAGGGACATCTTAGACATGTAGAAATGGAAATCTGGAAATTGGTTTGTACCTAAAAAGGTTTTATACCTATAATTTTTTATACCCAGACGTCATATTATTTAAGTCCTGTTCCTGTGTAAAATATAAACATAATTCATATTTAAGGGAGAAAAATAAATTGTTAAGTGGAAATTTATTTGTGTAAAATAGCTAGTACATGCTCATCTAAAATAATAAAAAAAGTAATTGATTACCTAGCTCTGGCTTTTATCTTAAGAAAATTCTTTTCTATATAAGACTTTTCCTTTCTGTCTGAAAAGTTACCAAATAGACTACAGATTTGCATAAAAACATCTTCCTTTGAATGAAGTAGACGCTACATGCGCCTTAGTCTTAGGCCCATCTTCAGTGCTAAACATGACTATTCACCATAATACATTCACCATTATAAAGAATAAAGCCTTAATCTTTTAGAACTAAATGTTCACCCTGACCCCTCATATTATTTCAAAGCATTTTGTATGGATCATTTTATGAAAACTCTTTCTTCCAGATTAATGTTTCAACTATTTAAAAATAGATAAACTTTACTGTACATTATCACTTGAATAGACCAAATAATTTTAGCGCCTCCATAGACAATTGGCTTTCAAGTTGAATCTCGGTGACTTATTTTTTAAAATAAAGAGAAATCATGAGCACTGAACTAGATTAAAATAGATGCCTTATTTTGAATTATAAAAGCAATTCACTTCTCATACGTCACATTTAAAGCATGGTTATTATTTTAAAAAGATACTGAAGACTGATTTTATGGTCTTGCTCATAAGAAAAGCTATCATATAATAGTAGTAATAAAAGGCAAAAGGTAAAAAAATAAGGAGAATATTTGACTTTTTGGAACTCAGAATCATTTACACAAAGATAAAAATAGGACCCAGTTATGAAATCACCAGACCTATTTATTACGCTACAATAATTAGAATTTATGTGAAAAAGACATGGACAAAGTAAGTCTTTGAACAGGCTGGAGTCACTTATGAAACTAGAGTTTCATGTAAAAGACTAATAAAAGTTCTCCTCTTTTATATATTTGAGTAGGATGTCCCAGCCTTCCAGTTCAAGATGGCAAATTTAACTTATATTTACAGTATTGGTTTTTCTCCTTAAAAGCCACAGCAAATATTTATTGAGCACCTACTATGCGACAGGTAATTGAAATGAAATTATATATGGTAAGATGAACGCACAAGGAGTCCATCAGCAAAACAGAATTTCAGGCAACTTCCCCAAACTCAGGAAGATGATGGCTTGCGCTGATAAACCAGAGAGCCTAGGGACATCCTAAAAAGGCCCAGCAGAGGAGATGGTAATAAGTAGAAAGGAAATAGTAAAGAAACTCTAGGGGCCGGGGAGATGGCTCAATGGAATAAGCGCTTCCCTGGCAAGCACAAGGGCCTGAGTTCAATCTCTGGTTCCGCCAAAGAAAAAGAAAAAAGGAACTATATGCTCCTTTACCATAAAAAATCCACAAATCCAGTCTCTCTTACAAGTATCAGCCCCATCAGTGCCTTGTGAGAGCAGTGTGCCTCATGCAGGAACAGATGTGGCTGAGTACTGGTAAAATTTTAGGTACAAAAACACCAGATTACAGTTTTCCAACCCCTAAACTAAAATTTTACCCTTGTGACTACATTCTATGAAGTGGGCAAAACAATTTTTCAAATGTTTAAAGTAAAACTGTCTGTCCAGAATTTTATCTTTAGCTCCTCCTCTCTCCTCTGCCTTTCCCCACACCTGAGTGACTTCCAGCAACTCCCAGCCAATCAGTTAAAGGAGGTAGATCTGGACAGTTCCTTCTCCATGCTTGCTCTTCACCAGCAGCAAACCCTAGTCATGTCTGTGGGTCTCATGTGAACCGTTCACACCAGCTCTTTCCAGGTCCCAGCCAGGTCCCTGTAGTAGCCTCCTGTCAGCTCTGCTCTTACCACCCCACCATTCTTTCCTCTACATGTTTAGTAATTTGGTCAACAAATGTTTATTGAACCCCAGTGTTTTGCTCCAATCTGGCACATAGTACATGTTTAGTAATTACGTGTGGGATGATTGAATGATTGCTTACGACCTATGTGAAAAAAAATATATCCCTAGCTTTGATCTTTTTCTTAAGAGTAGAAAATTTTGTTGGAGACTAGGAATGAGGAATAAGAATAGCTCCTGAGAGACAGGAAGTATCTTAAATGGGTTGCCCCCCGTTGATAGAGGAAAATGAAACTCCCCACCTGAAAGGTACCTGGGATGAGTTTGTGTTCTCTAAAGCCAAAGAATGAATTTTAGGAACAAATGGAGGTTAAGAGCATAATATTTATTGGGGAAAGAATGCTTCTGTCTGAGAAAGGGACAGAAGGGAGGCCCAATCAGGTTGTCCCCAGGAAGCTGTCAATTCCAGGGACTTTTATAGAGTAACACCATGCAGTGAGCTGGGTCTAAGGTGGAAAACATGGGAACTCCCTTAGGTGGGCATGAGGTGGGACAAAACTATGGTCAACCAATGAGATTACAAGAATCATTGCTCAGGTAAAAATGATTAAATCCAGTACTGAATGGGGAAGTGAGTCACGTAGTGAACAAGGCATGAATTTAGAACAGGAGTTCATCCAGTAGCCAGTAGCAGTTGAATTAGTGACTCTTTCTGGCTTCCTCACGGTGACGATTAATCTCGAATGTTTATCTTTAGGGAAGTAAGCATTTGTTCGATCTATGGTCTTTAGGTCTGGCCCACAGCAGGAGCATCCATCTCTCTGACAGCTGCAAGGTGTCTTGTCCTCCATGCTATCTCCTTGAATGCCTAGGCCTGTCTGATTGCCTATAATATTTCTATCTAATTTAGCTGCCTACAACACCATGATCCTTTTCCTGTAGAATAGGATGCTGGTCACCAGATTTCTGATTGTCTCAGAAACCAGAAAGAATTGGGGACTTCCCTGTGCCCCCTTTAAGACAGACTATCATGTAACTTGTTTCCATTCCTAAAATGTGAGGAACAATGACAGGCATCCATTCCAGGCAGAAGCAGCTTAAAGTTGATGGGCAGCCTTCCAGCTCTCACCACCTGTTTTAGTTTCACAAGAATTTACAAAAACAGGGTGTCTTAGGATCTCTGAAATGCATTCTCTTGTGGTTTTGGAGGTCATACATTCAAAGTCAAGATGCCCACAAGGCCGTGCTCCTTCTGTAGGCACGATGGAGGAATTCTTCCTTGCCCTTCTAGGTTCTTGAACTGGGGTCATTCTTGGTATTCTTTGATTTGTAGATGGAACACTCCAGTCTCCGTCTCCATCTCCATCTGCACATGGAACTCCTCTGAGTGTGGATCTCTGCTGTGCCTCTGTACTCAAGTCTCCCACTTCTTTCTCTTACAAAGACACCATCACTTGATTTAGTCATCTGACACACAAAAACCAATACAACCGCATCTTCAGTTGATTACATCTAGAAAAACCCTACTTCCAAATAAGGTACCAGGGATTATAGGTGCTAGGGGTTAGGATATGATTTAATCCCATATACCACTCAACACTGGCAATCACAAAGCATGTTTTAAGATGGAGCCTTGGTCAACCTAGGTGACTGTCTTAGTGACCTGAGTCACTTTCTTAGTTATTCTTCTCTCACTGCTCAGACAAAACACTGGACACCCCAAATGAATGAAGGAAGGAAGAGTTTATTGACCTCACAGTTTATGGAGGTTTCAGTCCATAATTAGCTAGCTCCAAGGCAGGGTGTCCTGGCTCAAGGTCAAGGCAAAAGCAAGAACAAAAGGGCAGGGGGCAAGAAAGCCTCCTTTACTCCCTTATATTCCATGCAGGCTACCCACCCACATCATCTGGATCCTTCCTCTTACACAGACCGAGGATGTTTACAAAGGAAGGACCCTGACCCCCTGCTGATGTACTTAACCTTCTACACTTCTCAAGTTAACACAGTGTATCAACCATAACAGTCACCAAGTCACTGCCATGAGACCTGTGTTTTTCCCAGCTCATCTCATTTTAGTCCCACGTCTTCTCAGTAAAGAGACAAGCGAAACACCTGCCCCGATTTGACATGCACAGTGTCATTCTGTTTTTGCTGACTATGCTTAACTGATTCATGTAAACTACACACATCGACACTGTAGATCCCTGGCTTTTAATTTGCTTCTGGCCTGTCCTTCACAGGGTAGATCCTGGAGGTCATCAGTTATTTACTTAACACTAGCTGTTTGCCTACCTTTGTGCTAAGCACAGGAGGACTTTGCAGGAAACTAGACAGAAGAAGCCCAGTCAGTGTCAGCCAAACTTATGAGGACAGACAAATGATAAGCTTTAGTAAGAGATGACACTAAGAAAGCACCCAGTCTGTCCTATCCACTGTGCTTAGTGCTTTCCAAGTTTTAGCTCCTTTTAAACTCCAGGAGAGGGGGTGTATCCAGGAGGTTGGTATTTTGTAGACATTTTATAGGAAAGGAAATAGAGTCTTAAAAGATTACATAATTTGTCCTTGGTGTGAGGACCTCTAACACTGCTCTTCCGGCATGGGGCCCCATTGACACCTGTGGTTTGTTTTTTCCTCTCTTTTTTTTCCCCCATAATTTTATTGAGAAACAAATAGCAATGACACAGTTTCAAACCAAATTGGTAGGACAGTTTCAATAATTAACACATTGCATACATTCTTCCTAGTGTTTAATTGCTGTACAAGATGCAGACATGATATCCTATTTCATATATTCTTCCTAGAGGTTAATTGCTGTACAAGATGCGAATATGATATCCTATTTACAAACACTATTAGAACAAATCCTTCTATTCATTAAGAGAATGTAACTATATATCTATCCTAATCATTTTGAATACACAGATACAAAATGGACATTCATTTGTACCCCCTTTTTTTGTTAAGTTCCATTATTTGAGTATTATAGGTGTGTTAACTCAGCAAAATATTCTAAAAGAGTCCAGTACTCCATAATAGTATTGGGTCTTCCACTTCACTGGCAATGTCAGAAATTGTTGACCTGAGTTCCCTACAGCAGCCCCAGTAGCCTAATGGATAAGACATTGGTCTCCTGTGTTACACCTGCAGTTCAGCGAGCCTGGGTGCTCGGCCAGAATGTGGTCTACACTCTGAAACACTCAAGGTTTGTGTGTCCCCAAATAGCTACCCCTAGGCTGAGCTGATCATGCAGGGCTTCAACAGGCTGCAGTAATGAATTAGAATACTACTCTTCAATTTCCATTTCCTTGCTGGTAGGTCAGCCTTCCTGCCTTATTTTCCAGACTACCCCAAATTCATTCGTTTTTCCATTTATTAGAATTGAAATCAGATTTGACTTTCAATTCTGTGCTTGGATTTCAGACATTGTATCAAGAACCTCCATCTCTCTTCTAAAGCATTATAGCAAATCAAGGACCCCAATGAGAGTTGGAGGTGAAGTCCCAGGGTCTGATCCCTGGGACTTAAGGGGGCCAGGAGCAGTCCCCAAAGGAACACGTGAAACCAAACCAATACTAGCTTTAAGCATTTCCACACTCCTTTCAAAACATCATTAGGAGGACTGTTTTCCACGCAACCCCAAAAGAAGCCGCCCAGTTTTGAAATCAGATTTTGCCTATGTGCGTAAGCTTGGAGAAACAGGGAATACCCATACTGGCATTCAACAGTAATGAATATGAAATAGGCCATTTTTAAAAAAGTTGTAGGAAAGTTAAAAATCCATGGTGACTGGTTTTTACATTTGCCCAGCAGCATTCCGGTGCTCTCGCTGGCATGCAGACTGGAAAAGGAAACTTTCCACCAGTCTGTCACTTGCTACTGTTTCCACTTATTTTACTGTGAGTCCAATTTTAACAGGTTTTTTTAAGTTAAAAAAAAAAGTTTGATTCCTTCTGTGTTTTCTGTTTCAGAATATTTCCCAACATGAAAACATGCTAAAAGATGGGGGGGGACTAAAAATCAGTTTTGAGTTTCTAAAATTCAGCTGTTTAACATTCAACTAATCTCTCTCTCTCTCTCTCTCTCTCTCTCTCT
>NW_004524606.1:9793516-9812511 GCF_000260255.1 Octodon degus | reverse complement strand
TCTCTCTCTCTCTCTCTCTCTCTCTCTCTCCCCCTAAGTGCTTTGGCATGGGCAGCTTCACAATCTGCAAGTAACTTTGTCTCAACTCTCCTTACTGCATTTATTAAAAAAGAGGCTTGATAGATGCATATGCTTTTCAACAGTCTGGGTCCTAAAAGAGGAAAGTCCAAGATTCTGACGACTGGTGGTGACAGGGAGCATGTGAACAAATTCGGGCTGGTCACATCTAGGTAACTCTTGAACTCCTCTTTGTTGGTGCGTACAGGTGGAGCTAGGCCAGGGTCAGAGGGCGGGGAGCACGCTCCTCACCTGTCCTCTCACGACGCACCCAGGACCTAGTGGCGCTCAGTTCTTGTTCACATGCACGAAGGAATCGCAGCAACTCCATGTGACATTTTCTTAAGACTGAACGCGGGTCTTCCTTGGCTGGAAAACGAGACAGGGAGAGCTGCCCATCTATGGGTTAAGGGGCCTCAGGCTGGCACGTGAAGCCGGGAGTTCTCATTTCCCTTTGGCATCATCCAGAGCTGCTCAGGCCGAAGAAGACTAGCAGAGATACATGTGAGGAAAATCAAAGAGGAGAGGGCCTGGAACAGATGTGAGCGTCAAGAGAAGTCGCTTTAAATGAAAGAACTAAGACTCCCACTGCTAAAAGGACAAACCCCTCCGCCGTGAGGACGCGTGTGATCGCAGGTTCTTTGTTCTCTCTACTTGCCTTTCACGTTTCTAGGGCTGGGCGGCTGGCTTTTCTATTCAGCTGTCCCACCACGAGCACAGAGCTGGTGCAGAACATGCACACGCTGTGCGCTCCGTGTGGACGTGCACAAGCGAACACATTGCTGTCGAGCGACACCCCCCCGTGCCCCCTGTGCCCGCGGCGCCTGGCACGTAGTAGGCTCTCCCGACATCTGCAGAACAAATGATCTGCAAGTTGTGGGCGGCGAGCACGTGGAGCTCTGGAAACCAGGACAGCGAAGGAGTGACTCTGAGACCACAAAAGCGACTCTGGGGCGCGCGCGGAAAGGAGGGCGGGCGACCGCGGGCAGAATGGCACGGAACGGGGCACCCTGCGGGGGGCGCTGCCTGCGCGGC
This sequence comes from Octodon degus, assembly GCF_000260255.1. Taxonomy (NCBI): domain Eukaryota; kingdom Metazoa; phylum Chordata; class Mammalia; order Rodentia; family Octodontidae; genus Octodon; species Octodon degus. The sequence goes on along the minus strand of NW_004524606.1, from coordinate 9,811,419 downwards.
TCTCGGGCTAGGCGGGGCCCCGCACGTGCGTGGCTCGGGACGGCCGGGGGTGGGCGCGCGTGTGCGCGGGGGGCGTGGGGTGTGTGCCCGCGCCGTGCCCCCGCGCGCGCTGCCGGTCGGGCGCCAGCGTGAGTCACGGCGGGACGCGCCTTTATAACCACGCAGGGCCGAGGAGCCGCCGCTGCGCCCGACTGCCTCCGTGCGCCCCGCCGTGCCCCACCAGCCCAGGGCCCTAGCAGCCCGAGACGCCGCGCTCGCCCGAGGGCGCGATGGGGAGCCCGCACTGCGTCCCGCTCCTGCTCCTGCTGCTGCTGCTGCTGCTGCTGCCGCCACTGCCGCCGCTGTGGTTCGCACCCTCGGCCGGGGACGCCGCAGTGATCACCGGGGTAAGAGCCCGGGCGCACCTGTCGGCACAGGGCGCGCACCAGGATTCGCCAGAGGGGCTCAGGACGGGGTACTGAAGGGCATGCAGAGTGATGGGGAGGGTCGCAGGAGCAGGGGACACCTGTCTGCGCCGCCCTTTGGTTCCCTTGGGAAAGAGCTATCTGCAAAACCTGCCAGTGGCTCCAGATGCCAGAGAGAAAAGGAGCAGGGACAGCCGCCGCCCGCTGCCACTTCTCCCTCCTAACCCACGACCTCGCTTCCCGGCTTCGGGCTGTTCTGTTAGGCGAAGGAAGTTTTGTGCGCACTCTTCTCAGGTACTTTTCAAGGCGCTCCAGCCACGAACCTTTCAAAACTGACGATCCCTTACTAAAATGCGAAAAGCAGGACGAATATCCCAAATCCTGCGGGTCTTAATCCCAGGTTCACGGAGTTTAACACACCCCTCCCCCTCCCGCCCCTACGTCCCCAGTAGAAACCCTTTGAAATGGCTTGGGTCAGGGCCATAAGTGCGCTTTGAAAAGCAATTGTGGGCGCTTCCTCCCGGGTTCCGGAGTTTTTCTTTCTTCCTTCAGACTCTTGAGGTCCTTCCTGTGAAAGTTTTCCTTTTCTGATCCCTGATAAAGCACCTCCAGGGCATCTATAGAGCAGGCTGCCAAGCAGACCCTCTTGAAACTTAAGACGTCTTCATCATGTTCGGAAGTAGCTCCTAGTTCACTTGTCTCCCTCTCCCAACAGTTTTCTTTGTGTGTGCGAAGGATGAGCTTACAGTACATAATGAAAAAGTCTGTTGACATCCATTATGCGAATTCTCCACGACTGGCTCATTGTTCAACTGTCTCGCTCTTTACATGTTAAAGTATACCACTTCATTAAATTCATGTATTTCATTAAATTACTTCAAGTATCAAAATGCATATTATCAGACTTAAATAAAATGGATCTACGTATTTAAAGAGACACCTACGTAAGGATTAGTTAGTACATGATTAAAAGGACCTGCCATTGTCTTGAGAAAATAAAGCTCTGTCGCCGCTGTATTAGTAGATTGATAATGTTTTGAACCCTGTGTGCTGTGACAGTATTTGATTACATCCAATACATATTTAGTTATCAACTTGTGGCACTTGCTAGATTTTTAAAATTATTTATATAACTTTGTCAAGAGTGCTTGTGGTTGAACAAAAGTTTCCAGAGGTCTTTCTAAAACATGAGAATTGTAACATGGTTGGGTCTGTTTCCCTCTTCCCCTGCTGGCACATTTGAAATGTCTCCTAATCCTCTAAGCCCAAGGTTCCTTTGCAATGTAAGTATCTTTTTGTTCCATTCACAGGAAAACGCTATTTGAATAGGTCTGCAATGGGTTAAGGATGGAGGGCGTTAGGAAACAACTGTCTAATTAAAATTATATAAACTTCAGCAATTCTTTGTAAATTCTCCAAGAACTAAAGCTTTCTGTTGCAAAATGAAATTTTATCACGTTGTATGTCTATTGAAGAGGTTTGGACCAGGTTTATTATGTAGTTGTGTATGCTGCTGTTGTTGTAACTCAGTGTTACAGAAAGAATTATTTTAAAAGCTTTCTTTAAAGCCACATAGCAATAAAATGTAGTTATGTCTCCCTGACAGAAACCATCTGGATTCACATGAAAATCTCAATGACTTATCTGGATATATGTAGGATGTTAAATATCCAAGTGATTGATTGAATTTTAAAGGATTTTGGCTGGATTTTTGATTGTCTTATAAAAGGAATTGATGGGGCTTCAGAATTCAGGGTCTTAGGCATCTGATAAAATAATATATTGGCTGAACCCTCCAGTTTAAGTATTTTGCTTTTTTTTTTTTTTAGGATACATAGGTATTTTGAAATTGATTTATATGTCCACACAGCTCTGTTAAAATTATATTGGAAAAGACTGTTAACTGGACATCTCATCCCTGGAATGCAATGGCTATGTCTGCATGTTTTCTAGCATGCAGATAAAAATTAGAAAATGAAAATGGTTTGTTTTTCTTCTATATAATCCAAACATCACAAAGCAAAATGAGTTGTGGCCACATATTTGTTTTAAATAGATGGGAAAAAAATCTAATGGAGGAAGTAAATAAACTCTCACACAATAATACTAAGAATAAGCCCATATTGTTATGTTTTGAGAAGTTATAGCTATCCCCAAGATTGAGTTCTTTGAAAGATTGGACTGTTATAGTTATTTCCAGCAAATGCACATTTAAATTTATGCCTAAATTATAGACCTTTTAGCATCTCATAAATATAGTACAGGATGCTTTTACTTTATCACTAGCAAAATAATTATTGCACATGATAGTGTTCCACTTTGTTCTAGGAAAGAAAAATAGTTCTTCAGATCCATTTTTATGCAAATAAATTTAAGCTGCATTATTTCTGTTCAGTAGGCTGGAAATTCTTCCATAGTTGATTCTTTGATTACAGGTATTTATTGGTTTTATATTGGGGGCAGGTAATTAGAATAATTACTGTCAATAATTGCAACTATTACTTAAATTTATTATATTGTGAATATTATGGGCTAGGTAGCCTGATCTTGTGATATGACATACATACACGCTGACAGTAATTTCCACTTTACAGATTATTCATCTACAGAAAGAATAGCATAAGGTGCAAGTCTTGAACTGTCCTTACACAACCACTGAAATTTCTTTCTTTTTAAGATGATGAAAATCAAGTTAGTGGTGTGAGAAGCATCAAATCTCATGAACCAAAATGCAAATATTTGAAAGGCAAAATGAGCACTTGTAAAATCTACATCAGTGCCTTTATGGGTCTAGAGTGTTTTATGCCGGATTTAGAGACCATTTAAGTCTCTTTTTAACATTAGGCCCAATATATTCTGAGTTAATAGTTATAAAAATATGTGATTCAATTTATGTAGTTCCTAATGGCCATATATAGTGTAAGATTCATTCTTCAAGTTCCAAGCCAATTCAGCCATAAAGCACTAGGAAAAGGTGATTTTGGTTTTTTTTTTTTTTAATCCTGTTTATGGTTTTCATAGTGTAGGATCTATTATGTTAGTCCACTTTTAAAAACTGGAAAAATCTATTCTGGTCAGATTTAATATAGTTATGTACAAGTAGATGAAGATTACAGTTCCTTTTGTGTATATATACATGATTATTAAAATCATAGTGTGGGGTATTTAAAAAGCATTTCTACTGCTAATTTTAGATTTTGCTAGTGTGTATCTTTCCCGCTGTCTACATTTATGTTTGTTTGTTTTATTGCAGGCCTGCGACAAGGACCTTCAGTGTGGTGGAGGCATGTGCTGCGCTGTTAGTATCTGGGTTAAGAGCATAAGAATTTGCACACCCATGGGCAAAGTGGGAGACAGCTGCCATCCGCAGACTCGGAAAGTTAGTATCCGTGTATTTGTGTTCACGGTAATTCTCTTATGCTGTGGTACCTTAAGTTCAAGCAAGGCCTGCGTGACTTGAAACGTGGGGCAGTGTCCCAGAAGTCAGGAGAGACAACAGAAAAGAACCCCTGTCACCTTTCCACTATCAATGTACTTGTGGCATTAGAAACATCTTATGAAAATAATTTCTAATGGATGAATAGGAGTAGAAACTAGGAAAAACATATCACAATTCTAATATGTTTCTTTACAGAAATCCAAGTTATATAAGTTTCTGAAAAGACTTCAGATTAGACTTTCTGATAAAACAGAAATAGAATTTGTGTTTTGTTTTTTCAGAAAATCACCGACAATGCCATTACGTTTATATCTTTTCATATTTTGTCTCTATACTAATTAGAAACATGGCTCATGATTGGAGAGATGAATTATATATAATTTTCTAATTTACTCGATTAAATAGACACCAAATCTCACAGTGACCTACGTAACCTGTTGGGAAACTAAGACAGTAATTTCCATTTTACAGATTATTCCCTGCAGAAAGAATAGCATAAGGTACAAGTCTTGAACTGTCCATACACAACCACTGAAATTTCTTTCTTTTTAAGATGATGAAAATCAAGTTAGTGGTGTGAGAAGCATCAAATCTCATGAACCAAAATGCAAATATTTGAAAGGCAAAATGAGCACTTCTAAAATCTACATCAGTGCCTTTATGGGTCTAGAGTGTTTTATGCTGGATTTAGAGACCATTTAAGTCTCTTTTTAACATTAGGCCCAATATATTCTGAGTTAATAGTTATAAAAATATGTGATTCAATTTATGTAGTTCCTAATGGCCAAATATAGTGTAAGATTACTGACATGGACTGGCCTGACTGTAGGTCTTCAGGGTTAGACAGTTTTGGACAGGGCTTTAGAGGTTGTGTCCCCAGAGTGCAGACTGGCTCAGCTGTGGGGCTAGCAGGTTTGCATTGCTCAGGAAGGGTGTGGAGGGAGGCATCAGGGAGCAGTGAAGCATGTGGGCTGCTGGGAGGTGGGCACCTGGCCCGCACACTGAAGGCTTGTGGACTGCAGTAGAGCATCAGCAGATGCCCTAGGTTGCCAGGGTGCCTTTCTCCAGCTTTCACCTCTTGGTGTATCTGTATGTGAAGCTGTGGTCCAGGGGAATTAAGATGAAGCGTAAGCTGGGCACCTGGCTGGAGGCAGAGTGCAGTCTCTCCTAGTGTTCTCTCTGCACAGGTATGCTTTGGTTGCAAATTATCAAATCCAACAGAATTCTGCCTTCTGCCTTATTTTTTCCCCATGAAACTTGGCATTTATAATTGTAACACAACTAGCTGACTTTCCTGAAACCCATAGCCCCAGGTGTCACTATGTTGCCCTTCTTAGAGGAAACATGATCAGGTAAACTCACTGTGGGCAGAGGTACAGCTATGTGAGCAGGAACAAAGATTCCAGTTGACCCAGCCCATCTGAAGACTAAATTAGCTGTTGGCTCTTCTATGTTTACTGGTGCAATGCTTCCTGTTACATTCAAACTGTTCCTCCCTGTGGTTTTACCATGCAAGACTGTGCTGCCATGTGGAAATGCACCTTTTATTCTTGGACATCTGAGGACAGGCAAGGTTCTAAAGCAAAAGTTGTCACGCTCAATTCCAAACTCCCATGAGTAGGTAGAGCTACCCCACTTGCTGCTTTTGGCATTGTTGTCAGCTCTCTCCAAATGAGTACTGGATGGGAATCCTCTTTAGCATTTTTCTGTCATTGTCTCTGACAAGTCACTCTTCCCCTTCTTCTTTGGGAATTGTGCCATTTTATAGAGTGTTAGTGTAACTTCACATGCCCTAGACATAAAGTCTAGGACTGTTTGCTTGAACAGCAAGTGAAGAGTGATACAGCTGTGGATCTCTTTTCCTGTTAATCTTAATACTCCTCCTTCTTAAGTGCTGTGATGGGCCAGATGCTCTGTATTAACTGTTGTAGTATGTACTGGCTGAATACCCACCACGAGTTTGTGGATTAGGCTTATTTTTGTCACATTTATTATATGGCCAGATTAAGCCTCAAAGGGGCCCAGGAACAAGATGAGATCCCTCAGGGATGCGCTAACCTTCCCTTCTTTCTGAAACCCCATTGTTGATATGGTTCTGTCCTTGTGCTCCCCTGCCTCTGTAAAAGGAAGTATTCTCTTAATTTGAACATTTTAAAGTCTAATCAGTGAAAAGTGGTGCATATGGACAATAGAAGCTAGATATCCACTAGGATGGGTGTGGACCAGTAGCAGCAGGAGCTGTCTGTGCCCTCTGATGGCTCTGATGAGATAAAGAAAAACCTGAATTTTATTTGTTTAAAGAAAAATTGAAGATTTTTTTTAAAAAAAGCATTAGTGATTTCCATTTTAAACCAAACCTATGACAAAGCACTATAAACATAATTTCATATATAAATCTTTTAAAAAATTTAACAACTTTTCATAAGTACAAACTATGATCAGTATAATTAAAAAGTTTCCTGAATGATGATTACAAGAAAACACTATGTGCATGACCTCATTTTTTCCTGTCACAAGTGTCAAGAGCCACTGTCCACATCGATCTCTTGGGGTAGCATTGTAGCTCTGGCTACAGGTTCAGATCAGAGAGATTTGTGAGCCAACAGTATGCTTTGGGCTACAGGTTTTCGCACTCTTAGTATTGTATGTCCTCTACCAAAGTTCTCCAAATCATAGTACCCTGCCAGCCTATAATCTAGTATCACAAGCAGGACAGTGGCGTTGATATTATCGAGATGCAAAACAGTTCCATCACCACAAGGAGCACCCCCTCTCCCCAGAAGACACTTCTGATGTTTTTCTTCCACACCTTCCCCAAATGCCTTACTGCCATCCTCACCATCTTAGGTACTCACAGCTACTCCAGGAGATATTTGCTTCGGCTACCATCGGCTTTGCGAGTAGATCTATCCCAGATGACTCTGCCCTGAAGTTTCTCTGGATGATTCTGTCTCTCTGCAGCCTTCCATGAAAGCAGAGTGGAGAATGTCCTTCCCTACTCATAACCAAGTAAAAAGTTTGACACTAATTACATGGATGAGCCCCCCTTCTTCCTGTGTAAGCAAAGTCCCCCACTCTTGGTGGGTTCAGCCTGTGTACCATTCCCCTGATAGTGCTGCATAAGCCCTGATAGTGCCCCCTGCTGGAATTCTACCTACTCATGATTTCTATCTCAAGTAGACATGCTGAGGTGGTACACTAAGAGCTGTTGACCCCCGAGGCTATTGGTACTAAGCAGCCAGAGCTGGTAACAGAGAATACAGCTAGCAGCAGAGAATGGTGAAGAGCTGCAGAGAATTACTAGAAGCTATGATCTCTAAAGGCCAGGAGATTCCCAAGGCCTGCTGGCTCTGAGCAGCATGGAAGGCTTCTAGCCCTAAGAGCTAGTGGCTACCATTCAGAGCTTAGGGGAGTTAACACTGAAATAGCTGGACTTTGCCCATTTGTGATTTCTCCACCAATTGGTCAGGAATGCTCAGCTAGTTGGTAATATTTTGGAAGCTCAGTATTGGGAATTTCCCTTTTAGAGGGCCCTAAAGAAGAGGACAGTGATGACTATGAACAGCTCAAGAACTTGCCCATTCCTGATTTACATTTTACATGTAACAAAACACCTCAAACTTGCTGGTGACAATATGGGCAAGATGTCCAAAGCCAAGCTCTTTGTCATTAGGAGCTCACAGCTATGAATGGAGGAGGGAAATTGCCACAGGTTTGAAAGGATAAGAAAGGCTATGTGGATGAAGGAATAGGTACAGACTGGATCTTGAAAAAAGAATCTGGGTTTGAATGAGAAAAGAAAAGGCATCAGTTGTAAAGAGACACACAGTGCAGTTTAATGCTTGCCAGAATGTCAGTTGAGGCAGCTCCAGAATAATGCTTAGGCAGTCTTGGTGCCCTTTGAAAAAGAATTGAAAGATAATTTACAAAGTTCCACAAAAACATAGGACTTTGTGAATGCAATCCAGGGGCCCTCCTGTGCTCAAAGGGCCTGTGCAAGCCAGGGGCTGCAGCCTCCCTGAAGTGGCAGAGACTGCATCTGTGAGTTTGGTAGTAGAGTCATACTGACCCTGCATGGTCTTGGGTGTGTGAGGACAGGGGACTAGAGATGACCATTGGTTTGTGTTCAGGGAAGAGTTTATAGCCTTTGTAAAAGGGATGGGTGACAATCATTTAACAGATATGTTCTTGAATGTCTTTTATGTGTCAGGATAAGTGCTGAATGCTCATAAATACAATAGCCTCAGACCTCTCTTCAGAGATCCTGGAGTTGGGGCATGGTGGTGATTGAGAAAAGAGAACTACGTGAGGACTCGAAACTGCAGGCACCTTGGGTTTCTAGCTGGTGGACCTCAGGCATGCTGCTTCACTCTAGAGTCAGCTGCTCCTGTGGTCTTGGGGGTGGGAAGGATCCAGCTCGCAGGCTTGGGGTGATGTTCATCCTCACTGCCCTGGGAGGGCTGCTGCAGGGCAGGTAGGGCATGGAGGCTACTTTTCCCTTCTGCTGCCTGCACAGGGTTCACCTCCTAGAGAGTGGTCACAGTGTTCTGGTGCCGTGTCAGTCAGTGAGCAGCACAAAGCCAGTGAAGAGCAGCTGCCTATCTTCCTGGTTCTGCCTTTTATCATTGACATAATGGCCCCCTGCTGGTCAGGGGCTTTTTCTCTTTGGTTCATCAGTACACCTCACTAGCTGAAATAAGGGCCAATCTGTACACAGCACTGGGCATTGTCTGTGCAGTGAGTGAATGCCGTAAACATACTCGATGGGCTCCATTTGTGGCAGTTTGCCGTACTCACTGTCTTTCACTTCAGGATCTTCTTTTTCAGGCACTGTTGCTTCTTGTCAGCTTTTCTTACTCCTGCACAATGATATATTGGGCTAGTCATTCTTTGTTGTCCTGGACATTTAGGATGTTTACAAACGCTTCTGGCCACTAGCCTCTTGACTTGAATAGTGCCCTACTTGTGACAAACCAGAATGTTTCTGGATCTGGCCAAGTGTTCCCTGTGGGCAAACTTGTCCCTGATTGAGAAGCACTTGTATATGCGGAAGTTTTAGGTGAAAGGGAAATTCTCAAGGCCTCAGAGTCAGAAGAGATTGGAAAGATCATTGGTGACTATCAGATCTCATGCTATCTCCTGTCTGTGTCAATCTAGAAGCACCCACTTCCTCAGCTATAGTCTTGGTGGCAGCAAACTAGTCAGCCCTTAGCATACTCTTTGAGTCACACAGTGACAGAACCATTCTGAGCACAGGTCTCCATTGAGCAGGTGGGCAGTATGCCTGTATAGACACTGTGTTAGGCCTTGGGCAGCCGTTGTGTGTCAGCAGAGACACTGAGGTAGCTCAGGTATTTCTTGCTATTCCCATTGACCACACCAAACCCTGCCTTCCTGTTACTTCCCTTTCTTCCCTTTGCGCTTATTGATCTCAATCATCTCCCTGACCCTTCCAGAACCATTTTGGAAATGGAAGGCAGGAACGAAGAAAGAGGAAGAGAAGAAAAAGGAAAAAGGAGGTAAGAAGACTGCAAGCGTGGTACCACTAAAAGATATACCCCAATCATTGGCTTTGATTTGATTGGACTACCACAGAGTTGGGTCTACCCTGTGGGTTTCACACAAAAGTAAGGTTAGAATGGTTCTGCCACTGTCTGAAGATGGCCTTTTTATGTAAGATCTCTTTTTAAGGCATCTGCAAGATGATCTCAGATTTTCTCTTAAGCACAGATAATTGCTTTGGGGCAGTCTCTATTAGTGGACTAGAACAGGAAATACATCAAACTGACACCAAATGCAGCATTTTGCATTTGATCAAAGGAAGAATATATTTCTCTTCTGTGAAAGGATTCCTGACATGTGGGTCTCTGGAGCTGGCCTTTTTCGTGTTACCCTGAATCAGCACTGTTTGCCATCTTCTTTCACTGATTGTCGCTGTCTCCAGGCCTGGGGTTACACTTCATCGACATAGTTTGTAAGATTGGCAGATCCTCAAAAAGGCCCTAATTCTAGGAAAATGATTTCAGCTCACTTTACTCTTGAAGCATGCAGACTTTTGAGTGTACTCCACTTGCCATTGCCACAAGCAGCCACTGTGGAGGTCACTGGTGGGCCCTCCTCATCCAGCCTCCCTGATGACTTGGGCCCAGCTTTTAGGAGACTTGTACAGTGAAATAAGACTGCTCCTGATGGGTCAGGGCCTGTGGAGTTCCACTTCTGTGAACTTAACTCCTTCTACAGTGTTCCTTTAAAAAAATTTCCCCAGAGGCTGGGGAGATGGCTCAGTGGAATAAGCACTTCCTGGCAAGTGCAAGGGTCTGAGTTCAATCCCTGGTTCCTAAAAAAAAAAGTACCTAGCCAGGTATGGTGGCGCACTGCTGCAATCCCAGCACCCAGGAGGCTGAGGCAGGAGGATGGAAGTGAGTTTGAGGCTATTCTGGGCTACGTAGTGAGTTAAAGCTAGCCTGAACTCCATATTGAGACTCTTTCTTAAAAAAAAAAAATATTCCCTGCATTTTGACACCCAGTATCTGTGTGCATATATGTGAACTTATAGATTATTTATTTATTGTGAATTTCTATTTACTTATTGTACTTATTGTATAAATGTGGATATGCCAAGTCTTGGGCTGTTCCTATGAAACTTCAGTAGCTGGAAGCTATAAAGAAAAATAATGTGAGGAGAAGTAAAAGGCAGAAAATGTGTGCTCTCCAGTCCACTGCCTGCCAAGCTTCCAGATCTAGATATCACGACCTTGGACAGTTTGTGCCTCAGTCTCTCATCTGTAAAATAGGGACAGTGAAACCACTTGCCATCTGAAAAAGATGACACAGGAAAAGTTCTGTGTACAATGCCTAGCACATAAACAGAGTTATTCCTATAAAGTTGCTTTGTTTTGTTCCTCAGCTTTACCTGGTCTGACTCAGTTTTCTTTTTTCTTTAGGTTCCATATTTTGGGCGCAGAATGCATCATACGTGTCCTTGTATGCCAGGCTTGGCCTGCCTACGGACTTCATTTAAGCAGTTTATTTGTTTAGCCCGGAAGTAATCACTTCCGAGTAGAAACCTTCAGTGTGAACAGCCACATGATATCTGTAAAGTCTTAACTTGTGATTGTGCCAGACGGGAATACGCCAGAAAGAAAGACTCTTGCTTTCTCCACTTTCCAAGTGACATTTTTGTCTTTGATTTTTAAATGCTGTTTTCCTATTGAAAGGGAATTTTAATTTTGGATGGAAATATAAAGTACAAAGCAGTACGGAACTGGTTCTCATTTCCTTGTTTGTATTTTGGGTTGGTTTGGTTTTTTGTAATGCCAGTAACTCACCCACTTTCACAAAAGTCAGGAAAATAAGAACTGACATTTTGTTACAGAGACATTTTTTTTTTGTCCAGCACCTTCTGTCCCTGCCCCATGGCCTTGTGTCTCTTGTCTCTTAGTCCTCAAAGAATTGTAAAACCTTCACTCTTTCTATTTGACTTCCTGCATTTAAGAAATGAAACATTTAACATTTAAGAAAGGAAAGTCTAGAGCCTGTAGTTTGCTGGGAGAATCGCTCGTTCAAACTGACCTCTCTGCCTGACACTTAACAATGACAAGAGGCTGTAGTTGAACTGGGTACTCCTGGCCCCTGCCCTACAAGGCAGGTTGAAAGAGCTTCTAGAATTTTCCTTCATTTGTCTAGTCCAGTGGATTTCAATTCTGCTGTTAGGTGCGAGGACAGAAGGGATAAAAATTCAAATTATCTTAGTCTAGATTTCTAGATTTAAAGTTTTATTTAAATGAAAGACATCTTTTCCAGTACAATATTTTCTTTTTCTTCTCTTTTTTAATGAGGCTTGCTTTAAATTCTCCTGTTAGAGATGGTCTAAAAAATGCCACTTGAGGAAATATTGAGTTTAATCTGGCATAACACTAGTCATCATTTTTAAATCAATATTAAGTTATAATTTAAGCTTTATTTGTAACCTAAAGGTCTAACATAATGGATTGCCTGATATCTTGCCATTTGTACCTGTATCATTATTGCTATGTAAAAATTCTGTATCAGAATAATGACAGTACTGTATATCATTTGATTTATTTTAATATTATATCCTTATTTTTGTCATGGTTGTCATCAGTTTTTATTACAAGCAGATTTCTATATAGGCCACATCCAAAAAGGGATGAAGACTGCAAAGTCAGTAAAATAGGCCTAGCACTATGCGCATTTCTGTGTTCCAGTCCGAAAAGTTGTGTTTACCTGAATTTTAAGGTAATCTAAAAGAAATAAACAATGTGTACATCAATGGAGTTTGGAGCGTGAAAGAAAATGATGACATGTAGAAGTGCCTGCAGCCAGGAGTGCACCGCTGCCCTTTCACTGTATTGGCAGAGCAGACCGTGAGGGGGCTTGTCATGCAAGAGGAGACAAGGGGCTAGGTGCTAATCAGATAGCAATGCCGATATAGACTGGCCTTGAAACCCCACCAAGTATTGTAAACTCGCTTAACATCACAGATAAACAACATATGAAATGAGTTTAACTGCCTAAACTTGGGCCATGCTAACCCACCAACTGTTCCTCCCAAAAAAAAAAAAAAAAAAAAATCCATTTATAGTTATTTACCCAGTCAGGGTTTATTGTTGCCTGTTGTGTGGGCTTTTCCCCCTGGCTAACATGTCCTATAAATGTATAGAATCTTGCTGCACTAATTACCATAGTTGGTCAGAGAAGTAGTCTTTTTTATTTAGTTTAGTTTGTGTTTAAGAAACATTCCTCCCCATGTTTGTTGAAAAAGCTTGACTTCAGCAAGTGGAATTATGGGTAAATGAGCAGGCACTCCAGCAGTGCCACTAAATTTGTTTTCACATAAGACATACTTTTCATTAGTGGCGAGAACTTATTTGAGTCAATCATCCATTTCCTCCAAAGTTGAAAACATAACCAACTCATACACAGTTTTGCCTTTACATACATATACCAATTAAAATTTTTTAAAAACAGTACCTCAGTGGGTAGTCTGTGTGCAAAGCCAAAGCCAAGAGAACGGACGTGCAGTCTGTGTGGAAAATTAAGAACTGTGCTGGCTGGCTCAGCGCCCCCAACTGCGAGCAGAGTTTTGTCATTTGCTATCTCCCCACTTGGTTACTGTTCCTACTATTTTTAGTATCTCCTTCTATTTGGAGATAAGTTTTTAATTTGCTATCATAATGACATCTTTTAAGTAATTGTTTAAAAAATCATATAAAGTTCTTAGAGGGTTTTTTTAAAAATGATTTTATGCAAACTATGCAAAGCCTACGAGGGCTGTGGAACTGTTTCTCCCAGTTCCTAGGATGTGCCTGCATCAGCGTTGGGGCTTCATAAGCCATTTTCCACAAGGTATGGCAAGGAGGATTTCCCACAAGAAACATGAAGTCCCCAGCAGATTTTGATTAAAACATCGTGCATGAATTCCACTGACCGCAAGATAGACGTAGGCCTTGTGCCAGCTACTAATGATCACTCAAGTGGACCTCTGGATTTCTTTGCCAACACTAGCTTTCATGTAAACTGTCATTTCTAACTTTTTTCATTTTATTAAAAACATTTTTTGCCATAGAAAAGTTTATACCCAAACCCTTCAGTCTAACTGAAGACCTTCATCCTTCCTAGCATGGGGCCACGGGGCTCGTCAGTAGAACCTACAAAGCCAGTCCAGCAATAGGATAGATCGCAGATCTGAACTGGTTTTCCTCCTTACTTGCTCTGATATTGGAAATCCTAACCCATTCTTTTCCAGCTTTGTTTTACAAGTGGCAAAGTTGGGGACTATTTTAGTTTTAAAACAGGACATTCTTGATGTCTAGTGAAGATCACCTTAAGCCTTGCTTCATGATTTCTTTTCATCTTGCCATGTATTTCAGATAATACCCTCAGAATTGGACTCAGTGTCTGATATCTCTCCCTAACTTATTAATTCTTATTACTCCTTTTTGCATTGAAGAGAATTATGCTGATTCCAACATTTTTAAAAGTTTTAATTGGCAAATAAAAATTGTATATATTTATGGTATACAAAATGATGTTTTGAAATGTGTATACATTGTGGAATGGCCAAGTATAGCTAATTAGCATATGCATTACATCACCTACTTGTGTTTTGTTGTGAGAACACTTAACATCTGTTCTCAGTGATTTTCAAGTATATAATATTAACTATTGTCACCATGTTGTAAAACAGATCTACAAATCTCTCTTTCAGCATTTTTTAATATATTCTAGAGATGACAGTCTCTAATAGTATGAACTTTAAGTGAACTTTATTATCCTCTATGAAAATATATGTCAGATTTTTCAGAGTCAGAGATGCCATTAACATGCTTTTCTCATTGCATTTCTTCATCATCCAACAGGCTCAGAGATTCCAGTTCGACTTGCCTGGGGCGCTAGGTGTTGAGGTTGTTTGTAAAGCTTCCTCGTTAGTTCTAAAATACACCCATAGTCAAGAACCATTAAACAAAAATAAAGGATTTCATTTTTATGGAAAGGTGCCTGATAACTGTGACACTATTTGATGAGATACCTTTCTAGTTAAATTAGAAACTATGGTGGCATGCCTGTAATCCCAGCACTCAGGAGGCTGAGGCAGGAGGATTACTGCAAGTTCAAAGCCAGCCTGGGCTTCAAGGTAGTTCAAGGTCACCTGAACTGCGGAGCAAGACCTTGTTTCAAAGTAACAAAAATAAATTTATAAACTTTTTTAAAAAGTGCAAGCAGTTGCTAAATGTCTTAGTGTTTTCACACCACCCTCACTAGTTCCTGTGGTCCTCGGTGTAAGTTATTTTCTGTTATTCCAGAGGGAAGCTCACAGACTGCAGAGGTGCAGTGGCAGTTAGTGTAGTGCTCTGAAGAGTCTGCCTCCCTCCCTCCCAGAGCTAGGTTAGGGATGCAGGCCTGGGCCCCGCACAGCTGGCCCCTGGCTTTCCTGTGAGCCCTCAGCCCTCTTGGCTTTCCTGTGCTTCTCAGGGACGCCTTTCAGATGACTCAGCCTCTGAAATCCCCCATAGATATTCCCTCCTCTTGCTCTATTCTCTGGTAACTCAGGGTTTCATCTTCTTCTAATGGTCTCTTAAATAGCTGAAGTCCAGTGTTGGGCCACACAGTAACTGAACAAATCAGACTAGGAAGCATTTCAATAAAACACGTTCACCAAAGATGAAATGCAAAAACTTAGGAAATGTGGTGGTACCAGGTGAGAAAATGCACAGGTTAATCTCTGTGCCGATGTACACCTGTGTGCACCTTGTGCCCACCTCAGATTGTGATCGTGACATCTGGAATACTGCCCACGCCGTTGTGCCAGCAGGGTGCAGGGACGGCCTGCTTGTAGAGATGACGTTGTGGTGAACGTTCCCAGGCACCCTCTCACGTTTGCCCAGGGTTTCTTAACCTCAACACCGCTCACCCCGGTATCATGAAAGATGCTGACATGCACTGGAGGATGCTTAGCAGCACCCCTGGCCATTGCTCACTGGACACCAGTCACATCCCTCGTTGTGACACCAGTATCTTTTAGACATTGCAGATATTTTCTGGAAGCTGCAGTGAGGATAAATTGTCCCCTTTAAGAACCACTGGTTTGGGCTAAAGCTGTTTTGTGTCTGATTGACATTACTTGGTGATATATTTTTATTTCATACTCTAAAGGTAAAATAATATTTTAAAAGTTAAAAGTTATTGTTTTCTGCAAAAACAATAAAAATGAAATATTTTGCATCCAAAGTAGTGAAAAAGTAAGCATGTGACACGACTCACATATTCCATCAAAGAAATGGCAGTTTGAGGACAGCTCTCTTGTTGGCTGCATTTTAAGAAATAAATTTGTATAAGCTCTTCCTTAAAGCTTAAGGTAAGGGGTGCAAATAAAATAATTTCAATTATAGATTAATAATTTCAGATATTTAGATTGTATTTTGAAGTAAATTTCCATATTGTTTAAATCCAAGTTTCTATCATCTTAATTAAAATGGAAGATATGGTAGAAAGATTTTTTAATTGAAAAACTTAAAAGCTTTAGAGCTAGTGAAATGGCTCAGTAGTCTAAAGCACCTACTTAGAACAAGCTAAGCTAAACAAAGCACAGGGACTGCGGTTCAATCCCCCAGCACCACATGCCAGCCAGCCCCGCCCCCTGGTGGGCTGAACTGGCCACACACACACAAAATAAATAAAAATAAATAAATAAATAAATAAAACTTAAAAGCTTTAGAAGAAAAATTGGGGATAACTGCATTTTGTTATATTTGAGGGCCAGCCAAATAGCTCAGCAGATTAAAGCACCTGCTTAGGCAGACACAGTCTGGGAGTTCAATTCCCAGGCCTGCCACACGGGCTCTGCCTCCAGGGCACACTGCGATGGCAATTGAGACTGGGCATTGTGGTACACACTTGTAATCTTGGCACTGCAGAGGCTGTAAACAGGAAGATCACTGCTAGTCCAATCTATGCAGTGAGACCCTGTACACCCTGTACACCCTGTACACCCTGTCCTAAATAAAATTTTTAAAAAGTTGTATTTGAATTTATAAATTGAGAAAATTTGAGAAATTTTATAAATTGAGTTTCCTTGTAGATAAGATTAAGGTTGGCATGACTATATCTGGCTCATTCTTAAAAATAAATAATGCAGGGCTGGGGAGATAGCTCAATGGTCTAAGCACCTGCCTGGCAAGCACAAGGACCTACGTTTGATCCCCGGTACCACATGCTGTGCTGGTCACCAAAACCAAGTGTAGTGGTGCACACCTGTAATGCCAGCACTGGGGAGGCTGAGACAGGAGGATCACTAAGAATCTGAGCTGCACAGTGGGACCCTTACCAAATAAATAAATAAATTTATTTTTAATAAAGAAAAGATACAAAACTTTTTACCATGGACATTGTAAACATAAACTTTAAAAAAAAAAAAAAAACTCATGGGATACAAGCATCTGCCTGGCAAGTGCAGGGTCCTGAGTTCAATCCCCGGTATTCAAAAAAAAAAAAAAAAAATCATGGACAGGAGTCTTGAGCACCCACCGTCCAGTGCCTCCTCTCACTACCATCTCAGTGACCCCTATGCTACCTCTCTGCCCTCCCCAGTGCCATCTCTACCATCTCTGTATTGTCTTGAACCACATCAACTTAGCACCTTCTTAACAAAGTCTGCTAGTCCTTCTCCATGTGAGTCCATTTTCCACTGCTATGACAAATCTCAGAGACTACCATTATGGAGGTCAAACGTTCGAGCAGTCAGCATGGCACAGGCTCTGATGAGGCCCCCTGGCTCTGTCACCTCATGGCTGATGATACAAAGGCAAGAAGGAGAAGAGTTGTCACACAATGAGACAGGAAGACAGAGCCTTACTCTTTTATAACAACCCTCTGGTTAAAGCTAACTTTCATTTTTCTATGCAGGGCTCACTCCTAGTCACCTAAGTATTTCCCATCATGCTCCACGTCTTAGAGGTTCTACACTACCTTCCAACACTGCCCACACACTCCCAGGATATGAACTCCTGGGGCCCAATCCTAGCCAACCAACAGCATTATTCCATATGGGAAAGACAGGCATGTGCTTGAGTGTTATCAATACTGTTGTCTTGGTTCCTCTTTGTGGTGGCTGTCTGCCGCTATGTCCAGGTGTGGCCAAATTCATTTTACTAATCAGCCTATATTCCTAAACATGTACCCTACAAATCTCAAGCTGGAGTTCTGAAAGAAGAAACAAAATATTTCTGGCTCCAACTGTGTGTATGAATGAATACTTGCTCCTGTATCATAGGAGAATCACTAAGGTACTTTTAAAAGACAGTACTTTTTTCTCAGCCCAGGAGACTTAGAATATCATGAACTACAATGCTGTGATTTGTTTATAGGGATTAAATGATGCCCAACCTTAGAAAAGTTGGACTGGAAATCCCCTTTAAACCAGATATTCCTCTACTGGGAATTTTCCTGGAGGATCTGAAAACATCATATCATAGGGATATATGTGTGCCTATGTTTATAGCAGCACAATTTGTGATAGCCAAATCTTGGAAACAACCAAG
>NW_004524606.1:9781952-9792936 GCF_000260255.1 Octodon degus | reverse complement strand
TCATACAGGAAGAAGATGGAGAGAGAGAAGGAAAGGGATTGCAAAAGGGAATTAAAAGATGTCATGTATAAGTACTAACAAAAATAACACTAAAACTCCATAAATAAATATAAATAGTAAAGATGTACTGTAACTTCTTTGTTCTGTTATTTTAGTAAGTCAGAAACTTAGCTGCAACTCTACAAGTGAA
Source organism: Octodon degus (assembly GCF_000260255.1). Taxonomy (NCBI): domain Eukaryota; kingdom Metazoa; phylum Chordata; class Mammalia; order Rodentia; family Octodontidae; genus Octodon; species Octodon degus. The sequence continues at coordinate 9,792,746 of NW_004524606.1, read as the reverse complement.
GTGTATTATTTCTTTTAGGTTACAGGGGGCCCATTTTTTAGCACTCCAATCTAATAGACTCGTAGTGGCCTCCCTAAGCACCTAGCTATAGACAAAGTGAATTAGGCAATAGGGAAAACCCAGCTCATTAGGATCCAATGTGCTGTATTCAGAATTAAATTAAAGAGTCTCACCTCATCAAACTCAAGGATTCGCCATAGCATAGATACTTGCGGACAAAGGCCCTTGTTGCACCGCAGAAGGTGGCCCTTTCTTGTAAGTTCTAAATGTGCCCAACCTCACCTCCTTCTTTGATGTTTCCGGTCAATTCACAAGGTCGTCCGAGTTTTCCAAAGGTTACACTGCAGAGTTTTATATGGGTATCTTGGGACAAAGCTGCTCAATATATTTCAACTTAATTCTTACCACGTTTCATTCTAGTGCTTCTCCAAGTGTACCTTTGTGCTTAGACTGTAAAACAAGGAAAGCGATGGCAGAGCTAAGAAAACAGAAGAAGTGAATCAGAGCGTAGATAGGGACGTTAAATTAGAGCTAGTCCAGTGCTCCACTTAGGTTTGGAAATGAATTCACATCATCGCAATCCTCAAAAGTGGGTAACTAATCATAAAAAGTAATAATTAACAATGAACTTAAAAAGGAAAATGACTATTTGGAGTTTTCAAGTGAGTTTATGAAACCAAAAAGCTCAGGATAGATATATAGTTACATTCTCTTAATGAATATAGGGAGTTGTTCTAAAGGTGTTTGTAAATAAAATATCAAGTCCGCATCTTTTACAGCAATTAACCACTAGGAAGAATGTATGCAGTGTGTTATTTATGGAAACTGTCGTACCAATTTGGTTTGAAACTGTCTCATTGCTGTTTGTTTCTCAATAAAATTATGGAAAAAAATAAAAAAAATTAAAAAACCCACAAAATAAAATGTTGCCCAAAACTACTAGTGCTTTGCATAGCAAATGTTAATTTTTCTTCATCAATTTTCTTGTATTTGGCAAGGAGAGAAGAGGTCCTTGAATGGAAGACAAGACTGCAGGCTGTAGGTGCTTTTCACAGTTGGCTTATTCTCCTCTTCATTCCTTCATCCTCGTGTGCTCTCTCCTCACCTCCACCCACTTCTCCCTCTACCTTTGCTTCATTCTTCCTCTCTGTGGTTTTAGTTCAGCACACAGCCCCTGCTGAGACAGCCAGACACTGCATTGAACAGCTGCCTAGCTGTTTGGCAGTGAGACTTAAATTCTTAGTGATGGAATGTAAACAGAAGTGATCTATCTAATTTACTTAAAAGAAAATTACACTCCACTTCCTTTCCAGTGAGGAGATGGGGCCATGAATTGGGCTTTGGATACAGACAGTGAAGAGCTTTGGAGAAGAGAGTTGACATGACAGCCCGGGTCCCTAGATGACCTCCAGAAACTGTCACTCTCAGGCAGGAAGAAACAAAAAGCCACTCTTGCTTTGGACCTCCTTGCAAAGTGTTTCCACATTTACCATAATCAGTAAAAGAAACAATTCATATAGAAGTTTATCATTTTGTTAATTTTCTGCTTTATTTTGTTGTTTACTTTTTTAAAAAAGAAAAAAGTCCTTGTCATCTATTTTTGTGTCTGCTCTGCAGAGGGTAGGATCAATCTACCACCAATTCAAAATTGCTTTGGATGTTGGGATGGGCAACAGGACAAACTCCAGGGGGATGTGCTAGGATTTAATGGGATTTTGTGGTGATATCCAAGAAAAATGTTGGCCCAGGTGGTAGTAGCAAGTTCATAAGATTAGTTTTAGCTGTTTTTGTGGTCCCTGCTGGAGTCAGCTAGCTCTGGGGCAGGGGCAAAGAAGAGGGAGGAGGGCTGCTAGTACCTAAATGTCAGAAAGGTGTTTCCCTGTTATAATAGTCCTGAAATGATACCAAAACAAGAACCGGATGGCCAAACAGGTAGGATTTTCAGGATCAGTTAAACTTTTGAGATGTGATTAAAATATAGTGAATGCTTAAATTTTAATAAATTATCACAGTAAAAGACAGGTTGCCATTAATTCCCCTGAAAATATTCTCCTTTGCCTTGAACATACTGCTCCTACTGCCACTTTCTGAAGCAGTCTTAAAGTCCTTTTTAAGTGTCTTTACGAGGTATTATCAAAAACAGGGTGACTACCACTACCATGTGCTATGTAACATAAAGCCAGGTTTGTAAAAAACATTATAGTACATCCTCATTCATGTTAGTCCCTGGATCTGGCACAGTTCAACTTCTGCTTCTTCCCACAGTCAAAATGATCATGAAAGGTAAATGTTTTGGATTGATTGAGGACGTTGGAACAGCTACACATATACAACTAAAGATGCAAAAGAGGACTTCCAGAACTGCTTTGGAAAACGGCAAGAATGAGGGGATAAGTATGTTGTAAGAGGGATTAATGGCATTTTATAATATAATCACTGTATTTTTTTCTATCACGCCTTGTACTTACACATTTTGCTTGTGGCAGCATCCATACTCCAAACACCAAGGAAAGTACTGTGTCTACCTTCATGTCCAAACTCTGAAAGATGTCTCCTACATGGACTAAGAGAAGCCACTGAGACCCACTACAACTACGAACTTCATATGGTATTTAAATGAATCAGCCTTGCTAAAACCTGTTTAAAAGCAAAAGGAATAAACTTTGAATGACAAACTTTCAGCGAATAATAGTAGTGAAAGTAATGTGCCATTAACAGAAGACTAATTGTGGCTTTGTATAATTGTGTTCCTTTCAATAGAAACAGGTTATTAAATACATAACTAAAGGTATTTAACTCTAATATCTTTATAAAACTTATAAAGTAACCTACAAATGTTTTTTAAAAATCCTTTGTCAGACCACATGTCACCATACTCATAAAGAATTAGAATAATTATGCAAATCTAGTTCTAGAAATAGCTCTTGTTATCCCATAATTCCTCAAGATTGATATGCAAATTAAGCTGATCATGACTGTGAATGTTAAGCATTACACACTGTACGCTCATGCTGTCCGTGTTGCTGCAGGATGCATGCCTGTGGTGGGTGCTCTTCTTCCACATTCCACCTAGCGCGTTGCCAGGCACATGATTCAATGTTCAGGGAATATATGAGAAATAAAAAGGGGGCAAATGCATGCGGTAATAAAAAAGACAAGGACCTTTTCATTGCATTGCATATTTTAAATTTACTGATTCCTGTAGAATTTTTTAATGAGAATGTTAGGTTGGCACTGCAACCTAAAGACTTTTCAAGGCCCTTTCAAGTCACAGAACATCTGTATCTTCAAGAAGATAAAATCGCTTAGTGTTCTCTCCGAGCTCCGACCAAGAACAAGTGCGTGCCTCTCAGATATCATTTCTTGGCAGAAAATACGATCTCCATACTGAGGCGTGACAACACAGACTGGCGTAATTCAGGTAATAGAGATGTACAAGGAAGATGTTAAATTTCAGTTTTACAACAGTTTACATGTGCTCCACCTGTCGTAGGCTGGCTGCTTAAAACTTAAACTTTAAGTGACTAAATTATTCCTCTTAGAAGCCAAATTGTAATAGCTTTAATTTACCTGTCACCTTAATGTTACTGAGAAATAAGGTTGCTGCGGGTGTGCCTTCACATTGCAACTTAAAAGTGTTTGGATGAGTTCTCTGTGACTTGTAAGCTTTAGGCTTTCTGATATAAATTTCAAGCTGTTTATTTCTCAGGATATAGGCTTGGCCAGATACCTGCTAAACCTCTCTTCTTCCTGCCTCCTTTTCTTTAAACTAAAGTGCAGAATGTGTTTCTCTGGTAGCATGGATCTGCCATCCCCCTGTCCTTTGGGAGCTGGGTGGAGCAGTGCCTCAAGAGTTACCTGTTTGGCTTCTGTTTGGTTCTGCCAGTACTAATCAGCAGTTTTCCAGGGCTCTGCTCACAGCAAGAGTTTATGTAACTCCCTCTGTTAAAATGATCATGCTCCTTACTAGCACTTGAACATTTGGATAGAATTGGGACAGAGCACTTTGAAGGGAGAAGTATGTAGTCTTATTTCACTTAGAAAAATATATTTTTAAAACCAATTCCAAAGTGAGTAGAAACCAGAGGAATCAGAAAAAAAGTGGGAGAACCCAGGAGGAGAAGGAGATGGAACTGGGTCAATTATGGTTCCAGTCCTCTGGTTTTTCCTTTCCCCTCAATTGGGTAACCAATGAAATAATGTTCAGGGCTCTTTCCAGACAGTTCATTTTGATGTCTGATCTCGTTATCCCTCACACTGCATCGCATCCTCTCCTGGCATCTGCTTTGCTGTGCCTTGCTTTATGGTTCTGGGTTCTTTCTTTGCCAAGTTCCCCCAATTAGCTGGCTGACATGTTGGCAAGAAAGCCGTAACTCCTCTCCCTGTGTCCTTCCATGCCGTCCCTTGCAGCTGCTCTTGCTGGGATCCACTGGTCCAGTGGATCCTTTCAGGTAGTTTTCCAAGGTCCTATAATTAGATTTCTAACATAAAAGAGTTTAATTATATTCTGATTGGAAAGGTATTATAAAGTGTAGTTTCCATGGAACTGGTCTGTGAATAAATGGTAAGTAATGTCAAATTATTTTTCTAGAGTCAGGACAATTAGCAGCAGGCAGAACAATCTGAGAGTTAGAACATGTGGATTAAGAGTTTAATTATTTTACATTTGTGAATACAGTTCCAGGATGAAGAGTGTGTTGATCAAAGGCATGAGGGAGGGAATAAGGTTGGCTTACATAGTGTTGCAGTTACTCGTCCCTTAGAATGCCAAGCTTCCTTAATGTTCATGGCAGAAATAAAAGTAGGATTTAATTCAAAACTGACAGCCTAGAGAAATGAGGTGGGTTCTCCAGTTAGAGATCCAGCATATTGGAATAGGTACCTGACCTTTTTCTGTTCTGTTATCTTCACTATAATGACAGTGTTTGTCTTAATGGTTTTAAGAGAGCTGCCATGGCTCCAGGTAGTACACTTTCACTAAAGGAATCTTAAAGGAAACAAAGAAGGGGGAAGAGAGTTCCTCACGGACTGAGTTAGAGCCCAGAAGTTTTGTCCCAATTGATAAAAAAAACAGAAAAACTCTTTAGACTCAGATCAAGGGTTTTGTTTCATTCTTTTACTTCTCCGTACTCCTACAGTCAAAGGGTACTGGTACAGGGCGAGGTGCAAGCCCACAGGGTGAAATGTCTGCCAGGTGAAAGCAGTACAGTATTTTGGGTCAGCTGCTTTTACATTTATTATTCACTACTGAGGATGAGCCCTTCAGACCTTCACACTGGACACACACACACACACACACACACACACAGGTTTAATTTTGACACAGAGTCTCACTAAATCCCTAAGTTGCCTAGGCTGAGCTCTACCTTGTAATGCACTTGCCTCAGCCTCCCACTGCTGGGATTATAGGTGTATGCTACCACACTCTATCATCAGCCTCATTTTATAACCCCAGAGGCCTCCAAGCACACGATGTAAAATGCTGGGAAGGCACTCAGCCACTCATGATGCTCAGATGACTGAGTCAGAGGCCTTGAAACTTACATGGTCAGAGCTGGTATAAGCCCTTCCATGTTTGGAGAAGCCAGAGTCCACCCTTTACGTCCAGTTCCCTTTTTGTGTCAGAATTTAACATGCAGGGAGCTGGGAAGATAGCTCAGAAGAATAAGTGCTTGCTTAGCAAGCACAAGGGCCTGAGTTCAATCCCTGGTTCAAAAAAAAAAAAACAAAAAAAAAAAAAACATGCAGTCGGGAAGATCAACAACTTTGGACATAAGGAACAATATGTTTTTAAAAAAGCATGTTTTGGTGACACAGAGTAGTCTCTTCAGGGCACTGCCAGCAACTTGGAGTGGGCAAAGTACAAAGGCCTATAATTCCAGCACTCTGGGAGGATCTCAAGCTTGAGGCCACCCTGGCAACTTACTAACTTAGCAAGACCTTCTCTCAAAATAAAAAAACAAGGGCTGGGGAATGTAGTTCAGTGGAGAAGCCCTGGGTTTAAGCCCTAGTACCACCATGACCACCACAACACAAAAGCAACAACAAACACCAACAAAATAAAAAGAAATCCGCATCTTGTACAGCAATTAACCACTAGGAAGAATGTATGCAATGCAATGTGTTAATTATTGAAACTGTCCTACCAATTTGATTTGGAATTGTCTCATTGCTATTTATCAATAAAATTATGGAAAAACATAAAAAAATAAAAACTGGGTTGGGCCTTCCTAAAAAAAATAAATAAAAAGAGAGGGAGGAAGAGAAGCAAGGAGAGGAAGAAAAGGAAAGGAAAAAAATAAAAGCCAACATGATAAAGTTGAGATTTGGTAAGGCTAAATAATAGAAATTACTTATCACTATTGGTTTGTAATATGCTTCTCCCTTTTGCTTACAGTATTTTTAAAAACTAAACATTTTAGGTGTAAATTTAAATAGACTCACTCTTTCTACAAAATTATTTGATGTAAAATATATCCAAAGACCTGAAAATGTTCATTTTGAACCCAACAGTCCCATGCTAAGACACACAGATGAAGATGTATACGCAAACATGGTGACAACTTGTTTATCTCATGGGGGTGGAATGTTGTGCTAACTGAACTTCCCAAATATGCAAGCAAGTCATTTGAGGGAATCATTCCCCAACTATGCCCTACCTGACCTGGCACAATAACCAGAGTAACCACGACAAAGCTATCCTGTCCTTGATTTGCAATAAATGCAATTAACAACCAAAGTCTATTTTAATAGAATTTTTGATCCAAAAAGCTGGCCCTAACCCTTCTCCCTTCTGTTCCACTACCACATTCTCCCACATAGCTTGTTTATTTTCCTCCCTTAGTTCTGTTTTTGTTACAGCTGGCTGTTATTTCTTGCTACTCTTGCCAGAGTTCCTGTCTTCTATCCAATGAAAAAATTGTGTAAAATAAGAACTTAAAGGCACTGAAAAAAAACCTGGAGATTTGACTCCAGCAGTTTGAAGAATGTGCTGGATTCCCCCGTAAAGACATCTTAATAAGTCTCTCTGCACTAACTTGGTGCCCCAACACACACCTATAATGCCAGCTACTCAGGAAGCTGAAGCAGGAGGATCACAACTTCAGGCAGCCTGAACAACTTAGCAAAATGCTGTATATCAAGAAGTGGGTGCCAGTGTAGCTCACTGATCAAAGTGCCCTTGGGTTCAATCCTTAGTATTGAAAAAAAATTCTCTGGATAGTGTTAGGGTTTAATTAATTCTCATGAATTAGAAAACTCAAGAATTTCTGGTTTCTGAATTGTGCTATCAAAAATGTCCTATTAACTGAAAGCCACCTAGGATCAACAAGTCGCCTCAAGGGCAGTGGGACTACTCTGCAAGGCTGGAGTGACTCAGGGTTTTCCATGATGAGCTTGTTCCTTTGACACATCTGCTGCTAAATATCCTATCACTTGAACTGGTGACTTGTGTTTTGAACAGGGATCTCTTGGCTGGGCAGAGGGTTTAGATGAGCAGAGATTTTCTTCCTGGTCTAACCTGTGTTGGGCTGGTTGAGACGTCTGATGATTGGGCCGGGATGATAGATTTATGACGAAGGAAGATAGAAGGTAGCTTCATATATTTTCCAAATTAGAGGCTGTCTTTACAGACTGATTAACCTTCACAGACAATAAAACAATGCTGCTGACTTATTAAAAATAAGCTGGTCACATCCCCTTACTACTTACCATCCTTGGATGTTTCAATAGCCTACACCATACTCACAAGAAGTTTATGAACTGCATCCACTTTCAATTATTTTATCAAAATGATAGCTTTGCTCATTTTTTAAAAAAATGTATTTGGTACAGGGTCTTACCACACAGGTCAGACTCAGTGATCCTTCTGTTTTCAGCCTCTCTAGCACTGGGATTACAGGCATGCCCCCCACACCCCATTGGTGGCAGGCTCAGTGCACCTGGGGGCGGGGCCAGCACGGCATCATAGTAGGAATCAAACCCTGGTCCCTGAGCTTGCCTAAGCAGGCACTTAGTTTGCTGATCTATCTCACCGGCCCTCCTTGCTCATATTTTAATCTGGCAGCATTTTTTGTTGTTTTGTTTTTCAGTACAGGGCCTGGAACAGGGGTGTCCAGCATGGGAGGGAAGTAAGTGCTCTACAACAGAGCTATAGCCTCAATGCATGTTTATTGTTCTTTTTTAAAAAAAGTTTTAAAGCATTTTATGTTTACTGTTGCTTCACTTTAGAGAAGATGTGCAGATTGTTAGCTTGCACTTTAAAGCTAAAAAGACTCCAAATGTGTTCAAAATGCTGATTTCCAAGTATAAACAAACCGAAAACATGCACTGAAGGGAAAGCAACAGCCCATTAGTAACATACTCAGACACATAGGATCCACAGCCTGGGCTCAAGCAACAAGCCACCACTCCAGAATGAAAATACTGGTATATTTGTGTAATGCAAAGAGAAATAGAGATATAAACCCTCAAAACGGAAGGTACATTAATAAAAATGTAGCATCTTAAGCAAAAATATTATACAGTACTTGCAGAATGTGGTCTTCCAGTTTCAAATTACAATGTCTAACAAATAATATTTAAAATTATAGTTGTTATATTAATTTAAAACAACCATCAGTAGTACAGCACAGCTTAACCTAGCAAACACTGGAAAGAAATACTTTGTCTCCTAGTAGTAAGTTATCATTATATGTCATTCATTTATACCATAAACAACAGAACAGTCTTCAAAGTGGAAATTACTTTCATAAAACAGTAAAACGGGGCTTCTCAAAGCACAAGCCGTTTCCATAAAAGTATTTTACCGTTCACTGGCAGAAATACACCTAAACACTTTTTGATGTAGTTCTCAGAGTCCTCCCAAGCCGTGAGCCACAATCAGTACATACAAACACATGCAATACTGTATTTTCTCCACACCATTACTAACCAAAACACTTTTTTTTTACTCCTTAAGTTACAATTTTACAGAAATGTTTCCATTCGAGATATGATACAGAGAGCAGCGGCTGCAGAGGCGCCAAGGTGTACATTCTTAGTACTGTAGTATGAACTAGAAACCAAGTCTTGTTACTTACTGCTGAAGGAATGATTGCCTTCCTACCGACTCCCATGTCTGTACTTTAATATCAACACTGAACAAAGTTCTCCACATTCCCAAAGAACCAGTGCGACACAGCTGGCCCTGCAGCTGGCAGTTCAGAGGGAACCTAAAACACCTTGCCCCTTTCTCTTGCTTCATCAGAAGACCCTCATGGAAATACCAGTTTCCTCTACACTGCAGTATGCAATGCCACTTGAGGTTGTCAAAAATAGCTTCTGTAGAAAACTGACCGTGGTCTTTAGGAAACTGCATGAAGAAATTTAGCCTTTATTAAAAAAAAAAAAAAATCACACATGGAAGTAAAGAATTCAGTACCAGTACAAAAGGACTGCAGGGCCTACAGTCCAAAGAAAGCATACTGGGGAGGACGAATGAACGGAGCTGGAACATTGAATCCCCCTTTCCGCCCCCCAAATGGGAGTCTGCGCTATCCAAGAGTTGTCTGCTCTGAGAGTCATTTGAAGGCAGCTTCGAAAATCCAAAGGGGACAGAAGCGAGGTCATTGAGCCAAAGGAAAGGCTGAAGGACGAGAAGTCTCCCTTCACAAGCCTATGCCTTTCAGGTCGCAGGGCAGGGTGGCCTGTGAGGGCTGGGGGCTCTGCCTGCAGGGGAACTGGGCCCTGAAGCAGTCCCTCAGCTCCCTGTTGAAGAGGAAGCACACGACAGGGTTGATGCCGGCCTGTGCGAAGGTCAGCCACACCGAGGCCGTCAGGTAGGCCTGGGAGACGGCGCCGGGCCGCACCAGGACCCGCAGGTAGCTGGCCACGACGTAGGGCCCCCAGAGCAGCAGGAAGAGCAGCGTGACAGCGTAGAACATCTTGCACAGCCGCTTCTCTGTCTTGAACTCCTCCAGCACGAGCAGGCGGCGCGCGCCGCGGCCCGGGCCCGCAGGTCGGATGCCCACGAGTGCGGGCGGAGTGGGCCCGCGGCCGAAGCCCGCCGTCCAGTTGGCGGCCGCCTGGCCGGTGGCGCCAGGGCCGTGGAAGGTCCAGTCGTGGCTGACAGCGGGCACGAGGCGCGCGGGTCGCATCTTGCGGCGGTCGTGGATGAAGAAGAGCAGGCGGAGGTAGACCAGGTGTGTGGCGCCCACCACCACGGCCAGCAGCAGCAGGAAGCCGAGCGCGCCGGGGGCGCCGTCGGGCCGCTGCTCCAGGGCGCAGGGCGCGTCCTCGTCGTCGCCGCCGCCGCCGCCGTCCAGCACGGGCGGGAAGGCCGCGGCCAGCGCCAGCGCCCAGGCGGCGCACACCAGCATGGCGGCGCACGGCCAGCCGGCCAGGCGCTCGGCGTAGAAGCGGTGGTGCGCGATGGCCAGGTAGCGGGTGACGCCCACGCCGAGCAGCAGGAAGGCGGCGTGGAAGCAGAAGAGCGCGGCCAGGAAGGCGAGCAGCTTGCAGCCCAGCGCGCCCGGCGGCGCCCCGGTGGCGGCCGCGGCCCTGCGCGCCGCGAGCATGACGGCCGGGAGGCAGGCGAGCGCGCGCAGCCCGTCGGCCAGGCACAGGTCGAGCAGCAGGTAGTACGGGGCGCGGTGCAGGCTGCGTTCCCGCACGATGAGCAGCGCGAACAGCACGTTGCCCGCCAGGCTCACGCACAGCAGCAGGCTGAGCGTGGCCAGCTTGAGGCCCAGCGCGGCCGCCTCGCCCTCGCCTCCCCCGCCGCCGCCGCCGCCGCCCTCGCCCGGCTCGCTCGCG
>NW_004524606.1:9777249-9781530 GCF_000260255.1 Octodon degus | reverse complement strand
GCCGGTCTGGGGACGTCGCCGCGACAGCCGCGGGCCCGGGAGGGAGGCAGGGCCCAGGACGCAAGGTGGCGACAGGGCGCGTCTGGCCCCAGGTAACGGGGGTCACGGCAGTGGCCGTGAGCGGGGAGGTTGCCTGGGATGGCAGGGCCAGAGGCCTCGGCGGGGACGGAGACTCCGGATGAGAGCTCATGATAATAATGGTAATAATTACCATCGTGGTCACAGATCCGCCGAGAGGTGAGCCCTGGTGTGGGTGACAGTGTGCTGGGAGATTTGCAAGCACCCCCTCAGCCGTAACTACAAAGTTGGTCCTGTTCTGAGCCCGCTGTGTAACCGAGAAGCTGAGACCTGCAGGTCTGGGAGAGGACAGCTGGGAAGTAGCAGAGTTGGGACACCAGTTTCACAGGTCCGATTTCCAGGGCTGGACTCCCTACGACTCCGCAGCCCGCCTGCTCAAACCCATCCTGAGTGGATGGACACACATATAGAGGTCAGAAATTCGGCCTTTCCTGTTAAGTAGACCCCGTGCATCTTCTTGCCGGTATATCTGTGCTCTTGGGGACCCTAAAAGGGTGCCCCTCTTTTCTATTCCTCGGACACACCAAATTCTTCTGCAAGTGCAGGTCTATGTCTGGACGAGCTCCACAGCAGAACCCTCATCTTCAGGATTTCGGGCCATCCTGCCTTACTCTCTGTCACTGACCTTGCTCATTTCTTTCCTAGAACATATATTTTTTTCTCTTCCCCCTAAAAGTCGTGACGTGGTTATAACTGTCGAAGTCCACTAAAGCCAAAGGACCATGTCTAGTATGTCTTTTTCTTTTCCAGGACCACCGCTCCCCTTGCTTAACTATGCGAGAATTGAGGAGCATGTTGTTTCTCAGTCACATTCATTTTATGCAGAAAATTATGTTCTGCCTACCTCCTGCGTGCAGGCAGGCACTTCCACGGTCATTTCCAGCACAGGCAAAGCTCATGGAGGGCCTGCACTGTTAGGCTGCGCCTCCACTGAAGTCTCTAGGCAATAGCAGCCCTTGGAAAGGAGTTTGGAGGAGTCGGATGTGATCAGAGCTGTGCTCCAACTGTCGGCCTTTTTTGTTGTTGTTTTTGAACTTGCAATGTTTGCCTTCAATTTGTTCTTTATGTTTTGAAAGTGAAAACAAATCATACGAAATCAACTTCTTTTTTAAAAAAAAAAAATATTTGTCCTATATATTTACAAGCCTGAAAGTTGCTCTAAAGATTTCAAAAGCATTAAGTGTACTTTTTCCAGGGTAGCACTTTTCTTGAACAATTCCTACAGTTCTCTGGTCCACAGCATTTCCTTGTGTTCCCAGGTTATATACATTTTAATTACTACTGTGATTTTTTTTCTGAAGCAGTCTGAGAGGCAGGCAAAAGATTTGACGCCAGAAAAAAAAAAAGAAGAAAAAACATTTTTACTTTGTTTACCCCAAACCTTCTCAAATCTGGACCAACCACTGCTACCACTAGCAGTCTTAGGGAAGAGGGACCGATCATAGGAAAGATCCTGGCAGTCTGGTCCAGAGGTTCAAATCATGTATAAGGAAACCCCTGGGGTCCTATTAGAATGTAGATTCTGATTCAGAGCCCAAGTGGAGATGCCAACTGCATTCCTCATAAGTGGCTGAGTGACACTAATATTGTTAGGCCACTGTGCACACTTTTAGTAGGAAGGCCATTAAAGACAATTCCAACATTTTTGTAGAAACCTAAGTGATGACTAATAAACACCTGACTTAGCACTCTTAAGTGACAGGGCAATGCCTGTCCAAGCAGGCCTTCAAGTCTTTAACACAAAAGAAAAATACATTTCAGGAGGTATACTGGTTAGGGATTATGATAATGGCAGCAAAAAAAAAAAAAAAAAAAAGGATACACAAGTTTATTTCCCTAATGAATCAAAAATGTTTGGAGGTCTGTGGTTATTTGTGATTTAGTAGCTCATAGACTAAGTCTCTGAAAGTCGTTTAGTTCTTTCTTTACAATCAAACAAGCTGTAGGCACCACAGCCATCAGTTCTACATCCAGGTAAATAGAAGAAAAAATAACAGTATTCCTGCCTCTGAAGTCAGCTGCCCTCTGAAAGCTGTCTAAAAGTGACACATGAGAACAGTTACATATTGTTGCCTACCCACTCTCAGCAAGGGAAGACGGGAAATGATTATTTCTTTGCTTAAAGCCAGACACATAGCCCTAGAACAGTGGCGGCAAACCTATGGCACATGTGGCAGCAGGCTGTTTGTATCATTGAAACCTCTAAAGATTTGCCATCACTGCCCTAAACAGTGAAGTTCTGTCATCCATAGTCTGGAGTCCTTAACGCTTTAGTAGAATCTGCCTGGAGAAGGAAATGGCTTTGAGAGAGAGAGAGAGAGAGAGAGAGAGAGAGAGAGAGAGAGAGAGAGAGAGAGAGAGATTGAGATTCACAAAGTCACTGAGCTGGCCAAGCTGGGCTCAAACGTGATCCTCTTGCCTCAGCCTCCCAGGGTGCTGGGATTCCAAGCATGTGCTACAGTTCCCGCCTGGGAAATGCCCTCTTACAACCCATGCAGATATCATCTCTGGGTGTTCTATGATAACGTTAGTGGTAGCTTGCATTTGCTGAGTACCTGCTATGTGCCAAGCACTAGGCTAATCACTTGATATATTACTTAATTTGACCTTCTCGCAATCATATGTGTCACAGTGCCCACTTAACTTAGAAAGGTTAGTTTGTTCAGGTTTTTATGTCCAATAAATGTGAGAGTTGGAATCATAACACAAAATCAGACCTTACCTCTCAGCCTTGTAACCACCATACGCTGCTTCTTGGTGCAAGACAGCCAGTGAGCGTGTATGGACAGCAGCCAACCAGCAAGTGGCAGGTGCTCCTGTACACTTCACAGTGGCCCCCCAAGAGGGGAAGGTTTTCCAGACAAGCTCACCTAGAACTTCAGTTTTATAGGGAGATCATTAGCGGGGAGTGAGAAGTGGACTGCACACCCTTCCACTCCGTGGTCAATACCTTCCCCACAAATCCATGGCATTCAACAAATCACCTCACCTCTCTGACTCTCAGATGTTCCCATTTGTGAAGTGAGAAATGGACCAAATGATTTCTGTGGGTTCTGGGCTCCACATTGTACTGTGTATGAGAAACTAGGAGTTGAATGGTTTATAGCTGAAATACGGAGAAATTTAACCTTCAGAAAAGACACTAAAGAAGAGACATTAGTTTCTTATAATTTAAATTTCTGCACATTTTTACTGTTATCTATGGCCCAATATGCTTCTCTCTGGAATTTGAGATTTGGTTTGATCACTTGCCCAGAATCAAAGAACAGAAGCAGCAGTATAAAATAAATAAATCAGGACTCTTGCAGCATTTATGTCTACATCTTCCATTCTCAACATTTGTTTAGTGGATTAATGCTTAAGGAAAAGCCATTAACATTTCATTGGCCAGAATCAACTTATTTTCCTTTTGCTGTTTCTAGGAAGCTTTAGGCAAGACTTTTAAATACTTTCTTCAGCACCAAGTTGAGAGCCTGCATGTCAATGTAAAACAGCTCCATGGGACTTTTCCCTATAAAATTTTTTTCCACTTTGCTTATAACTCATTTTTTTTTTCCTTTTAAGTTGGGATCTTCCCCCTCCTCAATCAGTGATGTAACCCTTTTGATGTAGATGCAGATGATAAGAGTTTTTTTTAAAAAAGCTCCCTGTTTAGAGGAGCTGGTTGGCACAGCCATAGTCAAACCCATGGGTCCAAGGATCATGGGAACTGTTTCAACTACCATGTCCAACTTCAGGCTAATGCCGAGGAGAATATTGAATACCAAGTTACAGAAGTTTGATTAGACATAACTGCAGCTCCACTCTTAGAAAAAATTAACCAAAATCTCAGGCAAATGAAGGTTGAATTATCAGAAGATAGATATCAGCTTGGCCCCTCCCTGAGAGGAAATCCTAACTCCAGGAATGCAAACAGGCTTTGGAGTTAGGTGTATCCTGCTTTGTATCCAAGTCCCACTAGTAGCTAGTTGTGTGTCCTTGGATAAGACTTTTACCTGTTGAAAATGTCTGAATCATAGAGGCCTGTTACAAGGAAGATAAGGGCCAGGGAGATGGCTCAGTAGAATAAGTGCTTGCCTGGCAAGTTTAAGGGCCTGAGTTCAATCCCCGGTTCTGGCAAAATAAGAAAGAAAGAAAGAAAGAAAGAAAGAAAGAAAGAAAGAAAGAAAGAAAGAAAGAAAGAAAGAAAGAAAGAAAGAAAGA
>NW_004524606.1:9755038-9777149 GCF_000260255.1 Octodon degus | reverse complement strand
AAGAAAGAAAGAAAGAAAGAAAGAAAGAAAGAAAGAAAGAAAGAAAGAGAAAAAAAAAGAAAAAAATATATATATATCAAGGAAGATACAATTCAGTGAGATCTTACAAAGAGCAGAGCACAGACAACCCACACAGGGAGCATGCAATAAATGGTGACTACAGTTATGCATGCTTGCTCTCCCCAGACTGTAAATGCCTTGATTAATTGTGGCTTGATTAATTTATCTGTTTACCACCCCAATTCCATCTCATAGAATACCAGGACATAGTAGATTCTTAACTATTTGTATGGAAAGTAGGAAAATGTGCTCATAATAATGAAGAATGGAAGAAATGTAACTGCTTCCTAGAAACCTAATTTCTGACTCTGAGTTGCCATTTTCCATTAGTGGTAGGAATGAAAACATAACCTTAGTACTTCTTGGGTCTCATCCTCACTCGTTGGTTCTTCCAGATGCTTTGTAATTCCGGGGAACTGCCCCAGTTTTATGGTACATGGTTATTCAAGGTAGTGTGGGGATGAATGGGGGATCTGTCATCTAATAGTTTATCAGTTATTGCCATACTGTTCATGTGCTTTGTCATCTTGGCTTGCCAGACTCCACGTATGAATATCTGGGCTAAGAGGTGCCTGTAGCATTAGGAGCTTCCTCACGTGTTTCTCTCGTGGGATGTCTGGGTCCCCTTCCAGTACTGTGCTTTCTCTCTCCCACATTCCTCTCCAAAGGTTCTGTATCATCTCTGAAAGAGGATGAAAATCCAATTCTTCCTTGTTCTTTTTGACTGTATCATTACCCAGTTCCTACAGGAGTCTGACCAAAATTTTAGGAAAACAAAATTTGGGAGAAGAAAAGCTAAGAAGCCAACTTTCCATTCATCTCTGCTAGGAAAGAGATACCAGAACCTGCTCTCTGCTTGAATGTTGGGAAGGAAAGGGAAAATATAAAGGAGGAAAATAGCTCCAAGTATCATTCTTGCTGCCTATATTTGTTGAATGAATGACTGAATATATATTATATTTCCATATTTAATGAACAAAGTCTGATTTATTGAAAATTCTAACAATTTGTGTTTTTCACATGCAAATAAGCCTCTACCTCACACCATACATAAAACTTAATTTAAAATAATCAGATCCTGAAAGTGATAATGCTTAGTAAAAAGCACTGGAATAAATCCTTACTTACTTTAGATTAATTCATGGTTTCTTAAATATGACGCCAAAAGAAGAACAAAAGAAAAATAGATAAACTGGAATTTATTAAATTTTTTAAAGTTTGGGCACACCATTAAAACATCAAAAGACAACCTATGGAAAGTATCTTCAAATCATATATAGTATCTGATGAAGGACTTGCATCCCAGATATAAAAAGACAGGTAACCTAGTTTTTTAAATAGCCAAAGGATTTGAGTAGGCATTTCTGGAGAGATGTGGTTTAGTGGTAGAGTGCTTGCCTAGCATTGCAAGGCTGTGGGTTTCTTGCACACACTGAAAAACAATAAAGAAAAAAAGTTGAATAGGCATTTCTCCAAAAGATATACAAATGACCAATTAGCAAATGGAAAAGGCGCGTGACATCATTGGTCAGTAGAAGAATGCCGACCAGCACCACCTAAAAGGCCAGGCTGAGGCAGGCTTGTGCCCAGAATCCCAGGCCTTAGGGGGCTGAAACAAGAGGACTGAAAATTTGAAACCTGCCCAAGCAACTTAGTGAGACCCTGCATCAAAATTTTAAATTCTTAAAGGGCCTGTTGATGTAGCTTGGTGGTAAGGCACCCTGTTTTGGATCCCCAGTACCAGAAAAGCAATTATGACTTTATCCCAAGAGGATGGTAATTATAGAAAAAGACAAACAGTGACAAGTGTTTCCAAAGATATGGAGAAATTGAAGCTCTCACATAATGCTAATGGCAATGTAAAATGACACCATTGCTTTCCTAAATAGTTTGGTAGCTCCTCGAAAAGTTAAATGCAACTCAGCAGTTCCATTCCTAGGTCTGTGTGCAAGACAGCCGGAAACATATCCACGCAAATGTAGGAACACAAGTGTTTACAGCAGCAAAATTTCAAAAACAAAAATGAGAATTTCATTAAAGAACAAATGAGTAAATAAAACTCCTGCATCTGTACAGCATTATTCATCCATAGAAAGGAGTGAAGTCCTGATGCCTGATGCTTCAAAATGTGTGACCCTTGGAAACATGCTACATGAAGAAAGCCAAATACAGATCATTCACGTACAGTACAAACCCACTCACTGGAATGCGCAGAACAGACAAGGTCGTGGGAACAGGAGGTAGACTGATGATTTTCAATAGTTGGGTGAGGAATAGAGGGCTAATTATAGGTGTGATGATCCTGGGCGTGGCAAAATGTCCTAAAGGTAGGTAGTGATGGTAGTTGCACAGGTCAGTGAATGTCCTAAGAAAATATAGAGTTATTAAAAAACATATTAAAGTTCAGTCAGCTGTGTGGCCTTTGGGGATGTCTTTATGAAAATGTGGTTGGGCCTTAAAAGTGACATGGGCTCCTGGTTATTGATTTCTGTGACCTGATTTCCTGTACCTTCCTTGGGGCTGGCTATAGAAATAAGCCATGACCTTGCCACTTGGTCCCATGACTGGGTTGATCCCTTGGTGGGCATCAGCCTTTACTCATTGAGGGGCTTTGAGCTTGGAAAGAAGGATTAAATTCTTGGTCAACCACTGGCTTTATGTCCCAGTGTATCCATTCAAAAAGCTCTCATCTTCTAGTTGTACACTTGAGGTGTTTTGTGTGCATGATCTAACTTACTCCTATGACATGCTGAACCCCACACACAGATATGAAACTCCAGCTTTCGAGTAGGGATGACACAGTCCAGGATCACACAGCATACAGTGGTGGGGCCAGGTAAAAACTGCTGTCTGTGGCAAAAAATGTCTTAAAAGTCTTAAAATATCTTAAAAGCCCCAAAGTCTTAAGTTCTTGACAGCATATTCAGGTCTGAGTTGAACAATACGTAATTGAAGGGAAACCTGTCGTTAGTATGATATAAATATAAAGTCAGGGTTTCATCTCCTAGTACAAAATTGAGAAAAAGCACTGTGTGGTTTATTTTGCTTTGGGCGCTTGTGCATATGTGTGTGTGTGTGTGTGTGTGTGTGTGTGTGTGTGTGTGTGCTGTTTTTTTCCAGTACCGTACAAAAACAAAGCTCTTCCAACTGAGCTGCATCTTCAGCCTTTTTAGAATTTCTTGTTTTAAATTTTGACACAATATCTCACTAAGTCACTATCTTGCCCCTGCCTCAGCCTTCCAGAGTGCTGGGATTAGAGGTGTATGCCACCACACTTGGCTAAAACCACTGTACCAGATAGGTCATATTTTAATTACTTGAAAATAAATACTTGCAGTGTTTATTTGTTGAAAGAAACAAACAGGAAATCTACACTAACATGTTATCACCATTTAAAATGTCATTACTAACACTGGCTAACCATATTTTTTTTTGATTAAGTCAGAGCAGCTATGTCTCCACGAGGGAAGAAAAGCCTTGTTGTAGTGGCTCCTTTTTTCCCTTATACCAGGTAACCACTTAAACTCCCTGTACTGGTGTAATTGCTAATGTGATTCTAAATCTTGCCTTTGAAGATTCAGTGTAACCCTGAGACAGGGCTGTGTGACTGCAGAAGATTATAGAGCCAATTCCAGCCCCTAGCAGTTTCTGCAGGCGCATGAAACAAGGGTATGGCCCTCATATTATCAAGGCTCCTAGTGCTATATCTGTACTTTCATTCACTCAGAAACCAAATAGTAGCCAGGCAAGGTATCACAACCTGTAATATCAGGGCTCAGGGAAGCTGCGGCCTGAGGATTGCAAGTTCAAGTCCAGGCTGGGCAACTTTGTGGCTTAGTGCACCCCTGTCTCAAATTGAATTTCCTTTTTTAAAAAAGGCTGGGGGTGTAGTTAAGTGTGAAAGCCTGGGGTTCAACCTCCAATAGCACACATACACATAGAAAAAGAATCAAATAATACATTGAGTATTGTTGCTGTTAATTCTAGAGATTTGCACAGAATGCTTTCTAGGGCACAAGTTTTTGAGCTATGTCCTTTTGAAGTATCTGAGCTATGGTAGAGCAGCTCACAGGATATATCTCTAAAGGATGTACCTACTGTGTCTCAAGTGTCCTAGTTGTATGGTTTGGATGTGCTTTATGTGCCCCATGCCTTCACATTGTCAGAACTTGGTATTTAGCATGGCAGCATTGGGAAGTAGTGCAGAACAGCCGAGAGGTGGGGCCTGAACCTGTAAGACCTGGGACCTGGTGAAAAGAATTAGGTCACCACGGACACTGACGGGTGTGTGGGCCAGGGGTATAGCTCAGAGGCACAAGTGCCTGGCTGGCTCTCATGGGATCCTGACTAGTGCTTCTAAGAGGAGTATTTGTAAAGGAAAGAGCATCCAGGCATTGTAGCACGTGCTTATAATCACAGCTACTCAAAAGGCTGAGGCAGGAGGAACTCAAGTTTGAAGCCAACTTCGGGCAACATAGTTGAGAGCATGTCTCAAAATTAAAAGTAAAAAAGGGCCATAGGTGTAGGCTTGCGGAGGTCTGATCTCAGGGTTAGAAGCATTTTGCTTAAGCCACAGCTGTTTTTTAAAGGCCCTCCGCTTTTCCATTCCCTGACTTTGCATTGGTCTGGCCAGCTCTTTGCAGAGCTGCTGCCTTGGTGCCTCCTTCCAAAGCATGGTCCACTCTTTCTCCATCAGAGATTCCATCCCCTGCAACCCACATCCTTCTCTTTCTTGGTTCATTTGTGCTGTACGTACAGCAGTAGCTTCCTGAGAAAGGTCCTTTGGAAGTAGGGCTATCATGGTTCTGAGTATCAGAAAATGTCTTATTATGACTTCATACTCCATTAAAGCACTAAGACTGGAATTCCAGTAGGGTGGAAGCAAGGACAAGTGACTAGCCTTCCTTCTGAGCACTTGTCTGCCATCCATCTGTCTGCCTTGCTGATGAACCTGCTCAAGTGCTTTGTCCTTACTTTTTCAGTGAATCGTTTATTTTGTTTGACCTTTGAGTGTTCAATATAAGTTAAAAAAGAGAGGGTTTTTTTTTTTTTTCAGATATGTCATTAGCACATTCCCGGTACATGAGTTTTGTTTCTTTAATAGTATCTTTGAAGAGCAAAAGAGTTTGATTTTTATTAAAGCCAGTTTATCCATTTGGATTATTGTATTAACTATGCTTTTGGCAAATTCTTGCCTAAGCAAGAGCCACAAATATTTTCTTCTAATGGTTTTATTATTTTAGACTTCATATACACTTTTATATCCCATATTTAGTTAATTTTTCTAAATGGTGTAGATTAAGACTTCTGGTTTTTTTCCCCCTTAACATGGATTTCCAGATGTTCCAACAAAACCTTTGGAATTTGTTCAATTGCCTTTGCACCTTTATCACAAACTAGTTGACTATTTATGTGTCGACTTATGTCTAGACTCTCTGTTCTGTTCATTTTATTTGTCTGTCTTGATGCTGCACATTACTTTTATTAATTATTGAAGTTTTATAATGAGCCTTAACTTCAGAAAGTATTATTTTCCATTTTCTTTCTTTTCCATTTGATTTTGCTATTCTTGGCTTTTCATTTAAGTATGTGTTTTAGAATCAGGTTATCAAATTCTACAGAAAAGCCTCTAGGATTTTAGTTTTCTTTTTCTTTTTTTTTTGTGCAGGGTCTCACTACAGAGCCCAGACTCACAGTGATCCTTCTGATTTCTGCCTCCCAAGTGCTGGGATTACAGGCGCACACCACCACGCCCAGACTCCATCGCCAGCTCAGTGCACCTGGGGGCAGGGCCGGCGGGGCATGCAGAGCCAGGGATCAAACCCTGGCCCTTGCACTTACCTAAGCAAGCACTTAGTCCGCTGAGCTGTACCGCCGGCCCTCCTGCTGGGATTTTGTAAAAATTGAAATTATGTAATAATACATAATTGGAATTATGTAAAAATTGCTTTGAGAAAATGTGAGATACTTGGTCACAATACTGTGTCATCTTATACACAAACAATCTATATCTTTCCATTTATTTAGGTCCTCTTTAATTTCAGTTTTGTACTTACTTAAATAGAGTTTCGGTACATTGTCAGGTTTGTAAGTATTTCCTATCTTTATAGAATTATAAGTGATAGTTTAAAAAGTACCTCTTGTGTAGCTGAGCACAGTATCACATGGCTATAATCTCAGCACTCAAGGAGGCTGAAACAGCATCAAAAATTTGAGGCCAGGCTGGACACCTTAGCAATTTAGCAGGACCTCATCTCAAATAAAAGTGCCATCCATGTCAATTAGCTCCTGTTGAGTAATTTGTTTTTTCTACACCTTGGCGGATTCTCTAGCGGTTGCTGGGAGTGGATTGTTGAAGTTATAAGCTGTAATTGTAGATTGCCTATTTCCTTTCAGGTCTATCGTGCTTTATTTTATATATTTCAACGTTCTGTAGCTTGATGCACCCATGCTTATTATCATGATGTCTTTCTGGGCAGGGAATCTGTTCACAAATATGCAGGTGCCTCGTTGTCTCTAGTGAGCTTTGACCAGAAGTCTGCTTTGTCTGATGTTCATGCCGCCCTCACCCTTGTTGAGTTTTTTCCCATTCTTTCCCTTCAGCCTACCTATGTTGTTGTATTTGAGGTAATTTCTATATTAATAGCATTTTATTGGATCATGATTTTTGTGGTTCGCTTAAATGTAGATGTCTGAGCTTCCTATTTGGCCTTGCTGCTTGGGCAGAGGTGGGATCACCGTTTTTCCTGCTGTGTTTAGCTGATATATATATATATATATATATATATATATATATATCTTATGAGGCTTTTTTTTCCCCTCTGATTCTTTAGCTAAAGAAAGCAGACGTTTTTGTGCTTGTTCATTGGAATTTATTTTGAGTTTGCTAGTATCAGACTGAAAGATAAGAGGCAAAAAGATGATCCAGGGAACTTACACTGCACTGTCCCTTGCATATTAAAGATCCTAGCAGCATTTCACTTTTCTGTCCATTTTCAACATCACCCTGTGATTTTTTTTATGTATAATGTTCAAGATTTCTCAGCGAACTTATAGGAAGAATCTGAAAGGCATGTTTATTCTGTCTTTCTGGTAGAGTTCTCCATTGTTTTTGGAAAAATAGTTTGCTGGTATAGAATTCTATGGCTTTTATCTTTGGGACCTTAAAGAGATTATCCCACTATTTTCTTCTATGTATTATTATCTATGAAAAATTTTCTCCAATTCTTACTTTTATTCTTTTACATATACTGCATTTTCAGAGCAATTTAGTTATGTTCTCCCCCACCACCACCACCCCCCGCCCCTTGGCATGATTTTTTTATACTTCAGCTCATTGAGAATCTTGAATCTATGCATTTATGACACTTAAATAGTGCCCCCTTAAAAACAGATGTTTCACTGAATTGATGATATGTATTAGGCTGCAGTGAATTTGTAGCTGAACTCTAGTATTTGCTAGGTTCTGTATCATTCGGTTATTCTGTATCAAGCACTGTTCCTCATGTTACCATGTTTTGAACATCTAGTTGTGTAATGTGAATACATTCCTAAGTCAACAGCCCACCTTCTTTTCTAAGTGATAGAGAGAGGCCTTCTGGAGGGGTTGGGGTAAAATGCGTCCTCCAGAGGAGGACAATTGCTAGGAGTAGAGTTGGAACTGGGCTGATTTGGGTCTACTAACCTGTGCTTCTTTCTGTGTTAAGAATGGTATGTAACCATCTTGGAAAGTCAGTATGCAAAGTGGATGGGGTAGTCATACCTGCCTCAAAACACTGGCATGTAGATTAGATGAGGGGTACAGCGTGGGGCATAATTAAGCACTCAGAATATGATAGGTGTTATTTCTTTGGATATGTTTTCTTTAATGGACTTAACTTTTCAAATAGTTTCAAGTTCACAGCAAAATTGAGCAAAAGATACAGCAGTTTTTCCTAGCTCCACCCTGCCTTCACTGTCCACATGTAACACCAGAGTGGACCATATGTTATACCCTATGGACCTACAGCAGCGCGTTACTATCACCAAAGTCCACACAGTGCATTTAAATTTACTCTCAGTTATATATATATATATATATATATCTGGCGCAGGAATATAATGAAATGTGTCCACCATTATAGGGTTATAATGACTAGTTTCACCACCCTAGATAATCCACTGTGCTCTGCCTATTCTTCTATTCTTCCCTTCTGCCAACCCCTCATCACCATTGATCCTTTGTTTCCACAATTTTGTCTTTTCCAGAATGTCATATAGTTGGTTGGACTCATCCAGCAAGTAGCCCTTTCAGACTGGGGTCTTTAACTCAGTAATATGCATTTAAGTTTCCTCCATATCTTTTCATGGTCTAATAGTTTATTTCTTTTTAGTAGCGGATAGTATCCATTGTTTGAACGGACTACAGTTTATTTACCTACTCACCTCTGAAGGATACCCTGATCTCTTCCAGATTAGAACAGATATAAGTTTAGTGGCCATAAACATCTGTATAGGGGTTTGTGTGTGGATACATGTTTTTACCTCATTTGGATAAATACCAAGTAGAGCAGTTGCTGAATTGAATAGCAAAAGTATATCCCAGGGCAGGGCTCTAGCTCAGCAGCACAGCACCTGCCTGCCAAACATAAGGTCATAAATTTGAATCCTGGTACCAAAAAAAAGTATATCTCATTTGGTGAGAAACTGCCAAACTCTTACCAAGTGCCTGTCCCATTGCTCATCCTACACAGCAGTTCATGAGAGTCTGTCCATCCACATCCTCTTCAACATTGGGTATTGTGTTTTATCATTCCAAGAGGCATGTAATGATAGCCCATTGTTGCTTTAATTTACAATGCCCTAATAATATGTGATCTGAGCATCTTTCCATATGATTCTTACCATTTGAATATCTTCAGTGAGAAGTCTATTCTGGTGTTTGCCCCATTTTTTAATTAGGTTGTTTATGTTCTTATCGTTCAGTTAAAAAATTTGTCTTGGAACAATTTGTATTTTTGTTTGAATTATTATTATAATAAGTGCTTGGACAAGGGCTTTGTTGGGACCTCATTATTCCTAGGATATAAAATATTCTCTCTGTATTTCTGTGTCTGTCTATCTGTGTGTGTGTGTGTGTGTGTGTGTGTGTGTGTGTGTGTCGCTCGCTTGTTCTCTCTCTCTCTCTCTCTCTCTCTCTCTCTCTCTCTCTCTCTCTCTATTTCTTGGAAGTAGAGAAATAATCTTTACCTGAAAAGAAAAGAAATCAAAGAAAAGATGTTCCCCAGGTTACTTTCATCCAAATGAACTTCAGACCACCTCCCGTATAGAGCTGTGGCTTAATATACTCCCTAGAAAACCAGCCTGTCTTTTTTCTCAGCAGTGGCTGAAGGAGGGGCAGGGCGCTGGCTGAGTTCGGCATTGCCCTTCTTCCACGTCTTCCCTCAGGATGTGTGGGCTAACCCAGGCCTGTGCTGTTGTCCGTGATGGTGACTCACACCTGTTAGCAAGTCACCTCAGGGAGGTGAACTTGCAGGGAGCTGTTCTGGCCTAGATCATTCTGTCCAGAATAGTCAGTAATATTACTGAAGAAAAATATGTCCTGCTGCGGGTGAAGGGGATATTATTATGTGATTTCCACACTTCCATCCTTTCACTTTGTCTCAGTAGATTTATATTATGGGATTCGTTTTCATTTTATGTCTTTTTATTTATGCACCAATTCGTTTACATGTAATTTTAGTTCTCTCTTTTATGAGAGCCTCTGTGCCTGTATATTTCTATATAAAATAAAAGAAATTATGATTTCAAATGCAGATTTGAAAGAAGTATAATGGATTAGAGCTACAACAATCTCTCTCCATTTAAAGGAGACAAATACCTAGTTAGATGAAGAACGTCATTCCTCCTATAATTTGATACATCCTGTTACCATGACAACTTGTACTTACCAACTTGACGGGTAAAAGAAGGGTTTAGATTCTTTTTTGATAGAAGATTTGACCAAATACCAGGGTTTCAGTTTCTTAATTCCAGTAATTTAATTGTATTTTGAAGCTTTTTTTTAAAAAACATGATCTGCAAATGCTGGCTACAACTCTAAAGCCTACTGTGTGGAGGGGAGGAGATTATTGGAAATAAGAACACCTTCTGGATTACCAGGAGGGCCCCAGAGGATGTAGAAACATAGCCCCTGAATTCAGAGCTATTTAATAGATAAACAAGAACAAGAATCGCTCAGTTGTTTAGGGGCCACCTATCACAGGTGGCTCTGTGAATTCAAACTCACCAATGGGAATTCAGGCTCTCTAACCCAATTCTTCAACATGTAAGGTGTTTAAAGAAAATTGGGATTTTTTGAGGAAAGACCTGCTTATTCTGCATATTAAGTTCCTCAAAACTCAGGACTTCATAGGGAGGGGCTCCATTCCCCTTTTAGTAGGAAGTGGACTACATTCCACTTACTACATGAGGAAGTTCATTCTCTTTCCAATGTCCTAGCTCATTGTCCATTCTAATTTAAATTTGCATCAGTTTGGTTGAGCTTCCAACTCTATCACAGGTCTTTAGCTAGCTACCCGCCTTACTTATAAGCTAACTCAATAAAATGTTTTCTACATTTCTCCCCTGAATAAATATCCCTAATTTTCATGATGGGAAAAGGATGAAGACTGAGTCTGGCTGCTTCAAGCTGAGACAGGCTGATACAGGGGAGCAGCAGTCTAAGATTTTCTCCAGAAAGCTAATTTAAGGGGCCTTGGATAGAAGTCATGTTGGAGTTTAGCATTTATGGACTCCCTTTGAACAGTTAACCCAGTGTACTCTGGTAAAAAGATTACAGTATATTTATCATTGGTTCTGTTGGCATGGACACTTGGAGTTTGATCCTACCTAGGTGAGAAGAAACAAATTTTAATGCATAACCAAAAACATAAGGACCAGAATAAGAGACAGATTAGGGTAAGTAAGGGAAGGAGCCAAGTCCAGACATTGTCCATAAGGGACCAGAGTGGAGATTGTAACCACCTGAGTCTTAGACCTGCCTGCTCAGAGAGGTTATCTAAAGACCTATTTTTTTCTTTTTATTGTTTTAAGGTACTCATTTATCTGATGTTAATTATTTATATAAAGTTAACATATTTCATGTATTAGTGTACAAGTCCTTCCAGTTTTGGGCATGAAAAGATTAAAGTTCTGTTGTTTTAAAGGACTATTTCAGCTAAAGAATGTGAAGATTTTGTGACCTTCTGTAGCTATTATTGTGACTTTTCAGCCTCATTGAACCATCACAGTGAGAAGTTACGGGTGTAGCAGCAGACTGCTATTGGGATCAGTATTATAACTGGAGCCCTCTTTTATACCTAAACTGTATTATTTATACTCTTTTATAAATCTTTTTTATTATATTTTTATGCTGGATGTTTAAGACTAAGTTAAAGTGAGAGTATGTTAATAAAACTTAACCTCTTGCTGTATATATGAGTCAGTTAAGACCCTTCAGGGTTACTTTTGGTATAGAGTCTCTTAGCTCCTGCATCAGTGTCATTTGCTAGGGTGAGTCATGGTCTTGCTTGACCATATGGCTTTCCTTAGAAGTGTGGGAGATGTTTCCCACTTTGGTGAACCTCCTTTCTGCACAATTGGTTGACTCCCATTCTCCAGGGTTCAACAATCTTCTTGGCCAGGATATTGGACTACTCACCAGAGTTGTAGTATCTTTATAGCAGTTGCCTTGTGCCCTGAGTCTTATTGACCTTGGAGGCCCAGGACTAACATATTGGCTGACCTTTTCACTCCAGATGCCT
Source organism: Octodon degus (assembly GCF_000260255.1). Taxonomy (NCBI): domain Eukaryota; kingdom Metazoa; phylum Chordata; class Mammalia; order Rodentia; family Octodontidae; genus Octodon; species Octodon degus. The sequence goes on along the minus strand of NW_004524606.1, from coordinate 9,765,306 downwards.
TTCTTAGCAGTGGTCATTAAGCCTTAGTTGTTGAACACCTAGTGGATCACTTACACCACTAATGCAATGAAAGCATATTTAGCTACCATAATCTTATCTGAAATCAAGCACTTTGCAGTCTCAAGAAATACCAGAGAACTATTATTTCTATGCCCGTTATGTTGTTTTAGAAGTTGAATTTTTGTTGAGTATTAACAGATAATAATTATAAAGCTTTACAGGGAAAATTCAAGAACAAGAGGAATATAGCATTTTAGCATAAGAATCTTGATGACAGTGTAATATTACATTATCATAACATCTGATAACATTGTTTTATTATGTTTTATCTTTAAAATATATTTAAGTTATGATTTTAGTATAAAATAACTTCTTAATCAATTACCTTTACTCAATTACAAAATACTAAATGACAAATGTTATTAAATGTGCTATCTTTTAATAAAGTGCCATTTAAGTAGAATGTATTTGCTTATAGCGGTACTTTACAGATTATTAATGCCTCATCTCTAATCACAAGAGTGACGTCAGTGCTGCGTCATGTTTAGGTACCTCTGCTATAGTGCAATTACAAAACGATCACATAAGCATAAGCCAAAAAACTTATGTGTATCAGCTGGCTGGCGGCTGCATGCTGCACCGGCGCGCACATTTCATCACAAGTAGTGGGAACACCAGTGAGGCAAAGCCAGATGCTTGAGCCTGAAACAAAGTTTACTGCAATAATTCGCTTTTGCCTGCAAGTCACAAGGAAGACCTGGAATTTTCTTTCAGTTTTGCATCATGGAAGACCTGCACACTTCGTAAACATGAATATATTTACATGTCATGAGGTTCAAATAATTAGCATCACAGCTATATAAAAATTGCATACATGACTTTTCAAGCAAAATTTTGATTCCTTTAACAGGCTTTACAGGTTGTAGCTATGCTGACAAAAATTACAAATATGTTTAGCACTTTTATCAATTTAGGAAAAAGTGTTAATGATCACAAAGAGACATATTAATCAGTACAGTGGTACCTTAGTTCACAAATGCTTTTGTTTGTGAACAAGTTGGTTTACAAGCAGAAATATTTGGCAAAATGTTGCCTGTGTTTGGAAACTCTGGCTATATTTCCCCTTTCCTATTGGAACATGAATATGTGGCTATCTTTTTCAGAATCATGGGATAAATTAAGTTTGTAAACCGAAGCACCACTGTACATCAATGTATCTCATTTATACAAGAACAAAATGTTTGTTTTATCAATACCAGTAGATATAGATCAAGTTTTAAATGACAGGATCAAATTAAAGAGAAACCAAATTTTGATCATTTTATATGACTAATGTTTAGATGTACATTGTATAAAAGGGAGCACCTATTAGTTACTTTGTTTTAAACTTATGTAGCCTTAACTCTATAAACTTTAAAGGTTGGACACGCATTTTTTTTAGATCTATCTCTAGGCCTAGATATATAGGTTATATCATAAACTAAGATAAAATTACTCATTTAACAAGATAAAATGACTGTTTAAAACATTTTACAAGTCAATACTTAATAATCTTTAACTCTTAAAATTTTTTATTTTGTAAAGAATACAAAATAGTGTTAAAATAAAAAAATAGTGTTAAAACAGAAAATTACAAGTGATATAGAATTTCATTTAACAAAGTAATATGAATTTAACAGTACTTTTTGTAATGCATAGTATTAGCTTCCAATAAGTTATTTATATTATTGGGATTTTTTGAGGAAAAATATTAACAAAGTAATATGAGGGGCCGGGGAGATGACTCAATGGAATAAGTGCTTCCCTGGCAAGCGCAAGGGTCTGAGTTCAATTCCCAGTTCTGCCAAAAAAAAAAAGTAATATGAATTTAACAGTACTTTTTGTAATGCATAGTGTTAGCTTCCAATAAGTTATTTATATTACCAGACATATGCATGAAAAATTAGAAGAAAAAAGAAAATAATAAAGATATATGAAATTAAGAAGAGAAAAAGAGAAAGAATTGAGAAAAGGAGGCAAAACAAATTAAGCATTATCTGTTCCTTTCCATAGGTCAGGAGAAATTCACAGTACAGTTGCCCAAACCATCCTACTTATATACATAGATAAATCTGTTTCCCCCACTCCCTCTACTGTCCTTCTCCTCATCTCAGTAACTATTTCTTTGAATAAGTTCATTCCCTTTTACCATATGTATTGTATCCTTCAGATTCCATTTTCTCTTTCAGGCTCTCACACTAAGGAAACAAAACGATTTTTGCATGTGCGGGTCTGATTTATTTCACTTAAGAGTGGTCTCTAGCTGCATCCATTTCCTGACAAATGACTCAAATTTATCCTGTTTCTCAGCTGAATAATACTCCACTGTGTGAAAATACCACATCTGCTTTATCCACTTCTCAGTTGATGGGCATCTGGGTTGTTACCAGGATTTAACTATAACAAATTGCACTGCTGTGGGTGCCCACATATCACTGTGGTATGAGGTATTCAGTTCTTCTGGAAAAATATCCAGGAGGGAATAGCTGGCTTGAATGGGACCTCGAATCCCAGTTTGGTTTTTTTGGTTTTTTTCAGAGAGAAGGTATTTTTTTTTTTTTTGAGCATTTTTTCATATATTTATTTGCTTCTTTAATTTTTTCCCATAATTTTATTGAGAAACAAAAAGCAATGAGACAGTTTCAAACCAAATTGGTACAACAGTTTCAATAATTAACACATTGCATACATTCTTCCTAGTGGTTAATTGCTGTACAAGATGCAGACTTGATATCCTATTTACAAACACCATTAGAAGAAATCCCTCTATTCATTAAGAGAATGTAACTATATATCTATCCTAACCACTTTGAATACACAGGTACAAAATGGACATTCATCTGTATCCCCTTTTTTTGTTAAGTTCCATCATTTAAATACTATAGGTGTGTAAACTCAGGAAAATATTCTAAAAGAGTTCAGTAGTCCATAATAGTATTGGGTCTTCCGCTTGACTGGCAATGTCAGAAATTGTTGACCTGAGTCCCCTACAGCTCAACATAACACCATGGCTTTACTTCTTATACTTCGTTTTTATACTTTTCTGCTGGATGGTTAAGACCAAGGTAAAGCAGGACCTATGCAACAAGAATTGTAGCTTTTGGGTCTGATAAGGTCATTGAAATCCCCTCAGGATTTATCCTGAGATACTGTGCCTCAGATTGTAGATCCTTTGTCAGAATCCTAGTTTTTTAAGGAATATCCACACTCTGATTTCCATAAAGGTTGTACCAGTCTGCACTCCCACCAACAGTGGAGATGGGTCGGCATTTGTTATTGGCTGACGTCTTGATGTTAGCCATTATTTCTGGAGTGTTATGCAATCTCAGTGCTGTTTTTTTTTTATTTTTATTTTTTTATGAGAGAGAGAGAGAGAGAGAGAGAGAGAGAGAGAGAGAGAGAGAGTGGTGTGCCCACCAGGGGGCGGGGCTGGCTGGCATGTGGTGCTGGGGGATTGAACCGCGGTCCCTGATGCTTTTGCTAAACTTGTTCTAAGTAGGTGCTTTAGACCACTGAGCCATCTCTCCAGCCCCCTCAGTGCTGTTTTAATTTGCACTTCTTGAATGACCAATAATGTTGAACATTTTTTTCATTTATTTACTTGCCATTTGCATTTCTTCATCTGAAAAGTGTATATTCATCTCAGATGCCCATTTTTGGATTGGGTCTTTGAATTTGGGGGGCCTGATTTTTTAAAAATTCTTCATATGTTCTAGATAGAAGGATTTTGTTGGGGGGACAGTTGGCTATAATTTTTTTCCCTAGTTTGTTGGTTTTCTTTTTACTCTGTTGGAGATTTCCTTTGAAATGCAGAAATTTTCAAAAATAAAGATGAGATCCCATTTGCTAATAATCTTTAACTCTTAAAGTTCAACTTTGAGTAATCAAAAGCCTAACAATGGAAAACAAAAGAAATTATCTTAGTAAAATATGGAACTTTTGCTTTTTAATCTAGATTTGTAAGTTTATCCAAGAATGTCTTAGTATCCTAAGGTTTTCTTATGTCTAAAACAACATAAAAAGCTTAACCTTTTATTTATAGAAAATTTAAGTATAATTGTTTAATAACATTTGTTAGGTCATGCTAGCATAATACTCTGGAGGGAAATGGATAATTCATCCATCTGTGGAAAAAAACAAATTGATTTAGGTAGCTGCTTTTTCAGCCACAGAGGGGAGTTCTGTCCAGCAGTTTCCTAAGCTCAAGTGGTACCCACCTTAATTATCTGAAGAATTACTATGGATGACTCATGAGCATGAAATCATAGCAGTTAACACTTTTTTTTCAAATTATATATATTATTTTCAACAAAAAAAAGATGTTCAGTTATTATACAGAGACAACAATAAACATTGCATTTATAAAACCAAGCATTTATTTATTTTTTGTATTTTTAGGGAAGGTTCTACAGAGTGTTCAGGGTCTCACTACTAGATGGGACTTGTAGTGATCTGCCTGTTTATAGCCTCCCAAGAGCTGGGATTACAGGAGCACGCCGCCATGCCCAGTCTCAATTGCCATCTCAGGGCGCCCCAGGCGCAGCCGGCATGACAGGTCCAGGGATCGAACCACCGGCCCCTGAGCCTGCTTGCAGGCACTTTCATCTGCTGAGCTATTACCAAGTTTTTTATATTATCTTGATTGGCTAACAGTCCAGACGGAAACATGTCACCAACTTTAAAGGTTTCTTTTACTAATTGATTTAAATTAGCCTAGTGTAAGCTTCGCAAGAATTTGAGCTAATATCTCAGTGTTTACCTATAAACCAATTTAGGTAGAACTTTAGGATTATATCTGAAAGTTAACACAGAGAAGTATACATCTTAATCTAAATCATATATAACCTTTATGTTATCAAACTTCAAGGCTTTTAATCACAAGGCTTCTGTAAACCTTGAGTCTGTCAGCCCTCATCCAGTAACACTTTAGGTGAGTTTTATTATTCTGAAGATCTATACAACTGGGTTTTCACAGAAAGAAAGTCCAGAAATACCAGAAAGTTTACAAGGGCAAAAGCAAAAGGAAAATTATATAGCTATGAGCTCAGAGAGTCTCTGATGAGACATCTTTAATCAGTTATTAACACAGATTAAACAGACAAACAGAAGACACATACATGTAGAATACATAAAGAAATTACTTTTAAATCAGAGTGTACTCTTAGGTGTACTGGCCAAGATGAACTACAATAACGCTTTTGTAGTTGTAGGTTTGTAAGTAGAACCAAACTAGCTAAATAGAACTTTTCCTATGGATCATCAATCAGCACCTTTTTTTGCATAAATAACAACAGAGATCGTTTGTAATAAGTTACTAGCAGTGAGAGTCAGAAGGAGAAAGAGAACAAAGCTCTTTGTACCTGAGGAAAGCCAGGACAGTTTTTAAGAAGGGGCTTAGGCCGATGTTTTACACTAATCTTGTGGAATAACTGTTACTACAGTGCAGGCTGTTTGGGACCCTCTAATAGAGCGACAGTGCTGTGGGGAACTGCACCTTTTGATGGCCACATCCTGGGTGCCTGGGCCCCTTCCTTCTATCCTGTGACCCCCATGGCTATTGTTAGTTACATGTTTTTCCTTTTTCACACCTCAGTCTGAGTATCTCTGAGTATGGATCTTAGTTGCCATGGAGGTACCTGTTCTGAAGAGATCCTGGCAAGAGACAAACAGTTCTCTAGCAAGGAGGGGCTTTGGCTATCAGCTCCCTTCATGCCTGTTTTGTTTAGAACTGTTATCAAACTCCTAAAGGTCCCTAAGAATGCTTTCTGTTCTATCCGTGAAATCATCTGTGTTGTAAGGGCCCTGCCTGAAAAGACCAGTTAGTCTGCCAGAGCCAGGCTGCATTCCTGAGGGATGGGGAAAGGAGGGAAGGGAGTAGAGACGGTCCCTAGTTCAAGCCTGAGGACAGAGAGAGACAGACTGGGATTAAAACTATCTAAACTATCTCCTTCATTCTTTGAGATTTTGCAGATTAAATCTAGTTTTCAGACTGTAGTCCAGGAGTGAGTCGGAGGGAAAGAGAAGCCCAAGGTGGATCTTATGGGAATGTTTCATCCAGCCACAGAGCCCTTTAGGGTGACATGAGGTGTGGCCTCCTGCTGCGTGTCCTCCAAGCAGAGCTGGCTTGTAGCCCAGGAAAGTGAAGGCCAGCTTCTGTCTGGATTTATGTACCAAGAAGGGACTGAGGGGCACATAAGCTAGACACTGAATTGTCACAGAGATGGACAGCCTAGTCATTTGAGAATCCTGGACTCCAGCACTCCCAGGGAAGAGGACAGCAGGGAGACAGATTTCACCCTGGATGAGCTGCTGCTGCTAGCTGCATTATTTCTAATGGAAGGGCATGGAAAAAGGATAGAGGAGTACCAGAGCCGACGGTATCTGCAAGGCTTGTGAGCCTTACCTATGCAGGCGTAGTAGCTTTCCATGTAGGGCACAGAACTTTATGCACTGGGCTTGTTGCTGCTTTCCAAACCCTGCTCCCCCATAGGCAGAAAGGCAATTGAGATAAAACAATTCCTAGGATGGGTTTATGGTCTTAAGTAAAACATGCCTCCAAGAAATGAGAGGGACAAGCAAAGACTGGAGGAGATAGTTGGAGCTAAGAGGGTAGGCAGTGAGATTTGTCCCTACTTTGCTTAGGCAAGTTAATGGAACCCTTCACCCAAGAGCTTGTCAGTCTCAAGAAACTAGTAAAGTGACAAGAGCTAAAACTGCTTCCTCACCAATACGGGATCACGTAGGAAAGAAAATTGAGGAAAGGCAGGCTCATATTTCCACTACTGTGTGCAGGAGGGAGATCAGACCAGACTATCCCAGTAAAACCTGTTCCCTGAGATTTAAGAGCAGTAGCCAGTGCTCTTTTAAATTGGTTGGTATAAGGTCCCCATTTTTATATGAGGCATACTGTTCCCCAAGTCTACCACCAGAGAAATGGCAGAAAAGACATAAAGCTATAAGGTTATCCGGTAAAAAAACACAGAGACAGAGACAGAGACAGAGACAGAGAGACAGACAGAGCAAATATATTTCCTAAATGAAATCATGGTTTAGCAAGGACATATTGCAAGAGGAAAAAGAAGTTAAAAGCCCCACTGGGACTTACATCCTATTAATCTTGCATCTCAGGAGGACCAACAGATGATATCATATATACTAAGCTTGTGTTTCTGCAAATGTTGAAGAATGAAGTCGTGAACCAAAGGAAGAGGTTAGGAGAGTTTTTATTAGAAATAATAAGAAGAGCAGCTCCTGGATTTCCAGAAGTGGTCCCAAGTGGGTAGTCTAAAGCCCATTTTAGAGGTAAATTCACCTACAGAATTAAAAGGAGAGGACTCAGAGGCCAAATGCTAATGTGCTTAGGAAATGATACTTTTACAGATCATAATTATTTTCTGATATCTTCCAGCTAAATTAAATCAATAGAGATGATACAGCAACTTATTAAGATGCCATTTGATTTGATGAAGGATGATTCCATTATTCATTTCCATCTGGATATTATAACCAGTAGACTTGCTTCTTCACTGCTAATTTATATCTTGCCCAGATGTCGGAGTGGTTTGTGCTGTCTTACAGCTAAACCTCTATTCTTGTAAGGAGAGTGGTTTTATTAATGATTGTCTCACAGATGAGAAATAGGAAATTATTTGGATCATGCACTATGTATTTTTCCAAAATGTGAACAATATGGTACTGCAGTTTATTGACAAGATTATATTTAACATAACGTATTTTAGTCCATTAAAGTAAGAAAGCATGACTACTGGGTGTTTGAGGAATGATAAAGAATCACACTAAATGGCAGTAATTTAGAATACAGTTCTTAGGGGCTGGTAGGCTTTGAAAAGACAAATGTGATTCTTGCTACCACCAGACATCGTCATCATTGACGATAAGTATTTGCAGCATGAAACACTCAAGTGGAGCTGCCGTGACTCCCAGGGGAGTGCACATTTTGTGACCAGCCTATATGTCAATAAGTGCATACTTTGAGCCTCTGGAAATAAGATACCATCTTACCACAAACACTACAAACTTGCAATGGAATATCATAAAAGTGCAACTTAACATTATTGCAGGCTGTGTAACCAACAGAAATGAACAAGAGAGGAGAAGCTGGCGGTGCTTTTCCGTCTAGCAGTAGGTGATTCCTGCTGACGGGACTTCACAGGCCCAAACCCTGCAAACACCTCTATGATTCCTAGTGTGGCACTTTACACAGTAGTCCTCATTCTGGACATTTTGTGCAATTACAGTTTTTTGGTTTTTTTTTTTTTTTTTTTTTTTTTTTTGTAAAACAAATAATGTGGATTTGTTTCAAAAATTGCTTTATTTTCCTTTACTAAGTGCCCATCAGATGATTAATAGTGTCTCAAATCTTAGTGTACTCAGCTCTCAAGGAGTAAATGACTTATAAAATACCGCAGTGTATTCTTTAATGATGGAGCTTTTTAACCCTAGAAGTGTTCATTACTCAGCCACTTACTGAGCACGTGCTGCAGCAATGTTACTTTCCTTTATTCTCCGAGGCCTACAGAGGTGTTCCCCCAGCTCCTAGGAGCCGAGGCTAACTGACTGCACTCCAGGGAAATCTGGTCTAGGTGATCATTTTGTAACATGACTCGTCACCTCCTAATATTTTCCTATATTTTCTGTATCAGGATATTTCATGTCCTAGTAAGACATCAGGAAAAGCAGGGGGTGCTCTGCATACGTGCTTCTGGCTGACCCAGTTGTCTCCAACACATGGTGCTGGAGCATGGATCTTTCGGAGAGCAAGTCCTGAGCGTCCTAGGCAAAACAGGATGGCCGTCCATGCTGCACACACTTCTCTAACTCCCTGAGCAATACAGAGGAGAACACCCGCGTGCAAACAGCAGAGAAGAGGTACGGTTACCCCCTCCAGGAATGAAGGGAGCAACAAGCAGAGCGTGGGCTTTTCTGGTTGACAGAGGGTCTTGCCAAATGCTCCTGATTCAGTCCTCCAGACAGCACAACAAAGCAGATGTTCTTAGAAAATGCCTTTTTCAATTTCAATGAAGAGTCTGAAATAGGTTGATTCACCCTAAATTCTATGGCTGTTAAAACATGAGCTTAATACTCTGGTTTCTCTGCAGACTATATAAATCTGTTGACCTTTAAAATATGGGCGGGTGGGCTGCCCATTATCTCAGTTGTTTAAGTGCCTGCTCATGCAAATGCAGTCAGACAGGATAGTAGGATACCACGGTTCAATCCCCACCTCCACCTGCCTTACCAGACCTGCCCTTAAGGCAGCCCAAGCCAGCCAAAAAATAAAAAATAAAATATGGGCTTGGAGTACGGATAAAGCTCAGTGGCACAAGTACCTGCCTGGCAAGGGTAAGGTCCTGAGTTTGATTCCCAACACAAATAAATACATACATACATACAGGCTGGAGCACACACTTTTGTACATTCTTCTGATTACTTTGCACCCCTCCCCCCGTACCCACTTTTTCTGATCTTTTAAAAATTACTGAACACCAGGTTGAGGCACCAGCCTTGCTCAGCAGCTCTGATCTTGCATCTCTGGCGAGCTGGCTCCAAGACGTTAGCAACCACTCTTGGGCAGGAAGCCAGTGACTTCCTAAGCGTGTTGATCACAGCGTTGCACCCAAGGAACGCAAGCACTGGGCGTCCCAGGAGTAACTGCTGCTCCAGTCAGCAGCACACAGTATAGTCAGAAGCCCATTCTTTGCTCCAAGTTCTTAGACTCACCACAAACCAGTATTTCAAAATTGATTACGACATTTTTCTAAGCAAGAGAAGGATGATTACTTTCTAGATCAGTGTTCCCTTTGCCAGAGAGAGAGCTCCTGGAGAGAGTAGTTTGGGGACCTGTTCAGCCATAGGTCTGGGTCTCTTTGTGTCTCCTCCCCACTTCAGGGTGCCCTGCAGACTGATCTTACAGTGGAACTTTCTCTAGCACTTCAAGATGTGGGTGAGAAAGAAAAATGTCTTAGGGAAAACTGTGGAGAAGTGGGTGTATACAATGTGTGGACCAGCTGGGAGAAGGAAGCTCATCGCAGCAGGCTTAGCAAAGTTGGCTCTTCTATGAAGCAGACATGTGCTCAGTTCTAGGTGGGTTGTAGGGGAAGAGGGCATCCCAGTCCTGTCCCTGGGGGCTCACGTTGTTGTGGAAAGCCTCAGGTTCCAGGGAACAGGCGCAAGTCTGTTTGAATGTACAGATATCTATATCTATCTAT
>NW_004524606.1:9730615-9754938 GCF_000260255.1 Octodon degus | reverse complement strand
GTTTCCAAATATACATAAGTAGGGGCCAGGGAGACAGCTCAGTAGAATAAGCACCTGCCTGGCAAGTGCAGGGTCCTGAGTTAAATCCCTGCTACCGCCAAAAAAATAAAAACTGATATACTTGTAAATATGATTATAACTGCATTTGTGCTAGTGGGTTGAGGCATGGAGGATTTCAAACCTCAGTCAATGAGAAACAGGCATCCATGTAGGGCTTTTGAGCAAAGAACTTAATAGATTAAAAAAAAACTTGGAAGATCAAGGTGCTATCTATAGAAAGGACAAAGTGACAGAGGAGTGGAGATTGGGAGACAAAATCATGGGCTTCTCCTTTAAATCAGTGTCTATCATCTACTCTGTTGGTTTCCCTAGAAAACCTAAGTGGTGTGCTAATCATGTGACCACAGGTTGAAGTAGCAAGGCCCAGCCGGCCCCCTGGGACCATGAGCTACTGGTGCCTCTATTCATGAATTTAATTCCTTCTATGATTCTGGCCACAAACAAAATTGGATGAAAACTGAATTAAATTCAGTGGTTGGGTTCAGTGTTGAATTTTGATTCAGTTCTTGACCAGTTTGGTTTGCAACCAAAATCATGGAAAGAATTAAGTCTGTGTACGAAGGTACCACTGTTCCTAGCATGGGTGATTGGTCCAAGCAGCTCGGAATGAGTGCCTTGAAGCAAAGAGTCAGGGAAGGGACAGCCCACATCAGAGTGAAGGCTTGGGGGGATGGAGAGGCCAGCTGTGCAGAGTATGGTGTGTGCAGGACCCCAGAGAAGCTGGGGGAGGGCTCAGTCACGTGGTAAAAAGCCAGGAAGCAAATAGCTCAAAGGGTTAAAGCGCCTGCAAGCAGGCGTAGGGGCCAGGGGTTCAATCCCCAGGCCTGCCATGCCAGCCCTCCCAACCCCCCACCCCCACACTCGAGATGACAGTTGAGACTGGGCGTGGTGGCACGTGCCTGTAATCTCTGCTCTTGAGAGGCTGTAAACAGGCAGATCACTATGAGTCTGATTTAGTAGTGAGATCCTGAACACCATGTAGACCCTTCTCTAAAATACAAAAAAAACAAAAAAACAAAAAACAAAAAAAACAGGAAGAATCCAGAAGGTGTCAAGTTCCGTTGGCACTGGAAAGAATTTGGGCCCTTTCTTGAGTGGCCTTAAAAGCTGTGGGAGCACTTAAGATTTGATGGATCTGGAGCCCAAGGGCTGGTGCCCAGGCAGTTGTTGGCAAAAGATCAGAGAGGTGGGCTTGGAAGTGGGGAGACGAGTTAAGAGGGTGCTGTGACCATCCATGCCACGCTTGGCTGGAGCTCACGAGGAAGGAACCTGGAGTGGGTGGCATCAGTGGGAACAAGGAAGAGAGGACCAGGAGTGCAGGCAGAACTGGGAAGAGGCTGTGTGAGAGGTGGGGGATGGACAGGTGGGACAGCTGATGCTTGCGCTGCGTTTTCTAGGCTCAGTGACCTTAGACACTTCAGCCTTCTCATTACAAGGGTGTTGCAACTGCTTCCTTCAGTCCACCCCTGATTCACAACGCTTGGGGGGTCTTAGAATCAAGAGCGATCACAGCAGTTGAGCTGATCTTGCCTAAAGGAGGTTCCTGTAAGCTTCCGCACTCCCTGGGTAAAGAGTTGGAGCTCAGCAAGGTAATAATTTCCCAGAGTGCACCACATGCTCCTGGCACAGTCTCGGTCAAGGCATGGCTTCATCTCACCCAAAGCAGTCACTCAAACTGTGCTCCAGCTTCTGTCCAGCCCTCCCCCGCTCAGGGGTCCAGAACGGTCTCAGCACTCTTCCAAGCCATTGCCTGAGACTGGGCACGAGCAACACTTGGCTTTGCTGGAAGCTTCAGGCGGTGCCTGTGCCGGGTCCTTTGCCTTGCCCTATATCCTCGGGGCTTGAAGTCTGCCCTCTAGTGGCCACTGCCTGCCTTGTTCCTCTGCGCGTTCGAGAGGAAATTGGAGCTCCCACATAGAAGACAAGCCTGCATATTTATAGCATCACACCCTGTAAACAGGAAGCATCTTAGTCTTAGAGAAGGAGCCCAGTAACATAAACAGCATATTGCCATTGAGTTCCTGCACCCATTCAACAAACAATTTATGATAATATATATGTATATCTCCACACACACATTGGAATGTGAGCTCCCTGAGGCAGGCCTTTCTTTTGTCTGAATTCTTTGTATTGTTTGCTAATGAATTTCAAGAGCATATCCTGGTGGCATTTGCATAACAAACATGCAACAAATATCTACGGAATGTGGAATAAGTGAACACCTGTTTCCGCCTGTGTACTGTACGCCTAGCCCTTGATAGGCACATTTTTCTCTTTTAATCTAGCAATGACCCAGAGATATGGACTATCAAAACACCCATTCCCAACTTGTGGAAACTGAGGCACAGAATAAGAGGATAAGAAACTTGCTTGCCAGGCATAGGGGGACCTTTATAGACCTAGTCTGTATCTAGTGGTCACAATAGTACTTCCGGCATACATCTGCTGTGTGCCAACTTGTGCATGGCATCACCACTCTTTTGGCAAAAAGGAGAAGATTCTTCTCTCTAGGGGATGGACCATCAGGCATTTTTTTCACCCGTTCTGACTTTATGAGGTGGCAGACTCCCTCTCCAGTGCTGTGGCAGACATCATCAGTGGAAGGAATGTCACTAGCTGAGGTGATATGCAGGGTGCTGGAACATCAGTTTTATCATTGTTTAAAGGCAGGAACTGAGTTAGGATCCCTGCCTTCCCTCCCAACTTCAGCATTCTACTGTTCCTGCGTTCCCGGGGAGCTGGATGTGAGTGGAAGAGAGGACCACTTGTTACTAGGCAACCGGCACCCACCTCACCCATGTTGCCATGGTGACGATGAAAGTTGGGCTGATGGGATTACCAGCTCCTGCTAATTGCATATGAGCGCTCAAGGTCTGTCTCTTTCTTGCTTGTTCACTGGCTCTGACTTTCTTGTTCTTCTAGAAACTGTGGAGAGTTCTCCTCCTCTTCTCCATCTGTAGAGTGCCCTAGGCAGCCCTGCTGCAATGGAAAGCAACTGGAAATGGAGCCTAGCTGTGTTTCTGAGTAGCTGTGTGACCTTGCACAGGGTACCCAGCTTCTCTGGGCCTGCATTTCCTCATTTTCAAAATAAAGGTGTTGGGCTAGTGCTGCCTGTCTCAGGTTCTTCCTGGCTCTCAAATCCTTTGATGCCTAGGGAGCATGTCAGGGGAACAGACCACACTGTTACTAGGCAACCAGCAGGCACCCTGCCCAAGTTGCCTTGGTGACTGGATGCTGGAGGGGAGGGGGAATAGCTGCTTCAGCTAATTGCTTAATTATTTATGAGCGCCTCAAGTCCTTTTTGTTGTTTTCGTTGCTAGGGGCTGTGGGGTCATCTTTTCCTCTTTCCTGCCACCCCAAGTCATCTGCCTTGCTTGACATGCTGTGGGAGAGCGCCTTGGCCTGGACCTCAAGCTACCCACGTTCTAATCCTGCCTTTGTCACTTTCTAGAGCTGTGGCCTCAGGTAAGTCACTTTGCCTCTCTGGGCCTCAGTTTCCTCATTTGCAGTCTGAGGTTTTCTGAGATGATATCCAAGTTTTCTTTTTATCCAAGAATTTTATCTTCTGCCCTCCAGTTGCAGAATGGAGAAGATGAGAGAGATGCCCTAATTTATTTTCATCTAAGAATGATTCTGAGGAACAATAAGAACAGTTAAAGTCTCTTACATATGTTGGCAGGAAGGCAATGAGAGTTGCCCCTTGTTCCCTCCTTGCCTCCTTTCTTAACCATGTTGCCCGATGTTTCATATTAACCTCAATGTCATTTAAGTTTTATTTATGCAACGTCAACTTCCCATGTCTGTTGGAAGGCTTTGCAATGTAAGATGTATATATGCAGTGTGACCATTAAAATAGAAATAAGAATAAATATAGAAATAGTGATGTTTCTTCATTGGTTAGTGTCTGAGTTGTGATTGAGCAACAGATGCAATTTGGAGCATCCTGGAAGCCAAAGCAAAAACAGAAGGAGGCATATAATTGCTTTTCAATAAAGAAAGATTTTCAATCTCTGTTACCACAAAAAATAGATTGTCCAACTGACTGTAATCTTAAATTCTGGAAACAATTTATCATGGAGTATATACTTCCTTTTACAAAAGCTATTTTTTTAAATAGTTCTTTCTTACTGTATTATTAAAGAAGAATCTAAATTTGACCATTTGACTACTTTCAGAGTGAACAGAAAGCAAAACTTCCTATCCACTAATTTTATGGAGAATTTTATGATAAATATTAGTAAAAATGAATTTTCATAATCAATAAATCAGTTATATATAAATTCATAAGCTACTTTATAGAGTAACTTGGCACCATATCTCAAATTTTTAAATGCAGCCAGCAATTTTTCTCCAAGTTTATTCTGAGATAATTGTGTACAGGTAAAGAAAGACATGAATACAGAAATGCTCTTGGTCATATTATTTACAGAAAAAGATGGCTAGAAATCACATGATAGTGAAGGATAGTGAATAAAATTATAATACTTCTTAACAATGACTTACTTTGTAGCCCTGAAGACGAAGTAGCTTTAAATGTTTTGATATGGTAGATCTTCAAAGATTAAACATTAAGAAAAATAAGGTACAGAATTTGATAGTGAATTATTTCTTTTATGTTATATAAAGTGTACATACAAATCTACATGCATGCTTGTATGTGTATACTTGGATTTTTCTGGAAGGAAGCTGTTAATAGTGTTTCTCTGGGCTGGAAGATTGGAAGTCTTGCAAGGGAGGGAGACGTTCTGTCATGGCTTATCTTTACTATCTGGAGCTGTTAGTTTTCCATGCGGAGACACAAGAGCCTGGCAGCTGAATGCAGTCTGAACTCTGAACACCTAGGCTCAAACCCCTATTCTACCACTTACTAGCTGTGTGGCCTTGAGGTTAACATCTCTGTTCCTCCTCCGAAGGACAGGTGAATCTAACTTCTTTAGTGTGTTGCAGTAAAGATTAGACAAATTAATAGCATAAAGTGCTCAGGACAACCTAAATGATACCATAAAATATTTTCTCAGTGAGAGAGAGAGGGAGAGGGAGAGGGAGAGGGAGAGGGAGAGAGAGAGAACAAGAACAAAAACAATACATCTACTCAAATGGACCCCCTCTCAGTTTTGAAAAGACTTCATAAGATACGCCACGACTTCCAACATCTTATGTTGAGTTCAAGTTGTTCGAAGCAGGAACTGTAAAGCACAAGTCTTGATGTAATTTGTCATTTTATCCCACTGTGTTTACTTTGGGAAGGACATCTCCCCTGGATTCATGACAGCTTTCACATCTGTGCAGCCCCTGGATCCAGTGTGGTCTGAGCTTTGCTTCTAGCCTGGCTCAGTGATTGGGCATGTGGTAGACACTCATATCCTCAGCTGGTAAAGGCCAAGGAGGGTTACCCAAAACTTCGATTTTAAAGAGGGTGTCCAAGACCACTGACCTCGATACGTTTGTCTGCATTCCTCATACCTCTGCTTTTCTATGTTTATTATATTGTTTTTATTTTAAAGAGAATTTTATAGAACAATAAAAATGATACAAAATTTCAAAACAAGATGATAGGATATTACCAATGTTATAATATATTGCATATTATTTTCAGAGTAGTTGCTGGGATTACCAGCTACAGGCATGTTTATGATTGCTCAAACAATATAAACACTGTTCCTTTAAATGAACTAATAGAAATTAATAGTACAATTATCTTAGCTATCTTGTGTATATATACATTTTTTTCTCCCTTCTTTTGTTTTTCCCTTTCCTCCATCCCAGTTATTCTTTTCTTTTGAGCAGCTTCTTTCCCTTTCACAATATCTATTGTACCTTTTGGATTTTATTTACTCTTTCAGTTCCTTACACTAGAGAAACAATATGTTTACAGGTGGGTCCTATGTATTTCACTTATGAATATGGTTTCCAGTTGTATCCATTTACCTATAAAAAGCCTCCAGTTTATCTTTATAGCTAAGTAGTACTCCATTTTATAAAAATACCACACCTTTTAAATCCATTCCTCAGTTGATGGGCATTTGGGGTGCTTCCAAGATGTGGCTGTGACAAATTGCTGTACTACAAAATGTATGCACATATATCATTGTGGTATTATGTTTCCAGTTCTTCTAGAAAAATACCTAGAAGGGGAATAGCTAGGTCAAATGGGACCTCTAATCTTAGTATTTTAGGAATCTCCACAATGATTTCCTCAGAGGTTTCACCATTCTGCACTCCCATCAACAGTGGAGAAGGGTTTCTTTTTCCCCACAGCCTTTCCAGCATTTATTATTGGTTGTCTTCTTGATGAAAGCCATTCTTTCTGGGATGAGTTGGAATCTCAGTGTTGTTTTAATTTGCATTTCTCAAATGACCAATGATGTTGAACATTTTCTTATAAATTTATTTGTCTTTTGTATTTCGTCCTCTGAGAAGTGTGTATTCATCCCAGATGAGTATTTTTGGATTAGGTCTTTGAATTTTGGGAATCTGATATTTAAAAAATTATTTATATGTTCTAGATAGGAGGGCTTTTTTCCTATGACCCACCGATACTTCTATGGTGTTGAGCCTAGTACAATGTTAGTGGTCTGTGCTCAGAGCTATCTGTTTTTCTCCTCCTTCGTTCCTGGGCTTTGGGGCAGGCCAGGAGAGCTCTGGCTGACTCTGAGACAGCAGAGGGGGCTCAGGTCCTTTCAGTCAGCCCAGCTAGGAAAGTGGCTGTGGGCATGGGGAAGGCCAGGCTGAGGAGCTGCGACCTTGTATCAGCGGTTCCTTCCCGTCCCACCGTCTGCGTGGCCGGCCTCTGGGACACTGGCCCGTCTCTATCCATTTGGCCATTGGTTCCTCACCACCTATCTGTCGCATCCAACTGCGCTTCCATCTGCCCTCCCAGCCCTCCAGCCCTCCTCCAACCATCTGCCAGCCTTCGCACGCGTGCTTCTTGCTGCCGGTCGGTCCACCCATCCCTTCTTCCTCCGCGCGTGGCACTCTGAGCTCCGGGCCGCAGAGCCAACCCCGAGTGACTCTGTCCCTCTCGTCCCAGGCCGCCGGCCCCCGCCCCTCGCTGCGTCACCTCCCGGACCCAGAGGACCCCCGCTGTGCCCCGGAGTCCCCTCGCTGGAGGCCTCCGGGCGCTGCGCTGCCCTCTTGCGCCCCGCGTGGGGTGGGGCGGGGCGGGGCGGGGCGGGGTGACTCAGCCGCGCTCCCCGCGGTCCGCACGTCCGCCGGCCTCGCAGGCGGGGCGGAGAACATGGCGCTGCCCCCGGCCGCCGCGCCCCCCGCCAGGGCCCGGGAGCCTCCGGGACCCCGCGTCGCCGCCGCCGCCTCCGAGGCGCCGCTGGGCTTGCAGCAGGCGCGAGCGCTGCGCCCCGAGCCGGGCGGGGTCCCGCTGCACTCGCCCTGGACCTTCTGGCTCGACAGGTGAGGGCCAGCCCGGCCTGCGCGCCGCGCTTTGTCTCGGAGCCGCCGGCCCGACCCGACCCGACCCGGCCCGGCCCGGCCCGGAGCTCTGGCGCAGGACCTCGTGCGCTCGGGCTCGCGGTCGGCGGCCGCCCGGCTTGGGCCGCGCCGAGAGGCTCCGTGGCGACCTCGTCTCCGGGCGGGGAGCGCAGAGCGCAGCCCCAAAAGTTTCAGCAGCGCCGCTTTCCCCGCCTCCCTCGGCTCGGGCGCCCGGTGCGCCCCGGGGAGGACCCCGCGAGTCGGCCTCGCGGTGGAGGCTGCAGCCCTGCGTCCGCACCGGCTCTCGGGTGGCTCCGGACGCACGGGGCGTGACAGCAGTCGGGAAAGCGGACGGGCCTCCGGGAGGCCTGGGTGGGGCGCTGGGACTCCGCGCCGGAGAAGCCGCCGGCACCTCTGCACCTCCCCGTCACCCCGAGGCGGCTGTTTATCTGACGGGGAGCCACCGCCAGCTGAGCGCCCGGGTTCTGTGGGAGCAGCCGCTCACGCTGCGGGCCTGTCGTGGCTTTCTCAGGGGACACTCCGTACCTTCTCCTCAGAGGCCTCCGAGGCTGCAGAAACTCGCCATCGTTCGGAGTTCCTCCGTCCTGCTTGCGTTGTCTTCCAAACGCGTAGTCTCTGAATATGAGCTTATTTACAAACTTTTACTCCGGCCTCCAGCAGAGGATCACGGGCTAGCCATTTGCTCAACCCCAGTGTGCTGGACACACAGTAGGAGCGCAAGAAATTTTAACAGTTGCATAGGTGATGCACAGCTCCTTCTTTAGTATCTGTTCTAGGTGCCCAGGGATGACACTTCATGGTGGTCCCCAAAAGTTTATGGAACTTTTAGTCAGAGTTGTCTCCCATGGTTAAGTTTTAGGAAATGTAGGTGACAATTTTCTGCAAAATTTACTGAGTGACCACAATCGAGGTTTTAGAAAGCCTTGAAAGATGAAATGCCTGCAAGATTTTTTTTAAAGTGAGACAAGCTCAATCATCTTCTTGTGGAAACTAGCACTAGAGGAAGTGACACCTGGAGACACCTTGTTTTCCAGGGACTCGGAGAGGTGGGGGTAGGGTAGACCAGTAGATTTCCTTTTCAAAGCATTTTCTCTTTCGTTATGTAATTCTAAGACAGTTTGTTAACAAAACTTGTGTCTGTTTTCAGAGACTGTGCTGGTGTTACCTGGTATCTGTTTCCAGGGTATTCAGTCTGGGTCTGTGGTCCGATTTGTGGATATAGTTGGCTGGTGGAAACTATCAGAATTTTTTATCTTGTCAAAATTTAGTCAACATATGATTTACGTTTAAGGGATGAGTTAACACTTTTAAAGATACCTTAAAATGTGCAATTCAGTGAAGATATAAACTATTATCTTCCTTACTATTAACTTTTTTTTTCTTTGAAGGTCTATAACCAAGTGAAATGTTAATTCCACAGTGCCTAATCTTTAACAGAAATGCCTGTATCCATTTGAAATTTATAATTTCAGTATCATGCATGTGAATTCATGTTTTCTGGTGAGGCATCTACTGGTTATTGAACAGCTTTCACTTCTTTTTTTTGTGTGTGTGTGGAACCAGGGATTGAATTCAGGTCATTGCACCTGCCAGGGAAGCGCTTACTCCACTGAGCCATCTCCCCGGCCAAAGGGGGGGGGGCGTGAACCAGCGACCTTGTGCTCTAGAGCCCAGCGGGGGAACCACTGCGCTAGGTCACCGCCCTCAGCTTTCACTTCTGTGGGACTTGTACACACTCTACCGCCTGCTCAGGGATATGAGCAGACTGCGGA
The DNA here is from genome assembly GCF_000260255.1 of Octodon degus. Lineage (NCBI taxonomy): Eukaryota > Metazoa > Chordata > Mammalia > Rodentia > Octodontidae > Octodon > Octodon degus. The sequence continues at coordinate 9,745,660 of NW_004524606.1, read as the reverse complement.
ATTCCTGTGGGAAGAGAGTCTCAAGGAACAGGGCTTCCGTGGTAAAGGCCCATGCTTGGGATGCTGAGGCAGCTTGTGTGAATAGCTACTTATGCTGCTAAGTTGAGTAAGAAACACCTAATGTCCGTTTTTCTGCAGGCCCTGGACAGCAGAGTTCTGGTTTGTCTGGATGACTGATTTACTAGAGGGGGGAGGGCCACCCTGGGTGTGTAGCACCAACCCACACGCTTTTAGCCAGGATGACACCACCTCCAGGCTTCCAGCACAGACCCTTAAGCTTCCCCACTGGAACTCAGTGGGTGAGCTCCTGGGCCCCTTCATCTGGATTCTTGGGCTCTCCGTGTTTCTACAGCCCTTTCACACTCTTCCACACCTGACTGTTCAGCCACTGTAAGCCTACCTTATAAGTCCTTTATGTAAATGTATACCTATATACATACTACTAAATCTATTCTGAAGTCTTTACATATATCGTATATATATACACTATTCATAAATCCTTTTTATATCATGCATATATCAAATCTGTTTCTCTAGTGCACATGGACATTAGGTGTTTCTTACTCAACTTAGCAGCATAAGTAGCTATTCACACAAGCCACCCCTTGAGCAGAAGATGCAGTGCTCAGAGCAGCCAGAAGACTGTGTCCTTCCAGCGCCTGCCCAGTCCTCCTTACTCCGCATCACTGCCTCCTGCCCTGGCCCTTCAGTTCATTGGCCTGTGCTCAGCATCCCAAGCATGGGCCTTTACCATGGAAGCCCTGTTCCTTGGGACTCTCTTCCCACAGGTATTCTGCAGTCTGTTCTTTTCTGTGCTGTGAGTGTCATCTCAGACAGCACCCCCTGCCACTGACAGAGTGGCATGTCATACCTCACGAAGAGTTCAGAGAGGTGCTGAGTCCTACAGGGACCCTGTGGGGTATGATGGCCCACAATAATGAATCTGACACCTGGAGTGGGGCCAGGCTTGACAGAGGAGACCACCAACTCATCTTTGTTCGTAGCATTATCTGTAGGAACAAGATCAGGAAAGAAGGTGTGTGGAAGAGCCACAGGTGGCAGAGTGCAAGGGTATTATCACTTTGCCTATTTTCCCCCATTCATTCATTCTTTCTTTCATTTTTTTTCTGAGCCAGGGTCTCACTATGTAGTCCAAGCTGGCCTTGAACCCACTATGTAGCCTAGGCTGGCCTCAAGCTAGAGGTAATCTCCCTATCTCAGCCTCCCAAATACTATAATTGCAGCATGCGCCACAAAGCCTGGTGCTTTCTCTCCATCCTTGCCCTTTGTTCCCACAGAATCTATAAATAGCCAAGGTTCTCACTTTTTGTGAAAAGGTTCTGGATAGAGCTATCTGACGGGAAAGGGTTTTTCTCTAGGAAACTCACAGTCTTTCCAAGTATGAGTCAGTAGTTGCTTCTTGAGAACAGCCCAAGGCCTTCACTCGCAAAGTTACTGATTCTTGGCTGGTACTTGCTGGTCTCAAAAAAAATTTTTTTTCTACTTTTAATATTATACATGCCATTTATATAAACCTACTTATATAAACCTAAGGTAGCAAGCAAGACAAATCTGGCCTGAGGACACTTCAACAGTTGGCCTTTTTTAGTTGTGTTTGCTAACTTTGACACTGTTTTACTTCTCTTCTCCCACCTTGAGTGTCCTGAAGGGTGAACTGTATCAAGATGAGAAGAGCCTCAGCTGCAAACCTTTAGAGGTGCGGCAAGAGTAGACAGCTGGCTACAGTACATGCGGCTTAGGCTCGCCACTACTGCCCTCGGCGGAAGCAGGGAAAAATCAGTATCAAATAAACATTCTGAACTTAAGCATTCAGATTTTGTGGATACTTTCAATAGATACATCGTTATCTAGTAGTAATAGGATTAGATGGTTTTTGTAGGAGACTCCCACACAGGAAGCTGGTGTAGCCACAAGCCACAGATCTATCTCAAAGTGATTAAAATGAAATCTTTAGTGGAATGGTGATGTGTGAGTGGCATAGTTAATCAGGTAACTGGGCCTGGGCAGGTTTCACCCTGACAGCTTCTGATGCTGAGGTAAATTCCACAGCAGACTGGCTTTTAGGAGTCCTGTCCCTGACTTAAGGTCTTCCCCCTCCAGATTGGTTTCTTTGCCTAAAGTGAAATCATCTCCCAAAAGTAGAATAAAAACAAAATTGTCATCATTCACTCTTCACTGAGTATTATTATGCATGAGTATTAAGCATGTGTGTCTAGTAACAGAATATACTATCTAAAGTTTAAATGTTTTTCTACTTTAAATTGTCAATAGAAGCCTGACAAGGTAGTACACACCTATAATTGCAACACTTGGGAGACTGAAGTAGGAAGACGGTATTAGTTTACAGCCAGCCTGAACTGCATAGCAAGATCCTGTTTCAAAAAGGGGAAAAAAATTGTTAATATGAATACGCTTCTGTGTATTAAGTACTGGACTAAGAGCTATATAAAATTATCCACAAAACCCTCACACTATTAAAGTAGGCCATATTAGCAACAGTTTACATGTGAGAAAATTGAGGCCTATAGAAACATCTTGCCAGAATCCACACAGCAGTAGGAACAGAAATGGGGTTTGCATTAAGGACTGTGTAACCCCAAGTACTGGCATCCCCACACCTTGAAGACTGCATCCCTGTGACTAGGAAAATGCATGGGGTATAATTCTCCTACATTTTAATTCCCAAAGTATAGGTACTGGAAAGGAATTAAGAGGGGCCAGTTGTGGCAGGGCACGCCCGTAATTCCAGCCCTGGGGCTAAGGCAGGAGCTTAAGGCAGAGTTCAAGGCTGCCATCAGCTAGAGTAGTAAGACCCTATGTCAGAACCGTGAAAGAAAAGGTAACCTGGGCCTGCCACTGAACTTCACAGATGAAGAACCCCAGGGACTGTTTTATAGGAGAAAAATAAGCCAAAGAGTCCCTGTGTCAGAATTAGCAGAGAAAAGAAGGGGTCTTTGCCTAAAAACCTGTATTAAGTCCCAGTGTGGACTCGTCCTTCACATGTAATGATAACACCCTTAGGATCGTGTCTTCGTGCATGTGGCTATGATCCTTCCGCTCATTAGATTTCATTTTTCACGTCGGTTTACATTTCTTGTGGGGATTTGAATTAGGTGACATGCCAGGATTTGGCAGGTCTCCTGTGGGCCCTGAAGGCTCTGCACCTCTATCAACTCCCAGGACACACAGGGTTCAGGAAACTTTGCCAGTGTGTTTGTTTTGCCAGGAGCATCTCCCAGCATCTTTATTTACTTATTTATTTGTTTGTTGGTTTCTGTGGCTGGTGACCAGGGCCACGGCCTGCTAAGTTCTCGTCAGGAAATGGTCAAGAGAGTTTCTTAGGCACTTACCAAGGCCTGACTCCATGGACTTTCTTAGTGAGCTCAGGCCACAACATGGCATCTTTAAAGGTGGGGCTTAATATAGAGGGTGGATTTAGAAAATCTGACGTGGGGATTGCAAGGTTCAGGACAGGGGGTCCGTGTTGGGTGCTCATGGTACCAAGCAGAGTGGTGCTTGTGTTGAAAGTGTTTGATTTAACTTTGTTACTAAGAAAAAGATTGTCAGCTCTGCTGTTGGCCGACTGCATCTTTGGATAAGCGACTGTATTATAGTTTCTTTATCTGCAAAGAAGTGGTGAGATGAGCTAATACGCGCACATATAATAGGACATGTAGTCTTTGCCTCTCAGTATTTCCTAAATAAGAAAGGGGTAAAATACTTTTAAGCACTTCAGGCTTAAATTAGCTAGGAGTTTAACCCAGTGAAGCTTCCCTGGGGCCTACTTTAATGAGTAAGTAACATGATTTGCAATAGTGTATTCAGTTCTGGGTAAATGGTGCTTATATGACTGAAAAACATTTAAATAGAATAGCTGGACCAACTTTTGTGGATTTCCTGTCTTTTCCTAACTTCCAATGAAAAGAGATTTTCACCAGTTTTATAAGGAGGATTTTAAGATGCATTCTGTATTCTTCTGTTAAGTTGGAGACAAAGGATTAATGTAAGACTGGAGCGGGAGGTTTGGTCTAAGTAGCACACACACTTCCCTAACACTTTACATTAATCATCTGTTTGGCATACGCTGGGTCCCTTCCCACTTCTGCTTTAACTGGTATAGTTTCCAAATTGGCCAAACCCAAGTGGAAATAGCCTTCACTGACGCTGTGGCTGTAGACCTAACACTGGTGCCTGGTGGGTGTTCATTTCTAAGGGTGGATATAGAGGTGCTAAGCTCTCAGTGTGACTCTTGACTCTCCTGCAGATTAATGAAGCTCCTTGGTATTTCTTGTAATGCTCTTGGCTTCTCATCTGTATCCTCTTCTTCTGTTCATCTCATTGATGCTAGTGACGTCAGCAGCATTTACCTACTAGATGCAATTAGACGCACTGTGCAAATAAATGTCTTATATGGTAGCACAGTAATGGGAAAAGATCTTGAGCTTTGTTTATAAAGAAGCAAGTGTCAAAAAAGGTCAAACTTGATGCACAGCTTGTAGGTGGTAGAGCTGGACGCGAACTGAAGAACTGAGTTTTGTTGATTCCAGAGACCAACCTCTGAATCTCTGTGTTTTCTGCCTCCTTGCTTGGGCCCCTCTGTGGCCTTTGTTTGGTGCAATATCTTTCTGCATCTCTGCTTCTACCCTCCTCAAGGATGTGGCTGGATGTGTGGTGAAAGAGGGAACAATGCCAGGCAGGAAGGGTGGGTGGATCCAAGGAAAGTGTAGGTAGTCTGTAAGAGGGAGGGAAGAGTTTGTCCTAAGGCCTGCTGTATGTGACCACTCTTGCCTTTCCCTGGAGTCAGTCTACTGTACAAGGGAGGTTACAGGTGTCAGAACCAGACAGATGAAAAAGAACTCATGTCTATTACTTAAAACTAAGCTCACTAAGCCTCAGTTTCCTAACTTGTGAAATGGAGCTAATGATGTCAACTTGGCAGGCTTCTCATAAGGATCAGCAAGGATGCTTGCTCAGTGATAAGAAGCCACAATTTTCCTAACTCTCCAAGCCTTCTTTCCACCTCGTATCTTCCAGGCAAGTAGAGAAGGTCTAGGCATTGGTTTTTTTGTTTTGTCTTGTCAGCACTGAACATTAGGTCCAGTAGAAACTGACTTGTTTATGAGGGAGATCATTTGCAAATCCTAGCTTGTTTGGCCTTTTAAAATGTATTCTTGATTTTGCTCAATTTCACTTGTGAAAGAAACTTGAGGTTGGGGTTTGGGCATGAGGGTTAGGCCTGCTGATATTTTCTAGGCACAGAACACCATGCCTTAGCCTGAACAGATGGGCCAAAGTAATCTGACAACAACCAACAGCTAGAAAGAACCTTTACAATCATAAATGCCAACATGCTCCATGAAAAAATCAGAGTATGCCTGAAATTCTAGCACTATGGGATGCTGAGGCAGGAGGACCAAGCGCAGCCTGGGAGACTTAGCAAGACCCCATCTCAATAGAAAAATAAAAATAAATTTAAAAAACATTAAACGGATGGGAATGTAGTTCAGTGTGAAGGCTCTGACTATACTCTCCAGTACAACAAACAAGAAAATGCATCTGGATCATAAGGTGTTAACAGATTAAAGACAGAGCTATTCTTAGACATGATCCTAGCAGTTATTTTGTGAAGAACTTTCCTACTTGCTCCACCTAGAAAGACTAATTAGAAAATCTATATGGCTGCATATTGATGTTAAAAATGACATTCAACAAGGGCTGGCCAAATAGCTCAGCAGATTAAAGCGCTTGCAAGCAGGCACAGTGTCCAGGGGTTCGATCCCGCGGCCTGCTGTGCCGGCCCTGCCCCCGGGATGCACAGAGACTGCAATTGAGACTGGGCATGGTGATGTGCACCTGTAATCCCAGCTCTTGGGAGACTGTAAACAGGCAGATCACTACAAGTCTGATCTAGTATTGAGACCCTAAACACCCTGTAGACCCTTCCCAAAAATCCAAAAAAAAAAAAAAAAAAAGGAGAGAGAGATTCAATAAAGATAGTGCTCTTGATGATCTGTAGTTACAGGAATGGAGTTTGTAGAGCCCTATCGTGCTCATTTCACCCAGGTGTTCTCATTGCTCTGGTCTCTACTGCTGAGCTGCTGTGTGTTTTGCACACATCTCCTGTGTGCAGTGGTTTAAGAGCGTTCAAGAAAGTACATGTGGAGCTTTCAAGAAAGTACATGTGCTTCCAGGTATTGATGGTTGGGAAATAGCAGAGGTGTGTGCTCCTTTCTAGGTCCTGGTCAGCTGTGAGCATGGTGCTTTCTCCTGGCAGCAGTCCTCTTGATTTCTCAGCACAGCCAGGCCTGGGCTGTGGAGCATTGTGTGGTGAAATGTCATAGACTTGACAAACAGGACCTCGACTAGAGCACAAACTGCTGACGTAGTAATAGGGAGTAGGGAATGGTGCCAGCAGTTGAGAGTCTTAACACCTAAAAATCAATGAGATTGGATTATTTGATCCACAATCCCAGGACTGGTGCTTGGTAAAACCAGCTAAACTGCAGAGGATTTTGTGGTGAATAACTCTGTACTATGTTGCCATCTAGTGGAGCAAAGAGCAAATGTTAGAGTAATATATTCTACTCTACAGTTCTCCAGAGCCATTTCAAGGAGCAGGAGAAGGTAACTGGAAGATTTTCTAAAGGCAATTGTTTGGGAAACAGATTCAAATTCAGTAAAACCCAAGTTGATATTTTAATGATATTTCTTGAAGGGAAGAGCTGCTCTGTTCCTCAAGAGTACGGATATGGACCGCAAGACGGCTGACAAATTTTAAAACACATCCCCGTAGTAGGACACTGGGTTTTCATTATTACTGGTGCAATTTCTCACCTAAAGTCCTCTATGTAAAATTTTTGACTATTATTGTGGTACTTTAATGTTTTCCAAAATGTTGTGTTAAGGTCTTCAATATCTTTCTTTTCCATTTCTTCTATTACATTTCCAGAGTACATGAGTTAATTTTTAGGAGAAGCAAACACAAGACTTCACCCAGAAGAAGGTTCATATTTAAAGTCCAGCTAGCATGCCTTACATGTCCAATTTTGGTTTTTACTAAGATTTACAAGGTCGTATTGTTCAATAGCTTATGACCACTGAACGCTTCTGTTTGCATTTTGTCCTCTTGTGGCTGTTTCCTTAGGTCGCTTCCTGGTGCCACGGCAGCTGAGTGTGCCTCAAACCTGAAGAAAATCTACACAGTGCAAACAGTGCAGGTAAGATCCGGCATTGAGCATGGTGGGGGCGTGGCTCACACCAGCCACTTGGTTGTCCACTTTGAGGACCCGTAGCCTTGCCAGGGGTTCAGCTCTGGATCTGGTTCTGGTCCATTTTGGGGCAGCTATCCTTGGCCACATGCAAGGGCAGGTGGGCTGCTACTTTTGCAACCTGCTAGAACTTTCTTAGCTAAGCTTTCTACAGCTCCACACGAGAAGCAGGCTGTGACTAAGAGTGAATGTTGTGAAGACATCCACATGTGTGCCTGTTCGACCCCAGCTCTGCCACCCACTTCTGTACCTCTTTTCCCATCTGTGCCAGCGCCTGCCAGGCTGCTGATGGCTGAGGGGACACACTGGGAGGACACAAAGATGCTTTACTTTCTAGGACCACTACTGTAGATACTTGTTCACCTTTGTAATATCTGTGTAATCGGTATAATAGTGGCACAAGCCTCTGCGGTTACTGCAAGGATTAGTGATGCAGTGTTTCCACTGTGCGTGGTGGAACACCGGACAGGCAGCTGGTGTTCAGTGCGTGTGTTTTTGGTTATGCAGGTTCTTTCTTTATCCAACTATGAAGATGAGTATTTTCAAAAATACTGATTTATTTGTATGATCCCATTTGTAGTTTCCCCACAGGCGGATCCCAGCAGGTTTCTCTTCTGGCATCACATGCTTCTGCAGATATAATGAGGCTTTTGACAAGCACAGCTTCAGAGCTGCTCTTCCCTCACCTCCTTCTGGATTTCCAAGAAGGCACAGATCATAAGTAATTTTCCTCTGTGCTACTAAATCTTGGAATGTCTTAGAAAGTCCAGTATATTAGCATCTGGATTATGTCCATTAGGCAGGCTCTTCCTTGTGGAAATGGCACAGATTGCTTTGTCAAATCCTTTTGCCAACATATGGTTTTAAAAATTGTATTTTGGGGGGCCAGCCAAATAGCTCAGAGGACTAAAGTGCCTGCAAGCAGGTGCAGGGGCCAGGAGTTCGGTCCCCAGGTCTTCCATGCCGGCCCTGCTGCTGGGGCGCGCTGAGGTGGCAATTGAGACTGGGTGTGGTGGTGTGTGCCTGTAATCCCAGCACTTGGGAGGCTGTAAACAGGCAGATCACTACGAGTCTGATCTACACAGTAAGACCCTGTACACCCCGTACACCCTGTCACAAAATACAAAAATAATAATAATAAAAGTTGTATTTTTGTAACTGCACAACCCCGGGGATCTGTTCACAGGATGCTGTGCATGGCTACCAAGGGTGTAAAGACACTTCTCCGTCACAAGCCGTTTCTTATTTACTTGGGAAAATTACATGAGAATGTGGAAAAAACAACTCCTCTGCAAAGAATCATTCAGTGCCAAATGTAGGCAGCATCACAAGGCAGCAGGTGGACTGGTGTCCAGAGCACTCAGTTCCCTCACAGTCTGGGAAAGGCTTCCTCGTCTGTCCTTCTCCATGAATTTACAGACTTGTTCCCTCTTCCCAGCAACTGTTTTATGAAACTAAAAGACCTTATTTTTAGGTCTCTCCTCAAGTGGAATCTGTTTGATCCTGTTGGTCATTTAGAGAGTCACTGGGCTTTTTTCCACTCTGTTGTGACAATTAGGTCCCAAGAGCAGGGTGTGAGATCCAGGACAGACATCAGAAAAGTCAGATAATGTACTGGCTCCTTTTTCATGATAACACAGACCATTTGGTTGGGGATTGGATCCTGCAGTGTATTAAGTTCTTCAGGGAATAATTTAAATTCCCCAGGCTAGCATGTGTAAGAAATGCTTTCTTTAAAACTGAACTTTAAGGGCAGGGTGTAGCCCAGAGATGGAGCCCTTACCTCACCCAGGCACACACAAACAAAAATACGAAACCAAAACTACACTTCATTGGGATGTAATTTGTGTACACAATAGACCTGTATTTCTTAAGTGCAAATCTTGACAAAGGAATATATACTTGTAACTGTCACCTAGACCAAGATTAGAAACACGCCAGCAGCTTTCTGTGTGCCCATGTCCTATCAGGTCCTGTCCTCCAGGTGTAGCCGCTGCTCTGATTCCTACAGTATATGCTCCTTTCGTCTTGTATTGAACTTCAGATAATGGAATCACATCAGATTGTATTCTTTTATGCCAGTTCTCTTTCACCCAGTACATGTTGAAGGACTGGATGCATGAGAAATAAAGGAAACACTTTTCCTGGATCAGAGCAGATTGTCCACATAAAGATTTACTCACCTATGGGCTGTGCGTTTTCAGTGGGGACAAAATTTGTAGAAAGCACAGACATATATGTAGTCTATAGAGAATTACACACTCCTGTGGTTGTAAAATTTCTCAGTGGTGATTACTCAAAAGAAGGCTCCTTTAGGTCAGCTTCAGGGGTTGGGTGACAGGAAAGCAGGCTGAGAAACACTGCTGTGAGTGGCCAGGAAGTTGCTCCAGCTTCCTCATCTGTGAAGCTGAGATGATAATCATGCAGACTTTATAAGGCTGGGTGAGGACTACCTGAGATGACGCAGGAGTGCTTGGAGCTCCGCAAGCCCTCAGGGGCTGCTACTGGGACCTCCGCCTTTGCTCCAGCAGGGCATGGGACTGTGTGTCTAGTGGTCACGCTGCCCACATTCACATGGCCCTTAGTAGCTCCTACAAGTTATTTAACCTGTGTCTCAGCTCACTGCTCTATAAAATGGGCATAATTATAACAGAGATTTGTATTATGCTGTTGTGAGAGTGAACTAGGATGGTGAAGTAAAAAAAACACAGTAAACCCCAGTAATAAGAATGTCTCATCTGCCACCATTCTTCTCTTTCTATTGAGGCATCTTTTCATGCTTTCCTCAGTCATGTTTTACATAGGGAAACTATATACCCCTGCTTCTAGGTTATTTATTTCTATTAATTTCAAGAATTATGAAGGGCTGGCCAGGTAGCTCAGTGGACTAAAGCGCCTGCTTAGGCAGAGCACAGTGGCTGGGGTTCAACCCCAGCAGGCCATGATGGCCTGCCCCCCGGGGCGCACTGAGAAAGCAACTGAGCCTGGGCGTGGTGGTGCACGCCTATCATCCCAGTGCTCGGGAGACTGAAAACAGGAGAGTCACTATGAGTCCAATCTGTGTAGTGAGACCCTGTAGACCCTGTAGCAAATACATTTTTAAAAAAATTCAAGAATTATGCCCTGCACTACACCACTACTCATACCTCTATTTTTTAAAACGTCTTTAACTTATTCCTAACTGTTGGGAGTTTGGCCTGTGAGTGTCTTTAGTATCCCTGGAATGGTCTTTAGTCCTCAAGAACTAGCTACAGTGCTTACTTAGCAGTCTGAGCACACCTTGTCCCAGCTGCCTTTTTATTCTGTGCTTGTATGTTGATGCTCTGTCACTGTCCACCCTGAAAAACCTATCTCCCTATTCGTGTTTCCGTTTTCCCCATGTGGGGTCAGGTGAAATGTAAGAATCATGGGTTATTAACAAGGCCCTTCTGCAAGTTCCAGTCATGCGGGTGGGGGAGGGACCGTTGTTCCTGTGTGTTAGCTGGGAGCTGATGCTGGGGGAACTGGCTAGCTCCTTGTGCCTCCAGAGCTGGAGCTCCCTCCCGGGAGTGCAGGGGGCCAGGCCTCCAGGCCACCTGCGTAACCCCTGCCGAGGGCACACACTGCAGCCAGCAGGAGTCCTAACGGTCTGAAAATAGAGTTATTTCCTGCTTTCACCTCTTTCTTAGGGCTGGGGAGGTAGCTCAGAGGCATAAGCACATCTTTCTTGGAAATTTCTTTTTCACTTAGGTGTGTTTTCCAGATAAGCTTATTGATCTTTTCTGATCTTTTGAATGTGTACACAGTACACATTTTCCTGGTGTCAGTGTCTCCTCCAGGGGTGCAGCGCAGATGGGAACATGATGGCTACACACGCTCAGGCATGGCTGAGGGAGAGTGTGGGGCTGCCTGTGGATAGGATTTGCTTGAGAGGGTCCTTTGTTCCCAGACCCTTTCTGTGTTGCCTGCCACAAGACTCAAAATTTCACCCTTAAAATTGTATTCCTACGTAGCATTCTGCCTCAACCCTCAGCAATTTCTCTTACCAATTTCAAGATTTGCCATACTTGTCCCACTTATACTGTGTTCCACCAGATATAGCCTGTAAATTGATGTTTCACTTAAATTTACACAGTAGACACTTCATATTTTTTCTAAATAGAATTTCAGTATTCATCATAGCCAGAAAGTCTTCATAAATAGTATATATAACCCATTAAAATGAAGAGAGTAAAGTCACCCTGGGTACCACAAAGAAGGCCAAGACTTCTGCTGCCAGCAGGTTAGCCTGCCAGGTTATGGAGTTACACTGTTATGGGTCATTAAGTTAGGGTAGCAGATTGATTCTCAGACTCTTGAGGAATGAGGCTCATGCCTCGAGAAGCAGGGATTTATAGGTCAGTGTTGATAACAGAGGATGATGGGAAGATTGATTTAATGTGCTGCCTTACTTGGACACAGCAGGACAGCCTGTGACAGTGGGCACTGGACCTAGAGGGGACCTCTGGAGTAAAGAGAGGGACGTAAGGGAAAAGACACTGGCCCTGAAGAGAGAGAGGCAACATTGTAAGAGGGAGAAAGAGAGACAGACCTGCAGCCAGTTCTGTCGCATAGCTCGGTCGAGTGCAAACTTACTATCCAGTGTAATAGGCTTCTTTATCCATGCTTAATTTATTCATTGTATGTATAATGGGATTAGTATCTATGATCCTAAAGCAGTTATGCAGAAAGAGAAGTGACGTCAGGTTGCCTGCATTCCTGCAGCTTTGCTCACTGCAGCGGAGACTGTTGTGTGTATTGAGATGAAGGGTGCTTAGTCTTGTAGCCTTTAAGTAACTTAGTTACTTCAGATGTAAAACTTCACAGTTTCAAAGGTAAGTCTCTCTGTGGCAGAGTGTTCACCCTCTTGCTTCCCCACATGAACTGGCAGATGCATTGATGCGCCTGATCCCACATGACAGCTGCCCTCGTACTGGCCACCTGATGCATTCTTGCTGTGGCCTCAGTGTTGAAGGTCTCTGCTGTGTGCACCCCGATGCAGACTCCAGGCCTGTCTAGTAATTTCGTGGTGCAGGCTGAGATATCGGAAGCATTGCTGTGTTCCCCATGCCCCACCAGAGTGAGAGGAACTGCAAGCCTACAGCAGCCCTCCAGGCCTGAAAATACAATCCACCTCCCCAGCCCTTCCCTGACCTGCCTCCTGGCCCACACTGAAGGAAGGAACCGCAGGAGTCCTGGGGCCACGTGGGCTGACCCCAGCGGGAAGCACACTGCTCTGCTCTTGGTTCCCCAATTGGGGAACACCTGTCTTCTGCCCTCTCAAGTTGGAATCTCACTTTCCTCTCCAAACTTAGCTCCCCATCTCAGAGTGACTCGTACTCTTGGAACTCAAACCCAACCCAATTTTTTCTGAACTCCCTAGCTTTTGCACACCAGAAGCTCTTTGCTTCCAGTCTTTGCATCTGTTGTGAGTTAAAAACATCCATTAAACCTTTTCAGTGCCCCTCTCTGTTCTGGTGTCTATCTGTCCTCCAGGAACATGATTGGTTCAGCCCAAGGAAACCCCTAGCAAGTGGAAATACCTAATGAGCATACACATTCATTCAGGATTCTGCAGGTAGCCTCCTCTAGGCATGCTGCAACTGTTGGAAGAAAATGTGGACTTCTTTTTCTTCTTTAGAACATTCTAGTGGGAAATTGAGGAGGGCCACTAATTTTCCTAATAGTAAATGATTATCTGTTTGGCAAAAGATTATCAGATGGGACATGATTACTCTAGTCTGAGCTAGAAAATTCAGAGTGTATCGAGTGGTCACCACATTTAATGAATGTGACCACACTCTGCATGCTGTCTTAGGCCTCCCACATTCTTGCACTTGGAGCCATTGAATCATGCCATGAAGTACCATTGTGGTACTGCTTGTACAGTGGAGGCAAATGAGCTTTAAGAGCTTTGTGGCCAGTGAGTATTGTCCTAAAATTCCACTGGGAAGGCATCTGGATGCTCACTTAGAGCACCAGAATGATATTGGAGAACTTACAGCCAGCAAGCGAACCCGGGGGTCAAGGGCCATCACTCGCCTGGTCAGGCAGTTCCCCAAGGACGACTACAGTGCACACAGCTGACCAAGTGAGGTGTCCACCAACACTGACCAAGTGACTGATGCCCAATTTTTATACTTATTGTACTTGGGTGGTCATTAAGGCATTGAAGACAGGAGTTGGGCACCATTCATAAACATTGTACCTAGTTTGGAATAGGGAGATAAACCCACTTATAGCCTTGTGCTGTGAGTAGGACCCTCTCAGTAGTGTCACCAGATGCTTTGCTCCCATTTGTTGCCACACAAATGTACAAATAGATGTTTTAATAAATATGCTATCGGAGTCAGATCTTTTACTGTCTCTGATTGGGCTTCAGTCTCTTCCAATCAGATTTGCCCAGGTAAACAGCATCAGTTATCTATATTTGAATTTGTTTTCAAGTGAAGTTTCCATGGTTGTATATAGTCCTTAGAAGGGATTGTAGGGTTGTCCTGAACTTTGCAATGAGAGAAGGATTTATTGTAACATTCTGAAGGGAATTGAAACAGGAGGCAAAGAGGGCAGTTTTGCTTTGGGATTCGTTTAGATTCAAAATTTGCCAGCACAAAGTCCTCTTGGATTTCTTTCAGGCAGAGCTTTTCATTTAGTGGCATTTTTATCCTTACGTTCAGCAAAGTCATTGCCACATTGGTGTCAGGCTACAGTGAAGATGGTCACCAGACTCCATGCATTTAAGGGCATTAACTGGAAGGAAGACATCTTCAGCAGCTATCCAGGCCTTCCTAAATTAAAGTGGGTACTCCCCACACATAAAGCACTGTCATGATAGGAAACAGCTGAGTGGTTAAGAAAATAGGGGCCTTAGAATCAGAGTGCCGGGTTCAAATCCCAGCTCTACCCATTCACTCTCGCCACGGGTGGAACCTGAAATACTGGACCTATTTTCTTATTTGCACTAGCAGCGTAGCATTGATTGAATAGGCGCCTGCGTAAGGATGGGCATCAGGGGATCCGTGCCATGACCAGGCGTCTTGCAGCTGCTCCTGTGTTGGCGCCATTGTAGTGGAAGGATTAGGCTGAGTTCTCAGTTATAGATCTACCACCATGGGCTTCTTTTTCCCTTCAATTTTCTTTCCACCCATTTTCACCACCTTTCCAATTTGTTCAGTTTTATTGTATTTTTACACAAAACAGGCTTGAACAACCCATAAGGATTGTCATTGAGCCTAGAGGAAATTCCATTCTGCCTTTGCCACTCCGTGCAGGAGGACCAAGGATTCGCTTCCATAATTGTTCGGTGCCTTGCACTGCCTCATCAGACCTCCTAGAAGACCCCCTTCACCACCCAGAATGGCATTTCTCATTTTCACGTAATTCTGTGCCTAGAACCCCAACTGTAGTACTTCCATGGCCTCATCCCAATGAACTGAAGAGCGTTTTCTTCTTCACAGCCTCAGTCTTGTCCTAATCCCAGCGGCTGTACTCTGTAGTGATTTGGGGTAAGGCAGTCTAGATGTCCATTTCCTTATCTCTGAAATGAAGCAGTAACTCTCTCTCACAAGGTTGTCATTAGAATAAATTGCATAAGGGGCTGGTGAGATGGCTCAGTGGTCTAAAGCACCTACTTAGAACAAGCTTAGCAAAGCAAGAGACTGCGGTTCAATCCCCCAGCACCACATGCCAGCCAGCCCCGCCCCCTGGTGGGCTGAGCTGGCCACACACACACACGCAT
>NW_004524606.1:9680191-9730515 GCF_000260255.1 Octodon degus | reverse complement strand
AAAAAAAAAAAAAGAATAAATTGCATAAGCATGTAAAACTTACAAACCAAGACCTGGCGCACACAACTCAGTAACTGTAACCCGTGCTTGCTATTACTTTACTGGCTCTGTTGTTATTACTTTATTATTTTATATTATCCATTTCTGTTTATGGTCACTGTGTCTAGTGAGTTTAGTTACTATGGCAGAGCACCACAGACGAGGGGGCTTAGGTAGCAAATCTGTGTTTCTCACAGTTCTGGAGACTGGGAGTCCAGGATATGGATGCCAGCCTCGTGAGGGTCAGATGAGGTGCTCTTGCTGGTCTACAGACAGTTGGGAGCTCCTAGCGTCTGTCTCCCTTTGAGAGAGAGTTCACAGTCTCCCTCTTGTAAGCACACTGACACCCTCCTATGAACCGCCATCGTGTCCATTGTCTCCTAAGGGCACTGACTCCTAATAAGGTTCCCTTGTGGGTGGGGCTTCAACATGCAAGCTTTACAAGGACAGAGACCCGAAGTCACCTCGCCCTCGACCTTAGGTAGCTCGGTGCTTCTGAGCGAGAAAGGGGAGGCCAGGGTCTAAGTGGGTCCTCTTTCTCATCAGCCCGGAGCCAGGCCACCACAGAGTCCTTCCTAGAAGACTCCGTGCTAAGGGAATATGGCCCAGTGCAGCAGTGCAGTACTCAAGACTTCAGGAGGTGCCGTCGACCTGTCTGAGAAACCATTGACTAACAAGATCCTCTCCAGTTTGAGGACAGAGTTTATTTACAGCAGAATATCATTGGCAATGAAGTTCTCATTGAATTGAAGATAATAGTGTGTCATAAAAATTATCAAATATCTAATGGAAAACATGTTCCCTCTCTAATTTTTCAAATAAAATCTTCAAACTATAAAATTTCTGATTTCCATACAAATTAAAGTTAAACAGATCTATTTAAGCATATGCTAGGAAAAATGTATATACTTTCTGTGTCAGTTAGCACTTCCTTTTTTTAAAAAATAAATCACATTTTAGATATTTGAGGTATGCATTATGATATTATGGAATACATGTAGATAATTAAATGGTTACTGTGATGAAGCAGATTGAGGTATCTGTCCTCTCACAGGGTTGCATTTCAGTGGCAAGAGCAGCTAAAATGTGTTTGTTTAACAAAAAAAAATTATATCCTTAGTACAATACAATTTTACAAATTTTAGTCCAGCCATCGTACTTTATCTTTTCAGGTTTGTTTTGTTGTTCGGGTCTGGGGATTGAACCAGGGTGGTTCACGCTGAGCCGCATCCCTAGCTCCTCCTTCTTGTGTTGCAGTGGGTGCTGTGAGCCTCTGGATTGTGGAGGATGAGCTCGTGCTGTCCTCCTGCCTCAGCCTCCCAGAGTGTGGGGATTATTATGTGCCAGCACATCCGATGTTTTGCAGTTTTGTGTGTACACATATTGAATAGATGTACGCACTTAATAACCATACCTGTCTGACAGAACACAGGTCTTGGCCCAACATCAGTAAAGAACATTCTTTTACTGTTACATTTTCTAACAGAAAATTAGAAGGAATACTGAGAAAAATCTATTTTGGATGGATAGAACTTAATGAAAATCAGAACTTTCTGTGATAAATTAATGTTATTATCTGTTGGTATAGTAAATCAATATTGAGTGTATAAATGTAATGTTTTAAAATGTTTTTTTTTTCCCTCAAAGATATTCTGGAGTGTGTACAATAATATCCCTCCTGTGACTAGCCTGCCTTTGAGATGTAGCTACCATTTAATGAGAGGAGAGAGGCGACCACTTTGGTAAGTGTCTGATGTGTAATGTGAAGTCCAGGTGGGAGGGATGTGGTTGTGAACCGCACGAGAGGTCTTCTCACTGTGGATGTCAGTGAACCCACGAAAGTCTGCCAGTCATGACTGGGAGCCGAAGCCTGCAGGGACGTGTCCTTCCTCCTTTAATAGCTTGCTTGGTACAGTGATGATTGCCAGGATGGAGTCTAAAGTAGTAATCCTTGTAACACATCCTTCAACCTTTCTGAGTCATTTGCACCCTAATAAAATGGAAATCTGTCTCATCTCATATAATAGCAAGTAGCAGAAACCAGAGACAAGCAAAAGCCAGAATAACTTGGAGCCGAGAACTGAGAAGACCCCAGGCGGGCTGATGACCTGCACAGCTGGCTTCGTAGATGTTCTCGGGACCCTGACACCCTTTCTCTGTTTTCCTTTGCCTTCCTCTGTGCTGCTAAATTTGCAGGCAGGTTCTCCCATTTGTGGTGGTCAGTGATCATCCTGCATACCATTCATACACCTTTCAAGTTTACCAGTGTCAGCATTCCCCAGCCACAGTAAAATCTCGGGGCCAGCTGTCATGGGCCAACTGTGGGTCACCATTCCATCCCTGGCCTGTTACAAACACTAGGATTCTCCAAGGTGAGCTTGCATCACAGCTCCTCTTTAAAGCTAGGATGTGGAATCAACACTCACCTCTGTCAACAGGACTCACATAAAGCCAGAAGGCAACTGGCACCCTAAAGGGTAGCTCGGGTGCTTGAAGCAGATACTAAGCAGAGAGATGCAGCAGCTGTCCACCAGAGGAACATAGCTTGGTTGATAGAGATGGTGTGACGAACATGATTTGAAATGTAGCAGTCTCCACACCCAAGAAGTAGTTACGTTAGTTGTCCGTCTCCAGAAGGGTCCAGGGAGCCTCTTCTCATCTACTTGAGAATAAGGGCCTCAGTCCCATCACCCTCCCACCTGCCCTCATCACTATTTTCTTATAGCCCCATCTGTTGTTTTCCTTTTTCTTTTGTCTGCTTTTGTTTCTAATCAGCGGGTGGAGTTACTGGAAAATTGCCTGGCTGTTTTAGTTTTAAGGTCATCTATTAAGCTAACTGTATATACAAGTAGCCTAAATGTGTACAGAACTAGCTAGTCATTGAGTGTAACTTTAAACATTGGTCTCTGATGCAGGGAAGAGGAGAGTAATGCGAAGGGTGGTGTATGGAAGATGAAAGTCCCCAAGGACAGCACGGTAGGTTGTTCTGTTTCCCACATCTGGCTGAGTGTGGGTTTGGTGCTAACTGCATGTCCTGAGCATCCCGTGCTTCACAGAGAGCCTGCCTGGAAGTCTGCTCTGGGGCCTGGGATTGCCATACTCACTTCTGACCTTAGGGATACTTCTGTCTTACACTTGTGACCTTGAAAGTCTAGTGTTGTGCTTCCCTATAGAAATGGTGTGATTGTGTTGTTGTATCATGTAGTTTTCAAGGGCTGAATGTCTGTATGAAATGGGATCAGAGGATACAGTGTGTTTAAAATTTTAAAAATTTCTTACAATAAAAGACATGTTGCCACTAACCTCCCTTAAATGCCCCCCAAATGCTCACGTGTAGTTCAAACACACTTGTTTCTTCATCCTTGCCCCTTTTTGAAGTAGTTCTGGAAGTCTCTCAGGGCAGTATTGTAGTTGCACTGTTTTGACTGCCTCTGTGTCTTCAGTTGGTTCAAACTTGACCTTTTATGGTTTTATTTTGAGTTTGGGGAAAAAACAGAAGTCTCCTGGTGCCAGATCAACAAGAAACATGGTGGGGACACGCCACAGTGTCTTCATGAGCCTGCCTTTCTGTTGGATGACACTCAGCAATAGCAGTCACCACATTCTTTTAAATCACATTTTGTAAAAATATTCATGAAGGAGGAATGCCATATAGAGTGGCATTGTGGCCCTCTATATGAGGTTGGGGGCAGCTGAGGCCTTTTCCGCCTGCTCCCCTGAGTGCCGCTCCAGCTGCACTGCGCTTGCTCACTCTGAGTTCCTGGCTTCTGCTAAGCTTGTGTGGCCAACACCTCCCTCAGCCACCATCATGAATATCTAGTGAGACCTCATCAGCCATGATGAGATGTTCTCTGACGTTTACAAGATCCAAGAGATCGCAGACGGGCTATGCCTCGAGGTGGAGGGCAAGATGATCAGCAGAACCGAGGGTAACACTGATGACTCACTCATTGGTGGCAATGCCCCTGCTGAAGGCCCAGAGGGTGAAGGCACCGAAAGCACAGCAGTCACTGGTGTAGATATTGTCATGAACCATCACTTGCAGGAAACCAGCTTCACAAAAGAGGCCTACAAGAAGTACATCAAAGAGTATATGAAATCAATCAAAGGCAAACTTGAAGAACAAAGACCAGAAAGAGTAAAGCTATTTATGACAGAGGATGCACAGCAAATCAAGCACATCCTTGCTAATTTCAAAAACTATCAGTTCTTTATTTGTGCAAACATGAATCCAGATGGCATGGTTGCTCTCCTGGACTACCGTGAGGATGGTGTGACCCCATTGATGATTTTCTTTAAGGATGGTTTAGAAATGGAAAAATGTTAATGAATTCGATGGTAACCTTGGATCTGTCACTTATCATAACTGGCTGCTTCTTGTCATCTACACAACGCTAGGATTTTAGACAAATGGGACTGATACCATCTCGAAGGCTTCATTTATTTTGACCGTGACTTATTTGGAGTAGAGGTGGTGTTTTTTGGGGAAAAAAAACAACAACACATCATGTAGTTTGTCTAAAAATAAACTGCCTTTAAACTCATTTGAGAGAATGCCTCTTAGTTTAATTCATATCCAAACTAAGTCCATTGTAGTGTTCGTGGAGAAGCTAGAACCTGGTGAGAGCCCACTGCTGAAGAGCATGAGACTGTCTTCAAATAACTTCTGCAGTGGAGCTACTTCTGAGACTGGAATATAAGACAAGAATCAAAGTTTCAATTCTGAGTTGCAGAGAAAGGAAAGAGTCTCCGTTCATAGCAGTGCCAACATTTGAAGTGCAGCCTTACGTATTTCAGCACCTGTGATGGAAGTAGTTAACACTGGACGGGATTACCAAAAGAATGAAAAGACTTAACTCAGGTGGGGGGAAAAAGTGGCATGGTGATGAGTTAAGTTTGATCAAATGAGGAGTGTTTTCAGGGGGATCAATGGCAGTGTACCTTTTACTGTAAAAAAGTTAAACAGTCCCCATATTTTTTGATCAGCCCTTGTGAACGTTACAGGAAATCTACTTGTCCTGATGAGCCCTTCGCTCATAAGCCATAGCTGACATGTGGAAGCTGGCTTTCCACGGAGGGAAGAGGGCCCTTCCCACCAAAAAGCACATCCCCACTCTGCTGGAAGGCAGAAGCACTCTGGTGACCATGGAACAGAAAATGGGGAGCCTCAGGGGTCTCTCTGCTCTTCGGGATTCCAGCCGAGCCTGTGCCCACATTTCATAGGGATAGGCTCTTGTCTACCATACTGTCTAAAAATGAAATTGTCACAGGCAAGGTCTGAGGATCCCCATGTCTGAAATAAGCAGTTTAATCCACCCTTTACAGCACGTTCACAGGTTCACTGACTCCCATAGAGGGAAAAGCACTTTCAGACTGCATCAGTGAAAGAAGTGTGAGAAGGATTTATTAGGATGCACTCCTGAGCAGATAGTGGGTGCTTACAGAAATGAACAGGACACAGCTGGAAATGGGGGTCTTCTCTGTGTTTTTGAGGGGTGGAAATCTGGAACTCAGAGATCTGCAGTATCACTCTTAGTCTTAGAGATTGTGAGAGGACAGCCCACCCCAGTGATCTCTTCCCATGGGAAATACCAAGAAGGTGGTCCTGCGAGGGTGACCCAGGACCATTTGCAAGTGAGGGGAGCAGCAGAGCCCTTTGAGGCTGCAGGGAGTGACACACATTTGCTATTTGGAGAGAAGGAAAAAAAGAAACTGGACTTGTATTTTAAAGCTTAAGAGTTTTCATTAATATACATTTAAAAATTTTTTTGATTTTTTTTTTTTTTTTGGTACCAGAGATTGAACTAAGGACCTTATGCTTGCTAGGCAGGCACTTAAGCCTCTGAGCTATCTTTCCAGCTCTTTGTCTCTATTCTACTATTTCTTCTATCCTACCTCGAAATGAGCATTAAAATTGCCCCTCTTAAGCCCTGCAAGCCACAGAGCTCCAGTGAAAATGGAGGAAAGTGCAGATGCCTTTCAGGCTCACATTTTTTGTAGCTTTTTTTTTCTTCATGTGGATGAACTCTAAGATTAAAATGTCTCCAAAAACTCACATGCATGGGCTAGAGTCATTTCCCTATGAGCACATACCTGAGGGCATGACCAGATTTCTTTCCAGGGGCATATTAACTCAAGATGTGTAACTGCAGCTGACAGGGGGACACACGCCTATAATCCTAGCACCCCGGGAAGCTGAGGCAAGAGGCTCATGAGTTTGAACCCAGCCTGGACAACTAAGCAACTTAACAAGACCCTATCTCAATAAATAAATAAATAAATAAGTTCTGGTCATGTAGCTCAGTTCAAAAGGCTGTAGGTATAGCCCCTAGTACCCCACCAAAGTATTGCTCCAAGATTTGATAGGTGCTGTGCTTGGCGTACATAATAAAAAATGTCAAAGGAACAAATAGCACACTAGGCATAGCCCATGAAACCCTTCTATCCTCCTAAAAGAGTAAAGCAGAGAATATGTGAGAGAATGCAAGAATGCTTAAAGCTTAGAATGCCTTTTGCCTGTTCATGTTATTTACTTGTGCTAGCCTTTGAATTCTAGTGGAGGCGATATAGGAGAAATACACGTAACTCCCAGCCTGCTAGGTCTCAGGTACGCTGAGTTCATGATTCTGAGAACTGAAGAATGAATTCTAAGGAACAGTGAAGTGTAAGTGTAGGAAGTATTTATTGAAAGAAAGAGAGATAGCTCCTGAGAGAGTGGGGACAAAACTGTGATCAACCAATAAGATGACAAGTTTAGGCGCTTAAGTAATATTGATCCAATGAGGAAGCAGGTCACATGGCAATTGTGCATGGAAAGAAGAAGGGCCTTTTCAGAAGAGATGTCCCTATTGGGAGGGTCTTAGTCACTCACTAGGATGACATGTTAATTCATTGTTCCTCTCTCAGGGAAGCATGTAGGCCTGGTCATTTTGTCTTTATCCTAAGGCCTGGTCTTCAGTAGCTATGCCGTTAGCCATAGTTGCAATGTGTTTGCATGCTCTGTATGGACTCCGAGAGCCTAGCTTGTCTGACTGTCTGTAATAGTTTTATTTAGCTTAGCTGTCTCTAACAGAAGCAATCATGCTGTTAACCTTCATTGAAAAGTAGCTACAGGGTAGCTACTGTCTTGCCACATCCCCTCTCAGTCAGCTGCCATGTCTGTGCAGGCTCCCTTGTCCCAGGCAATTCAGCTGCTCTCACTCACCACCCTCCCTCGAGCTGTGTGGTGAGGCTCCCCTCCCTGCATGTGACACAGGAGAGCTGTCTGCCCGCTCCTGACATCTTCTCCCCAGCCTTGGCTTCATCTTGAATGAAGGATAAGGTCAAAGCTGGGCAGATAGAAAGTGAATGCAAGCATTTCTAGGTGGAGACTAATCGATGACATGCAAGGGTCTTAGGAAAGCAAAAACCAAACCCTCCTTGAGGTGAACGTCACCTTTCAGCTGCTTGGTTAACCGCCACTGCCTTGGTTAAAAGATCGGCACAGCTGCTGTAGCCTCATTAGAACATAATAATAAACATTGTTATTGTAGTTAATGTGTACTGAGTGCTAGCATACAGCCTATAAGCGGCTATTTATGGGCCAATTTTATGTGTTGAGTGCATTGATTGCAGTCACGGTGCTAAGTCCTTTGAATGTTTTTCCTCTCTAATTTTATACTCACAGTGACCCTGTAGGTCAGCCCTATTATTATTCCTTTGTTTACCCAAGGAGACTAGTGCTCAGAGAGGTTGGTAGACTGCCCAGGTCACAAACAGTAAGCAGCATCTCAAAATTCAGACAACTTTGGGAGAACCCAAAGCCTGTGAACTGGCACGCAGGGTAAATGGGACCAAGAGCTTTTCCAGGGGAGGAACTGAGAGCACTGTTGGTTCCAGCGACCTGTGAGAGGATTCTCACTGTTGGTTAGATGGTGTTAGCAGTTGTGTATAGAGGGAGCCCAAGCCCTGTGCTTCATGCCAAGACTCTTCTGTACAGGAAACTCGTGTACAGTTCACATAAACCCACTACTTAGTATAAACAGGCTGTCTCCAGTGAATGGGCTTTTGCAGCTCTAGAATTCAGTAAACAAGAAATTTCTTTATTTTTTTTTCTGGGATAACTTTTTAAATACCTTATCGGATACAAGAAAAATGAAGAGAAGGCTTTTGCAAATAACACTCAGATATACTGAGCTGGTACATTTTAAATCAGCAAGAGGTAAAGAAACCAGAAAAGTGTAAGTCCTTTCAATAATTTTTTCCCAATACTTCTGACCTTCATGAGGGTTTCAATAGCAGTCAGCTTTCACAAGACTTCAGACCCCTACACTTTGTCCGGGTGAAGTTATTTGTAAGCCAATCTGAAATATGCCCTCCTCAGAAATGTTTATGCCATGACAGGGACATTTCCGAGTCCTGCTGTGGGTGTGGAAAGTACGTGTGAAGTTGAGAAAGCTGTAACTTGTTTGGCTCCTGAAGATCATTGTCTAAAACAATGTGTGTTTTGTTTATGTTTTGATTTTTACTCTTTTTCCACATCAGTCCACAGTTTGGAAAGAGCTGTTGTTAGCAAGTATCGGGGAGCAGTTCACAGACTGTGCCGCAGCAGGTAAAGAACCCTGGTTCGGGCTGCCTGTGCCTCCTGTCTGTTTCGCCCCTGCTTGTTTCTTGCAGAAGTTTGATCTCGTGTATTACAGTTTCTGCATGCTTTGAAAATGTTCTTTTTGTAATTGTGAAGCTAGATTTTTTTTATGTGATTGCAATGTTCAGTGGAAGATGTGTGTGTATTTACATATGTATACAGTCGACTCCTGTATGTGGGTTCTATACCCACAGTTTCAACAACCACAGATCGAAAATATTGGAAAAAACAGATTGTGTCTGTATTTAAACACATACATATGCTTTTCTCCTTGTTCTTATTCCCAAAACAGTATGGTATAACAACTGCTTACATAGCATTTATGTTGTTCAACCAATCACAGATCAAAAACATATAGCATTTTATAAAACAATATGGTATAACAAATGTTTACATAGCATTTATGTTGTATTAAGTTCTTTAAGTATGGAAAGTCCCCAACTTAAGAACATTTCCAGTTGCCAACTTTTACAGCTTGAATGGACCTCGTATTATGAACATTCGTTGGTTCAAGCAGATCCTAGAAGTAGCTCGCATGTCTGCTGGACATTATCACAGTTGTACGGCCGTGTGCTTACTGTACAGTGTGACACTATACAGTTAGAGCTCAGGTTATCCAGAAGCAAAAGGAAAAGGCGTGGTGATGTGGAGGAGACTGCTAGGAAGCACAAAGGAATAACCATGAAAAAAAGTGAAAACAATTGAGACTGGACCGAGGCTAAAAGATGGTACACATCACTCATTCATCACTCATGTTCATCACATGAACCATTCAGCCATTGGCACAATTCTAAAGAACAAAGACAAGATCATGCGAAGTTTTTTATGTTTTACACTGTATGTTTGTATTAGAAGTGTAAAAGACTCACTCTGGAGGACTTAGGAACGAATCCCATTTGTGAACTCATTGCTAAATGGGGAAATGAGTAATGTAATCTAAAGATCTTTCAAGGAATAAGGGACGATCTACGGAGATGCTTCGGCAGGCAGATACCTTGAGCATCCATGAGTCTTGGGGCGAGGGATACTGGAGCTGCTTCCTGTAGACACCAAGGGACGACTGCGTATTATGTAGAGTCTGCCCAACAATGTGTACATCAAGAAAAGAAAAAACTTGTATAAGTATTTTCATACATTTATTGACACATCCTGAGATTAATAAAAATTACCTTTGGCCTCTACAATTATAACAGGTGTTCAGAGTGGTGGCCATTAGCTTCCAGACATTTATTAGTACAGTGGATTCTGTATATATGAATGTACATGCATCTATACATATTTCATTTCATAGCTCAGTATTATCCATATCCATCTGTCTAGAATGGCAGAAAGAAAAGGAGACCTGCTGCCAGGCAGGAACTTCACACAGAGGTGGCAGGTGCCTAGTGGGGCTGGAGGTGGGCGGGCACACATCCCTCTGTCCCTCCCAGTCAGCTCCCTTCCTTCTATGTGTCTCCTGATGCTGTTGAGAGGTAGGAAGGGATGCCCTCGCTGGTTCTTCCCGTCAGTCGTCCTGTAGCTGGGGAGAAAGCAAGTCCTCGGGACCTTCCTACAGAGACTGTCTTCAGAGCCTGAGTGGGCTTCTAGGAGCCCCTTTTGGCACTTTGCTGTGTTGTTTTGTTTTTAGTGCTGGGAAAAGAACCCAGGGCCTTGAGTGTACTGTGCTGAGGCCCTCTGCCACTCTCTGTGTGAGCACTTTTTGTTTTGCTTTGTGTTTGTCATAGAGTCATTCTAGGAGAAGTTAACTGCTACTTAAAGGTTTGTTTTCTTCTTCAGTACCTTCTTTTGAATGCTCCTGAGGTCAAACTTAGAATAACATTGTTTTCCCCATTCAGCTTTCAGTTAGGTTGTTTTTAAAAAAATATTCTTCTACTTGTTATGAATTTTTGCTTGTTGGTTGAATCCACTGGCCCTTGATCCCTCAGCTGGGACAGTCTTAGAAAGCCCCTTCCCATTCTGTGACAAGTTTGCATTCATCTCTGTAGCATTTCAGTAGTTCTATGTTTTTTTGCTTATGCCTTAAACCACTTTTTATTCACTTATGACAAAGCTTAGGTTAAGATAAAATTGCCTTTAAAACATAGAATCCTTCTGTTTCAGTAGAGGTTGTTAGCAACTTTATAATATGCAGCCAAAAGTGTATCGTATATAAAACTATAAACATAGAAACTTTCTCTCCCAGAGAGAAATCATTCCTGTATGAATTAGTCCTGTTTCCAGAGCTAGAGAAAATAGTCTAAGTAATAATAAATCTTCAGAAGGGCCAGCCAGCTTAGTGGATTAAAGCGCCTGCTTAGGCAGACACAGGGGCTGGGATTTCTATCCCCAGTGTGTCATGCCAGCCCCACCCCCAGGACATGCTGAGACAGCAGTTGAGACTGGGCGTGGTGGTGCACACCTATAATCCCAGTGCTTGGGAGGCTGAAAAACAGGAGCATCACTACAAGTCCGATCTGTGTAGTAAGGCCCTATAGACCCTGTACTAAATACAGAAAAAAGAAGTAGTAATAAATTTTCAGCATTGTGTAAAGAAGACAAATTGTTTTGTGGCTGACTTAGGAAGTAAGACAACTGTTAACTGTCAATTTGTTGCTGCTTGAAGCATGACAGCTAATCTTTGTGGGTTTTTTTTTTTAACTTTTTTTTTTGTTGTTGTTGTTGTTTATTTGGTACAGGGTCTCACTACGCAGTTCAGACTTGTAGTGCTCCTCCTGTCTTAGCTTCCCCAGCAATGGGATTACAGGCAGGCCCCACCATGCCTGGTTTCTGGGCTGGCACATTGCACCCAGGGTTCCAGGGTCAGTGCGGCATGTGGTACCAGAGATTGAGCCCCGGTCCTTGCGCTTGTCAGGCAGGTGCTTAGACTGCTGAGCTATCTCCCAAGCCAAATCAGCTAGTCTTTCTGGATTTTCATCCTATCATCTGTAAACAGTGACTCCTCCTGTCTTACCTACCTGTCTCATGCTGCCTGTACCCAAAAGCCATCCATGTTTTGCTGGTTGATTCCACTTACGAATGTTACATGTTAGCTGGTGGTCCTACCTTTGTCCTGCAGTTTGTTTGTTTTTCTTTTCTTTTTTTTTTTTTTTTTTTTTTTTTTTTTTTGGTGGAACCGGGGATTGAGCTCAGGCCCTTGCGCTTGCCAGGGAAGCGCTTATTCCACTGAGCCATCTCCCTGGACCCTGGTCCTACCTTTGTATAAGAGTTGGGATCTCTTTTACCCTAACACTGTGAAAGAGCTATGCGGTTAGCAGTGCCTCATTACCAAAAGTGAAGCCAAAGTGAAAAAAATGACAGTTCAGCCTGTTTAGCATCCATCAGTTTATCATCCATCTGACCCAAAAGTCTCCCTCTTTTTGGGGGGAGGCAAGGTTTTGCTGTGTAGTGTAGGCTGACCTTGAACCCACTATGTAGCCTAGGCTGGTCTCAAATTCACGTCAGTCCTCTTGCCTCAGTCTCCAGAGTTAATGACATTACAGTCAAGTGAAACAATGCCCAGAAAGCCTCCCTCTTTATGTAATAGCTTTATTTCTAGATAAAATTTTTCATTGAGGGGCTGGTGAGATGGCTCAGTGGTCTAAAGCACCTACTTAGAACAAGCTTAGCAAAGCGCAGGGACCGCGGTTCAATCCCCCAGCACCACATGCCAGCCCGCCCCGCCCCCTGGTGGGCTGAGCTGGCCACACACACACACACACACACACACACATAAATAAATAAATAAATTTTCATTGAGCAAGTGTATTTTTTTAAGAAACCTATATCTAAAACATTTCTTCTTGGTAGGATACTAAATTTCTGATTAGTCGGTCATGATTAGGTACAGTGTGGGTCTCTGGGGAGATCTTTTCATTTTTACTGTGACACAGGTCCAGGAAAGGGTACACATGAAATGTGTAGGGATTTATTAACACTTACGAAGTACTGTATATCCCTTTGTCTGCCCCCAGAATCTGCCCTCACCTTCCTTTCCTCCCACGGGGGCCACCAACAAAACTTCTAGTACCATAGTCTAATGTTGCCTGCTTTTGAACATCTACATAAGTGGAGTTGTTTAGGGTCAAGTCACACACCTGGTGCAAAAGCCAGGGTCAGATTCATTTAAAAAGAAAAGAAGGAAGACAAGGAGAAGGGTAAAAGCAGGAAGGAAGAAAGAAAAGAATTATTTCACGGATGATAATTTGAATAAATTGGATATACTCAAACATCAAAATATTACGGGCAGACCACTGGAAACTCCAGTGGCATGAATATTTAGACTTGTAGATGCTAGCAAATTAGGTAAAGCATTCTACCTACAGCAGAATCTCCTCATCGTGGTAATACTTGTCTTTCCCTTGTTACCTTGCCGTGCCAAGAGTGTGGGTGCAAAAGCTGTGGCTTATGAACATGAACGCACAGGCGCCCGAAGCTCTTTGCAAATTAGTATAAATAAAGTTGCTGTGAGAGCACAGATAGGGGCACTGCAGGCCTGACGTCCAGCCACCAGCCTCAAGCGTGTCTGGGAGGCAGCCCTAGATCTAGCACGAATCAGTATAGATAAAGAGCTGATAGATGCTTTAAGGAGCTTTATTCAGAGGATAAAAATTCTTTCTGTGGTACCAAGAGATGGGCCTCGGTTCTTTGGCCAACCAGAGGGGACTGCTAACGGGAAGCACCAGAGAACAGGCGCAATGAATAGGAAAGGGACAGATAAGCAAACCACAAAAAGCAGACATGCACCTGGAAACATGCAGTCCAGGTCCAGCGAGAGCCGGGACCCACAGCACGAGCCACCCACGGGCTCCAAGAGTTCAGCACAAGTTGGGAGAAACTCTTGCTGTTCCCAACAAAGACAGTCAGGCATCGAGGAAAAGTTCATTTAAGTTCACTTGGCTTTCAGAGGGCAGGGAATTATGCAACCCATTTTAGAAAAAGTCTCTTCAAAACAGGGTAAGAAATAGAAAGCTTTGGTAACATGTTTAAAAGGGTAAAATTACTTATCTGGAAAATGCATTTGGCTGGAACACTTTGTTTGTCTAAATCCCTGGATAAATGGGCTCTGACTGCTGCAGCTTTTGCGTGCCGATCTGCGTCTTTGCAGCGACTCCCCAGAGGAACAATTACTTAGTACAGGTTTCCATGCCACCGTCTTTTCTTCCATCTTACCCAGAATTTGTAGACAAAATAAATAAGTGTTTAAAAATAATTAGACTTGAAATTGTCACTCACATCTTTTTCCTTTTTCCTGTGCTCCCCTCAGATGACGAAGTGATAGGAGTCAGTGTCAGTGTTCGCGACCGTGAGGACGTCATCCAAGTCTGGAATGTAAATGCCTCATTAGTGGGCGAAGCGACTGTTTTAGAAAAGATCTATGAACTTCTGCCCCACATATCTTTTAAAGCTGTATTTTATAAACGTAAGTGCTTCATTTCCAGTTATTACTTCCTAGCTTATCCAGTCATTCTTTAAAAACGGAAACTGTGTTGCAAAATGAGGTGAAAACAGAATCACCTAAAATTCTATGATTCAGAAATAAATAAAACACATTTAAGTGTTTTTTTTTTTAAAAAAAGTTTAGGCTCAGAAATTAAAATAAGATTTTACTGTTGCCTAATCTTGTGTATCAGAACAGAAAATTCATATCATATTTGTTATCTCAGAAATTGAAACCTGAACTTAAATTTGTCATTCTCAGAGGAAAAAAAATTACATTGAGTTGGAGACAACAATAACAAAAATGTCACTATGTGAGCTGGCAGGTAGATATTCAATCATCCCTTCATAAACAAATTTATAATGTGTAACATCTGTATTTGTGGGGAAACCACTCAGAGCGCAGGCATGATTGAATGCTCTGCTGAAATTGCTCATGCCTCCTCATTGCTGCTGCCTGTGACACAGACTCTGAAGGGAACGCACGCATCGTGGTGATGCGTAATGGTGTGAGTCGGTGTGTGGACCCTTGCTCCCATCATGCCTCGTGTTCGTTGCTTTTGTGTGCTCTTTGGAAAACATCATCCTTCTCATAATGGAGACATCTTAGCGCTGTTAAACCAGTGTTTGGTGGATCAAGCTGCAGGTTACGCTTTGAACAGTGAGTTTCAGAAAAGGATTGACAGCCCTACACAGATGTGAAGAATTTCCTGTGTCCCAAACTGTACCTGAAGCCACTCATCCATTTTTTAAAGCTATGGTATTTCATCCAATCTAAGTCGTTCTTGATGATAAGATGCCCTGTTATTTCAGTATTACTAAGGAAGAAACAGAAAATAAACATGGTCATTCAAATAGAGGAGGGAGGTAGTGTTCGCAGGGAGCATCTTAGAATTGTAGAAATGCACTACATGAAAATCTCTTTTCTCAGCTGCTTGCCAAAAAACGACCTTAAAACATCCAGTTTTATATCATAGCAGATAGAAAACACAGGCCTTCCTGTAAGGAATCACACACCTGATAGTGACTCAGGCTGTACAGCCTGCCATCATCAGGAGGCTCTGATCCTCGAATTGTAAATGAAAATTTAAATTAAAAAGATGGGGAGACAGCACTGCATATGTTGGTTTGGGGTATGCAGTGTGAAAATTGCAAATTTGTTGATCCATTTTTATGTTTTAGGAATGTATCAACTGTATTCACCTCAGCCATTAATTATCAAAGGAATGTGATGATGCATTGACAGTTCTAGATGGGCTTTTCCTTACCCCTTTGAAGGTAGTCCCACACTTGGCTCCAAGGAGGAGAAATGCAGTTGGATTCCTTAAGTCAGGCACTCTAGACTTCCGTGCACATCGTCAGTGTGACCATGAACACGAGTCTCAATTTCCTCTCCTGTACTTTCTCATTCTAATATTGAGGAAGTTAGTCTTAGATGATCTCGAAAGTTCCTTCCACTTCAGGAGTCTGAATAAATTTCCATGGTACACACCGGTTAGCAGCAGTTTAGCGTGATGTGTTTTGTTAGACAAATAGGCCACAGAGCAGTTAGGCCACTTTTTGGGGCCATAGGTGTCAGGTAGGGCTGACCAAGCCTAGGATGATGATTCAACACTTAGCCATCCTGATGGCTGGGAGGAAGGAAAAAAAGGCAAATGGGGAGAAAGTTACAACTTGACCAGTTGAATCAAGCTGAATAAACACCCTAAAGGTAGATGCCATTGTCAAATTGATGAGTAATGGCTACAGGTCTCAGCAAAAATCATATTTTAATGGCACATATTAACATTTAAAAAACTCAAAGATTATTCAAGTAAAAATTTGAATTGGGATAAAACAAGCCTTTCTCCTTATTTTATATAAAGCAGGCAGTCCTTTACTTAGCAGGGTTATATACCATGTGCTTCAGAGTAATTTAGAGAAATGTCGTCAGGGCACAAATTTGTTTCACAGCATGATTTAGAAATGGCCAACTCCTGCTTTTATTTTGTCTTGTTAATAGCATCCTGGTGTAAGTATTCACAGGCTGATAGAAGCTGTGTAACTATAGACTTTCCATGTAGAAATAATCGTGATATACTCAGTCATGGGACCTAGGGGTCGGACAGAATTTAGCCATTATAAATTATGTGGTTTCCATACAGACCAAATATTTGAGTAAGAAAGTCAAAATACACACACACACACACACACACACACACACACACACACACACACCATATCAGCTCTATGAAGTTCTTCAGAGCAGCTGAATTACAAAGGTCTCTTCCTATGTATTATTTAGAGCAGGAGCTGGAAAATCAAGAACCTCAAAACAAATCCCTCCCCTCCACCCTCTCTTTCCCTCCTCACCTATTTTTGTATGGGTTTCAATAAAGAACAGTTTTTGAATGTTTAAGTAGTTGGAAAAAACCAAAAGAGGAACTATATATTGTGAAAAAGGAAACTATTTAAACGTCAAATTTTAGTGTCCATGAATAATTTTTTTTATTCTGATATTGGGGTTGGAACCCAATGCCTTGTACACATTAGGCAAATGCTCTACCACTGAGCTATGTCCTTCACCCCATGCAGGTGTCTTGGCATACACAGATGCCCATCTGTATTCATATTTTCTGTGTCTGCTTTAGTGCTATATTTGATGCTACTCCAGCATAAGGTCAGCGGTCTCCTGGCTTACAGGGGTTTCCCTGAAACTGTCAGATTGGCCCTTGGTGTTCAGACAAGGCGGCCTTCGATGGTCTGTACCACTTGCTTAGCCCATAGATGTTATAGTATTTCAGTGATGGCTGCCCCAAACTGTCCCTCACATCCAAAAGTAAAAGAAAAGAAAAAACAGATAGTCCCTGTCTCTGGATTTATAATTTATAAATTATTTTATAATTTATAAATTATTTTCTAATTTATAAAATAACATAGGTATCATTCTGTGACTCCTCTGCCTGACCCTAGTACTACTACTATATATATATATATATATAGTACTAGGGTTGAATCTTCGCATTGAGTTACATCTCTAACCCTTTTTCTTTTTTAAATTTTGAGACAATGTCTTGCTAAGTTGCCCAGGGTGGACTTGAACTTTCCATGTTCCTACATCAGCCTCTCTAGTGTTGGAACTGTGGTTGTATGCCACCTCACGCATCTTCCCAATCCATGTTTTGTTTTGTTTTTAAATGTCTGCCATGAAACATTGTTCTTAAAAACAAAAAGATGAGGGGGTACCGGGGAGATGGCTCAGTAGAAGAAGCGCTTCCCTGGCAAGCGCAAGGGCCTGAGTTCAATCCCCAGTTCCGCCAAAAAAAAAAAAAAAAAAAAAAGGAAAGTGAAATATTTATAATTATGACCGTTAGTAATGTTTGATTAAATTATGTCAAATTTAGGCCACCCTTAGGAATTTGACCAACTCAGAACAATACTGGGAATTATGAGGCACATCTTCTCTGATGTTTCATCTCAGTGAAAAGCTCTGGTAGAATACACAGAGATGATCTCAAAGAGCACCCAGCAGTAGTGTGAACCATTTAGTCCATGTCAAAAGCAAAGAGGTAGGAAGGGCTTCAGAGGCAAAGTGGCCCATCTGTCTGTGTCTTCCTAGAACAACACCACTTCCCGTGAGGTGGGGTGGGGACAAAGCATATGGGATCTTGACCCTCCCTGGGTGTTATCAGACCTTGCTTCATAGTGATGGTTAACCAATCCAGGAAGTGGATTTTCAAACTTGGCCTTCTGCCTTGGAAGAAATGTTCTTTTTCGTAGGGCTCCCACTTGTCTTTCATTTCCATTTTCTCAAAGTCTTTAAAAATATTTTTGATGGCATAATTTTTTATTATAAATTTGCTAATTATTAGCAGTTTTGCAAGACAGGCTGAAAATCAGTAGGGGCTGTGGGTGAGAAAAATAAAAGACCCATTAATTTTATAGAACTTAATTTGCCACAGAAGATGTTGAGAAAGGGGGAGGTATCATTCTTATCACTCTTGTGCGATTCTTTATTTTACTTTATTTTATTTTTGTGTCACTATTCTTGAAGATAGGCTTGTGAACTACTCTGTCCTGTGTATGCTAGGCCCCTTTCCCTGTAGTTTGTGGGGTGCATTTGCCTGCAGCATTTGCCTGTAGTACAGCATACTTTCCTCATCAGCTTGTGGGGATGAGTCATCCTCTCCCGTGAAACAAGAAGAAACAGGCAGCATGCCCATTGCTTGTTTATTCCTTGTTTTAATTTTCATTATTACGTTTCTCAGGAAATGCACGCCTTAGCTAACAGTTACTGGCAAATAAGGTATTTGAGTTCTTGCCAAGATTTGGGGAAACTAAATGAGATGCCTAGAGGAGGGTTGGCCCATCCTTTGCTTAAAGTTTTCTTTCCTTTTTTTCTTTTTTGTTTTTTTCTGTCCTTTAGCCCATGAAGAGCATCATGCTTTTGAAGGTGGACGTGGAAAACACTAATTGCACTCTGTAAAGAATTCTTTGTCCTTTGCTGATTGGTTTTGGAAACGGTCTTAACAGGAGGGAGAGTGAAGAGAAGACTTGCCGAAGCCTGGTGCTGGTCCATTTAGAGTGGGTTTCTGTGCGTGCAGATTGGGCAATTAGGACTCAAAGTAGCAGGTGGGGTAGGGGGGTGGTTATATGGGGCTCTAACGTCATATTACCTGCTTTTTAAAATATACATATATTTTTTTAGATTTCTAAATTCTCTGTTCTATTCACACAGATTTTTTCCCTTTAAAACTCCTTATTCAGGCTAATTATTGTTTTCTACACTCCCCTTTCATGGAAGCACAAGAACTTGGTTTCCCTTTCAGTAGCTCTGCTGCACCTACTTAATGAGAATGTGCATAATCATGACAATCCAGCTTTTGAAACCACACTGTACCAGGAGGAATATGAGCTTGGTGAAACCTGTCTTCTGGTTATTTGTTGTGACACATTTCTGTGTGCTGTGAGCTGGGCATTGTTTTTTCTGTCCCAGGGAAAAGGAAAACCATATTTAACCTGATTTTGTACTGACAGTCTACATATCTTATTATTTTTTCCTTTCCAAAATAATTTTTAATGATGAAAGGAAAATAATATTTCGTTCAGCTAACAAAATATAATCACACTTTAGTATCAGGATCAAACTCTTCAGTCTTTGTAACCTCTGTAGAAGAAATGTTTTAGCAGACTCTAGATTTGCCCTTCTCAGAGCAAATCTCAGAGTAGCAGCAAGGGATTTCTTTGAATAGAAAAAATTGATATTTCTGATTTAAATAGGGGGTGCTATTTTTTAATTATTTGAATTAAACTTTCAAAGTTTGGATGTGCTTACCTACTTAGAACTTTCCAAATCAACTCTAACCCACTTTGTTAAATAATCCCTCTGTCCTTCTCTTATTATGTCATTTCTGATAATCAATGACCCCTCCAACCTGGGCAGCTTTCCCTTCCATTTCATGTAGGAGCAGAAAGTCAATGCTGTTTGTGGGATGCATGTGAGCATTCACAGAGTTAAAACCTGGAATACCTCCTGTCCATAGTCATTGTTGGAGTTGTCTGTATGCATAGTGTTACACTGCCAAAGAAATCCTGGTTTTAGTGGAAGGAAATGGCCACTCTCTGGAACTCGAAGACCACTCAGAATACACCAGGCCCCTCTCTTGACTCTGCCAACCTTCTGGGTACTTTTACCTGAGAAGGAGCAAAGCTATTGTAGATGACCTTCCTGTTGGCTTAGTTTTGAGTCACTGGGATTTGTGTGCACTACACATTTCTCAAAAGTGTGATGGATGCATTTAGAGTATCACTACTCCCAAGATTTTTAAGTCCTCTTGCAATATTGACCACTAGAAAGAGGCAGGGCTACTCTATTTATTTGTAAATAAAGTTCTCCTTTCATACCTTATAAATGACTTCCAACAAAATCTACTTTAAATAGTTGTGCCCTTTCATTGAATTGTTAACCATATCAACAACAACAACAATAATAATAATAATAAAAATTTTAAAAACTACTTTTTAAAAAACGAGTTTTTTCAGCAATTTCAAAATGAATTCTAAGGATACAGAGTCCCTTTTGCAACAATGTACATTTCTTTAAACATTCAACTTGTTTTGAAATTTTTTCTCAAGGAAAATTATTCTGGACAGGAATTCAAAATTTTTGTAATATAAATATTTTTCTGGTAGATTAGAACAAAGGATATAATTGACTTCATAGTAATTGTCATATATATTTCCATAATTAAATGAATTTTGAGGAATTTTTATTTTTGAACATTAAAGCATTTGTGATGACGTGTTCAACTTTTGCATGTATGAAGCCTTTGAAGTAAAAATAAAATGAAATAAATAGGAATATTAGGCTCATGTTAATGCTTTCTAGTTTCTATTGTTTATGATTATGGAACCTGACAAGCTCACACAGTAGATTTTTGTCCCAGCAAACTTCTGCAACTATTTTTGACCCTTTGGAAAATACCAGCTGTGAGGAGGATTTAATTTGCCTCATGTCAAGAATCTATCATCTAAATTGCTTCAAGAGTAGATTTTGTCAGATTTTGCTTTGAAAATTGTTTTAATTGAATATTTAGTCATAACAGACTTTGTGTGAACTAAGCTGATTTAATCAGTTTTAAAACCTCTCATTACCTTCTTAGATTAAAGAAGCTAATACTCTTTGAGATAGGAGGAAATCTTTTGAGGGGCATGTGACTATTAGGGAGGTCCACCCCTCATGGCCAGTGCTGGGAAAAGTGGAAACTTCCTGTGAAATCCAGGTCCTTCCGGCCAAATCCTTCCCAGGCAGCCTCGTGTTCTCCACAAAGAGCCATACAGAAACCGAAGAGCTCACTCTCATCTTATAATTCCTCAGGGTCTATGAGGCACATCCAGGAAATCTGACTGAGATAATATGTGTCTTTCCTCCCATTACTCCCTGATTTCTGTATCGCAAGTGCTGGCTTACATCGGGAAAGTTTCACCCATTAAAGAAGAGGAATAATACCCCTTACAGCATGTCCATGAAGCCTGTCCATTTTCTTTTGTAAGCATTTTCTGAGGGGTTAAAGTACACAATTTTAAGATTCTCTCTTTCACTTTTACTTTCCCTCATTTTTGAAATGACATTATAGTTCATAGCAGATGTGTACATTTAATATAATGTTCCAGTTACATTCATGGTATAGTTGATAGAGAAAAAAACATCAACAAGAAAACATGACCCAATAAACTGTAAGGTCCAGTTCCCTGCCCACCTTGCCCTGTTCTCAACTTTAGCTGGTGTCTACACTGCACAGGATTACATACTTTATGGTTGAAAAAATTTTAGACATATTTGGGTTCAGTAAACACAGTATGCACCCCCTCACAACTAAGCCTTGACTGAATTTGTCCCTTTTTGAGGGACATAGGGCTAGCAAGCAACGTGGCTGGGCATTGGTCTATGAGCTACATCCTAGTTCCGGTTTCCCTATCAGGAAAATCCTCACATCTGCCAACCTAACCTCACCAACACATCACCCTTGTCAGCACTCCACATCTGCTCCAATCCTGGTCTCAGATGTGGTCGCATTATCGGACCTCTCCTGTAACCAGATCCTTGTTCTCTGCTGCTTACTCTCAGGGACTGAAGTGGTGTTAGGTCTGAGGTCTAGAAATAACCGTAGTGCTGGAAGTGGGCATTGCAGTCTGGTACCCCTCTCCTGGAGGAGCCCAACTTCTGTACAGACACAGATGTGACAACATTCTCAGTGAGCACATGGGGGCGCTGCCTTCCAGGCAACAGTTCTGGAGCAGCAGCGGAATTTATCCAGCTATGTTTGTGGAATTAAGATCCTCTCACATTTTTCTCTGAGGAGTTTATCACAACTTGATTAGAAAGTGTAAGTATTATACTTAGTGATAGGCATTCAGCACTCATACACCTAATAAAGTTTATCAAAGGTAGAAGTCTTCCAATATGCTTTAAACAACTTCAAATCCTAGGATCTCATTGTCTCTATAAGCAGTGGTGAACACAAAGAATAAAACAAACATACATAAAGGAGATATGAAAAATGTTTTACCAAGTGGTTTGCCAAAGGTAACAAATTAGGGTTTGATATTTTTCTTTTTAGCTTTCTGAATAAAACCTCTTTAAAAATATAAATCTACTCTTTACCTTATGTTGTACCTACATGATTTCACTCATTATAAATCAAAGTAGAGGACTGCCTGTATACTACTTATTAATATATTGAGCTCAATTATAATTCAGAGTTTGGCAGCTCAGGACAGTGAAGAGCCTAGATTCTTAGCTGAACATCCAGGAGGAGTAGAGGGTGAAGAGGAAAAAGACCAGAAGTGAAGTGCAGAGAAAAGTCTTTGGGAACCTACGCTCCTGTGTAGCAATTAGATGATCTCCCCCCACCATTTCCTTCGAAAAAAGAAATGCCAAAATAGATTTCTTACCCATCTGATTGGACTCTTCTGGGTTTATTATTATTTTTTATATATGCACCAAGATCTAAGAAGGCTTCTTATTTAGTTAACTCATTAATGCCCCCAAATCACCATGTCTTATGGTGCTGACCTTACTTAGTTTTTAGAAGGAAAGTGAGAAACTTAGAATATGAGAGTGGAAGGGACATTTGAGATCATCTACCAGGGCTTCTTGCCCCTTAACATTCAGAGCAATTACTGGGGTGCTTACTTACCACACATATTTCTCCACCTCCCCTAGACCTGAGAGGCCTGAGTATTTGCAGTGTCAGCCAGCTCCTTAGTGACTAGTGTCAGGGGGCTTTGGATCTCACTGAGAATCCTTGATTTTATCCAACCCCTGCACAACAGCTGAGGAAATCCCCTCACCTCTAAGCGCTGTCAGATACACTGATCTGAATGTATAGCACTAACAATCTTAGGAAAGCTAGAGAGGACTGCCTGTATACTACTAGCTTTCCTAAGACAGAAAATAACTATCATGAAGACTTCATAAATGATGCTCATAAATAAGTTGATAGTTAGGACCATAGCAATCATAAGTAGCCCACCTCAGGAGTCTATAATGTACTCTTTAATATAGAGTTGTGGCTTTTCCTTTTTATAAATATCATTTCAGCCAGTTAAGAGAAAAGAAATTAATGTTCAGAAAAAGCAGCTACTCCATATGTGCAGTAACTACTTTTCTATAATGTCTTATGGCATCTGGGGTTCAGCACCATTGAGCAAGATTAAATGAATGCTACAGAGCTATAAAGTTGCATGTAGAATAATGCAAAGCTGTTCAGATGACTATCAAAGTAGTCTGGGAATGAATTTCCATTGAAATTAATTGTCACCTTCTAAATGTAGCTTAGCAAAGCTGTTACGAGAGGGACATTTTTAATACACAGAAGTGTCAAAAATAAAATAATTATTCCCCAAACCATGTGAATGATAAGCAGAAACCATTGTAAAGTCAATATTTTTTTGTTCATCATTGCTACCGAAACTTAAAGTCCCATTGTATATGTGTGTGTTGAATGTGCCTTACTAGAATATCCAATAACCCAGCCTTTGGATATTCTATGCTCTGTGTCCTTCAGAAATCATGGGATTGCAGGAATTTGTGTTAAATGTTTTTGGTTGACTGTGCCTGAAAAATGTTGTCAAACCATTCAATGAAATGCAAGACTTCCATTTTTCACTTCTGATACTGAAGTCAGAGAATTTTTCTTGAACCTTTGGGGTAATATTTCTTTGAGTTTTATTAAGCAGAAAACTTTGCATTACAGAAATGAGAATGAAGTAAATACAGTTTTGCTGAGTTTTCTATAGCAACTAATGGTACCTATAATCTTTTTATGTACAAAAAATAATTTGATAACATTTTAAGAAGATAAAAAGTTTAGTTTTAGCACTTTTAAATTGAAATATTAAAGGACTTGCAGTTTTATTTCAATAAACTTATAGAGTTTGCTGTTTTCAAATGCATTTATTTATTTTGTGAGCATCCTCTAAATTCTTCCCAGATTTCTGAGACTTTAACCAGGTAATGTGGCTTTTAATCATTTTATGATTCTGTTTTAACATTGCTAATTCTATCTTCTTAGTATTTCTTTATAACAAGTCACTATAATTTTTCATGTATCACGGAGAACTTAATTTTATTTGAATATTGTACAAAAGAATTTCAAATTTGAACTAGTACACACTCTTCAGCCTGAGACCTCCAGCACCATTTGTCCTGAATTTAAAATCTTATCAGTTGCCTTGAAAGTTATTCATTCCTCAGAGCAATCTTACCTGTATAAGTTGAACCAGGTTTATTTGCCTTATGCTTCGGATCTTCTTGCCCCCCTCCCCATTTTATACCATCTGTGCCCTGTGTAGTCAGGGACCCTTCCACATCTGGCTACAAGCTGGTGTAATGCCCTTCCTTTTGATCTGGTTTCATCTAGTGATTTGCTCAGTATTTTTAAGGTCAGACTGAAAACTTTTCTGTTCTAGTTATTTTTGATTTTATATTGTGTGTTGTGTTTGATGTTCAGATACATGTGAAAGTTGCTTGTGTAAGTCAGTAATTTTTATTCCAGCCTTTTGCAGCAATAAGGTAAGACTAGTCTGTACTTTTCTTACTTGAAAAATGTGGTGATTTATGTGTTTAGTACAAATGTTGATTCATGCAAAAGTTCTTGCAGATTCCTAACTTGAGACTCAATTGCTGTGAATTTCTGCTCCTTTGCAAGTCAAAATTTTAACGAGTGTGTTTAAGTGTTATTAAGCTTTGCAGAACTATGTTGAGATCTTTCTAATCTGTTGTCACTAATTCTCACTCTGTATTTGGGTTTTGTACTATTGAAATATCCTTTTAATCCACAAGGTTAAAAATTTCCTCCAGTTGTGTCAATCACGTGTGTAATCTTAGTTAAGTTACAAGTATGTGTGTGGTGATCACCCTGACCCTGCTTATTCGAGCACGTACTGAAACTTTCCCCCCAACAGCTCTAATGCATGCAAGCCTTCTCCTACCGTGCCTGACAAGTAGTAAGTTCTCTATGGTACTCTGATAAGAAGCAACTGTTTCTATTTGTACTTCCCTGAGGAAAACAGCCATGGGTCTCATCTTGGTCTCTTAGAAAACAAATCTGGGTTACTTTAGTCCTTCTTCTTTATACTTTACTGAGAATGGTTTCATGTTAGAGTAAGCCAGTTACTCTTGTTGCCGTGTTGGGCTGTGTTTGGTCCGTGTGATTTAAGTGTTGCCTCCTCAGTCAGGCAAAATGAATTTACTGTTTCTTTCTGGTTAATAGATTCCTTTCAAAACAAATGAATATGCCAGCATACTCTTATTTCTTCCTCTATTCATCTTCAGACTTTCCTGTCTCTCTCTGTGGAGCAGTGGAAGATTATGCATGTGATGCACAATTAATTTTACCGTAGCAAATTTAATGAAATCTTGAAGGACAGGACAGAACACACGACAGGCTTTGAAGTTTCATCATACCTCCTTCTCCTGTTTGAGTCTGACTGCTGCC
Source organism: Octodon degus (assembly GCF_000260255.1). Taxonomy (NCBI): domain Eukaryota; kingdom Metazoa; phylum Chordata; class Mammalia; order Rodentia; family Octodontidae; genus Octodon; species Octodon degus. The sequence continues at coordinate 9,704,958 of NW_004524606.1, read as the reverse complement.
ACCATGAATTCTCTGTGGACTTTATCACCTCGTGGTTACTGATGCACTTTGTGGAATGTGTTCTCAGTTGCCTTATTAGCATGGATTTTACCTTCCCGCCTAACGTGGGGTATTTCGAAGGCCAAGACCGGGCATGCCTTTCCTTTCTCAGTGATTATTTTAGTGCAATAATTGCTATTTTAAGAAAAACAAACTTTTAACTGCTTTTACTAGTGAATGTATTAGAAATTTCTGGAACACTTGCAGGAGGATAGGTCTTTTGTTACAGGAAGAATAGAAAACAGTAGCATTTACTAACCTGAGAAAGTTCAAGTATGTATCATTGAAATGTATTTCTATTTCCCATGGTCTAGCTGCACTGTGGTGCTGACTAGCTTCTTTCTTGCCAGAGAAAATAAGTTTAAATCATAAGCATGTTTAACTAGCAAGCATAAATCATAAACCTTTATAATGATAAGCACATTGGACTCTGTACCACTTGTACAGATGGTGTGGTTGAATGTGTGTGCTCCTCCTAGCAGTAAAGATGTGGACAAGCTCTTACTCCTCAATTTCCTCCTCAACTCAGGAAACTTAAATCATGTGGTTTTTGCACAAATAGGATTCTATAAAGTATGAACCTAAAGGGAGGTTCCAGGTCTTAGAAAACATGTAGGCTTTGTGATTTTTCTCTTAGTAGAGAAGGATGATAGATAATGATGAAACACTTTCAAGGCAAATATAAGGAATCAGGACAATTGCCAAGTTATGGAGGACAAGACTTTTGTGTTTTCAGTGTGTCTTTAAAAAATGAACATTACAGAATCAGATGAAATTGTTGCAGAGACTTATGAGTCCCTAAACATGGCTTAGGAGGCCGATTGTATACACGTGCTTTCAGATACAGCAAACAAAATTCTAATTGTAAGAAACAATCATACATCCTCACTAATAGTCATTGCATGCTAAAAATTTAACACTTTGGAAAACAGTAAGCCTCATATATGTACTCACTGATTTTATGAAGCATCACTTTCTAAACATTGCATTTTAAAGGCATAGAAAGCCATGCAGGACAAATGTGTAAGTGAATTGTTACAAGAACAACAACATTGTTACAACAGCAGGTCAGGAAACAGAATTTTGCCAGCCCCACCAAAGGTCCACTTCGTGGGGTTTCACTCTCTCTCCCCCTCCTCATTTACAGCCAGAGCCATGAATCTGTCCTAACTAATCCCTCCTCTCATTTCTCTCTGGCTCTATCACAAATGATAAACACCACTTAATTGTAGAAGCTCCTATACTAATGAAGAATGGGTTCATAAAGGTTATTTATAATCCTTTAAATGCTAAGTATGAAAGGATTACTACAAGCACTTGCCACCTCCATAAACCAGGGCTTCGGCAAAGTTTGACATGCTCCCATAGCATAATAATACCAATATTAATAATAGCTCATATGGGTTGAGTTCCCTGCCATAAAGTTATTCCTCCTCCAACGCATATGAGAGTGATATTATTAGTGGTCCCATTTTCTATGAATAAAACTAAGGGTTAAAGAGATAAAATAACTTGTCCAAGATTATATAATTATTCATGTGCAGAGCCAAGATATATCTATGGCTCTATCTAGCCTGGTCTAATGCTAGGCTGCCTTGATTGAAATTAAATATTTCAATGGACAAGAATTTTGAGAATTCTTATAAGAGTTTGTTTTCAAAGTAAAGGATCTATAGCTTTAAGACAAAAATGAAAAAATTACTAGCCTAGTTCAAACTTGTCCTTTCTTAGATGAATAAATTATTCAGAAAATACATGGGGCCAGGGAGATGGCTTAGTAGAATAAACGCTTGCCTGGCAGGCACAAGGGTCTGAGTTCAATCCCCAGTTCTGCCAAAGAAAAAGAAAATATAAAGAATTTGTTAGGTCATATGAGCAGTATGTGTCAAAATTGCAACCAGATCCCCAAATTTCTCACCTGTTAAAAAAATCAGCAGTCTTATATGGAAAAAGATAACCTGCCTCTTTTTTCTAACCTCCCTCTTTGCAGTAGTCATATGTGAGCAGATTTATCTTAAAAGTAGTTCCCAGCTAGGACACACCATCCATTTGCTTATTTTCTCAAGGTTTGAACTGAGAATTTAAAATCTTATATTTGAAGCTTGCTTTTCTGTCTCACTTATTGAGTGCCCAATCTGTAAGCACACATGCCTAACACTGTTCTCTGAAGAATGTACAAGAATAACACATTTGACTGGTGTGGATGGCAGGTGAAAAAGAATTACTGGTGTGGTGTGTAGGCCTTGAGCATGTTCACGGCCAGTTCCAGATTATCCCAGCACAGATGGATCATGCAAAAATCCTTCTTCTGCTCCTTACTGGTGACCTTTAACTATTTGTGTTTGCAAATGCTTCTACCAGAGATTGGAGAAGAGCAGAGAAAAGGAATTTAGTTTCTTGACAGAGTATTAGTCTTTAAAGTGTCCTAGTAAAAGGTTTGGTGGTTCCTCCATGTAAAACTATGGAAGGATTGTAGGATTTGCTCTGAATTGGACCAACCTAGAGTGCCCAACTTAGCATTGAATAATCAGAAAGAAGCAGGGCCAGTGCAAAGAATTGAGTCTGGAATTTCCTTTATTGGCTTGAAATTCTTTTGGCTTGTGCCTTGCAAGTTACTTACCTCCTCTCAGCCACAGTTTCCTCATTGTTACCAAGGACAGGCAGGGTGTCCTCAGAGCTAGTAATGATAGAAGCACCCAACACGTGGCCTGTTCACTGGCTGTCTGTTATTGTAGCCATATGATAAAGAGAGAGGACTGATCCAAGGAACTTTCTCACTTTACCCTTGAGGTACCTGTTCAGCTTACCTTGTTTGTGGTGTCATGAATCCTGGTGGCAATACTCTGACCAAATCTATAGTCTTCTAACTTCTTGTTCATTGATTTCTTTTTCCATCATACCAGAATGGGAAAAACAAATGGCGGTTTAGTTCTTTGTACCTGACTTTTGAGTTGATTTACCAACAGTAAATTAAAAACCCGAATAACCTTTCCAAGGACGTTATTACCAACATACTCAAGAACATAAGAAGGAAGTTCAGTAGATGAAAATGTTGAACAAATTCTTGTTGAAACAGTAATGTCATACTGTCCACTATGGATTGGAGATACTCAGACTTGTCATTTCAGGATAATTGTGGGAAGCTCCAAGAATCCGCTGTTTTACATACACACTGTTTTAATCATGGATACCTTAAAGGAAGAGTTGATATATGTTAGCATAGCTGAGATACAGACATACACAATATTGATTCAGTTGGTATTTAGTTACAGCTATGATTTGCTATGCACTGGAGAAAACAAAAACAAGATAAGACTTTGTCAGTGCTTCCTAGAGCTTATACTTTAGGAAATTGAGAAATATTAAAACCGAACTACTGGACCATAAGTACAGGAAGTATATCATAAATAACTTGAAGTTCTGCATACCTTGCACACAGTACAAATTCAACCCATGCTGGAATGAAGCGATGTTTAGATGTTACTATAAGCAGGCATTTGGTTTTCTAAAAAATCAAACCAGCCTTAGATTTCTGAAGCTGAGTGTTTTCACTAATCTCATTATTTTAACATTCTCTAATGATAGTTTTGACACTGGATTGAGTAACCACAAAGGCTGTTTATAATTTGTTGGCACTTTTCAAACCATCTTTAAAAGCCAAGCAAGCCCATGACTTCTGCTCTGTAATTCGTTGTATCTTTATGTATATACCTGAGAGGCAGCAATCATAAAGGCCTCTGTGCACCAGCATGTTAAGTACGAGATTCTTACACTGTGGAATGTATAAATATTGCTTAGTCTGTAATTTTTTAAAGCCCTGTAACTCCTAAAAAGCATATATAGCATCTGAACAAGAAATATGACACTAAGTCTAGGATTAAATAATATCTTGGGGCCACTACCTTATGCATTTTCAGCAGTTTGGGACATCACTAAGTACAGGTTAACGAGACCAGAGCATCAGAAATGAGCATCTGTCCCGTGACCCAGGTGGAGACCCCTCCTGATTATTCATTCCAGGAGCACGTGCTGACACTGAGTTCAGCCCTTTCCGCTCCCCACTCCCAGTGGTCTTTTAAGATGGTGGAAGGTCAAATCCTCCCACCCCCATGCTTTGCAGAGTGGTTAGATGTTTTCTGGACCTTACTTGCTTTGTGGTCATCAAAACTCTATTGTAACAATTAAAACAGAAAAAGGGTTAGGGGCTGGGCTAGCCAAGAAGCAGCCAACTCAGAACACTATAGTGTGGAAAAGGTTTTAAAATAAAGGGGGGGGAAGTGTTTTAAATGAGAAAAGGCAGCTCAGCAGAGAAGAGCTTGCTGGATTCCGCACCACCGCTGTTTCGCCTGCTGACCTGTACTTGGCAGCCCGAGTTCATCCTTCCACTTCAAAGGGCTGGCTCTGAGCGGATCACACATTTTCCTTGATGACAAATTAATCAAACTTGATTTCTTGCATGAGATGGATACAAAAGGACTACAACTCCCCCAAGGCCCGAAAGTCAATACAGCCCTTCTGGCTCTGATTATGGTAACAAAAGGATATCTGAGAGCCATCTTCCTCTTGCTCCTGGCTGTGGGAGGGAGCAAAAGCTAGCTGCGCTTGTAAGGAGAAAAGCCTTATTAAAACACTTTTCAGCTGCGACCAAGTGCACGGCGAGCCCTCCTGACAAGAGAAAATGACTTTTAGAGATGCCCACCTTTTCTCAAAAGCAACATTTCCACTTAGAAGAACCCAGAGGAAGTAGTATATTAAGCATCTGAAATGTTTATAGATCTAACCTTTTATGTTTCTGCTGTGAGGAGGAGTTTTAAAAAGAAAAGAAGACAGCCTGTGATATCTGGCAAATGTTAGTGATAACCTGAGTTTGGATAGGTAAATTTACTCCCAGAGAGTTAAGAAAGAAAGAAAGAAAGAAAGAAAGAAAGAAAGAAAGAAAGAAAGCCCCCAAATGCTGGGAATGCACAGACCTGTTACTCCAGGCTTAGGTCAGGGTGGAGGCAGAGGCATGGAGATGTATTGCTGTGACTCAGCCCACTCCTGCCAGAACGAAAGTAAGTCTTCTGTGAAATTGGGGCTCACAGGAGCTCAACGCAAACCCCTTAGCGGTTTGTCATCCGCCTGTTCTGTGGAGCATCCGAGGACATCGTTTGCATCCTTCCTGTGATTGCTGTGTTCTATACTTAGAAGAATCACTGTTGCACAAAATATGGTCCTCTCACTGTTCAAGGGGTGCTTTATGTCCTTCCCAGTAAGGCTGCAGAAAAAGAAAGGGTGTGCATACCTTTATATCATGATTTTTAGAAGTTTTTTTAGTTTGCCTTTTACATGTCAGCAGAATATACAAGCTACATACTGTTGATTTCTGTTTTATACATGTATAGACTTGACTTCTGGGCAGCTGTCTGGCTGAGAAGGGCCAGCAGGGACCACAACCGTGGGGAGCTGGGTGGTTACACGTTCCGGGGGTAACATGGGCCCAGCTCTCGTTTCTGATGCTCTGTGTGAAGATCCTTCCTTCTGTTGTCTTTCTGATCCTGACAGGTGGTTTTCAGATGTTTGTGGCCTTCAGTGGCTTGTGTGCTTGGTAATTTAAAGATGTATTATAGATTCCAGCCCTGAGCAAAATGCACCTTCATTTTGCCTCCCCCTGCAAGCTGGCTCCCGAGCTGCTATGTGTCCATCCTTCCCAGACCCTGCCTGTTTCAGTCTGTGCACCCCCAAGTGGGGGCTCCGGGCCAGACAAGGCTCCCGCCTCCCTGTAGCCACTCTGCTTCCCCAGCCAGGAGCTCCTCTTTCTGCAGCAGAGGTGCAGCTGAGCTCCATGTGGCTTCCCCTCCCTTGACTTCTTTTCTAAGCTGTAAATACAGCACTAAAAGGAGTTCTCTGGGCATTTTCCACCCTCTCGTCACACGCAGTCCTTCACAGACCTCTGAGGACGACACTTCCACAAGCTTATCACAGATGCTTGCTTAAAAAGCCCACTCCCATCTGGGCACAGGGCCAGCAGGCCTGTAAGGCACAAGCTCTGGGAGGGGGAGAAAGGACTGCAAATTGGGTGCTGGCCTGGCACCTTGGAGATACTCATCTCAAGGTAAAAAGGGCTGGGAATGTAGTTCAGTGTGAGGGATCTATGTTCAGTCCTCAGTAACAAAACAAAACAAAACGAAGCAAAACAAAACAAAGCAAGCAACTCCCCTATTCCAGGGGCTTTGCTGTGGTAGAGTGGGAAAAAGCACTGTGTTCTGGAGGAGGAGCCTGAGTTCTCCTCCACTTGTTCCTTGTATGACCTTGTGGGAGAGGCTGACACTTGCCAGCCTCAGCCTGTCCACCTGATCAGCAGGAATAAAGACTGCTCCTGTGATGGAGGGGGAGGCCCTTTGCTAACTGTGAAGTGCTGCTCATGGCTTCTCTAGGTGCTGATGCTCCAGGCCATCGCCGTGGGCTGGTCCACATAGCCTGTTTTTTAGATACTTGATCAATTTCTAAAGAGTCAAGAAAACTTTTATTTTTATGAAAATTCCTTTTTAGGACAAAAGTAATACATATGGATTTTAAGAAATGTGAACAATAGCTAGCTCCCCACTCCCTCCACCAACACACGCAAAATGATTTCAGAAATTCCTAATAGGAATTCTTAATAGGAAAATTGCTAATAGGAAATAATAGTGTTTGTGGATCCATAAAGACATGGAAGAAAACTGGGCCACCGGTAGCCAGCACTCTGGGTGGGGCAGAGGACAGGGAGGAAGGGAGAGTCACTGTGAAGGAAAGAGAAGGGGCAGAGAAAACGGGGAGTTGGTGAAGGGGTTCATCACTTAGCTCAAGTGGAGGGGCAGAAGTCACATGGCCACAGCTTCATCCGTGCTTGGGAGCATCTTTAAAGAAAATATGCCCTGTTTTTGCCTTGGGTCAGAGGTCTCTAGGGCTCTGCACAAAGGGAAGGCCTGAGAACAGATGAAATCCCTGCATGCGACCCCAATATGGCAGAGTCTAGGTGGCTTCCTGCAGGTAATGAAGAAAGTCATTGGTCATGGACACTTCTGTCTCGCTCCAAGAGACAGAGACTATTGAAGAAACTTCCATGCAGGTTGGTGGTTTTGAATCTGGTTTCTCTTCCTGTCAGTGTCGTGTCTTGATCCTAAGGATGGTTTCTGCCTCTCGTGTTTAGGAAGCAGAATTACAGGCGTCAGGACCAGAGTTGTAGACCATGAGTATTCTCAGTCCCACTTCCGCTAGATCTTGAGCATGTGTCAGATTCCAAGAATATTAAATAGAAGCTACTCTGATCTGCCCCTTGCTAAATAGTCGCAGCTCTTCGCCCTTGCAGAGTCCCCAGACAGAACCACCCTCAAGTGTCCTCTGAGAATGGCATCACATCTGCTGTCCCCCCCGCCACTGAGTGAGGGGGAGTGTCCCTGGTGTCACTGTGGCTGGGGAGAGGAGTTCTGTCCCTGAAGGAAGGCATCATTGCCTATGATTACAGCAAGTCTTTATTCTGACAGATCTCAGCAGCCATCATGGCCAGCCGTGTGTATGTTTCATTTTAAACACAATTTAAAATCTCGTATGTTGTTGACAAAAACACCTAATCAGCTCAAAGGTCTAACTGTTGGGAGAACAGAATGAATTTATAGCAATACAGATTTTTTTTCTTTTCAAGGTTTTATTGATAAACAGATAGCAATGAGACAGTTTCAAATCAAATCGAAAGTACAGTTTCAACAAATAATACACTGCATATATTCTTCTTAGTGGTTAATTGCTGTACAAGATAGCAATACAGATTTTAAAAGAGCATCCTGATAAAATTATTACAAAGACAGATATTTTATACCTCTATTATATTTACCTTCTTCTTTACAAAAAGTCCACTATAGTTATGTCTATTTTTAAAAAATTGTAAAATTCTCAGATGAGTTTTAGCAGAAGAGGTAATTGGCTCATTCCATCGGGTTCTCTTAAAGTCAGTACCCATAGGCACCTGCTCAGGGCCAGCCCGTGTGAACCTAGCAGTGCGGTGAGCGGGGTCACGCAGTCAGTCACCAGGGATGCCTTCCCAGTCCCTGCCTGGAGCCCCCAAGCCTGGCCAGGATTTGGAGACCCCTGCCAGGGTTGGCTACAGTGCATTTCCATGATGGCTGCGTGAACCCTACGGTGTCCCCTTTGTTGGTGGTGGCCTGCTGTCTGTGTAGTATGGAAAGACTCAACTCAGGCGGGAAGCAGACCATCGCCTCCTCCCTGCTGCCCTCACCCAGGCTGCCTTGTGAGATTTCCAAGACCCAGCGCAGGCCAGTCCTCTGAAGTTTTCCAGTTAGATCGTTTCTCGACCCTGGTCACCAGGTTAAGGATGAGTCTGTCTCAGCAGCACTTGTAGCTCTAAACAGGTCCCGACTATCTTAGAAAGCAGATCCATTTCTATTCACCTTTACCTATGACAGGACTTTCTAAAACTGTACTGGCCACCTTCTGATTATTCAAAAGCAGCTGGGTGTAGTGGTACTTGGGAGGCAGAGGCACTAACATTGCAAATTTGAGACCAGCCTGGATACCTCAGTGAGACTGTGTCTCAGATTTTTTTTTTTTTCCAGAACCGGGGATTGAACTCATACCCTTGCGCATGCTAGGGAAGTGCTTATTCTACTGAGCCATCTCCCCAGCCCTTGTGTCTCAGATTTTAAAAATAAGTAAATTTTAAAAAAGGCTGGGGCTATAGCACAATGGTAGAATGCCCTGGGGTTCCATCCCCAGCACTGAAGAAAACACCCTGGAAATTGATCGTGGCCTGAGTCACATTCCCTCTTTTACGGTTGAGGGTGCCACACCGCAAGACAAAGGCTCCTTGTTTCAGGCCATGAGCTTCTATGAGCCCCAGCAGATGGGCTGGGTCTCCACCTCATTTTCTATCTCCACTCCCCTTCTCCCTGTACAGTGAGGAGCACATCCTTGCTTCCTGTACTCCTCTTACATTCAGAGCTCAATTTTTTCCATGCTTGAAATTTTCACTGGAATGATTTTTTAAGATAAGAATTTATCAAAACACTAACAATTGTAGTAGTTTATAACATCAGAGGTAAAGTGAGAGAGGCTCAGCGCAAGGACTATTATATTAGAAGAGCTTTATTAGAAGTAGCTGAAAGAGCAGCTGGGACACTCATAGGAAACACAGCTTATGGATGAAAAGTTATGGCGACATAGTTTGAGCCTTTTGGACCTACTGGCCCTTCCCTCCATAGTGACTCCATGTTTTTCTCCAACTCTCATCCTGTGTCTTCCCTACTGTAAGTCCTAAAGAAGAAAGGCTTCTGCCAACACTCGGTAAGTCCAACTTTGGGTAGCACGGACACAACCTTGAAGCACCCTCAGAAAGTGTGGCAGTGGGTTCCCACTTATTCCTGAGCCAGTTGCTGTGGTCACAGGAAGAGAAGGGGCTTCCAGGTCAGTCCTAGGTCAGCACTTTTGCAGTCAGGATGAAGTAGATGTCATCTCTTTCTCCACTCTGACTCCTGCTCCTTCCGCGGGTGAGTGGCATGGTCTGGGCACCAGACTGCACTGACCCAGGCAAGCTCTCCTTCTCCTGCTCTTTACATGCTTCCCTGCTGGACTTTCCAGGGGTGGCCCCAGGCGTGCCCCCCCCAGTTCTTTCTTAGGAACCTACCTCTTTTGATGTAGAGTGCAAGACAGACTGCGTGTCTGTCTGTCCCAATAGATTTGGTGAGGACAGAGACTTTGATACTCACCAGGAAGACCCTGGGGCTGGCTCATAGCAAGTCCACAATGTTTGATGTGTAAATAACAACACATTACCTTTTAGGTCCTGGAAAGCCCACTTGACTCAGAGAGCTTGGAACCCAGCAGATGCCTTGTAGAGCATCTTAATGATACTCCAAGAGAGCACACAGGTGCCAACCTCCCACTGGCCAAAGCCCAAGGCCCTGCCTTCTGGCCAGGGACAGGGTCTTTGCCAGCTGCCTAGCTCTCTAAGACTTCTTGTTTGTGGTTTTGTAGACTGTGATAAGTTTGCAGGAAATTTCTATCTTTTAAAGATGACCTTGTTCTTGAGTCAAAGAAACAGATTTTAATCCATAAACTTTCCTGAATGTGAAGATTTACTTCCTATGTTAAAGCTTCAAAGATACTCAAGGTAAAAAAAAAAAAAAAAAAAAATTGTCCCTGACAATGTCTTTAGGGAAATTTGCTTTGGAAAGAGAATCAAAAATGTAAAGAAACACAAATTTAGGACAACACAACACATGGTTTCATCCAACCTCTGCCCACCACTCCCCTCCACCCCCCCAGTGAGCAGAGTCCTATCTTGTGGTAAGGACCACAGCTTCTAGGGACTGCTGGCAGTAAGGGAGGATTTCATTTGTTCTGATCAAGTTCAGGCTTTGACTTTTCAGGATAGACCCCCAGAATGCCTCCTAGCTATAAATGCTGGAAGGAAGCTGAAGAATCAGACTGCGACAGCAAATGTGTGCTGAGCGTCTGAGAAATGAAAATCAGAGCACTGCAGTCATCACCCCTGGACTGGGCTGCAAACTGCCTTCCCTCTCTTTCTGCCCCGACTTCATTTCGTGGGGCTGGTTTCTCTCTTATTGGAGGATTTCCCATGTGTTTGCTAAAGGGAAATCACCACCAGGACATCTGCAGAGTCTCCAGACTTTGAAGTATGTGCAGGAAACTCAGCAAAGAGAGGTCCAGAGTCGCGTTGGGCTGGGGGGGGGGGGTGTTGTTTGTTTGGTTTGCTCTAAAGCAGCTGGTGATGAAGCCCAAACCCCACGTGCTGGCACCACCGGAAATTAAAGTGCCCTCGTTTTTTTTCCTACCTGAGATGAGAGCTTTTCCATTTTTTTCTTGTAATTCAAAGGAAGGAAAAATAGAAGCACACATAGAGGAAAGTGTAGAAGTTTTCCTCATTCAAATACAATTCAGATCCTGGTATGCTTGTTATATATATATATATATATATATATATATATATATATATATATGATAGGTGGGGGGGGGTACTGGGAATTGAACCCAGCATGTCCCGAGCTACATCCCTAGTCCTGTTTGTTTACTTTATTTTGTTAAAAGAATCTCTCCAAATTGCTAAATTGTCCATCCTGGACATGAACATGCAGCCCTCATACCTTGCTCAGCCCTTACCACACCCAGCTTCGTGTAATCTTTCTAGCAGACTGCAGGACTTAGCTGGCTGCCATGTGTTTTGCAGATGAATTGTCTGAGAGAAAGGTAAGGGAACTGCCCCAGCATCACTTTGGCTGAGAGTGACAGGCCACAGGTCTCTTCAGTTCCAGGGGACATGTGCCCCAGCTAAGAGACACTTCTTCCATGTACTGGGAGAGAGTCCCCGTAGCTTTAGTCATTTCCCCTCTGTGTCACCCTTACATAGTAGAGTAATTGCCCTGCTTGGAATGCAGGGCAGTGTTTGTGGTTTCATACAAAATAGAAGCAAGAAATTAAGAAACATCTGAAATACAATTAATAACATTTAACAGGCATGGTCTCTGTGCAAGATTCCTTTTTTATTTTTTGTATTTTAGGGAAGGGTCTACAGGGTGTTCAGGGTCTCACTACTAGATGGGACTCGTAGTGATCCACCTGTTTACAGCCTCCCAAGAGTTGGGATTACAGGCGGGCGCCGCCACATCCAGTCTCAATTGCTGTCTCAGTGCGCCTTGGGGGCAGGGCCAGCTCTGTAGGCTCCAGGGATTGAATCCCCGGCCCCTGCGCCTGCTTGCATATAAATGACATGTGTTAACTTGCATAATCTAATAGGAAGCTTCTTTATCCAGTGAGGCTAAGTGACTTATTCACGGTGACTTAACTAGGAAGTAATGGGCCAGGATTCAGGTATACACACCCCAATGCCCCAGCCACTGCTCCTCACCACTGTCACAGGCCTTACTGAGCACTGACTAGAAGGACACCAGGCCCTTTTCATGACATAAATCGAATTGTCACTATCCCCATTTTATAGATGAGGTACATAAGATGAATTTTTTTGTGTGTCAGAGATTGGACTCAGAACCTTGCACTTGCCAGGTAGGCCCTTATGCCACTGAGCTATCTCCCCAGCCCCAGATGAGGAAAGAGGAGCTCAGAGTGCTTTGGAACCAAGACCTAAGCCAGACTATCCATCTCTTAAGCTTGTCTGCAACCATCTTGCTCCAGATCACATAAAATCCCTCTGTAGCCTGCAGTGGAGAAAACTGCCTAGTGCATCACATTGCCAAAGAGCCCATCGGGGACTGGACTCCAGAGCCAGGGTCATCCTGGAGGTGAGGGCCCCGGAAGGAGGGCGTGTGCACTTTGGAAGGTGATAAACCTAGTCATGGCGGATCACTGGGAAGAAAGGTTCCTACTTTCCATTTCAGGGCTGCCCGTGTTTCACTGTGATCCCTTTCACCTCCGTTTTCTTCCTTCTCCTACAGAAATGGAGAAATACTACCACCCACCTTCTTCAGAGGAATTTTGTAAAGATTAATTGGATAATTGCGGAATAGTTCTTTGAGCTGCTAGAAGGAAAAGTGCCATTTCCAAGAACAAAGGAAAATAACAATAATAATTATTATATTTTAAAGTATTTATGAAAATCTCTGTGGGGGCAATTAACAGGAGACCAGCTTGTACTTGTGGAAAATTCCCAAGTTGATGAGCTGCCCATATCCGATTCCGCTGGGCTGATGGGGGAGAGATGGTGTCAGGGTGCCGGAAGGGGAGTGCAGGCAGGCAGGAGGTGGTGGGAAGTTTGAGCTGGAGCCACCCTACCCTCTTTGCAAAAATAACCTGGGTCAGGCCTGCAGGAGGTGGCGCCTGTCATGGCCCAGAGTAGTCCACATAAAACACTCACACAGCCCTCTGCAAACCCTCCATTCTCTGGCATCCTTAAAAAGAGACCCTACTTTTGGGACTTCAGCAATTTGTCCTATAATTAATTACTGCCCACTTACCATGGGGACAGAAAATGCCACACTGCCCCAGCAGGGTGTCACCAGGGACTTCTTGCACATCTGCCTGCTGAGCCAACCTGATTGGAGTGTGTGTAGCTGTGGGCCTGGAGCATGGGGAGGCTGGGATGCTTCGGACCTTTGAGGCGAGCGCATTCGGGGCTGTGCGATCCCTGGGCTGCAACATCTGGTCTGTTCACACGGTGCCCTCTCCTTGCTCAGAGGGCCCGGATTTGGCGGGCAAGATGTTCTCTTTTACAATCCACTTGCCTTTGATCTTTGAGACTGGCTTTCCTGCTTAAACACCTGGCTGCCTCGAGCCTCCACAGCCATTCTGCACTGCTGCAGTGTGTCTTTGCTTTCTTTCTTTCTATTTTTTTTCCAGCTTCACTTTTTACACACAGCTGGCTGTCATGCCGTGCGCAGCTGCAGCCACAGCCTGCTCATCATGCAGGAGCAGGTTTTTTCCTCCAGCTTATTCAGACAGGATAACCTCCTAGGCAAACACTTGGGCACCTTCCCATCTCTTTCAACTTCATTTTCTGCTCACGCCACCCCCCACCAACTCCTGCTCAGCAAGTGTGAGTGGAGCCTGGCCCTCAACAGCAGAGCTTCTCCAGCGGCCATGTGCAGACAAATTGCCTGGGCATCTGATTAAAATACAGATACTGGTGCTTAGGACCTCGTGGCCTCAGATTCTGATTTCCGACAGCTTTTAGGTGATGCTGATGTGGATCTATAAGCTATACGTCAAATAGCAGTGTCTTAGATTACTTTCGGGGTAGTCTACACACTTGCTCCTCCTAGTAGGGTTCCTATCTCTTCTCATTTCCCTTAATAAAATTTACTTCCCACAGAATCACTTCTCTGTCTCAGGTGACTTTTTCATGTTCAGTTGCTAATCACTGATCAGAAAGCAGCAGAAGATTGTTTGTTTTGCAGACCAGGAGGATGTAGGAGCTTTGTAATGGCCACAACATGAGAATCCCATTTCTAAAGGTTGGGCTATTACTGTTTCTCATCTATGCTGGCATTCTGACATGAAGTATTGGGTCTTTTCATGAATTTTCTTTCTCCTACCCTCAGCGTTCTTGGAGATCCACAGGGTTAGACTCTAAACCTAAGAATAGCATCATGTCCACTTACACTCAAGAAGGCTAGCCCTCCCCCTGCCGAACTCAATCCTGCTGATGAGACCAGTCCGGAATTGAGAAAAATAATTTCCATACACATAGTAAGTTTGATAACATAATTGAAAGGGCAGCCTTCAAGAACAGACATCTGAACCCTATTTGAAGCAGTGGCGTGCCCTAGGGAATCACTTTATGGGTGCTTATTATTCTTGGATCGATGCATCCTGGTTAAGACATGAGCTTGTGAGTCTAAGGTTGGTAGACATATATCTGATTCTGTATCATCGCTTCACCTCTGCTGTTTAACCTAGCTTTCCCCACCTTAATAAGGGACATAATTTCAGTTACATATCGCATGGTGGGCTTTGTAGACACACCTCTGTGTATTTGAGAGCTCTGTGGAGCAGCAAAAGACTGTTTGTCTTGCAGACCAGGAGGACATAAGATCTTTGTAATGGCCACAACATAAGAATCCCATTTCTAAAGGTTGGGCTATTACTGTTTCTCATATATGCTGGCAGTATTCCTCCTTGATAAAAGCTTTAAAAGAGACAGTGTTGCTGGCAATATGACATGAAGTATTGGGTCTTTTCATGAATTTTCTTCCTCCAACCCTTAACATTCTCAGAGATCCACAGGGTTAGACTCTAAACCTAAGAATAACATCACGTCCACTTACACTCAAGAAGGCTAGCCCTCCCCCTGCTGAACTCAATCCTGCTGATGGTGGTGCTTTTTTGGTGCAGTCTCGAGTAGGGCAGGGGTAAATAGCCAGAATTTGGTGCAGTCCCGAGTAGGGCAGGGGTAAATAGCTGGAGTCTAAACATTTGACCTCCCAGTACCCATCAGGGCCTTCTGGTGCGATGACTCACGGTTTCCCGTTGTGCGCAGGAGTTTTCTAGCTACAGGTTGGTGAAGTATTCCAGGACAGGATGTTTACATCCCCTAGAGGAATGGGCACAGAACCAAGCGGCCCTTGCTTGGCAACCCCTGCCTGTTCTCTGCAGCCCAAGGCGCCTGGCCAAACCAACTCAGGAGAGGAAAACACAGCAAGTGCTGATGTGCTTCCATTTTACACAGAGCATAATGAAAGCTCTCGGGATGGTTTATTTTCCTAAACAAGAGAATACAATGGACCCCATCCATTATTCAACACACTGATGATAACCTTTCCTTTCTTGTCGAAGATGATCCAAAGTGGTGTTCACCTGAAGTACGAAGAACAGACATAGCACACACACACACACACACACACACACACACACACACACACACACATTTCCACAGCCCTCATGCTGTACCAGTGGAAAAATAAATGGCAGCATAAGGGGATTACAACTAAGAGGAAAAGTGTCCTGTCACATTTTCAGCTTTTCCAACATAAAAATGAGGGCTCTGATTTTAGGTGATTGACTGGAAAATAACCCCCATAAAAAGTGAATATATCATGCTTTATGATAATTTCTAAAAATTTCACTTATTTCAGGGGACCATTCTGAAAGTACAGGGAGCTGAAGGCCTAGACTTTTGGTTCTCAAAATTATTTTAGGTGGCCAAGTTAATTTGTGTCACCACTGGGTGAGTACCCTGCAGCACCCATGTTCCCTTTCACCTAGAAAGCTGTCCAATTGCTTTCATTCCTGAGAACTGCAGTGAACCAGGATAACGTAAAATTTTGTTTTGATTTCAGGCAAGTTCAAATAAAGTAAAAAAGTTCACTTTCTGTTAAAGCAAGACTTTTTTTCAAAGAGAGACCTATTAATTTTCCACATGTTTAGTGATGTTATGTATGCTCAAGTGACTATTAAGCAAACAAATCAGTACAAGGAGCTCATTTTAGAACTCGCATCATAACTCAAATGTTATCAAATATAAACCCATTTCTAAATTATCCTTTTCTTCCAAGCTGTCTAGGTAGCTTGTTAGCCAAGTGAGCCAGTTCATGGAAAGGAGAGACTGCGGAGAGCAGTTTGCAGTTGACCACGTGACCCTGAGCTCTGTCTTCCAGAAGATACTGTGTCAAAGAAAAATAAATGTGTTAAAAAATTGCAAGCAAAAGCTTTTTCTGGTTCTCTTAAATGGTTTTTTTGGCTCTGAGAAGGTAAGCATCTCAAAGACATTCTAACAGCTTCAGCCATTCGCCCAAGAGCTCCTGTGTCTTGATACTTAGACTTCCGAGTAGTGACGCTGGCAGTGTTTCGTAGTTCTGGAGCTTGGCAGAGCAGGGTGTTTGGGAGCCACTGGGGCTTGGGCTGTGGCGCTAGTGGTATGGGGAGACCAGCATAAGCTGGCTAACCTCTGCCAGGCAGCTTAGTATTCCAGAGTCAAATGTAAAGGATTTTTGGTTGCTTGAGTTTGAAATGAATCAGTGTATTAAGTACAGGAGCTGGAACAAAGGAATTCTGCAGGAAACACTACCCTCCCCCCAAACAAGCAAAGAAACAAACAAAATCCAAGTCCAGTGTCACAGTTAAAAAAAGAAAAGTGTATCAGGGAACTTAAGAAACTGTCCTCAAACAATGCATAGCCAGATATTTAACACAAATAACAGAAGGTCTGATTTTTATTCTTTCATCCTTCAAATCAATGTTAATTGACTGTGTATCATCTGAAGCGCCAGCAACACTCCCTTCTCCTCCAAAGCTGGAGACACCCCCCTGTGGAACCAGTCATATTTTGCTTCACTGGTCTTTCTAGCAAGACAAAAAACAAAAAACAAAACAAAACAAAAAACACCTAAGGATGATGGTACTAAAACCAACAGAATATAAAATTGAACGTCTAGCCTTATTCTAGAAATTTCTAAATGTGGGTTCTAAAACTTTGCCCTTCTTTCTACAGGGGCTTCTAAAATTTTTTAGGTTTAACTTCACCCTTCTCCACTTACAATATCCTGTTCAGGAGTATTCTAAATGATGCTAAGACTTTCCACAACTATGTCTATTTCAAGTCTGTTCTCAGAAGATGGAACTCCACAGAAGGCGGTTCACATGATTTTCAGTCCGAATCTATAAATAATTGGTGTATCCATTTTAGCCCCCAAAAGTCCCATCTGGTTCTCTGTTCACACAAGACACTGGGCCGAATGCTTGGAAGGATAGTGATCCTGCAGCGTGTGAGCACCGGAGAATAGTTGTGATTATAATCCACGGTCCTTGCTTCTGGGTTTTTGGGCACCTGGGTCTTTCCCGAGCTATCTGCACGGGGCAGCAGGCTGGATGGGGGAGGTATCACTTGTAGGAGGGCATTTATTTCATCTTCTCTTGTTCAATTTCCTTGTATGTTTCCAGGCATTAAAATTCTCACGGTTCAGAGCTGGGAAGGCCTGCCCCTGTCCCTCTCTCTTTGCAGAATTATAATTCCTGCCTGTGAGAGAGGCAGAGGGACACAGCTTGTTTGGGGGCTCCCAGATGGAGTCTGCAGGATGGATATTAGAAAAACCGTCTCTTTGGGGTGGTAAACTGAGAAATCTAAGTTGGAACAGCAATGAGGTGGGGTGGGGGGGAGGCAACCTGTGATGTCACTTTTGCATCTGTAAGGAGTCATTCTGGAGAGTCAATCTGCACTTTAGGAATTCCTAATGGGTACAGTTAGTTCAGACACTGAGCTGAGTGTGTTGGAGTCTCTGGTGATGTTCTTCTGATGAAAGGGTGGCAGGGAGGGGGTATAATAGCAGGCACAGAAACACATAGTGAACCAAAGATGGGATGTGGGCACCAGGCACACCCTGCTAACAAAGGGATGAGAGTGCAAGAAGCAAGGTCTCAGTGCAGGGACACAGCAGGAGTCAGCCCCCTAATAGGAAAGGGGACAGGACAGCAAACAGAACTGCAGGAGCACAGCAGAGGTGTGGGGCAGGGCAGTGGGCAGGACAGGGGACACGCAAGAGCATGAAGGCATCGGAAAGCAACAAACAGAACCCACTGTGGGTTATTAGGGATGTTTAATTTGAAATTGCAATCCCTACAGTTATTCAAAATGGAGCAGTTAAAAAGGAAAGCATTTTCATTGTGACAGGGCAGGAAGAAGCTGAGAAGTATTTGACATTCAAATGCCTTGTTTTAAGCTGCCTTTGTTCCGAAGTTCTTCTTTTGCATCTGGTTAAATGCATATTAATTTCTCTGCCTTCATAATGACTCATGATGTGTTCTGTATCTTCCTTACAAAGAGAAAAGCAGGTGTCTGTAGATGGGGGCTGTGGGATGTCCTCCTGGCTTTGCACTGACTCCTGGGACCTCTCCTCTCCATCCAATAGGAGGGATGAGACATTTGGTGGGGCAGCCTGGAAAGGGCTGGAGTGCCGACAGAAAGGCTTTTCAGTGTGGGAGTTGATCACTATGCCAGCTATTAGACCAAGTTGTCACTTAAGAAAAGGGGGCATTTACTTTTATAAAAGCCTGGCAAGTGCTCCAGAGCCTCCGCGTCTCCCTCTCATGAGCTCCGTTCACTTGCCCAGGACCCCCCAGACAGACCTGGAATGGAAATCATCTTTCCTGTGTGTTCCTGAGGGCGACTCGTGGTACAGCCGCAGAACTGGCAAGTTTGGGTGATGGAATTAAATTCAGGCCCCTTTGCAATGCACGTTGACTTTGTGGGTGGAAAGAAACCTGGAGGAGAGAGAGGAAATAAGCTTTAAGCCTCCAGAAATTGGCAGGCAGACTTCCGGAAGGAGGCTTCTCCAAGGAGTCTTCTCCTAGAATTAAGCCTGGGCCTGAAATACATTTGCAAATGGTGGGGCTGAAAAGTGGGGCTGGTTTTCCTCCTGTCATGCTGCTATGGGCCCGGAGAGCTTTGCAGGTTTTTTTGGAGATGCGGAGGGAGAAACTGATGCATGATAAGAACCAAGAGCTGAAAATTCTGGGTCACAAAGCACTGCCTTAGAGCAACCTTTCCCTCTGATACTCTTCCCAAAGACGTCACAGCACTCACAAAGAATGCTGCTTCTGAAATGTTGGATTGTGCAGTGATTGAATGGGAACATAAATGCCTTTTCAAAAATTCATCAGTTGCCATTAAGGTTTGTGTGGCTGTTCAGATACTTTCTGTTGCATTTGGCCTTTGGTAGACCATTCAAAATACTGTTTGTATTTACAGACCACTGGTTTGACATATTTATCTGATGTGATTAATTAAAGATGATTTTTCAACCCATATATTTCTTTAAAACATGGGTGAGAAAGCCAGATTTTTCTGTCCATAAATGGTAGTCATAAACTACCATAAGATGGCACTGTAACATAAATTATGGGCAGAGGCGACTCTGGCTTAAGGCCTGAAAGAACAGTGCATCCCAGATTACAGGTGAGCACACAAGCCTTACTTCCATGGCAGTGCGCGCACAAGGAAACACAACCAGAGCATCTTGTGTTCACATTGGACTTGAATCAGTCCAGCATTTTTCAGAGAAAAATGCATTTACATAAAGCACAGAAGAAAAGATTTCTGCAATATAAGAAAAATGCAATCTGACCACAGGCACAGGCACACCCCACCCCCATTTCCCCCCTCTCCCCCCAAAAAAGGTGTTTTTCTCCACACTTGGTTCTACCCAGGGTGTAATGTCAAGAACACAGTGAAGACCTTGTGTAAGTTCTTTCCCATCCTCTGCAGCTTTCCTTTTGCCTGGTTTCAGAAGGAGGATGTAAATAATCTCAGCGAAATCGCCAGCCCTGCAAGGCCTGGCGGTGGAATTTGAATGCTGGTGCCAACCCATTTGTCCCCTCATTTGTCACAGAGTGAGCATAGCTTTTTACAGATGGGCATCGGAGAATAAGAAATATTCTAGGATATTGATACAACGAGGCTTGATTTTTTTTTTTTTTTTGTGCCCGTGCCCTGTTTGCAAAACGCTCAGCTCATGCTATCTCTGCCAATGTGGTCCTGAATTAGTGGCAATTCCCTAGAGATTAAAAGAGGGAAAAGGAAAGAAAAGCCTCATCCGCATTCCTTTGTAGGGGCTCCTTAGCTTCAGGTGCAGTTGAAAACTACAGCCCTGCCAGCATGTTGTCTGCTTCATAGAAAAGCTTTTTTAAAAAAATCAGTTTCTTGGAGATCTTGGGCTATTGTGATACCAAGTGGCACTCTCCTTGGCTTGGCATAAAACAAGGCATGTGCTTTTCTCTGCTTAGCAAGCAGGTATTCCACCATATTCAATGCCACAGACTCAGGGGAGAGGTACAGGGTGCTGCTGGGCCAAGTGTGAGATGGTTTTTTGAAATGCTCTATGTCCCTGCAAACAGCCTGACTCCTTGACTAGGGGAGGTCCCTGGGGAGCCAGGCTTTATGCAGTAGCATCAGGCCCTTATTGCAGTGATTTTCTCCCCTCCATCACAGGAACAGAAATAGAGGGAACATTGAGCAGCTGACAGTGCCAGTCTGAGGCCAATGAGAAGTGTGTCCAGGCTGGAGTAGTGTAGAAAGCCTGAGCACCCTGAGGTGGCCTGGGAAGCCCACAGGGCCTGACTTCAGGCTGACACAAAGCAGGTGGCCAGCTCTCCAGGGAGTTCAACCTCGAGTTTAGAGAAGACAGAGCTTGCTGGTTTCTCTGACCAGCTGCATGTCAGAGAGATGGCAGGAGTGGAGTAAGGGCCAACCTGACTCCAGCACATAGACCTGAGAATGCTGGTCACCCCTCGCTTCTCATAAAATCACGGTGCCGTAGGACGGTGGCTTCTCTGGGCATGAAGAGCATGGAGAGGTTTGTCTAAGGACAGGAAAGAGAGAAACAACTTGCTTCTTAATAAACTTGTGTCTTCTGCTTTCCGCTGGCAAAAATCTGTTGTGAAATCACAGGCAGGCTTTGTTCCTCCAACTACTTGCTTATTTGAGAAGGCTGGATTACTCCCCACCCACTACTCCTTGTTGTCTTCATAAATGCTACTGAGAAAATAATGTTTTAGATATCTTTTCCCCCAACAGAATACGTTTGTCTTTTTCTCAAATGGAGACCCTTGTATCTTTGCTCCTAAGTACATGAAAGTTAGTATCTCAGGATCCTAATCTCTTACTCAAGCCTTGGGGGCCAGATCTTAGAATTTGGGGGATTTTAGCAAAGTACTGTGGTGTGTACCTCATATGTCATGCACCCTATAACTGGGGCATTGCTGTTTCTGCAGCAGGGCACGTGAACAGTCGCTCTAAGTGGGATCTGTAGACTCCAGGAGCAGTCCCAAGCTGACTCAGGTCTTGCCAACGTCGAGCTAATTTTTAATACTAACACATTATGCCTTAGGGCCTGTGTATCTCAGAATAATAAATAATGGAATGCAGATCTCTATTCATGTTGTGTACGTACATCTGTACTTTGGAGAAAACATAATGTGGAAGTTACATCAAATTCTATGGATTATTACATTTTAAAAATGAGAGCCTTTGAAATCTGCCTGTAATCGTAGGCCCTTACATAAGCATTGCTTTTTTCTTTTTCCTTCTCACGTACTAATGAGACCTTCCAGTCCAGGGGTTGCAAAATCATGTTGTATTAAAGTAGCTGAGGGACAATATCAATGGGACTACCTGGGGGTACAAATCAGGAAATGGGCAGGGCCTGGGGCCTGGAGAGTGCCTATGCCACCCAGAGATGCCACCCAGAGGAAGGAGCCACCACTCAGCATTTCCTGTGGGTTGTTACCAAGTGGCAGAGGGCCCCACATGATGCCCATTCATCAAAGGAAAACACTATATATATAATTTGGAAATTCAATGTTTAAAAATCCCATATAAAACATATTACTTGTCATCGGTTCAGTAGTTACTCAAAGCTACATTTTTTTAATGTATGTATCCAAAGAAAAGCATTCAAGCAGAAATGCCCATGTGCATACCTCAGCTACCCCCAAGCAGTGTGGACCTTCTTGCTGATCATTTGTACCGTTTCCATGCTGGTTCTGACGGTGCTGTTCTTAGCCTGGGCATGGTGGCCCATGTTTCAGCTGCGCCTTGGATGCAGTGATGTACCCTACTCCACCCAGACCTTGCAGGACGCCTGTTCTTCTGTTCCCTCCCAGTAATATCTACAGTCCCATCCTGCCCTCGTGTGTCATCTGGTCCTCTCTAAAGAGTCACAAATAATTATGTCTTCTCTCCTTCACCTTTATTCTCCCCTAACAGAAGTAAATCAAACTGCTAATAATATACCCAGTGGACTCTCCCTGCCTTCCTCTTCTTGAATTAACTAGTGTCATTTGCACTGCTCCTTCCCCAGTGTCCACGTCACTCCATGCTCTCCATTTTCCTCCTGCAAGGGTCTGGCCTCAACTTTCTTCTTCCCAGCCCTTCACTTCTGTGATCTCTCCCAAATCTATCTTGGCCACTCTGCAGTCTAGATTTTTCTGCATGCCTTTTGTACTCAGAGATAAGCCCCAGCTTCTAGTTGAATATTTCATGGCCTCCTCAAAATCAGCTTCCTCAAATTAGAAGCTTGTAGTGTCCCCATCAACACTAGCTCTTCTTACTTCCTTCTTCCTGCAGTAAACCAAAGCCAGACACATGTGAGCTGATGTTCTCCTTGTCCCACCTGTCAAAAAGTGAAGAGGATCCATTGCCTCTCATGGTTCTTTTATCTCCAGTGACAGTGCCTACTCACTCTTGTTCCTCCTGTCCCCCTTTTCAGGCTCTCATCCCTCTGGTCTGTCCCATACAGTCAGAGATTAGAGAGCCTAAAAGCCAGCAAGGACTATGTTGTTTACATGGTTGTCCTATAGTTCCTCATTATCTTTCAAATTAAAGTGATCTTATTACCAAGCTTTTAAGGTTATCAATTACTCTAACCTATCATATTTTCAGTATTAATGACCATAATTTCCCATTTGTGCATGGTATAGGCTAGATAACTGGACTACTTGTCGAAACCATCTCCTATCTTCTGGAAGGAATATGTTCTTCCTTTTTATCTCCGCCAAAGGCTCACTTGAATGCCCAGAGGCTAAGATGCAGTTGCTAAAGTTTGAGCAATTCATGAATAGTGACATGCAGTGTAGATACTTTTAATCATCTCCATTTGGACTTCCTAGAACATGCTATGCCTTCTATGTACTTCCAATAATAAAATGGAAGAGGGAGAGTTCATGGCCTTAAAATATATTTAAAGCCTTCTTATTGCATTAATTATTTCCTGAGCAAACACTAAAAAGCTGTTTGATTTGGTTAAATAACAATACCCTGTGTGGCTGAGAGTCACCAATTGATAATGGATTATGACATACGCCAAGCCACCGTAGTGGGAAACATCAAGGTTAAATTTTCCACTAATAGTGGCCATCAGCAGTGTTTAATAGGGCCATGATAACTTAAAAATTGTTTAAAAAATTGGACACATCACTGAAATATGGTTTTACATCAAATATATGGTTCATTCAAAAACCTCAGGGCAAGTGAAATTATTCTGTCTGCTGGAAAAGATTTCTGGCTTTCAGTTTTGCAATGGAATTTGTTAAAAAAAAAAAAAAGCTATTGGTACATCACCAGGGACATGTTAGCTTTCTTCATTGACTATCATTAGAAATAAAAATCCCATGTTTTGCCAACATTCAGAAGCAAGAATTTTAGCATTTAATTTTGTCTGTAAGTATTTTCATGGTACAATAGCAATAAAAATGATCCTTTTCTATTATTATTGGAGGCAGGTAGAGGCCCACTTATCCCAATAAATTAATATCTAAAGGTGGATGATAACTCAGAATGGCATTGCTTTAAGAAATTATTTCTTGGGATCTAGTCTGAATATAGTTTCCACTATTTAAGAAAGTATGGAGAAACTCTGGTTCTGTCTTTTTCTGTCAGGAAGGAAGTTCCAAACCTAATGATGACATTTTGGAGAGGAGGTAAGCTACACTTCCACTCTAAAAATTGAGTTGGATTAGGCCTTGTAAATTGAATAGGTAATTTTTTTAAGTAGTCAGATATATCCTAGCTTTCAAAGTTCAATTTCTAAGTAATTGGAAACTCTGACATGCCTTTCCGAAAGTGTTTGGTTTCTTCTACCATTATTAACTTCAAATGTAAATACTTTTCCATCCACCAACACAGCCAGTGTGGAGTAGGGAGGGGAGATGGATTGTGGGAGCAGGTTTCACTCCCCAGTGAAATATGGAAAGTGGGGTCTATGAAGACTTGTCTAGGGGCCAGTGAGATAGCTCAGCAGACTAAAGCGCCTGCTTAGGCAAGCTCAGGCAAGCTCAGGGACTGTGGTTCAATTCCCAGCACTATGTGCTGTGCCAGTCCTGCCCCGAGGGCAGGCTCAGCTGCCCAGAGTCTGGGCACAGTGGTGCATGCCTGTAATCCCAGTGCTGGGGAGGCTGAAAGCAGGAGGACTGCCACAAGTCCGAGCTGCATAGTGAGACCATGCAACAAACAAACACATTTTAAAAACAACTTGTCTATTTTAGATCACAAAGCCCTAGTTTTGCGCTCCAATACTGAAAAATAACAAGTAAAAGGAAAGAAAAGGATTCTATGTCTGTTGTCCCAAAACTGTTGCAGGCTGAGGCAGAAGAATTGGAAGTTCAAATCCAGCCTGGGAAACTTAGTGAAGTAGAAAATAGCTGGAAAGGGGCCAGGGAGATAACTCAGTAGAATAAGTGCTTGCCTGGCAAGCACAAGGCTGTGAGTTCAATCCCCGATATAGAAAAAAAAAAAA
>NW_004524606.1:9633872-9680091 GCF_000260255.1 Octodon degus | reverse complement strand
GAGAGAGAGAGAGAGAGAGAGAGAGAGAGAGAGAGAGAGAGAGAGAGAGAAATATACAGCTGAGACAGAATCTTTGAAGCCTTTTCTTACCAAATATAGATCCCCAAATTTGTGGCTGGTGGCTGGAAATGCTGATTCTCCTGTTATCACGCAGAGATAAATTTCCCTATCTCTACACTTGAATTATGCATTAAATATGCCAGAGGATTGCTGCCCACTTAGGACCAGCCGCTCCTAAATACTTGCTTGCAACTGAGATTATCAAGATCTGGTGCTTAAAGATCAGTCTGTGTAAAAAACATTTGTCGGCTGATGATACATTGCTGTCTGAATCTCATCTTGGTAGCCATAACTTTACCTCCTTGCACGACCACATTTTTCTTCAGATGCCACCAGAGTAATTTGAATAGAAGTTGGCAATTCCGAAGCACACTCTGAATGCTTGGCTTTAGACAGAACCTCTTCTCCTGTTTTTCAGGCTGATTGATCCTCACTGTGACATGCCACATCTGGTTGTGTCACTCCCACTCTGTTTATGTACTGCAGCATGATGTCAGGTGGTGCTGGGCTTTGGCACAATCAGTATCCGAAGAGATCTCAAGTCAGGCATTATTTCCACAAACTGCAAAAGAAGCACTAGAATATTTTCAAATTTGTTCAGACTTTCATTTTCAGAAAAAAAAAAAAAAAGAACTATTTATTTTAAAGGCCTATACTGTTTACAATTCTTATTCAGAAAATGGCTCTTCCCACAAACAGGAGGGCAAAGAGCTGCATTACTGGATGGAACAAATATTGGCTGGGACATTACTCTATGCACTGTACTGTGTCTGGTACCATGTGCATTTTGGGGACAATGCAGGAGCAAGAGAAGCAGAAGCCAGACACCCCATCCAGCAGCAGGAACTAAGGATGCACGCTGCATGTGCTGGTACCTCCCACCTTGTTCCCTCCAATCCTGTATCTCCAAGATCAGAGGTACCAAGTGCCTTTGGTAATTCCCTTGGATATGTGGTAGGTATTGTGGCCAGCAGAGACAGGTGGCAAAACAGAAACTACCAGGGGCCTGAAGGAGAGAGAACAATGGGGAGCCAGTGTTCAGCGGGCACAAGACCTGTCTGTGGGAAGAGGATGCGGTGACAGTCACTGCACTGTGAGTGCACTTAACCCCACTCATTTGTACACCTCACCATGGTTTACGTGGTAAGTTTTATGTTGTATATGAGACATGATAAACATACAGTGAATGTGTGAATAAAAGTGAACATGCATAGAAGGTACATGGCTCTTCGTCTCCCTAGAAATACCCTCCCGCCCCTTGAACACTTACCCCATCCTTCTGGCCACTTTCTGAAGCACTTCTGGAAGCCATCTTTTAGGAGTGTTTTTCCGCATGTTCTGAATTGATTTTAAGCATTTATGGCAATTTGTGCCAGATAAGCCATCCTGATCTGTCCTCATGCCCTGGACCTGGCACTATGCACCTGGGTCTTACCCAGAGTCAAAATGACTGCACAGACTAAATGTGTTGAGTCAATTCAGGGCACCGAAGCCCCCACAACAGTGTCCCTGAAAATGTCATAACTGAGGGCTTTCAGAACTGCCTGAGAAAGTGGCAAGGATGATGGGATCAATGTGGGTGAAGCAAGGGGGAATATTTTGATGGGATTAATAGTAATATATCTTTTACTGTAATTAAAACATTACACATTCACCATATTGTTTGATCATGCCTCATAAATTTTACCACAGTTTTACAAAGTAGATGTCCAAGTCTGTATATTCTTGACCCCAGACCTGGCTTTCCTATCATTTTCCATATTTCAGTGAGTGGCATCTTTGTTCATCTTTAGACTCAAATTAAAATCTTGACATTGTCATCATCCTTGATTCTTTTCTTCTTTGGTGTTCAACATCCAACTGTAAACCTGTGCAACTACCTTCAGAATGCATTCAGAATTCGCCAACCTCTTGTCTCCACCTCAGCTCCTGGGGCTGCTGCATCTTCTCTTCCTGGACTGCTGTACCCTTGTGCTAGTCCACTGTGCTTCGTCTCCTGCTTCTCACACTAGGGGTGATCCTTTAGCACTGATCTTGTAGTTCTGTCCATGCTTCCTCACCCCAGTAGCATCAAACTCAAAGTCTTTCTGGGCCCAGAAAGCCCCTGATTGGCCTCACTTAGGGCTACCCATTGTGCTTATCTTCTGTCCCCATTCCTTCATTCATTCTGTTCCAACTACACTGGCCCCCATGGTGTTCCCAGAGTGTGCGGAGCACATGCCAGCCTCAGGTCCTCTACATGAGCTACCCCCATAGTCTAGGAGCCTTGTCCCCTGCTAGCACCAGCATCAGCTCAGACACCACCCTATCCCAAAATCCTGGCCACCCGCTTACCTCAGCATCACCTCCTGTACTATGCTTCCGCATTGTCCTGTTTACTTATTTATAGGTGTGTTTATGTACTGCTTTCTCATGGGCTTAGGATATAAATTCCATGAGGGCAGGAGTTATTTTTCTGGATCTATCTACTATCTTCTACCCAGCAGCCTGGGGAAACTTGGTAGGTTTCAATAAATATTGCATAATGTACAAAACACATAGCTATTTCCTCCTAAATATCTTTTGTAATACATTAATTGGGATGATTATAAAGAATTATCTAACAGATTCTTATTTGAGAATGAATTGTGTTTTTCCCTTACATTAAAACATTTAATTTCTGAGCAAATTAACATTGGGACATTAAGGGAAAAGAAAACAAATTGGTAAACCTTAGGAAACTTGAATAGGATTTGTTTAAAAAAAGTGGAGCAATTCAGGGTAGGTAAATGCATTCCAAAAACCGTTGGCTGAGTTAATGTCCCCTTTTCATCAGGAGAGTTGGATGTGCAACTCAACTTGCTTAAGAACAAAAGGGCACTTTTGGCTTTCTTTGTTTCCATCAAGTCCAAGGAATAGGCTTCAGGCATGCCTATACTGGGGACTCAAGCAGTGCAACAGTTTTCATTCTCCTCATTTCTCAGCAGCTCTGTTACCTCCAGTGTTAGCCCTACTTGCAGGTAGCTTTGGGGTGTGTCTACTTGCAGTCAGAAATTCCAAGGGAAGTAGAACTTCATTTATCATTTGCCTAGAATAATTCTCAGGTCTTGAGTCACATGAAAACATTTGAGTGACAAATATGAACGAAAAGCTATAGCTGGGGACCTACAAGGCAGATCTGTTTGGCAGACCTGAATCAAATGCCCCTCTTGCAAAAAAAGAAGAATTAAGGTCAGCCTTCCTCATCCATATGAACCAACCACTGGGAGGGGTTTATTCAAAGGGGAATCAAAAGATGAAATGGAGGAGAAGGGCAGGCATTCCTGATTCACAGTATCAAGGAAGAAAGCGTCTACAGGGCTGTGAGATATTATGCACTGTGAGATGTCATGCAGTCTTTAACTTAAACATTTTTTACTGGTCTTGATGAATTGTGGAGAGTTTTTAGTTGAATGTGAATAGACTCTTATGGGGTGTGGACCAGGAGAGAGCTGTCCTTAGTACAGGGAGTTCACAAAAGTGTAACAGGCTATGTACATGACAGGCATATGCATGATAGATTGTGTGCATGATGGGCCACGATGGCTGGAGATTTGACGCACTTGGAGCATGGAAGCAAGGGAAACATGACAGGTTCAGCCAATTCCTAGAACCCATATACAATTACTCAGATACAATTTGCCTTAAATATTGCAATAGTCTATATAATGGGGAAAAACATTGAATTGTATAGTGCACAATGACTTCCTTGGCCTGCTGTACCCATGCCTTGAGCTAGTTAAGCCCACAGTGAACTCAGCTTGCATTCACTACTTCTCTGTCCTTTTATTTAAGACCTCATACCTAGATTTCTCAGCCCGGTGAGCTGAGCCCCTGAGTCTCTTAGGACTGTGTGATACAATGGTAAGAGCACTTGCTTTGATCTCAGAAGGACATGATTTTCAATGCTAACTATGCTACTGACAATGTTTGTATGCCTGGATAAATTAGTTAACCTCTGTGAGCCTTAGTTTTCCCATCTGTAAAGGGGGTACAATAGTGTCTATGTTACTCTATTATCATGACTAAAAATGAACATCTATGGCAGTAGTGGAAAACGTATGGCAGCGTGCCATAGCAGGCTGTTTGTGTCACTGAAAACTCTAAAGGGCTTGCCATCACTGATCTAAGGAAAGGATCTCAGACTCAGCTTCTCAGAAGCACTCAGTAAATAATGTATCTTAATAAATGAACAGGGGGCTGGTGAGATGGCTCAGTGGTCTAAAGCACCTACTTAGAACAAGTTTAGCAAAGCACAGGGACCGCGGTTCAATCCCCCAGCACCACATGCCAGCCAGCCCTGCCCCCTGGTGGGCTGAGCTGGCCACACACACACACACACACACACACACACACACACACACACACAAATAAATAAATAAATAATTAAAAAAAATAAAAAAATAAATGAACACTCCACGCAAGTAGTAATTCCTAGTTTTACATCCTGGGCCTTAGTGCTGCTTTTGCACCCTTCTAATTAAAATTTCTGAGTGTAGCCATGTCATGAATGGCACAAACATTCCAATTAGAATGAAGCATGACAGAAACCAGCTCTGACTCAGTTAGGCAAAAAGTGTGTGCATGTGAGAGAGAGGAGGGAGAGCTCAGCTGACCGAAGGGAAAGGGGACCATCTGGGCCCAGGAAGTACCGGAAGCAAGGTCCAGGATAGAGGCAGCATGGTGACGAGGCCACATCAGTGCTAGAAAGCCTGTGTGCCTTTTACATTCCATTCCTATTCCAGAATCCCTCATGATTCATCTAGGTTAAGCACATGACCTATGCTCAGCCAATCCAGACACCTCTGAGCACATAGGTAGTAGGCCATGTGACCCCAGTACATCACACTTGTATGCTATGCTCATCTGCTTGTCCTTCAAATATTCATTAAGCTCCTATATTGTGCCCTGAGGTCTTAGGATACAAAAAGAAAACCAAAACCAACCAACAAACAAAAAGCAGTGCCTGCTATCACCCCCCCCACACACACACACACAAAGCACTGAATTTGGTAGGAACTTCTTGTCCAAGAGTGTAAGTTAGGGCCCTTTTGCACCATAGCAGCATGCAGAGGGGAAGGGAGCTCTCTAAGGAAACCTGGCCACCATTAGAAGAAGAGTGGTTTGTAGCGAGAAAGGAGCAGTTGTTTTGGTACACCTACTTAGTGTGTTCTCTCATCTTTCTCAGCCTTAGTTCCCTCATCTGTAAAGTGGGGATAATAATGATACCTAGTAATGGGCTCATTTGGAAGAGCAAATGAGTTAAAACGCAAGGTGCTGAGAGCAGGGCCCAGACGTCGTGTGTCGTGCAGACGTTGACTGTCGTCTGCGTCATGCCGAGCTCCTGGTGCACTCTCCCTGCTCTCACATCTTGTTTTCATAATGGAGCCTGAGAAGTGGAAGGCTCTTGGCCGTGCCACAACCCTGCCCACCCCCTCCAGTCACAAGACGTTTTGAGTGGTAATAAAATAGAAGAGGGAAAAATTTGGCAACTTCCCCTTCTGCAATCACCAAGTGGTGCCTTCTCAGGTTTCCCCTTGGACTGGAGAGCTGCAGCCTGTAAGTGTTAATTTAAAATGAATTCTCTATGTGGCAGCTTATACCAGGCCTCCGGCTGTACAGACAGAATTCTCCTCTGCAGAAGGTTCCCGGCCATGGCTTCGGTCCAGCCTTAATCCTGCACATCCTCATAATACAAAACTGACTGAAGTGATTGAAATGTAAGTTTTTGTTGAGCTGAGATGCTAAAATCAGGATTGGGAGCATATGGATTGCTCCATATTTGTTTTCTGCATATCTGATGTTAGCAATTTAGAACATCACTGGGACGCTCCCTAGAGAATTTCAGTTCTGTAAATGAAACAATTATTTTGGCAGTTTGGGAAAGATATATTCATAACTTTCATGGTATTTAAAGGGGAAATGCACCTTCCCGAGTTTCCTTTTCCCTTGCCAGATACGAAGAATGAAATGAAAGTGTCAGGGGAATAGATGGCATAAATAGAAAATCAACAGTCGATGCATTGAGTTCACAATGGAATTTCTAGGACTGACGGCAGGAAGTAAAAACATTTCTCTAAATCTGGGCAAGAGAAGTTTCAGAGAGCACCTCACTGCAGGCACACTATCCGTCCCTTCAGTCTTCAGTTATCCAGCGATTAAGTCTGATGAGCTGCAGTTAGAGCACAAGGTGGAAACGCAACCCGGCCGCCCGGACATCGTTCTGGACGAGGTGGGCAGGAAGGACATAGGTGAGAGTCGAGGGAAAGAGCCCAGAAAATTGATGCCACAACCACATACTCAGATCTGCTACTTCCTCAGAGAAACATCAGCTTGTAAGAGCATATGTAGAGGAGAGTGGCTTATATACTTGTCATAATTTAAAAGAAATGTTTTGTTTCAGTGGGAAGCTTTGTCAATAATTGAGGGATCCCCTCTTCCCTCCTTTGTGGCATGTGGCAGGCTTCCAATGAGACTTTTCTGATCTTACATTAATTCCACAGAATTCACGTACCCCACACGAGCCGCATGATCCTGCCCACGATGGGCTTCCAGGGGCACTCTGTCATGGCTGGTAACTCTACTAGCATGGGCGCAGGGCCTGGTCTCCCAGCCTAGAAAGCTGTCATTGCTAACATAAAAGACCATTCCTGTTTTCCTGTACATCTTCTCTTTTTTATGTGACGTTGCATTCTGGAATAGTCTGTCTTGGGTATTTGCAGTGAGGCTGTGGCCAGGTTTTTAGTCACTGTTGTTCATGACAGCTTCCGGCTGTTCTTTATGGTGACAGATGTCATCTATTCTCTTTCCTGCCCCTAAGGCATACAGCATGTGTGTACTCTATGCTTGTGGATGTCCAAAGCAGTACATCATGAATGGAAATGGACATAGTTGAGGTCCTTTTTGCATTGGCATGGCACAGTCTTCTAGCAATGCCTTGCTAGGGCTTGGTCAGGTGCTGAGTTCCGAGAACCCACGACCCAAGGAGGAACTAACAATTAGCCTAGCTTCCTTCCCTGTTCATATCTACCATGGAGTTGTTGGTGCGCCATGAAGTGCAGATGATGTTTGGAGTGGCGGCACATGTGCTTGTGCAGCTGGGCACACACGGGGTCACATGCTCAGAATTTCTTTTCTCATAAGGATGTGAGGTCAACAAGCTGAGAGACCCCTACTTTAGCTTTAGTCTGAGAAGCTTTATCAGAGGACATATACAACTCTGTGTATTTAATAAACCTTCTGTATGATCCTTTTCTTGTCCTAGACACTGTTCTACGTACCCTCCAAATATCTGTGTATTTATAGTCTTCAGAACCATCCTACACAATGACAGTGTAGGTTCTGTCACTATCTCATTTGTGGAAACTGAGGCAGCAAGGGGTTGAGTAACTCACTCAAGGTCACCCAGCCAGAAGGCAGAAGTCACACCGCACAACACACGCAGTCTGGGTACAGCCTTCTGAGTCTTAGGTGCTAATGAGGCTCCTCTCTCAGACAGAATTTTGCAGAAGGCCAAGAGAACCAAACAAGAATAAACAAGCAGAGCAGCTCTTGTGTACATAGAACAAGGAGTGTCTTGGCCTTCACGCCACCCTTTCTTTCCTTGTTCTTTTCCTAAGGCCTCTTCCCTCTTTCCTTAAGCGTCTTGAGTTCCCCAAGGATGCAGTTTGCAAACCAGCAGTGTCATCTAATCTGCTTGTTTCATGTGTGTTCACTTCACCTGGCAAAGGTGCAAGAGAGTGTGCTTTACCCTGGGCCTGGGGACACGTTGCTTGCAACTCAGGAGTCTTTCTGCCACCCCAAAGGAGATATGGAGGGAAAGACTTAAGTAAATCTTCATGTGTCTGCCCCTTTCAGAAAAATCACTTCCTGGATTTTTAAAGCATATTCAGGATAAATGGGTCTTGGTTACTAAGTCATAGTTCTTCACTTATTTATCCTGGCTAAGTTTTTCATGTTTTACTTTCTATTTCTTTTCGTCAATTACTTGACTCCAGCAAGCTTCTGTCTCAAGATGATTTCACCCAGTAAAATCCTGAAAACAGCAGACTGGCTGTAATGAGGCAGTTGTCCACTTGGGCCCAAGTGGTTGTTTGCACACCGGCGCTCTGGTGCAGCATCTCCTGCCGGGCCCTGACCGCCCATGTGGAAGTGCAGTGGATGGCCTGGACCTGCTGGAGCTGCGTGCACACTGTGACAGCCCACTTACAAAAATTATTTGTGATTTGTGCTCTGCTATCAATCGAGATTGAGAGTATTGATCCAAACTGATTGCTGAGGACCAAAATAAAGTGAAAGGGTAATTGACTGCCATGTCCCCCATCGATCGAGTGCCACAGTTCATCGCCACTGAAATTATTTTCAAGTACTTTGGTTTATCATTCCTAATAAATATAGAAATTGAGTAATCAAAATGACTTACATTCACATCGAACCAAATGCTTTTAAGGAAGTGTCTGCGTTTAAGTGAGTCCGCATTCTACACCGCTTTTCTAATCAAGCCCCCAGGGTCTCTTCTGACAGCTCTGGAAGAAGCTTGGCTTGGAAAGGAAAACAGCACCATCATCTCTGAAGCAGGAATCCCAGCCTGCTGCCCTTCTCCTGCGACAGTGTAGGAACTGTGGCCCATGGGTTAGAAGGAAGAGCTGTCCTAAATTGTCATACTCTCCATCTTCCCCATAAAGCAAACACATTTTCCTTAAAGCAGTAAAACTTCTTATTTATTTTGCTTTCCTGGCACTGACCATAGGTGCCTAACTCTTGTCATCAGGCTTCCTGCAGTTTTCACAGTAACATTATTAAATGCAAGAGATCATCAGCTCTACTCATATAGATTAGATGGCTTGTAGCTTCTCGGTACCTTGGAAATATACCTTTGTACTTTTTTTTTTTTTTGAGGTCATATTAAAGGAAGACCTAGCATCCTAGGAAGCAAGTAGCTAAAGTGTAGGCCTGAGGTGCCACAGTTTGCTGGGGAACTGAGGCTTTGTAGTGTAGCTCTCTCTGTCCAATAGAAACACAGCGATAGGTGTTTCTCCAGAAAATCATGATCCCAAAATCTCAGGAAGATTAAAAACTACAGGCCTTATGCAGAAAATGAGTTAGGGTCACAATCAGAAACACTGTTAGGGTCACATTAAAAAAAGGAAGCTGATGTGGTAGTAGGTGTCTGTTGTCATAGCACTCCAAGAAATGGAGGCAGGAGGATTGCAAGTTCAAGTTCAACCTGGGCAACTTAGCAATTTAGCAAGACCTTGTTTCCAAAAAGTAAAATAAAGTAAGCTGAAGATGTAGCTTCAGTGCAAAGACTCTAGGTTCAATCCCATACTTCAAAAAAAGAAGGAAAAAAGGAATCAGTAAAACTAGTCTTACCCAGGTTAAGTGGCTAGGAGATACATAACAGCATAGAATAAGTGGCAGTAGTGGTTTATTTTGGAAAACACCTGCTTTTGTTTGCAGAAGTATCCTTAGAAAGGATGCTGCTCATGCATGTGAGATGGTAAAGGAGTTATTTGGAGCTGGGCAGGAGCTGGTGACAGCAGATGTGGGTGTGGGACATGACAAATGGGAAACTAAGGCAGCTGGTGGATGCTTGAAGGGTGGTTGTGTGTGTGTGTGTGTGTGTGTGTGTGTGTGTGTGTGTGATAGAGAGTTGATTGTTCCCACACGGCTCCATCTTGCTGAATGCAGATTTCTGTGCTCACCCAGTGTTTTTACAGACTTAAGCAAATACAACATTGTGTTATGTGCAAATCATCTCACGATGTATCAATCATGTTGAAGCAAATTCATATTTTAAAAGTAATAGTTCTATTGTCTATACTGTAAAAGTCACAAATGCGAGCCATATTGCAGGGTTAAATCTCCTAATGGCCACATTCCAAAAAGTAAAAAGATTATAGGAAATTTACCTAGCATGTACAAGGTCCTAGATTCGTCCCCAGGATGGCAAAATTAATTTAATTCAAAATAATAAAAGAATTAAAAAGCCAAAAGAAATGGGTAAAATTAATTTTAATAATGTATTTTATTTAACCTAATATATTTAGCATATTATCATTTCAACATGTAATCATTATAAGAAATTAATGAGATGGATTACATTCTTTCTTATTTACAAAGTCTTTGGAATCGTGTACATTTTACATTTATAGCATATCTTAATGCAAACTACTCACATTTCAAGGACTTCATAACCACATATGGCTACCATATCTGAAAGCAAAAGTACAGAGGGAAGAATATTGGGCAGTATGTAGGAGAAATTCACATTGGAAAGTGGCATGGTAGAGTATAGGATGTTTCCTCTTTCGGTTGACCAAAGGTAGGATTACGGCCGCATCACAGATATATAAATAGATAGAGATACAGACACACACAGAGATACAGATGCAGATATACATATAGGTATGTTTTTGAAATGGTGTCTTACCATGTGTCCCATGGTTGACCTTTAGCTGGCTGTGTAGCCCAGACTGGGCTCAAATTTACAGTCCTTCTTCAGCCATTCAAGTGCTGGGATTGTAGATGCTCACCACCACAGCTTATCCAGATCTTACACACACACACACACACACGCACGCACGCACGCACGCACGCACATACATATATATCCTTGGTCTGTGAAGTTCCCAATATTCTTCCTCCACCCCTAGAACTGCATATGCTGAGCTAATTCTCCAGGTTCAGATGTCACCTGCGTGGAGAGGTCTTCTCTGTCCATTTCACTTAAAATGGCCTTTCTCATTTCTATACAGCAGAGAGAGGCTGGGACTGTGTTTAGAAATCAGATCCGTGGGCTTAACCCATGTTAGAGGTTCACTTCATTTATACTTCAATTCCGTTTATGGTCATTAAGTGCCCAAGAGTCTTTAATGGTCATGCAGATGTCACTGTCTTCTGAGGATATTCTGGGGCAGGAGCCATAGTTTCAGATCTCTTCATTGGCAGTGCTTAGTTAAAAACTGCTTGTCCTGTTGTGGGAGCCCTAAATGTTTCCTGTGCCGACTTTACTCAAGTTGTAGCCTGCTGTGGAGTATAAGCTCTTGAATGGCAATCTGAATGGAGTAGAAAATTATGATAGAACTTTTTCTGTTGGCTCATGTGTCGCACTATCCCTTTATTCGCTCTTTTACTGGTTGATTCTCTACGCTTTAATCACTTCGAACTCATTGCCTACCTTCCCCTCCTCTCCTTGTCCTCTGTGCTTTGGTGAGATCTGATATTTCTATTTCTCAAACACATCCTCTTTCTCCTTTGGCTTTTGTGCATGACCTGAGGTAGCTGGCAAGTCCCTGCTCCTCCCTGGGCCTCAGCTGAGGTATGGCTCCCTCAGAGTCCTCCTGGTCTCCACTGAAGTGCGTTCCAGGTCTTTCCACTGTGTACCACATCAGCTTCCAGAGCAATGTACAGATTTATCATTTCCTCCTACTTTCCTGTATCTAGAAGTTAAGAGTTCTTAAAGAAAACAGATCCTACTTCTTGTGTTTTGTCTACAACTTGGGCACCTTGGAGGGGAAAGTTGGAGACTTGTAATTCTCCAGGCTCAAATATCACCTCCTTGGAGAGGTCTTCTCTGTTTTACTTGAAGTTACCTTTTCCCATTTTCTTATCTTACCACCCTCTCTTCTTCCCTCTTAAAAGTTTTCTCACCAGGCATGGTAGTACATGCCTATAATCCCGGAACTCTTAGAGGGTGAGGTAGACCCCAGCCTGAGCAATTTAGCAAGATTCTGCCTCAAAATAAGAAATAAAAAGAGGCTGAGGATGTAGCTCAGTGCAAGGGCACTGGTTCAATTCCCAGTACTGCACAAAATAACATTTGAGAAAAAAATAATAAGGCATGCCTTCAGTTCACACATCTGCAGGGTGGTGAGGGCCGCAGTGCTTGAGACTGGACCTGGATGTATTGCTGGGGCTGGGCTCCATTTGTCTCTCATCTTCCTCCTGGGACTAATGGGCCAACGGGAAGCACAGAGAGCATGCCCAGTCTCATGAACAGTTTTGAAATATTTGATCATGCACACCTGCCAACAGCCAGTCAGCTGAAGCAAATCACATGGCCACACCCAAAATCAAGAGATAGGAAAGAGGTGATGGGGTAGAAAGTGAGTATTTCTGACAAAAACCTAAACTGCCAAGAATCAGAAATCAGAGAGAAAAGAACTTGGGAGAATCCCTGTCTAACTTTTTCCCTGGGGTTTACGTCATTATTGTTTCCTTACTCTTGGATTTTCCCTACTGTTATGGTGTATAGTTAGATGTCCACTAGGAGACTCATATGCTTATAGGTGGGGCTTTGGGAAGGCCATTGAATTACATGGCTTATCGCTGACTCACTCTAAGGAGGTAGGGTTTGGTTAAAAGAGGCAGTCAGTGAAGGCACGGCCCAGAAGGGTCTGTTTCCCTCCCCACTCCTTCCTCGATCTCTTTCTCTCTGATTCCCAAGGCTGCCATGCAATGGGCAGCCTCTTCAGCAGTCCTCTGCCATGGGCCTTTGCTGCCTTGCCTCAGAGCCAGCATGCTGTGTACTGCGATCACTACAGACTGTCACTACAGAACCAAAACAAGCCTCCCCTCCTATCAAGTATGTTATCCCAGAAGTGAGAAGTGACTGAGACACCTAGCAAGTGTGCTATTGACTCAGTTGGGCCAATGAGGGTGGACTAGACAAAACTGGAACTAGGCCTGGCTTGCTGCTGCATCAGAAGAATCTAGATAGGAACTTGAGGAGTTGCTGGGGACTCACCCCCCAGAGGATATTTGTTTTGAGTTCTGAGCCTTCCTGTGGT
Source organism: Octodon degus (assembly GCF_000260255.1). Classification (NCBI taxonomy): domain Eukaryota; kingdom Metazoa; phylum Chordata; class Mammalia; order Rodentia; family Octodontidae; genus Octodon; species Octodon degus. Next base: position 9,667,222 of record NW_004524606.1, on the reverse strand, counting down.
AGAGTTACAGTGGGGGTTTACGAAGCCTGGCAACTTCCACTAGCCTACCCTACGCATGTTGGAAGAGTTGAGAAAGAAGATGCTGGAAGAGAGGGAAATATAGAGGATTGATGGCCTGAAACAGTTAGAGCTCCTCTTTTATCACAAAAGTTCACAAATTTCTATCTTCCAAATCTTAAATCTATTGGTCAGCATAAGACAAGGAGATACAACATATTGCTATGATTACAGGGGGTGAGCCAGTCATTATCATTGAAGGGCACGATTGAAAACATATTTTATTTGAATATTTGTCTTAGACCCCAGTGGTTTGAGAGTTTACAGTGCTTCTAGTGAGTGCAGCAGCTTGGGAGCAGTGACCTCTCTTCTCTGGCTCTTTTGATGACTGTTGGAGCCTGCAAGTCTTCTTCCTGGACTTCATCTTCCCCAGCAGTGCCAGGCGTGTGGTAATGACTCGATACGTTTTCATGAAGTGAATAAACTGTAAAATTGGAACAGAACAGCCCATGGAGATATGGAGAATATGAATGAAATGACATTTAAAGGATCTTGAGTCTTAAAGGTATAAAATCCTGGATTCGTCCCAGTTTGAATGGAGCACAAATTCCAGAGTACGTGATTATGTACAACATAGGGATTGTAAGTATCCTCAAATTGTATAAATATGCTTTCTGTTGTTACATCCTCAGATGTAGAATTTTGCAGGTTCTTCAAAAGCAGAGGATGTCTGTGCACAAAGGGGTTTGTTCTTTGGATTAGCTTTTATTTATTGACAGCTGGGGTGATACAGGGCTGATTGCTGTGTTAAGAGAGTGTCAGTTACTTAGCTAATGTATTTATCACCCAGGATTTTTTTTATCTGTTATAAAAATGGAGTATTTTAGAGACTTTGTGTGCTACGTATGTATTTCCCTAGCTACAGGAAATATGGTTTTTATATTTATGTGAAACTGCTAATGTGTTGCTTGCTAGATCATGAGCAATGGGCTTCTGACAGCTCTGTTCATTAGTCAGTGTGGGGGAAAAATAAAACACATTGGTATAGAAACAGAGTGCGAGCCAGCAATTATCATCAGAGAACACAATTGAAGCCACATTTTATTTAAATATTTATCTTGTGAATTGATTCATACAAAACCAGAAGCCTTTTTTATTTATGAATGACTTTGCCTCTGAAATTTGAAGAGCAAGACTGCCGCTTGAGTTGGGTTTGATGCAGCCCATGGCTCAGAGTAAGGAAAATTAAATAACACCAAATTATTCATTGTGGCCTATCATTAAGACTGCCATGTGTGAATGTGTAGAAGGGTAGCACCATGCAGCTGCTCACTTCGTAATCCCAGCTTCACATAGTAAGAAGGGAGGCAATGCTATAGATAACTTCTAGCACAGATAATAACACTAATAGCAAATGCTCACGGATGCTAAGCAGGTGCCTGTTGCTCTTGGAAGAGTATTATCTGTCCAAACTTTGAGGTAGCTTCTGTGCTTAGCCCAGTTTTACCCACATTCACAGAATTTAAAGAACACAGCAGAGTTGGCACTGGAATACATTCAGCAGCTTACAGGACAGGATTCCTGAAGGGTCAGTTGAAAGGCCAGGCTTCTTGCCAACTGCAGCTGCTATTTGCCATCACCTGATGGGGACTGGCCATTAGCTACAATATTAATGGGGACAACTTTGGTCGGTGTCTTGCTGGGACACCCAGATGTGATAATTCCAGGACCTTTCAGTTAATGGGCATCCCATTCTTAGCCTGCCTAGGAAGATGGCCAGGAGACATCTGATGCATATCCACCCACCAACTATCCTTTTTTTTTGAAGTGGGAATGTTGGACATTTATCCACCTGCCTTGCTGGTTTTAGTTCCACCAACCCCACCTCCAGTGCACAAGGAAAGAACTTGAGCTTGCCTCTGTTTGACAGCCAAAGTGTGATAGAAGTTTGGTGACTAACCACATTCTAGAGAAGTTTGCATCATGAGAAATATTTTGCCATGTTATTGTATTTTAGTTGATCTTTTATCATTATATCTTATTTGAGGTCATTTGCAATTTGCCAATATTATGAACACTGCAAGCATTTTTGTCTGAACAACTTTGCATGTGTATCTCACTGCTCTGTTAGGATAAATTCTTAAGGGTGCCAATTTTGGGTTGAGTCTCTACATACAGTGTGTTTGCCCTTTAAAGTGTTTGAACTTTTAAAAATAGTCCTGTGACCATTCATGTGATGATTGCAAAGGTGGAGAGAAGCTGGTGGGTCAGCAAGGGATGCATCAGGAGTATGCCCTGAGGTGCGTGAGCTCACCACACAGGTTGTCCATGGTAGCAGCCAGTTTGGCCAAACTAAACTTTGGAAAGAAATTATATCCATCCACCAAGTTATGCACAGAGAGAATTATGATGGAAGAGCAGATCAAGGCACTCAGTGCCCCCATTTTGCTGGAGGACTTGGAGCCAATGGGACATACCTGAAATAAAATCATACTGAGAATTGTGGTTTTAAGGAAGGGATCTTGACAAAGGAACATTGCCTCTAGTTATTTTACAGGTCATAGGAAAGAGAAAAAAAAGGAAAAAAAGGAGAGAAGTTTATATTTGGTGTAAAGAAATGAAGTTGTAAAAAGAGAAGGGAACGAAAGGTCCAGCTGTATTGCGTATGTTGGTAGGTGATGCGCAAAGCAGTTGGGCCCCGCTACTCTAATATTTCATGATTTTTTAAATGTCTGTGGTGCTTGAGCAAGTATTCAGCAAATGCTGTACCCAATCTATAAATTCAGAGTTTGAAGCAGTCAGACTTGAAAGCACTAGGGAATGCTGTGAGCATGACTTTCCATGCTGTTAGGGTGTAGTTTCCTATTTTGTCTGGTACGTATACCCGGATACATTGAAACCTGGTGCCTGATTCACAGGAGCCAGCCCCCCCACCCCAAGAGGCTACTGTGGAAAGCTGGAATGAAATTCCTTTATGATTCTGTCACTACAAGAAGTACCACACTCAGTGCTCCCTCAGGTCTCTGTTGTCTCCTTGTGAGCAGAGCTTCATGGGAAGCCACATTATGATTAGAAGTTGCTTCATGAGCACAGTGATGGTCCCTGGCGACCCTCAAATTGGTCTGTTAATTGTGACTCTCTGAATGCTGAGAGATTAGTCATCAAGGTTGAATTGGCATAAGTAATGAACAAGCTTATTTACTCATCTGAGTGGGAAGGCAGAGTTCTGGCACAGTTTGGTCTGGGAGCTCACATGGTGTCACCTCTGCTTCTCAGCCCCTCGTTCTCCTTGTAAGGAATGTGTCTCTCACAGTCAGGTGTCCCTCAAGTGGTGTTTTATGAGGATTTGTTGATTAATTAGAAAACAAGTTCTTGAGCCAACATACTTTTCCCCCTCCACAGTTCTGCAAAGTAACTGGTGGATTTTGTTCTGCTAAAGAAACTCTGGTGTTCCCCCAGTCTTCCTGATTGTAGAAGCACCCTAAGATATCACTTCGCAGCCCTTTCCCCCCAGGGAATCAACATGGCAGGCTTGGTGAGTCCCACTGATGCATGATTTTAACCAAGTCCCCAGACATTTGTGCATTTAGGAGAGGAGGAGTCAGACCCCGAAGGAGAGCGGTGCCGCCGCTCCAGTGTTTATGTGCACATCATCCCGTGGCAGCCGGGTGGAAATGCAGGCTCTGACCCCGTAGTGCTCACCTACTTTGGGCGATGGTCGTGCCACTCTTCCTGGGAAGACACGTGAGCAACTCTGCTTTGCAGACCTCTGGTTCACAGGGGGAGGCAGGCTTGCCTTTCTGGGGGCCATTCGGTCATCTTTGATGCTCACAGCCGGGGAAGAGGTCTTCCTGGTAGCTAGAGGCCAAGGATGCTGGTGTGCGCAGCGCGACCTCCCACAGCGCGGCACAATTAGCCCAGAATGTCAGCACTGATGCTTCTGGAGACCCGCCTGGTGCAGCACTCCTGAGCAGGCGCAGGCTTATCGGCTGCCCCCTACAGCCTCCTCTGGACTCCAGGGTTCCGTTCACATCTCCTGTTGTTGAAGCACTTTAATTGGAGAGAGTCAAATGGGGCAAAATAGTGTGTAATGGAAAACAAATCTCTGCTTCCACCTGCACTCCCAGCCAGACTCTTCTCCCCCGTGTCCGTGCTGCTTCTGTTTCTTGGCTCTCCTTTCGGAAAGTGTCTCTGAGTTAAACCATGGATAGACACTGTCCAGAGATGATAGGTCCCTGCATCAGTTTCTAGGGCTTCCATAGCAAATTACCCAAAACTGGAAGTCAGTTCTCTCACAACTCTGAGGCCTACACACTCAAACCCATTGTGGGCAGGGTTGGCTCATCCTGGGTGTCTAACAGAGGATCTGTGCCCTGCTTCTTTCCCTGTGGCTGCTGGTTGCTGGTAGTCCCTGGGCTCAGCTTCAGGGACACATCACTCCAATCTCTGTCTCAGCTGCCATGTTGCACCCTCTTGGTGTCCTTGTGCATCATTCTGTCCTTGTACAAGGGCACAGATCTTGCAGAAAGCCCACCCTAATCCAGAGCGGTTTCCCCTGACATCATCCCATCAGCCAAGGCTCTGTTGCCAAGTGTGGTGTCATTCAGAGGAGCCGAGTGAGAGTGAGAGCTTCGCAGCTTCATAACAGCTACCAAGCACTACCTTTTATTTTCTTTTGTCACCTGTCACTAAATCCTGGGCACAGGTCCCCATTTTTCTATGGTGAAGTACCCCTTCCATGCTGGACAAGAGTCCAGGGTACAGTCATAATCTATTTTACCAGTCTCCTCCTCTCCTGGTGAGCATTTAGGTTTTTACCAACTTTTTGCTATTTCACCCTCACCTTGATTTTTTTCCTTTTTTATTTTTAGAGAGTAACCAGCAACATGGGAAAATAAAGTAGTCCCACATTTCCTACAGGTGGATTCTTCAGCGTCAGAAATGATCTGTATGCCCCTTTCTAAATAACCCAGAAACTGTTGCTTCCCAGCATGGATGAATCCAGTTTCACAAACATCTATTGAGTAATGATGTGGTAGTTCTTGAGCCTTCCTGGATATCTGCCTTGCTTGGTGAGCTGCTTAGATGACAGATTCTGGGGTCTCACCTAGCCTTCTCGGGGTCACAGCCCTAGGAGGTATATTTTTAAGAGACTTTCCAGTAGGTTACCAGGATGATATGTTGGAAGGTGTCAGGGAGATGAAGACGGACACCTCAGTTCTCGCCCTTCAGGAGCCTTCTGCAAGAATGTGGGCCCTTGAGCAGATTATTGTAATATGAGCCGGCATAACCTGGGTGTGGACATGAGATGCGGTGCAGGGGAGGGAAAGGACAGCTTGCTGCAGTTACAAGGTGAGCGCCACTAGCTGGACCAGCAGAACAGGGAAGGGCAATCCAGACGAGGGCCCCGCACAAGCAAGGGCACATGGTGGGTAGCATAGCCAGGCCTAGGTGCTGTTAGAGCCCACTGCATGAGGAGGCTGGGGAGGAGGGGAGTGCAGGGAAGGTGGCCATGTGACACCAAGGTGGTCATTTTTATCCTTCCCTCTCAGTCTCCCAGTACCTAAAAGCAAGTTGCAGACTGATCATTTTTGTCCCCAAGGTCCACTCAGGTCACGTTAGTCATTTAGCAAGCAAACCTATATTACTGCAGAGATGAAGGGTCTTCAACCTTCCTCTCAGCTGCCTGAGAGCTGGGACCAAGATGGGGACATAGAAGAAGGCTGGAGGACTCAACACCTGTAAATGACAGTGCAGAAAAGACTCAGTTTCCACTGAGAAAAGTAGGAGCATGGGGGCAGCACTGCTGACAATCCCATCCTTGTATTTTAAGAAAAACGGGTGATGCAAAACCTGGGAAGAGGCTGGGGGAAGGTGAGAAGCAAGCTGAACTGGGGCTGCATGGAGGCCGGCCATCTGGAGCTGAAGCCGCTTCATCAAACAATCCCTAATTGTTTTTAATAAGGTGCATAAGTTATGTTTGGCTTCCTCCACTTCTTGCAGTCTCCCTGTTGAGTCTGTTTTTTATTTTCTTATGAAACAATAAGGCCAACATAATTAAAAAGCAAAGAACATGTTCACCTCCCTGAGAATGGAATAGGTAATTAAGAGCTCTTTCTGGGAGGAAGGGGTGCTATTTATTTTTTTCTTTTCTTTTCTTCTTTTCTTTTCTTTTTTTTTCTTTTCTTTTCTTTTCTTTTCTTTTCTCTTCTCTTCTCTTCTCTTCTCTTCTCTTCTCTTCTCTTCTCTCTCTCTTTTTCTTTCTCTTTTTCTCTTTCTTGTTGCAGTTGTTACAAAGGAAGAGACAGCAGGCAAAGAGAAGAGCTCTACTTAGGTTCCAGTCTTAATTTTCCCCTCCATTTGCAGAACAGCAAATGAAGTTGATGAGGACAAAGACAGAAACATGTGTTTCTCTGGTTTACTGTGTATGCCTAGATCCTAGCACAGTCCCTGAAACGTAGAGGACATTTGATTTGATAATATTTGTGAACTAACCAACATCAAGAGCAGAGTAAAGGGCAGAAATCTTGGATTACCATCTGGGCACCAAGCATCAAGGGAGGGTTTATCACAAATATTATCCTACTGAACTTTCTCCAATGTCCTGTGGAGGGAGATACACTTCAAAAGTATCTGTGCACGACCAAGTTGGCAAGTGGAAAATAATTTAAAAAGGAGAGTTGGGCAGCCCAGGGAATGTGCAGAGGGAGACTCACTGGGTGAAGGAAGTAAAGGGATGCTGGAGATGTGTTTGAAGCAAAGATTCAAGAGAGAAACAAAGGAGCAGTGTCACTCACCTGTCCAGGGAAAATGCAGTTTCAGGATGTAGGCTGATAGGAAAAACAAAGAGGCACCTGGTAATGCAATCCTCGAGTCTAGATGACTGGGAGATACCAGGCGGGAGGACGGCCTCGTGTGCAGGCTGCACGCCTGTTCCTCTAGCTGCTGCCTCTTCACACGTGCTCTGCGCACAGCCCTTGACCTCCCGGAACCTTGTGAGGTTCGCTCTCTCAACCACACTTCACTGACAAGGAAACAAAGATTTGGAACCCGAGAAGTTGGCCCCAAATGAACCCAGTAGGGGCAAAGCTGGGGTGTGAACCCTGACTGCTCATCCCCAAGGCGGTGCCGTGAACTCCCCTGCATTCACATCCTTTCTCAGCTTAGACACACAGGAGATGTTCCTCCTCTGTCTCCCTTACATGACCTCCCTATTAGCAACAGGAAAGCTGGTCATATTTATATTAAAGATGCCAAAGCATCCATATGCATGCTTATTCACTGAAGAGTTTTATCTTTATAGTACTAGGAGAGAAATAAGGAGCACTGAACTGGCCCCAGGAGACTTATGCTTTCATGGCTGGGACCAAGCAGAGAGGACGCTGTACTTGTCACCCCCCCCCCACAGGCCTGTGAGCAGGGCACTGCACTGCGCTTTATGCGTTCCTGGAGAAATCTCCAGGCAAAGGCCAAGGTACCCAGCTGAGGGAACCATGGCCTTTATGAGGTATGGTGCATGCTTAAATTTTAAAAACTCTATTTCAGTAAAAAAAAAAAAAAAAAAAAAAAAAAAAAAAAAAGCCATGCTGACATTAATCCCCTCAGAGCACTCCCTGCCCTTCATTTAGCCCATCATGCCTGTTTCTTTCTGTAGCAGTTCTGGAAATCCCCTTTCCTGAGTGTCTTTTGCTGCATCATTGTGGCTACCTTAATGTCCTGAATCCACTCAAAATGTTTACCTTTTACAGCTGTTACAACCTCAGGGCAGAAGCCAGAAGTCATGTGGTTCCAGACCTGGTGAATGAGGTGGGTGAGGACACACTGTAATGGTTTTACTTGACAAAATTTGGTGTACCAATGCAGGACACAAGTGTTGTCAAAGCTACATGCCCATTTCTCAGATCATTTTCTAGGTACATCATTGTTTACATACTTTAATCATCCCTTATAATATTCAGAGCTCACTGTAGTGTTCCTGAATACAAACTCAGCTTGCACATTCCATTAAACATAATCTTTGGTGTTGGGGTCTTTATTTTTGAGTTCTTTTCACATGAGAACTGTGTGATTTCCGCTGAGAACACTGAAACTTAATCTATAGATGATAAACATAGACCCAACTTTCCTCTCCTTTGATATCTCTTAAAAACCTAAGATGTAAAGTGGCATGATTGTGCAGTTCCGATAAGCTGTATTGTCAGTGATCAATGATTTACAGCACACTTTCAAACATACCTTCTCTCAACCATTTTTCATAACCAACTGGCTACACTAAGCAAGCTGAAGCTTGTCACACAGGGCTGGTAGGCTGAATGGCTGCTTCCTGTGAAAGGTACCTGCCATTCCATTGGGTGGCACTCTGCCATGCTCACCATATTTTTTGAGCATGTGTGGTAGCCAGGGTGTCACAGACGTCTTGGTAGAAAAATAGGATAATGCCTGAGCCCAAACAGAAAGATTGTGAGGTTGTGGACAGAAGATGGGATTGAGAGACTGAGGGGGCAGGGCTGGGGGATTCTGGGACGTGGGTAGGCAAAGTTATGGTTCCCAAAGGGAGGGATTGGGGAAGGGTGGCTCAAGTCAGATAACACCAAGCTTGAAGTCCTGGTTCAGAAGATTGCACTTGCTAGGCAATGGGAAGCTATGGGAATCTGTCACATCTTACTAGAAATCCAAAGAAAAGGACCTTAGGCAATGTGAAGAAGTTGAACTGACAGGCTGATTATCAGAGAATTCTCTCTACCTCCTATAAACAAGTTGAACTGACAGGCTGATTATCAGAGAATTCTCTCTATCTCCTATAAACCGTCAGGAACCCTTCAATTGCTAGTGACAGGAGCTTGCCTCAAAGTGGTGGAAGTAAGGCCAGGGCGATGGCTCAGTAGAATAAGTGCTTCCCTGGCAAGCACAAGGGTCTGAGTTCAATCCCTGGTTCAGAAAAAAAAAGTGATAGAAGTACATAAATTGCCCAGACTGGGCTCAAACTTGGGATATTCTTGCTTCAGCCTCTCAGAATGTAGGATTATAGGCCAACCCCCAACAAGGCTTGACTATGGCACTCAAGCAAAGCAATGGTTCTGAGCTGCTCTTTTTCCATCCCTTGGTTCCTCTCTCCCTCTACAGGTTTCTTTCTGAGATGACCTCCAGTGCCATTCTGAGCCACACCTGCCCAGTTAGCACAGCCCATCTTCCATGCTAAGGACTGACTACTTAAGAAGAATGTACTGATGAGCTGGGTGTGGTGGCAGACACCTGTAACCCCAGCATTCCAGGAATCTGAGGCAGGAGAGTCGCCATGGGTTTGAGGCCAGGTCAAGGCCAATCTACATTACAGAAGGAGAACTTGTCTTTAAAAAAAAGAAGCACTGATGAGGAGAGGAGGGGGCTCTTTGTGCAATCATAGTATCTTTGAGACTGAGTTGCTTTGTGATAATGTCCTAGTGTGGAACAGGAAGTGGCGTTCTCTGGTCACAGGTGGACCTTGGTGAGCAATGCCTCATGAAGATTGGCACCCAGGACTCATCTGGGCTGGCAGGGAAGCACTGGCAGGTTTGTCTAGAGCACATCTGTTTCTAAATCTGACTTCAGTCCAATCCTGCTTAGAGATACAGCTTGGGTGTTCTAATATCAAGGCCTCAACATCCCCCCACAGAGGTTCTGACACTGTAGCTCCTGAGTTTGGTTTCTTTTTTAAAGTTCTTCAAGCCTGGGGTGTCTAATTTCTCTCTGTCCTCTCTGGGTATAAGTTTCCCAAGAGTGGAATTTCTATAATGTAACAGATTCACTCAGCAGCATCCCAAGAAGCCTGCTGGTAAAACTTACTTGCATTTCATATGTAACTTACTTCAACTTAAGCCTTCAGGTCAGCAGCTGTCACCTGGGAGTATTTTGTCCCAGATGACACCTGACAACATGTGGTAGAGGCTTTGGTTATTACAGATGCCCTGCTGTCGGTGTCTGGCAGGTGGAGGTTTGGGGTACTGCTCCGTATCCTGCAGTGCATGGGAAAGCTCTCTAGACAGAACCGTCCAGCCAGGGTGGCATTAGTGCCCCAGGGGAAGCTGTGCCTTTATGTGCTCGGGCTGGAGCTCCTCATCAGCACCCACCCTCTGGCCCTCTAAAGCTCACCCTGCTTGGTTGAGCAGAGAAGCTGGGTTTTCCATGATGTCCATAAACTGTCTGTGTATTTTCTGGTTTCTCATTTTGATGTTCTGTTTATGTATGAACCACTTTCTATACTGTGACACATGGCTCCCAAAGCTTTTTTTCCTTTCTCTTCTTCTTTCTTGTGTTCCCTCATGCCACTTTTTCACATGGGGGCGAGAAGGACATCTGTTTGGGCCTCAGCCTCCGGAGGAGGCCCTAAAAATGTCTCGGGAGGAGCTGAGTTGGAGACCAAAGAGGCGGCTATGTGTGAAGGCCCTGGGCAGCCCTCTGTGCTCTAGAAAGATGATGCTAAAAGGAGCATTAAGTGTTCCCATCTCATGTTTATACTATTGCTATTTCATAAAGGCAGAAAAATTAAGTTAGGGGTGCTTTGCAGCATTTGGGAGTTGGACATGTCTGTGTAACTTTCCGGAGCCAGTTGGCCCACTGGAGAGTTGTGCCATTTATGAGATGAACACAATGTACGTGAGGAACACGGGTGTTTGAATTATCAAACTATTTGTTTGGTTGAAATCTTCCCTAGATGATGAAATACTCATGCATCATCTGTGTGGCGTTTGCTTTGATGAGGTCCGTGTGTTGCTGGAGGAAGGGAAGGAGAAAACAAATCATAGGACGATGCTGAGGGCTGTATTGACAGATGCCCTGGGTCCTACCCTATAGTTTGTTTGATTGATTGATTAATTTAATGTGTTTGGTACAGAATCTCACTACACAGCTTAGACTCATACTCTTGTTTTCAGCCTCCCCAGCACTGGGATTACAGGCGTGCGCCACCATGCCTGGTCTTGGGGGCCGGCTCAGAGCTCCCAAAGGTGTTTCTGGCACAGCCTGTAGCGATGGGGATCAAACCCCACTCACTGAGCTTGCCTAAGCAGGCACTTAGTTGGCTGAGCTATCTCACTAGTCTTTGCCCCATGGTTTTAGATGACTGCATCTATAAGGGGGGGAATGACATTGCAATTTGGTTTCAGTGTGATTTGGAATGAGTATATAAAGTAAAGAAATGTTGTCAAATGGATAAATAGAAACTCAATGGAATGTCATCCTCTGTGACTTTTGAAAAAATGAATTTTTAAATCCTTTACAAGAAGTAGTATAGTGTGAATCAAAATCTCTCTGGAGAACTTGTTAGATAAAATAGTTGTAAACATTTAAAGAGCTCAGAGGAATATAATGAATTATTTTGAAAGCAAAACATAGGAGCAAAAATGAGCTTTATGGAGTTGAGGGTATTATGTGGTCTGTAGAGATAAAGTAGAAGATAGCTTTGTGGAGCCTTGCTTTGCTCTCGTGCAGAAGGGAACCAGGGAGTTTGGCCAGAAACATCATGCAGCTCAATGCCGAAGTTGTTCAAGATGAATGAGTGATGACTCTAGTGCATTCATTTGCATGGAACAACCACCTTTTGAAGACCCACGTGCCCTTCTCCCTGGCAGACCACAAAGGCCCCAGCCCTGCCAGCCCATTTCAGCAGGCACTGCTCCTTATTGACGGGTTCTTTCTACAAGTCCTTTCAACCAGCATTTCCTTTTAAAACACTAATTCTGCAAGTGCCCAGGGCCGAAACCACATGATTATCAAGTCAAGTGTTTTATAAGTGATCTCTGTCCTGATTAGTTTACATAAGCAGGTGACATATCCCAAAAATGGTGACAGTTACTTTCTTACATATTTGGGGAAGCTTTTTCCAGAAAAAAACAATCTAATAGAAAGTGCAACGTTTTTCTTTTAAAAAGAAATGAAGGAAAATAAAACATACAAAAGAGGAAGAGATGGTCAATGGGAGGTTGACAGTTGGCACTGGTTAAAATGGCTACAGCGCTGAGTATGTTCTGGACCTAGGATGATATTTAAGAGGTCAGAGATAAGACAGTAGCGAGGGGACATCAAAGTCACTTTGCAACTTTCTGGGTCAGATTGGCTTTGATTTGAGTTCTGTGTTGGCTGACATCAGAATCTCAGCATGGCAATGTACTCAACTGCATGTTAGGAAGGAGAACACACACTTCATGGTACTGTGTGGATAATGCAGGTGAAACCCCTGGCATACTGTAGATACCTCCCTAGCTGTGGTACTCTTTTGTATGTTTTATTTTCATTCATTTCTTTTTAAAAGAAAAGAGTTGCACTGTAGATATTCACTGTTACTGCACTTGGGATAGTATGAATCATTATTTTCAGTATTTGAGATAGAAAGAAAAATGCCCCTCCCCACCCCACCCCCATTCCCATACCTTAACCAAGACGAGTTGGCAGAAACAACACGGCTGTGGACCTGGAAGTAGGGACTGACCCTACGCTGTCCATCTTGGCTCAATTGCACCACACTGGAGGGCAGAAGACCCTCCCTAGCGGTGGTCACGAGAGATGTGAAGACAGACAAAAGGTCAGCAAGGTTGGGGTCCCTGGTACTGAAGGTGGAGGAAAGTGGAACCTCTGGAATCCAGGCAGGTGATCTCCTGTAAAGCACGATGGCATGAGTTCAGCCTGGTGAAAGCTGCAGAGATAATAATGCAGAGTGCATTGTGCCAGCTTTATGGCCAAAATCGTAACCAAATTAAAACGACAGCTTGTAAGGCAATGCATTCGTTTTGTTTAAGCCACTTACTTTGTGGTAATATGTGGCAGTAGCAATGAAAGTCCAATACATTGATACCAACATTGTTATGAATAGTGTTCTAGCCCTCCCGGCCATGATCTCACTTTCCTCTGTGTGTATGTGGGTTCTGGGCATCAAACTCAGGACCTTGCCTTTGCCAGGCAGGTGCTGCTCCGCTGAGCTGGATCCCCAGCCCTTCCATGCCTTCGTTGCCCACCCTTAACTGCTGTCCATGAGTATTGAATGGAAAATTCCACAAAAATAAATAATGCATATGTTATAAATGATCTATTCTGAGTAACATGATAAAACCTCTATGATCACACAACAATGTTATAATTGCTCTATTTTATTTGTTTTGGTTAATCTCTGTGCCTCACTTATAAATCAAGCTTTACCTTCTGTATGTAGGTATAGTAAAAAACATACTGGACACAGAATTAAGTATTATTTGAGTTTCAAGTGTCCACTGGGTACTTTGGAACCTATCTGTTGTGATTCTTGAGATTAGAGTTCTTTATTTCTGATTTATTATTAAAATGCCTAGATTTCAATGGGAAAACTGACTTGATATTTGTGAGAGATTAAAGTGCAGTCTAGCCCTGGAAATACATAATCTAACATCTTTAATAACTCAGGAAACTGAGTGTGGTAGTGTATGCCTGTAATTCCAGCCTTTGGGCACCTGAGGTAGGAAGACTGCCCTGGAGTTTAAGGCCAGCCTGGGCTCAATAGTGACGAGTTCAAGGCTATTCTGACCTACAGAGTGAAGCTATGTCTCAAAAAAAAAGACCAAAACCAAAACAAAACAAAACAGCTCAGGAAAGACGTTATTTCATTATTATTTTTAAAATTTGTATTAATACATGCTTGAAGGTAGTACATAATGATTCATTCATCATGGGGAGTAGATACCTGCATACAGCACATTTTAATTCTTTTTTTCATTCTCTTCTCCCCCCTCCACCTAACTTTTTATCCTATGCATGTAAAATTACAAAATTACAAATAACATCAATATGGAAAAACTAATATAACCATCAGATTATGTTATACTATAACCATTAGCTTAATTGTTTTTAGAGTTTCTTCACATTTTTACTTTATCTTTTTTTTTTTACTTATTTTAAAGGTGTTTTAAAATAGTCATTATTGTATCTTAGCCCTAAATGCTTCATAGTATACCCTTCAATCACATGGTCACTTATTATTATCAAAACTAACAGAATTAATATTAATTCCTTAATACTATCCAATATTAAATGTTTAATTTTTTCAAATGTCCCAAAAAAGTTCTTTCCTAGCTGATTTGCTCAAACCAGAACCATGCATCTCATTAGCTCCCTGTGACTCCTGAGGCTGTTTTAATCAAGAGCTTCCACCCCGCACCCCCTGCACCCCCTGTACTCCGTGGCTTTGAGTGTGCTCAGGAGCGAGCCCCGTCTCCTTATTCATGGGCTCATGGCCACAGCCAGGATTCTCTAATTCTACTTGATGGCAATTTCCTGAGGAAAAATGCAAAGGAAAACTTCTGTGCTCTGCATCTGGATTGCTTTTCTACCTCTTCACTATTACTAATCCTTGGAGCTACACACACATTCATCAGAACAAATCAGCCAGCCTGGCATGTGGTGAGTGCCTCTAATTCCAGCACTCTGGGAGGCTGAGGCAGGAGAATTACACATGTAAGCTCAGCCTGGGCAATTTTACCAACTTAGCAAGACTCTGCCTCAAATGAAGCAAAACAAAATAAAAGGCTGGGATGAAACTTAGTGTGAAGGTCCTGGGTTCAGTCTCTAGCACTGCAAAAAACAAAATAAAACAAACAAACAAACAAAAAACCAGCGAGCATTTGTTGAGCATTCACTCCACATTTCTCAAGCACGCATACCGAAAATAGTGCCTCTTCAGCCCTGAGTTACATAACTGGATATTGATGGTGAGGGCTGTTTTCCTGAGCCTTTCCTTTGAAACATGAAGAGCCCTACACTAGTTTTTCTTTTAAAGAAGATTTAAGAGAGAGAGTCATGGCGCAGCAACTGCTACCATCCTTAAGACTATGGTACTTCACCCCCACGCTTGCAAGGTAGCTGCTATTGTTACTCAAGAATGTTACTGTTGTGTAGATGCTAACAGCTTGGGACAGGCCACAGCCTGAGGCCTCATGGCTTGTGGCTGGAGAAGTCGGATTTGAACCCAGGGGTGTCTGCTTCTTTCGCCCAGCATCCTTTTCTAAAACCACTATTTTGTTATTTCATGGCTCATTTAGTAATCTAATTGATTATTTCATTTTGTGATGGCAAAACAAAAGTTTGAGTTTTGAGCTTTGTTTCCTTTTGTGCGCTGGGTTACACGTGGTGCCAAATGCCCAGACAGGCCAGCAAGTGTTACTCCAGGCTCTCTCCTCTTCATTCTGTTGGAAACCATAGCCGACTGCTGGGCAAGAGCAAGGGACTTGGGAGAGTCTATCAGTTTCAAGACCTTTAAAAAGACAGCGACAAACTTTTTCCAGAAAAGATCAGGTCACAGGCTTTGTGGCCATGTGGTTTTTGTCACAGCTACAACTTCTGCTGTTGTAGCAGAAAAAGTCCAACAAGGAGCGAGAGTGCCTCATAAAATGTCCTTCACAGAAATGGAGAGTGGATGCGCTGAGCATGTGGGCTGGGGTTTGCCACCTCTGGCCTGACACAGAAAGCAGAGTAGCAGCCACTAAACAAAACATGGTCAAAGATATGTCTGATCACCTTGCGTGGTGTGCACCTATTAAACGGTTAAGTGTTAACATTTTAAAAATTAGGATGCTTCTTCCTGTTTTCAGCTCCACTGGCAAGTTGGATGTCCTGGTGATTGGGCGTCGGTTCCGTGAGAGGAAGAGGGCGGCCATGCGTGGAGTGGTCATGGTCTCTCCAGAGGGCTCCCACCCTCACCCTTCCATTCTCTGACGCAGTGTTCATTGCTCTTGATCATCTCTTACCCAGCCCTGTTTTCTCATTGCTGTTATCTGCCTAGTACCTGTAGATGCCTATATGTTGAACTCCTTCCACCATGGAAAAAGACAAGATGCTTGACTGAGGTGAAAAGCAAAGAAAATGTCTTTTTATGAACAGACCTTCGAAAGTAAAGACACAATGGTAAACGGTGGCCATTGATGCTTGATTTTAAGAACTGTGGCTTCTCTGTTACCAGACAGTGAGGGCTTCTCTGCCTCTGGGGTGATATTGCTTGGCTTCTTGAAACTGCAATAGACTGGCCTGGGGAAACTTGAAGCATCAAGAGGGCTTGCATGGCCTCTGGCCTCTGCTTTGGGGTTCCCCCTCCCACATTAATGGCTCAGTATCCTTATTGCTTAATCCTTGTCCACCCTTGAGTATACCTGCTTTTTTTTTAAGGAGCCTTCACTAAATGATACCTAATTAAAGATTATTTTTATCAGAAAACATCCAATAATATCTGTCATACTAAGACTTAAATAGAGCTGGGACTCAGCAATCTAATAAGCGCCTGCCTGGCAAGTGCAAGGACCCAGGTTTAATCCCCAGCACACCATGCGGCGCGGGCCCCTCAAACTGGGCATGGTGGCACACACCTGTAATCTCAGCACTGGGGAGGCTGAGACAGGAGGATCACTATGAATCCGAGCTGCATAGTGAGACCCTGTACAAAATAAAGAAAAGATTTAAAAAAGACAAATAATTTCCTGTTGTTTATATCCACTGATACAAATATTTTAATTAAAAGGAAAGATTTGGAGTTTACTAGATGTGTAATTGTGGAGTTTGGGACTTTGGAGGGAGGATAAGAATCCTTTGGCTTAAGCACTGGAATCTTTCAAAGGATGTGAAACCATTCTAAAGCCACCCATTCCCAAAGGGTGGCCCTAAGTGGCTTCCTTAGCCCATGCTGGACCAGTGTAGATTAATTATAGTACATCTTAACTGGGGTTCTCCATAAGATTTCCCTTGGCCAGTGGGGTTATTCAAAGTCTTGGAGTTCTAAACTGCATAGTGGAAAATTTAGGTGAAGTGTAGCAGGACAGGTGGAAGGCCTTGGGTGCGGCAGCAGTGGCCTGCTCATTGAACAGGTCTTCCTGCAGACCCAGCAGCTTTGGGCTCTTGCCTTCCAGTCAGTCAGTGCCAGAAGTTGGCAACCATTGTGAAGCCAATATTGAATTCCTGTGAGAGGAATAGAAAGCTCCCTCTCTTCCCTTATCATCCATGAGTTCAAGGACCACATGTGCGTCTTGTTAAATATTCATTGGCCAAAAAACATAGCAAGTAGGCAAAAACCATATTTAACGGACTTGGGGGTCTTTCTGAAGACTAAAGGAGTCTGAGCCAGACATGATGGCTCATGCCTCTAATTCCAGCATGCAATTAGGCTGAGGCAGGAGGACTGCTGCACGTCTGAGACTAGCCTGGGCTATGTTGTGAGTTCAAAGCCTGTCTGGAGTACATAGCAAGACCCTGTCTCAAAACCAAGACAAAACAAAACCAAATAGCCAAAACAAACACAACTCTTAGCAGTGCTTTTCCCTGAACACAGCAAAGGCATTTCTTGTCCTGGGTGACCTCAGGCAAGAATGAAGTGGTCATTTGGATAGGTTATGCCTGCATGGAATACACTCTTAAAACCAGGTCTTTCTGGTTTTACAGCATGGCAAACTGAGCATAGTCAGGTACAAAGAGCTAGTTTATGTTCAGGGTTTGTATTAGTCTGTTTTCCATCACTATAATCAAGTATGTGAGTCTGAACTTTATATAGAGAAGAGGTTTATTTGCCTTATATTTCAGGAAATTTAAAGATATGGCGCTAACCTTGTCATAGCTTTTATGAGGACCTCACAATAGGTAGCATGATGATGTAGCAGCATTTATAAGTAGAGCTCACATGGAGAGACAGGAAGCTAGAGAATGGGGATGGTCAGTCTTATGCTTTTATAATAATCCTCTTGGAAGAACCAGTCAGGGTCCCATGAGACCCACCTTAATCTTTTCCAAAGGCTCTACACCCAAGAGCCTCATCACTTCCCACCCAGCTCCACCCACTGGGCTCTTAAGAGTTTCATCGCCTCTCATAGTTCCATTCTGGGCCCAAGGTTCTAATACATTTCCTCTGGAGGACAAACCACATTAGTACCACAGCAGGGTTCTTTGCAAAACTAACATGTATTGTGTGGGACAATGGTTGGCTGGAGGAACACATGAAGGCAAAATCCTAAGGTGTAGCTGGTGGTTATTTGATGCCAGAGCCCCATTATTAGCACCTCTGCCACCTACAGACTTTTGGATGAGTACTGGGGATGGAGGGGAGAGGTCTGTGACAGAAAAGTTGCTGACTCCCTCATGGCCGAACCTGCTATCTGCACTCTTCTACCTTGCTCCTCAGCATCCTGGGATAGCTCTTCACAATGAGCCTTTTACAATACAGAGCAGTGTTTGGGCAACTAAGGACAGATGTCTGCCTCTCTGTCAAGGTTACTCATGCAGCACAACTGTAGAAATGGTTGGGCTGTGTCTCTCAGAACCCTGCAGAAGTCCTATTTCACTGAGAGGAACACCATAGTTCTCCAGTGGCTTATACAACATGGCATCATCTGACCCTGGTGCCTTTCTGTTACCACTTTCTGACCACAGGACTCTCCTTTTTGTGTCTACCACAGTCTGATCATACTTTTTCTTATTTGTCTACTTTTATCTGAGAACAACCCTAAATAGCTTTACAAAAATGGGCCGAAGGATATATTCTCCATGGTGTAGCTTCCAAAGTTTGGTGTCCAGACCCACAAGCATATGATAGAATCCTCTGGGATGTAGGAAAAAATTAGAACTTGTTTTATCATTTATATTTAATCTCATGCTTTAAAATTTAATTTTAAATGCATGGTTTATAATGCTCACATCAGCATAGTTGTACATAAACATATTAGTAGTTTATATAGACATTTATAATTTATAAATAAGCAAGAATACATATCATATATTTGTGCAAGCTCACAATATTTTAGAAGTATATGTACATGATTGCAAGAGCTTAGGCCGCTAAGTTTTGTTAAAAAACAGAGAGCAGCATTATCTTAGTTACTTTTCTCTTTGCTGTGACAAAATACCCAACATCCAAAGTTAAAGGAGAAAAGGTTTGTTTCAGTTAGCAGTTTGCAGAGGTTGTAGTCCATAGTTGGCTGGGTTCAAGGCAGCACGGCATGGCAAGGGGCATCACAGAGGACAAGCAGCTCCTGGCATGGCGGCCAGAAAGCAGTGGGAGCAGCCAGCTCCCTGCAGCCAGCCTTCTTTTCCCACCCAGGCTGCCAGCCTTCTGGGCGCTGCCACCCAGAACTATGCTAATTCTGGTCAGTGGGCTAAGTTAGCATTACTCCCTTAATTCCAGTATCACACATCTTAGACACAGCCAGCTCCGCAAAGCTCCACCTGACTGCGGAGGCTGGCGGGGGACATCTGGATACAGCCTTAAAATGAGCATAGTGGCTTTTGTTCAAGTGGCCAATGATTACTGTTTGTATAAACCAGAAGCTCCATCTTTATCTCCAAATACCTTTTTGGATGTTACCAACACCGTGGATCCATGTGTAGCTTAACCCCTCAACAGAAGCGGTGGGGAACATGGGTTGATTCTGCCATTTAGTGTTTCAGGGATAATGTTCTTCCTCTATTTTTCTAAGAATTTGATTGACAACATCAAAAACAAACATTTTCCCAATTAAGATGTGTACCTCACAGTTGAAATCCAAATATATTTCTAAGGAAGACAGATAGCATAATGTAGTGAAAGACAAATCAGGGGTGAGAACTGATTAAAAAAGAAAAAGAAAGACAACTAATGAAAGCCCAAAGCAGAAAGCAAGAAATTATTCTAGAAGGACATCAAATGTGGTTAGAGCACGAACCCATATTCAAGTCAGGAATATATTCTGAATTATTGAAATCTGCATGACTCTCATATTCTATTAAAGAGGAAAAATGGTATTAGAATAAATATTAAAAGGAGCCAAGACCTGGGGGCATTAATCTTGTGTGAAGACGATTAGCTTCGTCAGTGCATGCATCTGTCCTTTTCCCATAAACTCACATATCCAACCCCGTCCCCTGCACAGAGTAAACCCCTGGCAAAGATGTCGTAACAAACTAGTAAAAAGAAAATGTGTGTGTGTGTGTGTGTGTGTGTGTGTGTGTGTGTGTACACATGTGTGTATGAAAACTGTTTCATTAGGACACTAGAACCATGGAGTAAAAAGTAAAAGTTTAGCTGATACTTTAGTATCAACAATTTAGCTGTTAAAGTGTAGTCAGCTTTTCTGCTTGCATTTGGACAACGCTGTCCCAGGCACTGTGTTGGATTGACACTGGAAAGAGATGCCACTCTGTCTCTGTCCTCAGGCCCCTGCTAGTTTGTTGGGGGAATTGAGATGGAACAGAGCAGCTCCCCGATGTGCCAAGTTCTCCCAAAGAATGAAGAAAGGGCCAGGGACTTTGGGGTGAGGACAGGGTGAGCAAAGAAGAGTTCTGCCTAGGAGGATTTGAATGAGGTCTTTGGGGATGCCAAGGGTGTTTTCAAATCAAAAAGGAGACCTGAGAGAGGGGAGCTTCACAAAGGCCAGGAGGTAGGAGAGGGCAGCACTGCCTTGAGGAGGTATGAGATCAGCGCTGGAGGATGGTGTAGGCAGTTTGTGCTTGATCTTGAAGGGGCTGGGAAACCGTTGGAGGTGTTTTTATTTATTTATTTTTTTTATTGCTTTAAACAAAAGAGTGACACACACAGATCCGGGGAAAATTCAAAGGGCAAATAGAAACTGGGATCAGAAAAACCATTGGGGAGGCTATAAAAATCATCCAGACCAGCATTGCTCAAGCATAGAACTGGAGAAGTCTTCTCAGATTAACAAAAGGAGAACAAATCCGAGGGACCCTTCACATTCTAAAATCAATGGGTCAGGGAGATAGCTCAGTAGAATAAGTGCTTGCTTGGCAAGCGCAAGGTCCTAAGTTCAATCCCTGGTACTGCAAAAATAAAATAATAATAATAATAATAATAATAATAATAAAAATAAACTTGACCTGCTTACGCCAAGAAGGAAGGAAAGAGTGAGGCTTACAGTTGCCTACCAATTTCTACCATAATTGATGCAGAGCAAATCAAGGGCTGCCTCTGCTTTGCACTTGTGTGTTTGGTGGTCAGGGTGCCTGTCATAGAAGCATGACACATTTGATTCATTTGTGTTATTTTTAATTTATATATCAGAACTTTGCCTTGCAAAAAAAAAAAAGAAAAAAAAAGAAAGAAAAGAAAAGAAAAATTGGGGCCAGGGAGATGGCTCAGTGGAATAAGCGCTTCCCTGACAAGCGCAAGGGTCTGAGTTCAATCCCCGGTTCCGCAAAAAAAAAAAAGAACTTTGCCTTGTTTTGATATACACTTCTATGTGCTGTAGCCCCTGCCCAGGTCCATGGACACCACTGTCGTGAGGATAGGCAGGAGCTTCGTCATCTCCCGGATTCTCCCAGTCCAGCACCTGCCTGCCATAGACAGGGAAAGAGCTGCTCTCAGTCCCTCTCACTGTGCCTCCCAAATGACACTTAATAAAAATCATGCATTGTGCAGCATTTTGGGATTGACTTTCCTCCCTTGGCATATTGCCTTTAATATTGTGGGCGGGGGATAGAGCCCCGCAGCACAGCACCTGCCTGGCAAGTGCAAAAGGGGCGAGGTCTTGAGTTTGATGCCCAATGTACACATATATGTACATAATGTACAGGAATGTATACATATCCAGCCCAGGTGCTGTGCTTACCAATGTTGCTTTTTTTCTTGCTGAGTATGTCATCTTCCATCGTGCAGCTATGCCACAGGCAGGCTACCTGATCAGAGTTGAAGGATCTTTGGGCTATTCTCAGTTTTGGGCCACAATGAATGGAGCTGTTTTAGATATATCTTTTGTGACTGGAGAAATAGCTGAGCAGTCTTAGCATCTGCCTGGCAGGGACCCAAGTTTGATCCCTGGTGCCAGATGCTGGGCTGGCACACACCTATAATCCTAGTGCCGAGGAGGCTGAGACAGGAAGATCACTATGAGTCTGAATAGTGATATGAGACCCTGTACCAAACAAATAAAAGAATATTAAAAATAAATAAATATAATCTTTGAGAAGGTAGAGCTATACTTTCATTTTTATTGAAGTAAAATCTATATAACATAAAATTGAACAATTGTTAAAGTCAGTGGCTTTAAATTATAAACATTTTGTATAAGTTTTTATAGAAACGTAAATTTTCATTTGTTTGGAGTAAAACAAATTTGGAGTGAGGTTGCTAGGTTGTTTGAGGAAGTATGGATTTTATCAGAAATTGCTAAAGAGTTTTCTAGAGTGACTGTATCGTTCTGCATTTCTGTCATTGATGTGAGAGTATCTATGGCTCCCTGTTACCTCTGGGCATTGATGGCCCTCTGCCCCACCCTCCCGGTAAATGGGCAGTGGTGTCTCCTGCTGCTTTTAGCTTGCATTTGTGTAATTGCTGGTGGGGCTGAGACTTGCGCATGGTTGTTTTTTTTTATTTCTTTGTTTTTTGATGTATGATTTTTTTCCATAATTTTATTGAGAAACAAATAGCAATGAGACAGTTCCAAATCCGATTAGTAGGACAGTTTCAATAATTAAAACATTGCATATTGTTGTCTTAGGGGTTATTCATTGTACAAGATGCAGGCATGATATCCTGTTCACAAACACTATTGGGAAAAATCTTTCTATTCATTGAATTAAGAGAAAGTAGCTGTATGTCTATCCTAACTATTTTGAATACACAGATACAAAATAGCATCTCTGTGAAGCGTCTGTACAAGCATTTGTTCATTTTGAAATCAGATTTTTTTCTCCAACTAAGCTTTCAGTTATTTATATATTGTGGATACAAGTCCACCATTAACTAAATTCTAAATATCTTCTCCTAGTTAATAGCTTGTCTTTCATATCTTTTTTTCCCAATAATTTTATTGAGAAACAAATAGCAATGAGACAGTTCCAAATCCACTTAGTAGGATAGTTTCAAAAATTAATACATTGCATATTGTTGTCCTAGTGGTTATTCATTATACAAGATGCAGACATGATATCCTGTCCACAAACAATATTAGAATAAATCTTTCTATTCATTGGATTAAGAGAATGTAGCTGTATATATCTATCCTAACTATTTTGAGTATATAGATACAAAATGGTTATTCATTTATATCCCTTTTTTTGTTTAGTTTTGTCAGAGAAGGGTATTCCATTGTCATTTAAGTATTATAGGTGCATGAATTCAGCAAAATATTCCAATATAGTCCAGTAGTCCATAAAAGTAGTGGGTTTTCCATAAGACTGGTAATGTCAGAAGTTGTTGACTTGAACCTTTTACAGCTCAGCATATTAATATGGCTTTACTTTTTATACTTCATTTTTATACTTTTCTGCTGGATGGTTAAGAACAAGATATGGTGAGATGGCTCAGTGGTCTAAAGTACGTACTTGGAACAAGCTTAGCAAAGCACAGGGACCGTGGTTCAATCCCCCAGCACCACATGCCAGCCAGCCCCGCCCCCTGGTGGGCTGAGCTGGCCACACACACACACACACACACACACACACACACACAAATAATTTTTTTTTAAATTTTTATTTATTTATTTATTTATTGTGTGTGTGTGTGCGTGTGTGTGTGGCCAGCTCAGCCAGGGGGCGGGGCTGGCTGGCATGTGGTGCTGGGGGAGTGAACTGTGGTCCCTGTGTTTTGCTTAGCTTAGCTTGTTCTAAGTAGGTGCTTTAGACCACTGAGCCATCTCACCAGCCCCACAAATAAAATTTTTTAAAAAAGAACAAGATAAAGCAAGATCTATATAACAAAAAATGTAACTTTTGTATCTGATAAGGTCAGTCAAATCCCCTCAGGATTTATCCTGAAACCCTGTACCACAGTTTGTAGATCCTTTGTCAGTGTTAGCCATGTGTATGAGTCACGGCCATTGCTTGACCAATTTGCTCTCTGTGAAGCCTGAGAGAATGTTTTCTCTCTATGTGACTCTCCTAAGGCACACTCTACATCATCAATCACTTTCCTCTGTGGCCCCATAATCTCCTTGATCAGAAAATTTGGGACACAACTGAGTTACAGGATGTTATAGTACGGGTTCTCCTGTGTCCTGAGTCCTCACTGACCTTGAAAGGCTAGGGCCAAAATGTTGGCTGTACTTGAGGCCCTCATTTTTCTCAAATTTTTGGTCTGCAAACTTAGATTGTTAACCATCCAGAAGAGAAGCTTATTGTTATTACCGTACAACATAGGCAGTTGAGCTTACTCTCACTATCTGTCTGAATACCAAACATCTTAGGAATAACATGGAACAGGTATTTTTCATCAAGTATTGATATGTTAAACTTTAAGTCCTTACAGAATATGAAGAAAAAATTAAAAAATAAAAATATGTTTTAAAAAATAGAAATAAACAATTACATATTTTACACAGAAGTTTAAAAATCTAACCTAATACAGTATTGTAGCAGGACAATCCCTCAACACCCCTTTTCCTGTATCCTGCCTTCATTCACCACTCCCTTCCTTTTTAAACACACATTTACCAGAAAGGCAGTACAGCAGCAACTGGCGTGTCATGACAAGAAGCACATATTCAGAAGGGCAGAAGGAGGGCACTCCAAGCATGAACCTACTATTACACATTGCTATCTTCAGTGCAGTTGCTTAGTTCACATGTATAAGCATATATAGTTAGTCAGGGTGAGTGGCATCCACTTAAATATGAAGGCTTTGAGTTTATCATTCTTTATAGCTGAGTAATACTCCATTGTATAAAAATACTACATCTTTTTCATCCATTCCTCAGGTGACTGGCATCTTGGTTGTTTCCAAGATTTGGCTATCACAAATTGTGCTGCTATAAACATAAGTACACATATATCACTATGATATGATGTTTTCAGTTACTCTGGGAAAATTCCCAGGAGGGGAATAGCTGGTTTAAATGAGATTTCCAGTCCTACTTTTCTAAGGAGTGTCCATACTGCTTTCCATAATGGTTGCACCAGTCTACATTCCCACCAGCAATGGAGAATGGTTCCTTTTTCCCCACAGCCTCTCCAACATTTGTTGTTGATTGACTTCTTTATGATAGCCATTCTTACTGGGGTGAGATGGTATGTCAGTGGTGTTTTAATTTGCATTTCATGGATGGCTAGTGATGTGGAGAATTTTTTCATATATTTATTCTCTTCTTTAATTTCATCCTCTCAGAAGTGTGTGTTCATCTTGGGTGCCCATTTCTGGATTGGGTCGTTAAATTTTGGGGCCCTAATGGTTTTTAGTTCTTTATAAATTCTATACAGCAGACCTTTTTCTGAGTGCTTATTAGTCAAGATTTTTTCGAAATTTATGGGTTGTCTTTTCACTTTATTGGTAATTTCTTTTGATGTGCAAAAACTTCTCAATGAGAGGAGGTCCCAGTTGATTCTTTCAACTGTTTGCCATGTGATTTGATTTTTGTTCATGAACTCTTTGCCTACCCCTATGTCTTCAAGAGTTCCTTCTACTTTCTCTTCTAGGAGATTTAATGTTCCTGTTTTAATGTTTAGATCTTTAATCCATTTGAACTTTAACTTAGTGCATGGTGATAGATCTGGGTCAAGTTTTAGTTTTTGGCATGTAGAGAGCCAGTTTTTCTGGCACCATTTGTTAAAGAGGTTATCTTTCTTCCTGTGAGCATGTTTGACCCCTTTGTCAAAGATAAGGTGGCTGAGTATGTTCTTAGAGGCTTCTGCATCTTCTAATTTATTCTATTTATCCTCTGGTCTGCTTCATTGACAGTACCATGCTGATTTTATCACAGTAGCCTTGTAGTATAATTTCAAGTCAGGAATTGTAATGCCTCTTGCCTTGTCTTTGTTGCTGAGGATTGCCTTTGCTATTCTAGGTATTCTCTGGTTCCAAACAAACTTTAGCGATGATGTCTTTAGGTCTGTGAGGTATGTTGTGATAGTTTGATAGGGATTGCATTAAATCAGTACTGCAATTTTGGCAGTATGGCCATCTTCAAAATGTTGATTCTTCCTATCCAGGAGCAGGGAATATCATTCCATTTTCTGAAATCCTTTACAATCTCTTTTTTCAGAGTACTGTAATTTTCCGTGAAAAGATATTTGAGTTCTTTAGTTAGATTAATTCCAAGGTATTTCATTTTCCTCTGTGCTATTGTAAAAGGTATTGTTTCTATAATTTCCCTCTCAGTGTGTTTATTATCTGTATAGAGGAATGCTATTGACTTTTGAGTATTGATTTTATATCCTGCTATGCTACTGAATTTGTGTAGCTTCTTGTTGGAGTTTTCTGGGTCTTCCAAGTAAAGTATCATGTCCTCTGCAAATAAGGATAATTTAACTTCTTTATCTGTTCTTATTCCTTTTATTTCTCTGTTGTCTAATGGCTATAGCTAGTGATTCCAGAAGTATATTGAGTAGGAGTGGTGATAGAGGGCATCCTTGTCTTGTACCAGATCTGAGAGTAAAATATTTCAGTTTTTCCCCATTTAGAATTATGTTAGCCATTGGGTTGTCATAAATGGCTTTTATTAGAGTGAAGTAGAGGCCATCTATTCCAATTTTTGGTAGGACTTTGAACATGAATGAGTGTTGGACTTTGTCAAAAGCCTTTTCTGCATCCATGGAGATGATCATGTAGTTTTAAGTTTTCGCTCTATTGATATAGTGTATTACATTTATAGATTTTTGAATAATGAACCATCCTTGTATCCCTGGGATGAAGCCTACCTGGTCATGGTGTATGATCTTCTTGATCATTTGCTATATTCTATTTGTTAGGATTTTATTGAGGATTTTTGCATCTATGTTCATGAGGGAGATCGGCCTGTAGTTTTCTTTTTTGTTGTGTCTTTCCCTGGTTTGGGTATCGGTATAATACTTGGATCCAGGAATAATTTTGGGAGGATTGCTCCCTTTTCAATTTCATTGAAGAGTTTGAGGAGTATAGGGATTATATTGCCTATAAATTTCTTGCAGAATTCAGCTGTGAATCCATCTGGACCTGGAATTTTCTTTGTTGGTAGGTTTTTAATTACATCTCGTATTTCATTGGCTTTTATTGGGTTACTGAGAGTTGTTATATCTTCTTGATTCAGTTTTGGTAATTTGTACATCTCTAGGAATCTGTCTGTTTTGTCTGTGTCTTCTATTCTGTGAGCATAAAGATTCTCAAAGTAGCTATTGATAATCTTCTGAATTTCCACTGGGTCTGTGGTAATTACACCCTTTTCATTCCTTGTTGCTTGTATTTAAATTTTTTCTTTCCTCTGTTTGATGAGGTTAGCTAGGGGCTTATCAATTTTATTTAATCTTTCAAAGAACCAGCTCTTCTTTTAATTGTTTTCTTCATCTCAATTGAATTAATTTCTGCTCTAATCTTTATGATTTCTTCCCGTGTTTGGGCTCTGGGTTTGGTTTGCTCTTCCTTTTCTAGATGTTGGAGGTGCAGCATTAGGGTGTTTATTTGTTCCTGTTCTATTTTCCTAATGTGTGAGTTCACAGCTATGAATTTCCCTCTGAGAACTGCTTTCATTGCATCTCATAAATTCTGATAAGTTGTGCTTGAATTTTCATTGAATTGTAGATCCTGTTGAATTTATTGTTTAATTTCATGTGTGACACACTGATTGTTGAGTTGTGTGTTTTTTAATTTCTATGTGTTTAGGGGGTTTTCTGGTTTATTTTGTCATTTATTTCTAGTATCATTGCACTGTGGTCTGATAATATGCATGGGATAATTTTTGTTTTCTTGCATATACTTAAGCATGACCTATGGACCAGTATGTGGTCTATTTTAGAAAATGACCCATGTGCAGCTGAGAAAATGTGTATTCAGCTATGTTTGGTTGGAACACTATGTATATGTCCACTAAGTCCATTTGTTTCAAGCTCTAGTTCAGTTCTGCTACTTCTTCGCTAATTTTTTGTCTGCTTGACCTATCTTTTTGGGAAAAGGGGATGTTAAGGTCTCCTGTTAATATTGTGGCATTGAGTATGAGATTTTTCATGTCTATTAAGATTTGTCTTACATAGTTGGGTGCTTCCATGTTTGGTGCATACATATTTATGAGTGTTACCTCTTCCTCTTGAATTTTTCCCCTAACTGGTATATAGTGGCCTTCTTTGTTTCGTTTGATCATTTTTGGTTTGAAGTTGAGACTGTCTGAGAACAGGATTGCTACCCCTGCTTTTTTCTGAGGTGCTGGGGCATGTAGTATTGCTTTCCATCCTTTGACTTTCAGCCTATGAATTTCTTTATGAGCTAAGTGTGTTTCTTGTATACAGCATATTGTTGGATTTTGTTTTGTAATCCACTCTGCCAGTCTATTTCTTTTACTTGTTGAATTGTGTCCATTTACATTGATGGTTATAATTGAGATGTATTGACTTATGATTGACATGTCATTTCCCTGCTGTTGTTTATTCCCTTTTCTCCTGTGTTTAATTGTTTGCCCTAGTTAGTGGGTTCCTTCTGTTCTCATTTATGGAGTTCTGATCATTTTGGTCCCTCTGTTGAAAATCTTTCAGAAGCCTGTGTAGAGTTGGCTTTGTCATCATGAAATTCTTTATTTGTTCTTTGTCATGGAAGTATTTCACTTCTCCATCAAACTTGATAGAGAGTTTTGCAGGGTATAGTAGTCTGGGATGGAATTTGTTTTCATAGAGGACTTGAAGTACTCCATGCTCTTCTTGCCTGCATGGTTTGTGAAGAGAAGTCAGCCGTAATTCAGATGGGTTTTCCTTTGAATGTGATCTGTTTTTTTCTCTAGTGGCTTTCATTATATTATTCTTGTGCTGGATTTCTCAGATCTTTACTATTATATGTCTCAGTGTGTTTTTGCTTAGGTTGAAGTTATTTGGCATTCTGTATGCTTCGGTTACCTGAATGTCAGATTCCTTCCTCATATTTGTGAAGTTTTCTGCTATTACTTCTGCCCATGTTCTTTTTATATCCTTTGTATTGACTCCTTCTTTCTCATTGATGCCTATTTGTCTCACATTGTTCATCCTTGCATCATCTTGCAGGTGATGAATTATTTTTTTATGCATCTTAGTTGTTTTTAAGAGATTTTTTTCTTACCTTTTCACTAGCTGTGATGGCGTCCCCAAGATCTGAAACTCTATCCTCACTTTCACTCAAATGGCTTTGCAAGCTTCTTATTGAGATTTTAAGTTCCTCTATATCTCTTTGACTCTGCTTCATGCGATCTATTTCTTTCCTGTATTGCTCATTCAAGGAATCTGTCATTTTTCTAATCTCCTCTATTTTTTTTATCTGTATCTTCTTTAGAAACAGTTATTAATTCTTTTACTACAGAGATTTTTTCAAATTGGGTTTCCTCCATATGTTTCTGCATTTTATTCTTTACTTCAGATGCTATTAATTCAGAGATTTCTTTTTTTATTTCAGGGATTATTTCTGATCTGAGTTCCTCTATACCTTTGTGCATTTGTTTATTTCAGACGTTATTGATTCAGACATTTCAGCTGTGTAATTCCCTCTTTCTTCTGCACTAGTGTCCTCTGCACTTGTTTTGGGTAGGCTTGGGGTCTGAGATTGCATTTTGCTCCTTCTCTTTGTCATTTTGTATAGTACTGTCCTCTGACATTTGTTGTAGAGCTTTGGTGCAGTTATAACCTTATAACCTACTCATATTTGGGTGCAGATCTACAAAATTTGAATTCATTCAGTTGTGCCTGGCTTGGGTGGGCTGCTGTGCTCAGCCCCTTCCTGTTGCAGCCCTTGGGAGTGAACCTGTTGTGCCCCTCTGGCAAGATGCTCTGATCCTGGAATAGCTGGTTGTTCCTGTCCCCTAATCTCTCTGCAGGGATTTCAGTTTCAGAGTTTCACCCCAGGCCTGTATGCCAGGCTTGGGCTGGGTCTGGAGGGGATAAGGGGGTACAGGGGAGCAGGGAAGCTCTCCCACACACTTGAAATGCCTGGGCTTAGGCTGGGACTGCAGGGGTGGAGGGGTCCAAAGAGGGCGGAGAAAGGTCTCAGTCACGCGGCTGGCCTGGCCTGGATCTGGAGAGGTCCAGTGGGTACAGGGGAGCCTGGAAACTCTCCCACACACTCACTGGGCCTGGGCTTGGGCTGGCTCTGGAGGGGTGCAGGAGCCCTGAGATTGTGGAGTAATGTCTCACTCAAGCCGCCTGGGTTGGCTCCGGAGCGTTGAGGGGATCCTGAGAGTGTGGAGGAAGGTCTCATGCTGCAGGCCTGGGCTGGATCCAGTGGGGGTGGAGGGGTCCTGAGGTTTTATGTCTTTTGCCTAGTAAAAGTTTGAAATTTTAATGAGATCCAGTCAATTAGATTTTCTTATGTGATTTTTGTTGAGTAAAATTTTGTTTAACATAAGACACAAGATTTACTCCTCGCCAGGATATAATTCACCAGCACAGTACCTGCCTGGCAAGTGCAAGTCCTGAGTTTAATTTCTGGTACCCCAATTTTTTCCTCCTCTTTTTTATGAAGGCTTTGTAATTTTATTTTTTTACATCTATGATCCATTTTTACTGTATTTTCTTTTTAGTGTATTTTGTACAGGGTCCACATGGTCTCACTACACAGATCAGACTCATAGTGATCCTCCTGTGTTCAGCCTCCCAAGCCCTGGGATTACAGGTGCGTGCCACCATGCCCAGTCTCAAATGCTATCTCAGCGTGCCCTGGGATCATGAACCCCAGTCCCTGAGTCTGCCTAAGCAGGTGCTTTAGTTCACTAAGCTATCTGGCTTGCCCTTATGATCCATTTCTAATTCATTTCTATAAGATATGAAGTTTAGACGGATGTTCCTAAGTGTGCCCCTTGACATACAAGTGTTCTTTTATTCCAACATTAGTTGCTGAAAGATTATCTTTTCTACATTGAATTACTTTTATATTTTTGTCAAAAATCAATTATGTATGTGTCTATTTTTGAGACATTACAATGCTGTCTTAAATAGTGTAGCATTATAATAGGTTTTACATTTATTTATTTATTTACTTACTTATTTTCAATGTATTTGGCTGTTTCAGGGTCTCACCATGCAGCTCAGACTTGTGGTGATCCTCCTGCTTTCAGCCTTCCCAGTGCTCAGATTACAGGCGTGCACTACTGTGCCTAACTCTGGCTGGCTCAGTCTGATCTGGCTGCAAGGCTGGAGCCTTATGTGGCCAGGATCAAACTGTAGTCCCTGTGCTTGCCTAAGCAGGTGCTTAGTCCACTGAGCTATCTCGCCTGCCCCTATAATATGTTTTAAAATCAGTACTGTGAATCTTCTAACTTTATACCTCTGTTACAAAATTGCTGTTTTAATTGTTGGCCTTGGGGCTGGGGAGATGGCTAAGTACAATAAGCACTTGCCTGGCAAGCACAAGGGTCTGAGTTTAATCCCCGGCTCTGCCAAAGAAAGAAAATTAATTGTTGGCCTTTCCATATAGATTTTAGAATTATCATGAATTTATCTGAAAAACAATTGTGCTGGAATTTTGAGTGATATCCTGCTAAATTTTAGAATCAACTTTTGAAGAATTGACCTCTGAACTACATTGAGCTTTTCAATACATAAATATGCAGTATCTCTTCATGTATTTATTTTATGGCTATCTACCATATGTATCATGGGATTTGTTTTTCTAGTTTTTTTCCCATAGTTTTAGTGATAAACAAATAGCAATGAGACAGTTTCAAATCAAATTGGTAGGATAGTTTCAATAAGGAACACAAAAGAAAGCAAGCCCCCCCCCCCTTTTTTTGGCAGAACCGGGGATTGAACTCAGATCCCTGCGTTTGCCAGTCAAGTGCTTATCCTACTGAGCCATCTCCCCAGCCTCTAGTTTTAAGTATAGAATTACTTCTTTTTTGAGCTATTATAAATGAGATTTTCAAAAATTTTGAGTTCCAACTGTTCATTACAAGTTTATAAAATATAATAATAAATTTTTGTGTGCTGAACTTTAATTTTATAATCACACAAAAGTCACTAGCTCTAAGAGTTTTTTCCTACATATTTCTTAGGCTTTCCTGCGTAGCCAATTACATTGTTTACAAATGGGTACAGTTTTCTTTCTTCATTTCTGATATGGAGGGCTTTCATTTCCACTTCTTATTTTATTGCAGTGTCTAAGACTGACACTGTAATGTTCAGCAGGAGTGGCACAAGTGGCCATGTTCCTTCCTAGACAAAGGGAGAAAACATTCTGCTTTGTAGCATGAAGCATGATTCTCTTTTTCTGGTTAATGAAATCCCCTTGGATTCCTAGTTTGCTGAATTTTAAATATCACAAATGTATAGCAAAGTTTATCTAGTGTTTGGTGCATCATTTATAGGCTAATGTGGGATTTCTTCTCTAGATCTTTGATAATGGGATAACACTGATTGATTGATTGATTGATTGATTGATTGATTGATTGATTTGGTACAGTGTCTCACTATGCAGCTCGGACCCATAGTGAGCCTCCTGTCTCAGCTTCCCTAGTGCTGGGATTACGGGCATGTGTGGTTGGCACAGTCCGCCCATGGTTCCTGCGCTGGCATGGGATGTGGTACTGGGGATAAAACCCAGGTCCTTGCACTTGCCAGGCAGGTGCTTAGACTGCTGAGCTATCTGCCCAACCCTGACTAATTTTTTTTTTTAACCTGGATTGAACTCATGACCTCGTGCTTGCCAGGCAGGCACTGTGCCACTGAGCTATATCCCCAGCCTACTCTAATTATTTTTATTTTTATTTTTATTTTTTTTTTTTTGTGGTATCGTGGATTGAACTCAGGACCTTGTGCTTGCCAGGCAAGTGCTTATTCTACTGAGCTATCTCCTCAGGCCCTATTTTATATTTCTTTATTTTTTGTGGAACTGGGAATTGAACTCAGGCCCTTGTGCTTGCCAGAAAAAGCACTTATTCTTCTGAGCCATCTCCCCGGCCCTCTGACTAATTATTAAGTATCATCAAATAACTTTTCAATACTAGGAAATATTATACCTGGTTGGAATATGTTGTTATTTTTATATGTTTCTGGATTTGATTCACTAATACTTTTTTCACCTACTTTCTTGAGAGATATTGGTCTGAAGTTTTTGTGTTTTCTTTATCCGGTTTTGGCATAAGGTTAATGATGGACGCATAAGATCAGCTGGGAAGTGTTCCTGCCTCTTCTGCTTTCTGGGAAAGACTGTTTACAACTGGTTTTATTTCATCTTTAAATGTTTGGTAGAACTTGCCAGTGAAATTATCTGAGACTGCAAGAGTGAAGGGTTTTTGTTTGTTCTGTTTTGCTAAGGAAGAGTTTTGACTATGAAAAATTCATTTCAAAATATGAATGGAAGATTTTTAAAAACTTATTTCTTCTTGAGCTAAAATTGGTAGTTTGTTGCTGCTAAGAAATTGGTCCATTATGTCTAAGTTTTTTAAACTTACATGTGTAGGGGCCAGGGAGATAGCTCAGTAGAATAAGCACTTGCCTGACAAGCACAAGGGCCTGAGTTCAATCCCCAGTTCCGCAAAAAGAAA
>NW_004524606.1:9619091-9633442 GCF_000260255.1 Octodon degus | reverse complement strand
TTTTTTTTTTTTTTTTTTTTTTTTTTTTTTTTTTTTTTTTTTTTTTTTTTGGTGGCCAGGTAAGTCCACTCTGGGGTCAGCCCGGGCATGGCATATGGTGCAGGGGATTGAACCGCAGTTCCTGTGCATTTGCCTAAGCTTGCCTAAGTAGGTGCTTTAGACCACTGAGCCATCTCACCGGTCTAAGAACTGAATTTTTGTTTCATTGTTTTTTTCTTCTATTATTTTCATGTTTTCAATTTAATTGATTATTGCATTTATTGGGACTTCCTTTGGAATTATTTGCATTTAATTCATTGTTTTTAAATTGGAGGCTCAATTGTTGATTTGAACTCTGTGAAAAGCATTTAATGGTGTCAACTTTTAATTCAGCACTCCTTGAACTATGTCCTACACATTTAGATGAGTTGTATATTAATTTATCCTTTTCAAATAATTTCTGGTTTCTTTTGGAGCACAGTTATAATAAATTATAATAGTTTTCTCTGAAAATACTAATATCTGTATTAGTTTTAGTTGATTTTGATTTTTTTCTTTAATTAATTGCTTTCTTATTTCTTTACATGTCTGATAATTTTTGATAATTTGCTACACATTGTAAATTTTACCTTGTCAGATGCTGGAAATTTTAAAATAATTATTGTGCTTCACCCTGGAACAAAGTTAAGTTACTAGGAAGGAATATGTTCCTTGTGGGTGTTGGCAGAATGAGGTCACTGTATATTCTCCGGCTAATTATTTTTTCCTCTTGAAGCAAAACTTGAGGCCCTGTGAATTATATGGGTGAGGCTTTCCCCTATGGCTGTAGGGATCATTCACTATTTCTGGTTGTACAGCAGTGGTAATAGTTGTTTCTTCTAATCTTTTTGAATGTCCCTTCCCCAGGCTTTGGGTGGTTTCCTCCAAGGATGACAACCAGTTCTCAGCTGAATAATCAAGGAGATTCTTTACCGACCTTTGGGGAACCTTCTCTATGAATTCTCCTATGGGTCTTCTGTCCCGCAAACTTTAGAGTCCTTGGCTTTTTGCACCCTTTCCTCTGTCCCCTCAGCTCAAGAAGTCTGTCAGGCTTTGTCTTGGTCCCTGCTTTCTACACAGTGGCCTGAAATATTTCTCCAGACTAGGATGAAATCATCCAGCCGGGGATGATTTCATGCAGCTGGGATGATTATAAGACTCATCTTGATTGTTTGTGTGATAATAAAATATAGTTTGTTGTCCAGTAGTTGTTTGTCAGTGTTTGGAAAGGAAGGTCAACTAAGCACAGGATGACAGAAATCTACCAGATTAACTCACTGAAAAGAGTTTTGCTGTCTCAGAATGTGAAGGCAGGACATGTGTGAGGAAAACTGAGTCAGATTCTAAGAACTTTAATAAAGCAGAACTTGATGTCATTACCACCACCAGCAGCACCACCACCATTATTTTATGGGAGCTTTTAGTCTGAAACAGGGATAGGAACTTGATATGTATTGTTGTATTTAATCTTAGACATGGCCCTGAAGACACTGTTCTCGGATTTCCTACTAAGAGGAGCATAACTGCCTAATGGTCCCATCAGCTGCTATCTGAATTCACCAGTGTGTTGCCCTATGGACATACTTTCTACAGCCTTCTCCTAACAGTGACTGAGTGTGACTGGGGCATAACTGGGGCCTGCAACAGTGACATATGAATGCTTTGGATCCAGAACACTGTACTGTCCTTGCTGAAGCCTACTCAGAAGTGTATCAGACCTAACACTTTCCCTCCTGACTCCCATCTTTTGCTTTCTCTCCCACCATGGTCAGACCATATCTGTAATATATTTTTGTTATGTGTGTGTGTGTTTCATTTTGGTTTTCAACCTCTGTCTCCCAGTTTCTTTCATGGGTATTAACCCCGATAAGTCCTTGCACATGTAATCACCTTTAGTGTATATTCCTTAGAGAACTGTGACCATTCTCAAATAACTCTCCAGGCAGGAAGATTCTCATTATATTTAATGTACAGATGGGGGCTAGGAAATGGACATGGGTGACAGGGAAGTAACCCACCAGAGGTTGTGCATATTATTATTGGCTGAGCCAGGACTAGGCCCCATGGCTATGACCCCACAGGTTTTCATAATTATGCTGTCCTTCCACTCTCTGAGCCATACAGGTTGGAGAGACAGACATACAGTGTAAGTATCCAGATGCAGATGGATGATTGGAACACATCTGGGAGAGGTGGCATGGCCTGTGGCCCTGTGGCTGCTCAATGCAGGACTTGAGAAAGGAGTGACCGGTCAGTCCGTGGAAGAGAGATTAGTTCTGTTGGTTAAAATGGGAAGAGCATGTGGAAGAAAAGAGGATGTGAATATCCTGATGATTTTTTTCCCTCCAAATCATAGAATCATTACAGTAATATTATTTATTTATTTATTTTTTCTTTTCAAAGTTTTATTGATAAACATATAGCAATGAGACAGTTTCAAATCAAATCGAAAGTACAGTTTCAACAAATAATACACTGCATACATTCTTCTTAGTGGTTAATTGCTGTACAAGATGCAGACTTGTGATCCTACTTACAAACACCATTAGAACAAATCATTCTATTCATTAAGAGAATGCAACTATATATCTATCCCGACCACTTTGAATACACAGATACAAAATGGACATTCATAGTTATACCCCAATTTTTTTTTTAAGTTCCGTTGTTAAATATTATAGGTGTGTAAACTCAGCAAAATATTCTAAAAGAGTACAGAAGCCCATAATAGCATTGGGTCTTCTGTTTAATTGGCAATAGTAATATTATTTATTATCTTTGACTTAAGAGTAAGTCAGAAAATTATGAGAGATAAAACTATAGTCCTACTGAAGTATGCCACTGAAGGAGCTCACCTGTAAGGTGAGGACTGGCTCACCTGAAGCATGCTACCAAATGTGACAGTGTGAAGGTCGCCATGGAGCATGGCAATGAGCCCACATAGGCCTGGCCAGGGTGAAGGAACAGAGAGGTGGTGGGAAGGCCTTCTGTGCCAACTTCCAAAGGCACTTAGAGCAAATCTCAGGAAATGCCAGCTGTTGGTGACCAGCATAACATCTTGGCCTTACTGACTTTCACTTTTCACCATGATGTTTTAGTGCCTTGTACACAGAGCTAAGTGTCATATATGTGTTTAAATAATTTAGTACAGTTATCAATTTTTGCTGAGTTGCCTTAAGCTTACATTAACAAAATCTACCATACTTAAAAAGTTTTTAATGCTCTCTTGGGTGTTATGGAGATGGATTATTTTGCTTTAAGAAGAGTAGATTTTAAAAAGCACATTTGATTAGAAAAAGTACATTACACATTGTTTTATCTCTATATGGTTTGAAGTCTTTCAATCAGATAAAAATGTGACCATTAAAATTCGTTTTCCATTCCTTCAATAAAAGCTACACCAGTTCACCTCTCATAGATAGAGTCAGTTTAAGAAGAAATTACATTTGTTTTACTAAAGAAGTCCATCTGTTTTATATGCATATATAATTTCCTGAAAATCTTGATGTGGGTTGTGTGTGTGTGTGTGTGTGTTGTTGTTGTTGTTAGTAAACACTTGAAATTATATCCTACAAGGATGTAACTCCAAGTTCTCTTGTACTTTCTTTTGGGATGGTTTTGCTATGTTAATTTTCTGTCTTCCTTCATTACAAAGTCTTCTAATAATTACCCAGCTCTTTTTTATATTTTGAAAGTTTTCTGAAGTGGTATTCCATAGACATCATGCTATGACAATGGAATTTCAGGTTTTTTTTGGTTGACTGCTTGCAAAGTAGTTTCATTTGGGCTGAAATGCAGGAAACTGACTTTTTTTTTTTTAACATAGAGTGTAGCTTGCTTTTTTTATATAAAGAAATTATTTGTGGGAAAACAGTTCAGAATATCTTATTAATGATTTTTCCCTTGGACTTTTGTTTATTTCCCACCCTTTTTCTTCAGATCTTTGAGACTAAAAACAACCTTTAGCTCCTCATCTTGGTCACAGTGGTTGAAATGTTTGTTGGTATGTGACTTTGTTTAGTAAAGTTTGTGCGATTCCTTTTTTTTCTTTTTTCCCCCAGTGATCTCAGTTTGCTAAACATTGCATAATTTTAAAAAAATGTAGCCGATTATTTTCTGGCCTCCCTGAAGCTCACAGTTATTGCTGTTTTCCACTTCAGTCACTCAGATTATTTTATGAAATCAGTGCCACCCCCAAAGATGTTTTTTTCTTGGCTTTAACCCTGTGTGGAGGTGTGCTGTGATTTTCAAGAACTTTGATGTTTTCTGTCTTATGTAGGCGAGGACCTGGGAGGTTTTAGCAGCTTCTCTGCAACTAGGGAGAACCATGTATTAAATAAAACCCTTGCAGTAGACTTCTCAGTCCTTATTCTCTGTGATGTGCATGGCTCTGCAGGCGTCTCTTGGCCAAATGCTAAGGTTGTTCCTACAGGAAAAAATAGGAACATAGATGGTTGGCTCTTGCAGACACTTTGAATAAAGACCATCAGCATTACGATGGCAAATAAAAAGCACGAATGCCACCACACTTCTCTCCCTCACCTGCTGAAGATATCAATACGCAGTCACGGCTTTCATGCCACTGGGGCATCACGGCCACACAACCTCTTTCTGTGCAGTACCCCAGGATAATACTAAAATGCCAACAGAGTCTACATGTGAGATGGGATCCCTCATTATTACTATTGCTCCTAATATATCTCTATAAATTTCTAGGGACAAGAAGGACAGCTTCAGCACTACTGACATTTAGAGTAGCCATATAGTTCTTTGTTATGCATGGCTGTCCTGTGCATTGTAGGACGTTCTGTATGCCC
This sequence comes from Octodon degus, assembly GCF_000260255.1. Taxonomy (NCBI): domain Eukaryota; kingdom Metazoa; phylum Chordata; class Mammalia; order Rodentia; family Octodontidae; genus Octodon; species Octodon degus. The sequence goes on along the minus strand of NW_004524606.1, from coordinate 9,628,607 downwards.
TCTACCCATCAGATATCAGTAACACTGCCCTGTCCTTCTTCCCAATAATGACATGATTCCAGAGATTTCTAATGTTCCCTTGGTGACAAGGTAAATAGACTCTATTTTTTTAAAAATTGTAAGCATACTTGTGCCTGAACCCAGTGCTAGAGATGTTAGTTCTGCTGGCTTGATGAGGAGCTGTTGTGATGCTTTATTATCTATTTTTTAGTCTTAGGGATCGAACAGATCTTTGTGTCGAGCTACACTGCCAGTCATTTTAAAATCTACGTATTTATTTTGAGACAGAGTCTTGCTATGTTGCTAAGTTGCTTAGTTGGTTTCCTTTTTCCTTTTTGTTTCTTTCCAGAGGTTTAAATGTCACTACTTTCATTTCAGGCTACAACTTTTTTTTTTTTTTTAATTTACCAACTTGTGGATAATTCTGAGTAACAGGTTAGTAGTTCCAGGTTTTAATTATGCTCTTTAATAGAATTTGAAATAATGTTGTACAAGGGCCTGAGTTCAATCCCCGGTTCCGAAAAAAAAAAAAAAAAAAGACAAAATAATGTCAAGTAAAATGCTCACAATATAATTTTCAGTGATAATAGTTGCCTTCCACACTGTATAGTAGGACCACTGTTGTAGTTAATTTAATAATTAATCCTTTAGGTAGACACAAGCTTTGGGCTTCATGCCTCCTTCTTATTCAGTTTTTTGCACAGCGCCCGAGGCAAGTGTTAGTCCCATAGTACAGATGATAGTGGTCCCGGTCCAAGTTCTGGCAGTTAGCAAAGGTGTTGTCGACAGTGTACACAAATCCTATGCCAGAGATAGCTTAAGAAGGATGTATGGCCAGATGTTTACTCTGATTATTTTAAGACAATGAGATTATGGATGTTTGCTGGTTATTATTTATCCTTACTATTTTCCAAATTTTCTGCTTTGAGCATTATTTTTTAAAAACAAAGTTATAATTATGCAATCCTATGACTTGTATATAACAAGTGATTAATTGTGTTTACAACAGTCTACCTCCTGATCTTGCTTATGATTGATTGAAAAGCAACAGGAGTTAATAATTTCTCACTTTAGATACCAGATTGGAAACAGACAGCTCCTTCATAGAACACATAGTGATTTAGTGGTGAGGATTGTGCACATTTGTAAGCTCTGTTTTCCATATAATGTCATTCTGTAAGTGATCATAGAGAATGTTTAAATAAACAGGGTATACATACGGATCCCAAAGAATGCTGCTGTCAGGAATCCCCACCTTGGAAATGCCTGCTTTAGTGTGCTACTGGTGAGGCATCTTCTTTTGAATTTCACTTTTCATTATTGGTTTGAAAGCTACTTTCTGAGCCAGACATGAAAAACAGGTTTCATCATTTCAGCAAAACACCAGGAACTACCCCCTTGGTTGTCCCCTAAGACATGCTCTGAATTTTTGTTTTGTCATTTTAAAAAATCAAACAGTGCCATATAGATGAAATTTACCATAACAGACACCATTTGAACAGGTGTCTTAATTTGCTCATGGAAATTCCAAAAAGGGAAGTCCAAATATGGTCTGATGAGTGGAATCCTTGTGGAAATAAGTGCCGGCATTCTGTGGGTGATGACTTTCAAATGTACCACTGACGTGAAAGCATAAATTCAGGTGTGTGCGCCTATGTGTTCATTTGCATTATTTTATAATCAGACATCAGTGTGTTTCAATTCTAAATGATATTTGCTGGGCTTTATCTCTCTGGCATATGTTTCCAATTTTAAATACTTTGAAAGACCTCTCATGTATCTAAAATGTCATGTCTATTTTGAGGTTCAGGTGAACCTTTTAAGTCTAAAATAGCACATATAAGTACATATGTTAAGCCAGGACACCAAAGGCCCAGGCCTGCCTATTGTTCACATGTTGCAGTTAGGGACTGGGTGCTGGTGCAGTGCCAAGTGAGTAGACATCCTAAGGCTGGCTGCAGAGGGCCTGCCAGGTGCTGTGCTTCCTGGGCTCCAAGAGCTCCTACCTCACATCACCACATTGTTTTCACTGGGGCCCCTAGACAGAGAACTTTTACTTCTATTTAAATCTCATTTCCAAGTTTGGTGCCATTATTTTATAAGGGGGACAGAAAGAACAAAAAGACGTTCTCCTGACGGCCTAAGGGTCTTGCTGCTCAACCGTCCATTGCTCCGCCATCCATTGCTTCGGTTATTCAATCATTCACACATGTAAGGGCCTGCTACCTGCCCCAAGCAATTTGTTGTGAATGTAGTAGACAGCTCTCTGGCCTTATGGAGCCCATTTCTAGGGAGGAAGACAGACAAGCTCTGAGTAAATAAAATCAAGAAAAAAGTGATGATTTTAAATATTAAATGGGAAGGAGAAGGAAGGAAAGTCAGGAAGGATTCCTCCCAAGACGTGACCCTAAGTCCTGCGGGTGAGGAGGATCATGCCATGCAGAAGGCTAGAGGAAGAACTCACTAAGCAAAACCAGTGAGGTGAAAGCTCTGGTGTCCCCACCCCAGAAAAAATTTCATAAAATAGACACACTATCATGTTATGCTGAGCCAGACTTGGTGGCACCCGCCTGTGATGCAGGTACTACAGAAAGCTGGAGCAGGAGAATTCATCTAATTGCCAATGTAGGCAGTTAGCGATTTTGTGAGACCCTCCCATCTCAACGTAAAAGTAAGAAAAGGGCGGGGAAAAGCCACTCGGTGGAACAATACTCTTGTCCTGCAGACGACAGTAAGGATGATGGTACAAGTGTCACCCTATGTGGGGCAGTTTTGACACAGCTGAATTCTGGGGAGAGGAATTTGCAAAAATCCTAAAAGACACAGTATCCTAAGCTATATTTTCTTTTACTATAAACTAGAAAAGCCAATTTTAGCCTTGCTCCATAGCCAAAGAGCTCCTGTAATTTTTTAAAGGATATTACACAGTACTCAGCATGAGACAAAACTGTGAGAAAAGCAGGGGTCTTTCTCTTTAAGATTCTTCTTGCCCTAGAAAATTTTGGCTTTATTGGGTCCCAGAGCAGAGCTTTTTCTGAGAGCGTGTGTGTATTTGCTCTGCTCACATTATTTCTTTTCCCCAGAAGGAGACCAAACTGTTTATAGGGAAGATAGAAACAAACAAACAACTGGGTAATATGCTTCCAAGCATTCAGAGACATGTGACCTTTCAGCCAGCACAAAGCTCCACCAGGCAAACAGCAGGCCGGCTGTGCTGGATTCTTTTGGAGCCCGGATGCTGCTGCATCCTTGGGGATGGGAATATAAATTATACAGACCATTATAATTTCTTCCCCAGAATTCTAACTTCTGAATTCTGACCCAGAAAATACGCAATTGGTTCCCCTGGAGCATGAGACTCATGCTGCCCTGGCACCTGCTGGAGTGACCGAGGAGGATGGGATTGGCCTCTTTGCCTTCTGCTGCACTGTGTCCTGAGACAAGCTTCCAGAAGAGGCTATTTTCTGTTGCCTGGAGGAGAGGCCGGTTTTGTTGTGCCAGTTGGAGTCTTGTAGGTATGCCAGCCTCATAATCTTCATTCCCCCAGTTCTCCCGGGACTCGGAACTCTTTTCAGTGGAATGCCACAGCCAACGTGCCACTAAAAGGTCTTTCTCCTTTCTTCCCTCCCTTCCCTCCTCTCCTCCCTCCCTCTCTCCCCAGGCAATATAATGCTGGTTTTATTTGGCATCATTTCTTTATTTGAATCCATCTGTGATCTATGTCCTTTAAGCTAGGCCGAGGGCGCAGCTTAGGTGGCCTGATTCTTCCACTGTTGGCAAATCCACTTCAGACTTCCTTGTGGTAAGTTCTGAGCCACCATCCATCTTATTATATGTTATCTGTCTATCTCTCCAGGTTTATCTGTGGTCTCAAAATCTATAGAAGTTTTACTGGATGTTTCTTATAGTGTAAAGGATCACTCTAACAGAATACAATCTTTGGGCCAATCTGGTCAGCTTAGATAGGAAATTACCACTTTTTATTTCTTCTTTTAAAAAAGAAAAGGATCCTGAAAACTCACACATAATTCATCAGTGTGTTCTCCAGAATGAATGCTCTATGAAGGCAAGGATTGTTTTCTGTTGTTCAGTCCTATTCCCTAATGTTCAAAACAGTGCCAGGTACACAGTAGCATGCAATGAAATGTTTTCAAATGAATGTCTGAATGAAATAGCTCTCAGTCTTGTTTGTGGGAGGGGCCCAGCAGAAGCCCACATATGCTTCTCGTGAGAATATTCCTCTAAAGTTGAAATGAATTTTTATAATTATGTTATATATAAATCCATCAAAATGCCAGTGTTAGCTAAAGACTTGTAAAAACATATTCACCAAAATTGTTCTGATATATGTGTCTAACACTCATTCAGGTATTTTCAAAATTGGTCTATAAGACAGCACAAGCTGGGCAATGCCTGTTGTCCAGGAGCCCAGGGAGAAGGGAGAGCCAGTCCCAAGGAGGCAGGAGGCAGGGGCAGTGTGAGGAGCTGCATGGTGCCCGTGATAATTTGTCCAGTCCATTTAGGGCTCCCTGCACCTGAGCTGCAAGTGCCCCAGACTTCCCAGAAGGACAATTTTAATTAGAACATTCAGGTGACGTTTGTGCCTGATTGAAATCCCAAGCATCATTAGGAGAGACAGTGTCCTAAAGTTATGATTCTGTGTATTGCCACTTCCTTTATTGTGTTTTGTTTTTAGGCTGAGAGCTAGGAGACTGATGACACATCTGACATTGTTTGTGGAGTCGTGGACTCTAATAAAGTCTGCTTCATCAGGACAGAACAGGCTTTGCTGGTAGGAGCTCTGTCAGAGCTCCAAATGGGCTGGCAGGTCCCAGTGGTGCTGGGGAGCCCACCATGAGCTTTGTGCAAATCATAAGCAGCTGCTTATGCTGCTGTCTGGAAAAGGAAGTGACTTGCCCACTCATTCGAGTAGCTGCGAAACCGATTGCTGCTCCTCCTTGTGGGGGAAATGACCAGTTTAGCTGTAGCTAGGAGAAGAATGTTGGTGCTAGAGAGATGCTGCCTGCCTTCCTGGGGACATCCTGTGTGAAGGCAATTTGGACCCTGACCCAGGGATATTAGGCAAGTTTGGAGACATTTTTGGCTGTCCTATCTGGGGGATAGGCCATGTCTGTAATACTTAACACCCTACTATGTCAAGTATAGGATGGCGCCTCAAACAAAGACTATCTGGTTCCACAAGGCAGTAGTGGTGAGGTTAAGAAATAGAGCTGGAGGAACCTGCTCAGCTTTGTGACAAAGTCCCTTTTATTGCTTTTTTCCATTTCTGACTTCCTGTGATTTTATCCAGGTTGTTATAAATGACAGGGCTTCTTGCTTTTTAAAGACTGAATAGTATTCCGCTGTGTACATCTACCAAGTTTAGAAGATCCACGCATCCACTGACAGTCACTTAGGCTTTCTCTGTGTTGTGGCTGCTGTGAATGGTGCCGCAGTGATCACGGGAGATGCTTCTGTGGTGTATGAATTTCAGTTTCTGTGGGAAAATACCCAGTAGTGGGAGTGCTGGATTTCCTTTTAGGTTTTTGAGGAGCCTCCACACAGATCTTACCTAGATGCAGACTGTGAAAATAGAGACTCCTTGAGGGAGACCGCATAATGGTCAGTGGAGGCTGGGATGGGAGGTGATGGGGGCAGGGCGTTGGTCCAAAGACACGAAGGTAGGCTGAGATGGGAGCAAAAAGGCCCGACATTGTAGTACATGATTAATAACAACGTGTTGTCTATTTAAAAATAGCTAGAAGGTTTAAATATTCTTAACAGGAGGTGAAAAATATTTGAGGTGATAGGCCAATTACCCCAATTTTCTCATTCCATATCTACATATGTTGAAACACTATATTATACCCAATACATACATACAATGGTTTTAATTTTTTAATTTAAACTTTTTATTTATTTTTAAAATAATTTTATTGAGAAACAAATAGCAATGAGACAGTTTCAAATCCGCTTAGTAGGACAGTTTCAATATTAATACATTGTATATTGTTGTCTTCTTAGTGGTTATTCATAGTACAAGATGCAGACATGATATCCTGTGTACAAACACTATTAGTACAAACTTTCTTCTCATTGAATTAAGTGAAAGTAGCTGTATATCTATCCTATTTTGTATATACAAATACAAGATGGTCCTTCATTTGTATCCCCTTTTCTTGTTTAATTTTGTCAGATATGTAATTGTTTATTCCTATTTTTATTTTTTTTATTTTTAAAATTTTTTTCCTTCATATTCTGTAGGGACTTAAAGTTTAACGTATCAATACTTGATGGAAAATACCTGTTCCACGTTATGTCTAAGATGTTTGATATTCAGACAGATAGTGAGGTTAAGCTCAACTGCCTATGTTCTAGGGTAATAATATCATTAAGCTTCTCTTCTGGATGGTTAACAACTTAAGTTTGCAGACCAAAAATTAGAGAAAAAGAAGGGTTGTAAGGACAGCCAACATTTTGGTCCTAGCCTTTCAAGGTCAGTGAGGACTCAGGACATAGGAGAATCTGTACTGTAACATCCTGTAACTCAGTTGTGTCACAAATTTTCTGATCAAGGAGGTTATGAGGCCACAGAGGAAAGTGATCAATGATGTAGAGTGTGCCTAAGGAGAGTCACATGGCGAGAAAACATTCTCTCAGGCTTTCACAGAGAGCAAATTGGTCAAGCAATGACTGTGACTCATCCATATGGCTGACACTGATACAGGATCTACAGACTGCGGTACAGGGTTTTGGGGCAAATCCTGAGGGGATTTGACTGACCTTGTCAGATACAAAAGTTACTTTTTTTTTTTTTTTTGTGGAACTGGGGATTGAACTCAGGTCCTTGCGTTTGCCAGGCAAGCATTTATTCTACTGAGCTGTCTCCCCGGCCCCATGTGTACAATTGTTAATTAAAAATAAAACTCTAACACCCCTTCCCCCATTTGATTTCCCAAGTAGGCAGGTAGGCAACCTAAGTGGAATGATTTGAAAGGTGCTTAGATAATCCAGACATAAAGATTCATCTACACCTGAACGCTGCACTTAGAATTCCTTCCACAGAAACCTGGAGAACCCCTCTCAGGGAGCCCAGGAATCTTCATTTTATGCTGCGCTCTCCTGCTGCCCAGCATGCTAAGATTTGCACAGTCCCTACTGCTGGCCTGGCCCTGGGCTCAGCGCTGCGCATATATCCTCCTGTCTCATCCTCTGCTTGCAAGAGATGCCCCTGAAATGCAAAGGTTCAGGAACTTGCCCTAAGTGGTGTGCTGGGATTTTCAACAGGTATATCTGAGGCCCAAGACTGCCAGTAACCTTTCAACTAACTTTTGTGGGACTCTCCCTCTGTGGGAGATTAAATTTTGTGACACTTAAGCAACTGCTTCAGTGCTGTGACATCCTGATTTGTTAGGTTATATCTTGCCCTTTGTAAAGCTTCCCTTCTAAAGTGGTGACAGTCCCAGGGTAGGTAGCAATTGGAAATCCCTGTGAAAAGATTCCAAACTTTGAGGATTATAATAAGCAGCTGATGAGCTTCTAAAAGTGTGGATTTCCACACCACCTCACCAACATTCTGGTCTTGTAAGTCTAAAACAGGCTCCTTCCATCCAGGTGATGCTGTTATGCGGGGCCTGAATACAGTATTACCGAATCTATTCTAAGGACTGCAGATATGGCCCAGTGGTACAAATTCCTGCTTGGCAAGCACAAGCTCTTGAGTTGGATTCCAGACACACACAAAAATACTATTCTAGTTGCTTTGGGGAATTAATCCACTGGTGTAACTGGCTTTTTGGAAGCATGCTAGCCACCTTGGAAGGTTCATGGGTATAACAGGGTCTCTGGATTCCTCATGTTCCTCAGATCAGAGGTTCCCAAACTTTGCTGCACATTCCAGGCCCTTGGAATGCTTTTAAAAGTTTCCTTAGTCAGGTCATACAAATGAAAATAAAACCTGCTGGTCTGGGGCTGGTAGCTGACTTCTGAAAGATCTTCTGATGTGCAGCTGTTCATAAAGTGCTGTCCCAGGAGTTGTAGATTCAGGATCATTCTAGTCCCCTGAGCCAAATCTTTATTGAGTAGGACCCATCCATGACTCTGTGTTCTCTTGTCTTTCCTATGTGGCTGCTTAGTCCTCTACTCTTTGTTTTGCATTATTTTTTTTGTACCAGGGATCGAACGCAGGACCTTGAGCTTGCCAGGCAGGTGTTTAGGCCACTGAGCTATCTCCCTAGCCCCTCTTTGTGCTTCTTTGAAGACATTCAGTTTATGACCTTGTGTTTGCTTACCATGTATCTTCATCAAAGTAGACTGCAAGTTCTAGTACTTGTCCAAGTACTTCACTGTGCAATGCAGTTTATTCAGATTACAACCCACTTGGTGCCCCAGGGACTCACACATGTGTAGCTCTGGACTAATTTGAGCAGAGAGAATAAGTGATGGTGGAGGCAGACAAGGCAAACATCAGGTCAGTTCTCTTTCACGGCTTCTTCCTGACAGGTCAGATGGACAGTGATAACAGCTGCAGGAGGTCACTGTGGAATCCCTGAATAAAATGTCCAAGTTAAATTTTTAAAATCATTCAAGGAGCCTTTCAAAATAACAGCATCTTCCAAATAATGATGTTCAGATTGGTATTTTGAAAATGTCTTTGCTGACATGATTCGCAGTGTGGACCAGCCTTGATTACCACACTTCTGGAATGACTTATTCTTGCTTAAGAAGGAATTTACACATAAGTAAGAGTACTCTCCATGCTTCCTTTCTTTTCTTTTGTTTTCATCCTGTTTACTGAAGATGTAAATCCTGTCATTCCAAACAAACACAACGACTTAATTTCCCCGAAGACAGAAGTTGCCAATGGACAGCCTGCAGTCTTGATACACCCCATAACTTGTTTTGGTCGGCCCATCTGGGACTTTAATCCTGAGGAATATTTGTACAAAAATCTTCTTGCTTCCTTTGGAAATTCAAATCCTCTTTCTGTCCTGGGCTCACTTTCTTGTGACAGCAGCCCTTGTAGCAGCAGTCCTTTGTAACTGGAATTTGGGTGCTCAACTCTGTTGCAGTCCCTACTCTTCTCACTCATATTGTATGCAGCTCCTTCAGTAATTGCAGCTACCCTGCAGGGTCAGTAGGGTGTGGCTTCCGCATCACTTGTGAAAACTTGTTCCAACACAGATGGTGAAGCCTCATCAATCTTCTGTTAGGAAGAGGTCTCCCGTCTCCACGTACACCTAATGCCAAATGCTGTTGTTTCCTGCTTGTGCTGCCTCAAGTTTGGGATTGGATAGCTCTTTCCAGTTGGCCCTGAAACCCTTTCCATAAGTTCCCTCTTTACCAGCACTTCCTTTAGCACTACCACTAGATGTTCCAGTCATCGCTACTACACCCCTAGGTTTATTTAGTTCTTAAAGAATCCTTGGGCTGGTGAGATGGCTCAGTGGTCTAAAGCACCTACTTAGAACAAGCTTAGCAAAGCACAGGGACTGCGGTTCAATCCCCCAGCACCAC
>NW_004524606.1:9581281-9618567 GCF_000260255.1 Octodon degus | reverse complement strand
AATAGCTCAAGAATAGCAGGAAACTTCTCTTGAAAGGTATTTTATAGATATTATTTAAACAGACATCCTTATCTCTTGCAAAGATGTTCCCATCATCAAAAATGTTGGCATTTCACCATGCTTAGGTCTATCCTAAAGTCTACAGTTGGGAGATACAACCTTGCCCCATTCTGAAAGATGGGTAGACCTGCCTCTCTTTTCTTCTCATACAAATGTGTTTTGTCTCCTGCCCTCCAACCCTGCCTGTTGGAATGCTGAGCTGGCACTTGTGCATTCTAAGTTTAAGCCAAGACAATTCTCAGAGATTACAATCAGAACTTTGCTTTACATGTGAAATCTTATTTTGAATTCAGATACACAATTACTCACTCAGAGACTTAATTATACTGCCTTAGGATAGTACTAAAACAATGGTTTTAATTATTTTTTGGAGGTTACAAAAGTAACCTGTTGTCTTGTTAAGAAGGCTAACTGTGGGCTTTCTGAGAACTTTACAGATACAAATCAACCATGAACTGAGGTCTCCTTGGGATTTTTTCACATTTATTCAGGAAGCAACCTTACTTCGATGGAATCCCCCCTCCTCTCATTAGACTTCATGTAAACCTAGTAGTGCTTGGATGTGTCTTTACAAACTGTTTAGAGAACTGGAAGGAGGATTCAACAGGATGGCTCCTGGGCTCCCAGAGGTGTGGCCCTCAGTGGTTTGGAAAACATTCTGGGTTTTAAACAGCAACACCTATAATTATGGAGGCGTCATCCCTTCCATAAAAAAGAAAACAAAACAAAGAAAGCAAAGCCCTCTACTAACAAGGTGTAGTCATAGCATGTGTTCACCCTTTCCAAAACCTGTTTGGCCTTTGTTTCTGGCCTGGTGGGGAATATCTCCCATCTTTCTCTGAGTTCTCATAAAACAATACAAAGATAAACAATTGGAGGGCAATTAGCAGTCTCTTTGGGGTAACAGGGGAGAGAAGTCACCCTGTTATTAATGTAAAAGGAATTAATCATGGTTTACATAGGTGATTTATAGCTTAACTCTGCAAGCTGTTGAACAACAAGGAACTGACAAAATTTACAAAAGATGCCAGTTGGAGACTCAGCTATGGCAGACAACTTACAGTCCTGTCACTTCAGGCGGCACAGAACACTGGCGTGTTGCACAAGGGGCTGTGCTTTCTGTGGCGCAGTTGCTTAAATGTGAGTGTGTGTGTGAGTCTCAGCAGGGTGCTTTGGTTGAAAATACAGTTTTGATTCTGTAGGCCTGGATCAGGGGCCAAGTGCTGCCTTTTTACTGCCCCTCAGGTGGTGCCTGAGCTGCAGATGAGCACCCCTCCTGCACAGCAAGGCTGTAGATGGTTCTAGCACCTGTAGCAGATGGGGCTGAGCTGTGCATCGCTCCTTTACATGTCTCCAAGGTATGAACATGTGGTACTGTGAACGCTCATGGCAGAGAGAGTTGGAGCAGCTTTCTGGAGTGAAAGTATTTGGCCAAACACTTTATTGTGCATTGCAGTTCATAGGATTATGATCCATTCAGTGCCTTAGGGCCAAGCGCCATGTAGTACAGTTACTGAAATCTCTTTTCACAAGGACTGATTTAGGAAAACATGAAAAAAAATTGCAGGTCACATTTATTTACATGCATATACCTGTGTCCTTAAAAAGAAAAAAAAAAAAAGAGTTGGAAATGGAATCTCTATGGCCCTGGTTAGAAACAGCACTACTGGCTCCAGATTTAAAATGGGGTGAGCACTACCACTGTAGATTTTCCAAGCATGCAGTTGATCTAATGTGTCTTGTCTCAGTACCTGTCAACACTATACCCTGTAAAGCAGGAGACCCCTGCAGATTTCCAGTGTGGATGCATAGGGACATCAGAAGTCACGGGATGGTCTGTTCTTGCCAGTTATACCAGGCGCATGATTTTTGGAGATTTTTATCTTGGAAGGAAACTGAGGCGTCCCAACTTTCATGTAGAGTGGTCCTAACATACTCAGCCAGCAGCCCTCTCCTTTGCCCTCAGCCTGCACTCTCTTTCCTCCACACGTGTGTCTACCACATCTGGAAAAGAGGAGTCTGTGATGGGATCCGCTTGATCTCCACCCACTGTGGCCTCGTTTTTCCACCACCTGTAAAGGGATGCGGAGGGTGGTTGTTTTTTGGAAGCCAGGCCAGCCACCTAGTGTCTGATGTGGAAAAGTGAGATGAAAATACACACAGTCAGTTTTGCATGCCCGCATCTGGTAATCTGAGCAACAACTCTGAAGATAACAATATGCAATATAAAAACCACTGTTAATTTCCTACCATCTTGTTTTGAAAGTCTGTATTGTTTTTATTGTTTTCTTCCTCTCTTTAAAATAAAGGCTTTCATTTGATGATTGCCAGCTACACACACACAAACACACACACACACACACACGACACAATGTCAAGGCATGTGGATTCTGACCCTTGTTCATCCCTTAATAAATCTTCTAGCCCTGGAGAAAGCCTACAGTCCCTGGCACCACCCTCTCTATTTGCAGTGTGACGTGCTTAGTTCTGTTTCTCAAAGTGTGGGCGCCTTGGCAGCAGCACAGCATGAGATAACGCGGACTGCGCCTTTTCCATCTCTTTGTGATCCTTCTGGTTGTGCAGAATATTTTTTTCCTGCGATGCTCATTTTTAAAAAACTTTCTGACACTGTGACCCCCTTGTTTTATTTCATTTATGTATCTGGTACAGGGTCTCACTATGCAGCTTGGACTCATAGTGTTCCTCCTGTTTTTAGACTCTCCAGCGCTGGTGTGTGTGACCTCACCTGGACTTAGTTGTCAGCTCAGCCTGCTCTGGGGGTGGGGACAGGCGTGGCACGCAGGACCAGGGATCAAACCCTGGTCCCTGTGCTTGCCATAAGACCCTTTCTTTAATCCATTGTTTTTCATTTGCTACTCTTATAAAGAAAAAGCAGTGATTTTATTTTCAGTTCACTGTGCTTGTTTTAAGTTATGGAGGGGGAATATGGACTTTCTATTTATAGTAGTAGCAGAAAAACAAAATGTAAGTTGATGTAAATAAAAATATTTAGCACCATTACCATAATAAGTTCACTCAAATGAATACGCTATACAGGCATTAAATATTCAGGAATTACTATGTTATAGAGGTATGGCAAAATCAGGAAGGTGACCCTACAGCTACAGCTGAAGAAACACTGAGGTGCTTTTAGTTTCTCTTCAGCTCGAACCTTAGAGCACTCAACCATGTCATGAAGTGGTAAATGTCTACTCCAGTTCCTTCTCCCAACATGTGCATATGTCCATTGACCAGTACTCGGAGAAGGAAGTTCAAGTTTGAGGCATAGTACGTGGCAGGCACTAACACCTTCTGCTGTCTTAGGGGAAATCCTGGCTTCAGTTAACTGTAGTTTTCTAACTGTGCATTTACAATGATCCTCTCCTTACTTAAAATATGAGAAAACCAAGACAGGCAATTTTGCCTTGATGTAATTCAAAATAAAATTATGTCAGAAACATGTTTTAAAAAGGGATTTCTATTTGTTTTATCGCCAAAAGGTGGCGTCCTACCCCCATGCCCTTTATTTAAGAATACTTCTTGCATTAATTTAACAAAAAGAAACTTGCAGTTGATTACTGATAAAGAAATTAAAATCTGCTCCTTATGAATGTAACGTGACAGTGTTGAAAATGAACACTATGTTAAGCTGCAGTTAAGTTTCCCTCTAATGTGAACCAAATGGATAGAATTCTCTAAGAAGGTGGCACATAGTATTATATACAGAACTGAGTATCATACATCATGAATTTACAACCAGAATTTCCTTTTGTCTGCAAAAGTTGTTGCCAACCTGACTTTAGCCTCCACTTTCAAGTGAATGCAGAATTTAAGGCAGCTAAAATGCAAACTAGGATCAGCAGCATTCTACAAATCTTTTCCAGCATGGCAATAATAATGATTAAAAAAAAAATAACAGCTCAGTACAAAGAACAAGATCAGAGTATGAATTGTTCTTTATAGACTATGAATAATTTGTTGTATTTAAATAAATTACAATTTCTTTGAATAAAAATTCTATGACCAGGCATATACAATAAACAAGTTATATTAGCAGAACATTATAAAAGTTAAAACCAAATTTTTTTTCCCAACAGACTGGCTACTTTGTAGATATCCATGTAATTCCATGGGAATTTAGAATATGGAGTTCCCACTGATGTCAAAGCATTGTTGAGAGTATTAATTGAGCTAACATAAAGGTTTTATATCAGTGCCTAGGTCACAGGAAGCATTCAGTAATCCTAGCTGTCATTACTAAAGGCTGTGGACTATGAGCGCCCCAAGGGCAGGAACTTTATTTATTTGTGCGTCTTTAAGCGTCCACTATATGGTCTAGAACATTGAACATGTGTTTATGTCCTGACAAGGACAACATGAGCCCTAGCCCCTAGGAGACACACTAAAATGCATTTTATATGTGTAGTTTTGATCTAGAAAATCGCGTGGATGGTCTTGCCTGCATCACTCAGAGGCAGCGCAGCGTGTATTCAACATAGATTGTACTAGGCTGAGCTCAGTCTCCCTTTCTCTGGCTTTATTCTCCAAGAGTGCCAGTGAACGGTAGCTTAATTTTATTTTATTTGCAAAGACAATTTTAAAGTGATATTCTTATGCTGTCATTGGAATTGAAATTTAAATTCTGTAAATGAGTGTTTACTATTTGTAAAAAAACACTGTATAACGAGCTATATTATCTACAACTGGGCTAGTCTCAAAACCAAAGGGACAGTAAGCTTCCTCTCTGTCCACCCCAGGGGAAGGATTCTGTAAGAATCCATATGGGTGGCTTAAAATACATTTCTGTAATGCTCTGGCCTAGTGCAGTTCAGCCAAGAGCTGAATGCTGCCCTGGAGTTTAGCAGCATCTGGAGTGGGGAATCTGATCAAAATTACAACAAACCATCGAGGTGCTGGATTTAAGTCACCTTTGGAAATGTGAAATCAGCTTTTGTCAGCTTCATGTTGATAAGAAATAATATATATCCTTAGATTCCATATATATCTTTATTTCAAAACATTTCATTTGAGCTTCTCATTTACTCCAAATTTCCGAATTCCACAAAACTTCAAAACAGCAAAAAGAAAAAAACAAAACCAAAAACACACAAAAAATACACCTCACCTTTTCAAAGAAGTGGAGAAGCTTTCTGCATGTGACTGATCCGTGGGAGAACAGGGAATTTATGTTTAACAACTGATTGACATGCTAGCCCCGGGTGTTTTCCTGGGAGCCCAGGCAGGCTCACAGTTCCTTAAGCAGCCACTCCCCCCACCCCACAAGAGGATCCAACTACACATTCCTGCAGAGATGCCGACTAGGAAGGGTGGTGTGTGGGGGGCCCCATCTGAGTTACACTCTCCTGATTCCTAGATCCAGGGGAAAAACCCCTCAGCTGGCGGGTTTTCTGTTTCCCTGCAAACATGGCTTGTCCTTCTGCTGAACTTTCACCCCCACTCCCCTTCTTTCATTGGACAAAGTGCAGAAAGAGCGGGGAGAGACGCAGGGAGGTGGGGGGGGGGGGCTGAACACACCACCCTCCCTCCCTCTGCTGCAAGTCACTGATGGCAGAACACTTTCACTTTTAACCGGAGGAAACTCACATCCTCGCCTATCCTCTCCTCTTCCTTCTGTATTTTCAGCATAGAAACCAAGCAAATAACCACCGCATTCCCAGTCTTGAACCCCAGTAGATAGCACTCTCCCCTTCTTTTTCCCGGCCTTTCAATGCCCCACTCCCCATCTTCTGAGGAATATCTCCCTTCCCCACTCCCTTATTTTCAAGGTCTTTCCAGCCAGATGCCTCTTTTGCTAGGGACTATTCTGGCATTCCTTTCCTTTCTTTTTGGTCTTCGGGGCTTATGTCTCTCTTCCCTAACTAGCCTGGACGCTGGACCCCCCTCCCCTCCACAATCTACTCCCCCTCCCTTTGCTTGGCAATTTCTTCTTTCTTTCTTTCCTTTTTTTTTTTTCCTGGAGCCTTGTTGTTTACCCAGCAGGTGGATGTGACGTCAGGGACGCACAACAGCAAAAAATAACAACATCTCCCTCCGCGACGTGTTGGCCTCTCTCGCGCGCCTTATTTATTTATTTGTTCCGGGATGCGAAGTAGAGGAGGGGGGGCGGCCTCCGGAGCACCAGGGGCCTGGGAAGGGGGCGCGGCTCGCGTTCTAGGGGATTTGGGGGGGACCTCGCGGAAAGCGCCGGGTGGAAGCAAGGCCTGGGCGGGAGACCTGGTTGGACTGGGGGCTCCCGGCCTGCGCTCCCCGCGCCTCTGTCGCCGCAGCTGGCGGGGCTCCGGGAAGCTAGTCCGGAGCGGAGGAATCTATTGTTATTTATTGTGTGGCGGTTACATGCTGTACTCGCGGCGGCCCGGCCCTCGCCTGGGAGTGCGTGTGTGCGCGCGTGTGTGCGCGAGTGAGTGTGTGCGAGAGTGTGTGCGCGGGGTGCGCGCGCGGGCGGGTGTGGGCGCGCGCGGGGAAAGGCCCGAAAACACCTTAGTTTGCACCGAGAGACCATTTGCAGCGGGTGAGTTTGTATTTTTCCATTTCTGCTCCACTTTTCCCAAGCCGCCTCCTGCCTTGTTTCTGCCACTTTAAACAACAACAACAACCAGCACAAAAAAAAAGAAAAAGAAAAAAAGAAAAAAAAAAAGAAAAAAAAAAGAAGAAAAACAGGAAAAAAAGAAAGAAAAAAAAAACTTTCTACCTTCAGGCTCCACGTGCATCTCCCCCAGCTCCCCTTCCTCCTCTCTCCCCTCGGTCTGGGCCCAGCTCTGGGGTGGGTAGGCGCTACGAGCTGGCGGGAGGGTGGAGGGAGCCCCGGGCGCTTGTACTCTTGGGTCTATTTGCATAAATCCAATGGGGGGGGGGCAGCAGCGGAGAGTGGGAAAGCCGAGGTCGCTTTCCCTTTGGCTTCCTCACGCCTCTCTTTCTCTGCGCTTCCCGCAATCGCCCGGGGTAGAGAAATCAATAAGCCCAGGCCTCCAGTTGCAACTTTCAGTGCCCAGCGTCGGCGTCCGGTGGCCGCCAGGGTGCTGGGGGCCCTGGGTTGGGGCCGCGGCGGGAAGGGGTGTGAGGCGGGCGCCCCCTGTACTCAAAGTTTGGACTTGGAACAAACTTTTTCCCTTGCCC
This sequence comes from Octodon degus, assembly GCF_000260255.1. Lineage (NCBI taxonomy): Eukaryota > Metazoa > Chordata > Mammalia > Rodentia > Octodontidae > Octodon > Octodon degus. Next base: position 9,611,373 of record NW_004524606.1, on the reverse strand, counting down.
TTCCACGGGTGTGTGCCCCTGAATTGCCCCGCAGGCCCCAATGGACGGACTAGGGACGCCTGCGCCCGGCGCTCGGGGACGACCCTGGAGCCATGCGCGCTTAGGTGTAGCCCGGCGGTGGGGACGCTCTCGCACTGTAAACCCCCTGGACCTGGGAAAGCTAAGACACCCGCGCACCCTCTGCCAGACGCACCCCCACGCGCGCTCAGCCCCCGCTTCCCTGAGATGCGCCCGTGTCCAGATCCGCCGGTGGGCATAGGAACCGGGTGCGCCGAGATCCTCCTCCCCTCACCGTGCACACTGTACTTTCTGGCCCTCCACCCCCGTTTTGAGCTTAGCGAGCGGGTGAACTTCCAAAGCTCTGAACTGCCCCGCACCACGCGTGTGTCGCCGCGTCCCCCGGGCCCCATCCCGGCAGCCGATGGCTCTGCGTTCCTCTCCTGCGCGCAGCCTTCTTCCCGAGCTCCGGGCGCACAGTTCCCGTCCGGCACAGACAAATCCCCGGAGCCGACGAGCCGCGGCGGCGTGCGCTCGGGGTGGGGACAGCGGCGGCGGCGGCGGCGGCCGCCACTGGAGCCGAGGAGTTCGCCAACTGCCGCGGGGTCGCGGTCATTTGTTGCCTCCGCCTCCCCTCGCCCCCGCCTCCCGCCCCCTCCTCCCCAGTCTCTGCCTCGCTGGCAAACTTCGATTTCTTCTCCTTTAGGACCTCCGATAGCCCCCCTCCCCACCTGTTGTGAGCTCCTCCTCGGTCCCCGGAGACTGGCAGTGATACACACGGGCGCCTGGGAGCTCCTCGCCCAGAAACAAAGTCGCATGCCCCCCTCCCAAGAGTTTGCTCCGAAACGCTGCCTGCAGCCCCCCCATTCCCACGCAGCTCCCGCCCTCTCTGAGAGTGACTAAATAAACAGTTGTTACTTCAACCTTGCGCCTTCGATCGTATCCCTATCCCACCCCTTTTCCCCAATCCCTCCCCCCTTCTTTTTTGTTGTTGCAACTTTGTAAGATCTCCGGGAAGGTGCCGAGACTTTGGCTCGGGCCGATTTCCCGGACTCGGGATCCTTTCAGGGATTCCCTGAGCCGCATCCTCTCTTCATCCGCGCGCACTCGGGGTCCTCCGAGCCCGCCGCCCGCTTACGCGTCCCATCCCCTTTGATTCCCCCAACCTGCACAAGCAAGACTTGCTGAAGGGCGCCCCGATTTCTCGTCGACCGCAGAACCCGAAAGTTTGCAAGAGGAAGAGAGCGTGCGGCGAGCGAGCGGGCCGGGGGCAGCGGCCGCGGCTCCGGGGACCATGGTGCCGCGGGCGCCTCCTCCGCTGGCGTGAAGGCGGCGCTCCCACTCCCTCACCGGACTCCGTGGGTAAGTCGAGGCGGCCGCCGCCGCCAGGGCAAGGACACGGGCGGGGGCGCGGGGGCCAGGGACACCCGAGAGACCCGGGCTGCACCGGGGCTTTTCCGTGCCCAAAGAGCCAGCCTGGGCGGCGCGAGCGTGGCGATCAAGCAAGCGCCTGGAGCCAGGAATGTGCCCATCCTCGAGCCGGTAGGTGCTTCGAAATATAGGACTTTCCTCCTTTTTCTTTCCTAAATCCGAAAATTTGGAGATCAAAGTTTAGAGTGGAGTGTAAAGTATTTCGATAAAATACGGTGACATCCCTCGCTCTCCTCACCCCTCTCCCCCTTATAACTATCAATTATTTCCAAGTCATTGGGTCCAAATACCCTTGCTTGGCAGATTACGAAGTGTATTGATTTAGTCCGGACTCATCCTACGCTTTCGTCTTAATTCATTTTCTTTTTGCTCAACCAGTAGACCCAAAATGAAACTTATTTCTTCCTCTTTCCTTCCTCCCCACCCCCAAACCCTCATTTGTGAGGCTTGAGCGGACTAATGAAATTAATATAAACATTTCATTTGGTAGAGTTGGAACTTCTCCAGCCCACTTCTGCGGGGCTGGGGCTGGCTTGCTCTCTCCTCGCAGGTATTTTGTAAGTTAGGATTCTTTGGTTGTTACTGCTCTTCAAATAAGAATGCTGCGGGAGCACTCTGGATTCCCTCTGAAAAAAGTCTCACACTGAAACCATCTACTCAGCACCTTCCGCGTCCGTAGCCCTGAGGATTTAGGACTTGCACAATGGCGGAGTGGGGGAAACCTCGGGGACATTTAAGGAATTTTTCTTACATACTGAAAATATTAAAGAATCTGCAAATAATTTTTACAACCCACCCTCACCCCCTGTACCACAGAGAGGATCTAATGGGAAGATGTCTTAACTAGAAATTGAAGATAAATAGTGAGACTTCAGGTGTTCGGTACCCCTGAGATGCCTGCATAATTCAAACAGAGGAGTTCCTGCTCATTTCTGCATTTTTGTGAAATGTAGCAAATCTGTTGTAGAATTCCACTGGAGTTTTGATTCTTAAAGTAGAAATACCTTTCATTTTGAGTCCACAAAAAGAAAACGGGGTTCATATTTTCAGGAAATTGAAAAATTTCCCCTGTCTGTTTGAAAGGGCTCATAATTAAAGATCATTAAAAATTAAAAAAAAGGAACGCAACTAGTTTCCCTTCAGAAGATGTCAGCTGAAATCTCAGTGCAAAGGGAAAAAAGGTTTAACATCTTGCCACTCGCTGCAGCCTCCCCCCTTAGTCATTGTATGGGAGAGAGGAAAAAAAAATCACTTTTTTTTTTTTTTTTTTTTAAAGTAAAGTAAACAGCCTCCAACTGCTGAACCTTGACAACCCAAATTAAGGAAGCAGGAGAGATCAAACAGAGCTGCTGCTGGGTTGTCAGGAGCTGCTACATGGAGAACCCTGGGCTACTCGATCAAGCAGCAAGGCTGTATGTTCACTTATGCAGAAATGGACCATTGCAAATGCTGATCTTTGTTGTGCAAGGAAGGCTCTCTTGGAAGGAAGCACCCAGCCCCTCTGCGGGCTGCATTTGAGTTCCTTGTGGATGCCAAGTTGTTAAACAAATTTTTTTTTAAATGCATCCTTCTCCATAAGAAGAATGCACCCAAAAAGGTATTCAAAGATTATTAAGTCGTCCAGAGGCTGTCTTGCTACCCGGTACAGTTGGAAGTGAAATTCTTTTCTTTTTTTTTTTTTTTTTAAACCAACATTAGACTCCTACACTAGAGTTAGATAACGATTTCTCACATCAAGCTTAGAAGATAGCTGCCTTGTCAGGGAAGCCAGGGTTTTTGCATGTGAGGGTTTAAATCTGATGTGAAGCTTAGAAAAAGAAAGAAAGAAAAGATAAAGGAAAAGAAAGAAAAAACAAATCCCTGCTGATGAACTTTTGTGTTAGCCCACTCTTGGAATTTAAACAGCCAAGAGAGAGGTTCTCCAGATTAGACATAACCGCTTTTTTTAGATTGACATTCAACATGACCGCCTTGCTACTTTTATTCAAGTTCTTTGTAACTTGTCCTTGCTTGTTGTTTGGGAAAATGTAACTGCTTTACATTTTTAAGGAAAGTAGTAACAGTAATTATTTGAGCATTTTGTTTTCACAGGTCTATCAAAGTAGAATGAAAGAAATCAACTATTCAAATTGACTGTTCCAAGTTAAGGGGTTTATATTGCTGGAGATATGTTAGATTATGTATTTATATTTAAATGCTGGAGTATAAACTGTGTCACACACTTTTCCCCAGCTATAAACTATCCTCAAATTAAATGTCATTTTGAATTAAGTAGAACAAAGTAGGAAATAGGACAAGTAAACACGTACAGAAGAATAAAAATAATTGTCATTTAAAGCTTGTATTTTTAATTAACAAGTGTTGATCACCTAGTAAGCACTTTGTTTTTTTATAAGCCAGAGTGTCATAACCAGGGTGCATATGTTTCAGAGTCTGTAGCTTTTATTGGATATACCTTTATTGTATAATTAAGCAGTGTAAGTTAAACATACACATGGATGCTATTAGGCAATTTTCTGCAACATGTAATGTTTTTAAAAAGCTATAAATATTTTCTAGTTAAATCATTTGTACCAACAATAGCAAAAGTTAACTGAGCTAATATTGAGCATATGCCTGCTTTTTTCTGTTACTAAGTTTTTCTTTGGATCTCTTGAGAGGAGACTCCTGACTTAGTACATTTACATTCTTAGGGTCTATTGGAGGATACTGTGTTTTCAGTGGTTGTTTAAATTAACAGAAGAATCAGGATATTTCCCAAATAAATATATTTATACCACCAGCATGTCTGATGCCAAAATTAAGAAAGAGAAGGGACAGTGTAGCAGATGTGACAACTTCTTTTGAACCTAGCTTCCTCTTTGCCGCTCATCTTACTGTGTATATTTGGTTTTCACGTTTTACTTAAGATTCAAGCTCAGTTTTGAAACACTGTCATGCTAGTATCTGCATCACAAAAGTATGGGTGTTCAGACAAGGCTGGGTATGTGTTACCGGGCTGCTCAGTGTTCAGTGGATATGCCAGGACTATTTACAGGACCTAGCAAGAGTTTTATCTTTTACAAATAATTTTAGACACACATTAATAAAATTTAAATAGATTGCAGGCTGTCAGAAAATAGTATAAATTTTGTTTATGATTCAGTTACTTTAAGGTACTTACATTAAAGAAACTCATTTAACCCCTCACTGAAGAGCATTAAGTGGGGAGGAAAACCCTCCAAAGAGCTCCCACTGCCCTTTGCTCTCTTGATAATCTTAAATTACTTCAATTTAATTGCAACTTCAAGGCACTGAGTATGAGCTGTTTTTCTAGGACACAGAAAGGGTTTTCAGAGCATAGCTTGATTTGCACAGGTGGTATTTTTTTCTAATAATTTTTGCTCTGGGTTTTTTTCTTACTTATCCTGTTAGATGTTATACTCCTTTTATAGTTTTCAGTTTTACTAGATGCCATTTTTTTCTGCTAAGCCAGCAGTATTGGCTTTTTTTAAAAAGTATGTTTTTAAGTATAGAGTCTTTCAAAAGCCCCAGGCAGGTAGAGGTTTGTTTTCTAAAGAAAATAATCCCAAGGACAGTGTCTGCTAAATAGGCAGGTGAACTACATGCACAAGGCTGTTTACCTTTTTAGTATTTGCAGGGAATTTTTTTAAGTTGATGGTAGTAAATCCCACCAGGTGATCAAACATTGAGCTTGTGAAACCAGCCAGCAAGCCAAATAAGGTTGCACTTTGGCCTATGAATTTTCTAAATGATCTTTCCGATGACTCGTTACCTGAATCTGTAGGCTGTTTAGTTATATGTATGCCATTCTTAGAGCTGTCTTAAACTGATGTTTAGAACTATCTGTCTTGTCTGGTACTTGCACAAATTAAAGTTAGAGGTGCGAAGAGCTCGGCTGGCACAGGTTCCTGAAATGGGGCAGACCTGTTCATGCTTGGGATGTCATAGGTCTGGCTGGTCTTCCCCACCACACAAGGCCTTTCTAGTTTATTTCGCTGTGCATGTGACCATGTGCTTAATGGGAATTAGGCCGATTTAGCTTGTGTCGCCAACCTACAAATAAATGTGAGAAACATTTGATTTCAAGAAGTGCAGTGGTTTTGCATCCCATAGATAATATGCTTGCACTAAAGGCTTCAGTTTTGTAGAGAGGAAATGTGTGTGTGTGTGTGTGTGTGTGTGTGTGTGAGTGTGTGTGTGTGGGGGGTGCATGGCTATTGGGAAACACAGCTAGACACAGGCTTTGTTCCCTTAATAAATTAACATGTTAGCCAGTTTCTGCAAAGACAGTTTTTAAGCCTTATTTAGAAGGCATCTTCCATTCATGAGAACGTTGTGCCAAAAACTGTGTCTTTTTATCTCCTGTACTCTTTGTTTTGCCCAGTCGTGAAATCTCTTGAGCAGGTTGGCTAGGGGGTGCTTTTGCAAGCTTGTTTTTCTTTTTGCTAGTCTCCTGATGTCTGTTTTTAATGTCCTTCCTGTTGGGCACAACAGGTGTTTGTTTGGTCACGGTTTTATAGGAGAAAAAATGTTTCCTACCTGGGTAGCCCCTGAGAGAGGAAACTGTTGAGAGGAAGAACCCCATAACTGAACAGGTGTAAGTGGCCTGACCTTAATGAGCATCTCCAAGCTGTTGTGTTCAAAGGGGACAAGGGTGCTCATTTTCTTGTCATGAAATGTACAGTCAACTTGCGATAATTCAAGATTATTAAGAGAGTGGGCATGGCTGGGAGCTTTTTAGTTGTTTGGTCTTCGTGTTTAAAGCTGCTCAGTTGTGGGGTTAAATTAGTTTCTTCAATCCGAGTACTTAAAGTAACGAAATCATAAACAAAATTTATATTAGGTCCTGACAACTAATAATCTATTTAAATTACATTAAAGTATCTGGGCAAAAATTTAATTAAAGACAGAAGTACTGTCAAGCCCTGTAAATATCTTGACAGGTCTACTCAAATGGAACTGATATCGCGAAATATTTACATATGTCTGGCGTGTTCAGGAGCATGCAGCAGCGCCGGTGTGAAGCTAATTGCACTTTTCTTCCAAAGCACATTTTTAATAAAATAGGTTTTTTCTTTTATAAAAACGAATAGGAATAAGTACAAAATTGTGTTCCAAGGTTCTGTTTACTATTTTGTTCTTTATACTCAGGATCATTCTGTCATGAATATATTTCCTTGAGCTGCTGCTAATTCAGGCAGCTGAGACAGAGGGATCACTGAATAAAAAACTCAGGTTCTTCTGTTTTGTTCTTACTGGTCTGAAGATACTAGGGGCTAGCAGGCTGCAGCACAGTCCGCTCAGGAGCAGTCGGTGGGCCCAACGGTGGCATTGTGGGGCCCCTGTTTACGTTAGGACAAATTTTTTCAGGCTGGAACGATGATTTATATTTGGATACATATTTATTTCTTGCTAGTCAGTGAAGTGGGCCTCCACGTTTTGCCAGAGTTTGTGATTTTAGCTAATCTGTTCGTCTGTTTTGTTTACTGGGACACTGAGTGCTCTTCGTAGCATCATACTCAACACTGAACTGTTGAGGTGCCTTCCTCCCCCTGGAATCGGTGCATCGGAGCCCGAACTTGGCTTGCTGTGCCCTAGGTTCCTGCCTCTGAATTAAGGGGTACTAGTTGAAGGTGTGTTCTTTGAGCTTAGTGATGCAGGGGCAGGCACAGGACTGAGCTGTCTCCAGGCCCAGTGTCTGTCCCATGAGATGGCAGAGTCCGACCAGAGTGCTGGTGCCTCTGTTGTTGGGGCTAGTTGAGCACAGGGTGGGGTGGGGTGGGGTGGAGGCTGGCGCTTGAGCCTGAGGCGAGAAGAGTGCAGGTGGTGATCATTCAGCACACCTGATCCTCTGCTTGCCTGATCCAGAAGAGAGACAGAGAAAGACAGAGGCAGAGGCAGAGGCAGAGGCAGAGAGACACAGAGAGAGAGAGAGAGAGAGAGAGAGCGCATCAGTACATGTGTGTGTGCATATGTGTGTGAGTGCATGTGTGCGCGTGTGTGTGTGTGCGCCTGTGTGCATGTATGTGTGTGGCAGTTACTAAAAATACAAGTCTTTGAATCAGAATTCTTGCTGACATGGGAGTGTACATTTATAACAGACTTTCCCTTGCAACTCTAATGCTCACTAAAACAGAGACCTGTGGGCCAAGGGATTCATCCTGCTAGAGATTCTGGGACTGAAATCTGTCTTCTGTAGCACTGATGTTTTTTCTTAACCTTGAGACCTAGCCTATATTTTTTATGTCGTTTTGAGACAGTTTCACTCTGTAATCCAGGCTGGCCTCAAACTTGTGATCCATCTGCCTGTCTCTTGAGCTGGGGTTACAGGCATATACCATCACACCTGATGTACCCTGTATTCTTTTGAGTGTATTTGAATGAAATTAAAGCATGTATTGAAAATGAACATGAGTGGTTTTTCTTAAACCAGCATGTGTGGAATCCCACCCCGCTTGTCCTGCCGCTGGACAGACTACACGGCTGGGGGCTACCTCTGCAGGCTGAATCAGCCAGGTGATTCTGATGCACACCAAAGTGGCAAAGCTGGACTCTGTAGTGATCAGAGTTGGAGGAAAGCTGACAACCTGTCATAAGGGTTTGGGTTGCTTGACTATTGTGAAACCGGAGAGAGGCATAGATGCGCTGCTTCCTGAAATGAGCTCAAAAACATATGTTAGAAAAACAGACTGAACAAGATCCTTACCATCTAGCGGAGTAATAGGGAGAACTTGGGACATTGGTAGTTTTTAGAACATATCAGATATTTTCTTTTTAATTATTTCTTTGCTGTATTTATGCCCCCCATGGGCGTTGTCACATTGTATTGAGTAATCAGTGTCAACTGGCTTTTTAGACTTTTATTTCCCTGAGTGTTCCATCTTATTTTAAAAACCTGAACTGTTTACTCTTTAGATTAACTCTGCTTGCACACATATTTTGACTTCCCTAAGCATCTTGGGAAATTCTCTATCAGTGCACATTACCGAGCATGATGGAATATTGATGGAAATAGCTTACCCAAGGATGCCATACAAATAAAGCAGAATCCTAAGAAGAATATAGCTTCCAAGATTGTGAGATAAAGGAAGATAACGTGCTGAAGAGGCTTGTTTAAATATTCAGGGGTTCAGCTAAAGATGTAACTACTGAGATCAAAAGAGTTATTTAAATAAAAGTTGTACAGATGTTTTTTGTCTGTATTTATAATGTGCCTTTTGAAGTTACCCAGTAAGAAAGTGTTTGTCCAAAATAGCCTCACCTAATTTTCTTTCAGATTTCCATTTTGGCTTTGGGTGTGGCTTTATTTTAATTGCTGCCAAAAAGTTGGCAGTTGTTTTTATGTTTAGGTCTTTGCCTTGGCTTCCGATGGAGGTGGTATTTGGAATGATCCTATCCAAAGTGCTTTTATTTCTGTTGGGACTCTGAAACACCTAAAAAAAAAAACCTCATTCAGGCCAAGTTTTAAACTAGATTCTCTGTCACTGAATAAAGTGTTTCTCAAAAAGACAAGAAAAGGAGGGGATTGAAAGACTCCAAGGTGCAGTGGTAGAGGATGTACAGTAATAATGACTCTCACTGGTTGATGAAATCTCAGCTTGATGTTAAGTCATGCTGTCTTGTTTGTTGAAAGGATGTTAATCATTTCATTAAGAAAGGTTAAGTAATTAACTGATATTTCATTAGGGAATCAATGACAGACCCTTTTAAGTGATGTACTGTAGATATTTTCTAATAGAAACTTTGCCACCTTTAATTATTTGGAAAGAAGCTGGTTGAATCCTGAGAAGGGGATGCAGTGTCATTAGAAACTGTGACCGTCTCTCTGCAGTGGCAGGTAATTTGGGGCAAAATACGTAGCGTATTGAAAAAGAAAATGGTTTGGTCCTGGTTTTCTTTTACGGGCTTCATCAGACGTGTTGTTGCAGACTCACTGCCGTTTTGCCTGCTTTCCCCGGGTTTAAGAAGGGTTCAACTGCTTAAATGCATTCGTCTTATTTTCTAAATAATGGCTTTTGTTGCAGGGTGATGCGTGTTGACAGTAAACGTGCAGCCTTAACTTTGGTAGGCTTACAACAAATTCTTATACTTGTAGAAGCAAGTCATCCTCCTTGCTACTTGCTGAGGATGCCTCTGCCTTTGTCTTGCTGTCTTTTTGGCAACTGCATCTCAAGGTTTGACTGTTCTGGGTTGGGGATCCAGGACTGGGAAGTAGCATCTGCCCACCTGGCCAGAGTTCCCCTTTTACTCACGCCCCTTTGTCCTGAAGTCATATGTCAGGTCTGCTTCTAGCCTCTTCATCCCTGCAAGCCTATTTTTAACCATGAAAATTTGTAAGCTCCTTAAAGAAAGATCTCACTTCAGTGTCTGTTTTTGTTTTGTTTTGCTTAGGAAGCAGGACAGTTGCTTTTACTAAATATAGAGAGTATCTCTGTTAGAGATGACTTTCTCATAGCACAGCGCTGAGGTTAAAGGATTCTTTAAGTATGAGGTAATAATAAGCAATTTTGAAAACAGCGGAAATGGGTTTTGTGTTGGGACCCAGGGTTTCAGCATTTGTAACCAGTGCCCCAGCAGTTGAATAAAATGGTGCTGCCTCTGGCCCCCGTCACCTGGCTGTATCAGAGTAGAGATATTTTGAGGGAAAAAAAATCGGGCAGGTGTTTGCAAAGCCATTTCTGGTAGAACCTTGTGCTTATATTTTTGTTTGTATTATAAAATATGTAAGAGACTGAAAAGGAACAAAGAAGAACTCACTGAGCACCTGTGTGCTACACTGTAGCCCAGCTTGGAAAAGAACGTGCTGCATGCTAGGTGGGAGATGCTCCTGGTTGTCCCTTCTTGCTGTCACCCCTTCCCTTCCCATGCAGGTGAGCCGACCCTGTTCTCAGAAGGTTGGATGTTTTTTTGTCTCACAGTCTCCCAAATATGAGCTCTAGTTTTTCATGTTGAAGGTTTATAGTGATGGAATCTTGCTGTATGTATTCTTTAGTAATTTGCTTGTTTAAAAAAACCTCATAGACTTAGTACATTTAATGCACCTGGATCCATGTAGCTCTGTCTTTTCCTTTTTTTCTGCATGAAGCTTTTGAAGTGCTGAATATTAATTCAAGACAAGTTCTTTGCATTTCAACCTAAAACCCAGCAGCAATCTGAAGTGCTATACACTGAAAATTTAGGATAAAATGAATGCTTCAGTCTGTCCTCTAATTTCACAGCTTGTTTATTTGCTAGTATTTTGTGGTGGGGGTCCTTAAATAATCTCAATCATGTATTAGGGAATTTGAATGACAAAGAAATCTATCAAGTGGTGGATCGCTTACATTAAGAAAAAAAAACAGGTAAAGCATCCATTTGAAGGCGCCTAACCATTTTCTCATTCTTATTTGAAGACCTGGCTTAGAACTTAACAGTTACATACGCAGGGTAGTAAGTTAAAAAGTGATGTTTAATTAAAAGGCGCTTTATACTTCTGGATCCTTGTTATGATATAGCACCTTGTTCTTCAGTGTAGAAAGTGATTTTTGCATAATTTAAAGGACTGGCATCTTTATGGTAAGAAAGCCATATAAATAGATATACTTAGATGGAAATCGGAACATGTTTTTAAAATAGTGTGTGTCTACTTTCAGCTCTTGTTACCAAACTTGCTGCATAAGCCGGAGTTGATGCTCTGTGATTATGCTAATGACCAAGAGAATCGATGATGCGAGACGAGATGCAATCAGTGGGATAATCGGGGACAGTTATCAGTTTTTGTGTCATTAAGTATTAGTGATAAATAATACACTGTTCATTTTGAGTAGATGGAACATATTTAATTCTGATACACTGAGTTTCAATTTAGTCGAGCTCATTGCTGAGTGAAATGATAATCTTTTGTAATTTCAGAGGAAAGAGAAAAGGCATTTGTGGAGGTGTGACTGTCTCAGGCCATCTAGAAATGTTTACCTTGGCCAGCCAGGGAAGGTTGGAAAAGTTTCATTTTTTCTTTCCTCCTAGACAACTTGGTTATTTGTACTGACATTTTATTAGGGGTGTCAGATACTCAGTAAATAGCACAAATGACCAGTGATGTTAAACAACATAGTCTAAAGGTAGATAAGGTTTCCATAACGAACAGAGGAAACTATAACAAAGTGGGATGTTTGGACAGTGCTCTTTTTAAATGACCTGTGTTAAGCAGGGACTATTAGGGCTGTGGTCCATGTTACCAACAGTTTTAATTTAAACAAAAACTGAGCCTCTCATATCAAATAAGGTTATATTTGGTAATAGTTTATTTAAATTGAAGTAATACTTGTAACTCATCATTTCTTTTTCAGGTTCCTAAAACCTTGTGGGAGAACAGCGACCCTACCTTCTTTGTCATGAAGGATTTGTAGTGCTGCTCCCTAGCAGATCTTCCTCCATGGACAGAGGTTAGCGGCTGTTTTACTGTTGTAAGGCAGCATGAGGTGACAAGAGAAAAAAAATGAGAGGATAATTAGCTACATTTTATAGGATGGAAGAAGCAGTAATTGAAGTCTCCAAAAACAGAAAATCAGGTGCTAGTCTGCTCTGATGCTGTCGTTTGTAATGCATTATAAAAATGGCCCTCAGAAGCATGCCCTCCGCCCTGGGATTGGCCAGCCCTGTGCTGCCATTTTGCGGCTGCCACCAGGCCATGCCTATTGGCTCTGACCGGCTGCACCATCTGTGGTTCCAGCAGTGGCCCTCTTTCTGTGGTAAGGCAGGCCAATTGGGTCAAATTTTGTGATCTGGCAGATACCCACTGGAGCTAAGATCAGGCCAGGCTCGTTTCTGTGTGTGTCCGAAGCCAAGATTTCAACTTGGTGAAAGGCTGTGGAATTTATTTCTCAAAGCATTGCCCACACTCTGTTCCTCTTTCCTTTAACTGCCTCCTTGCATCGAGATGATTGCTTAATGCTCTTAATTATGCTGGATCCGCGTGTGTAATCAAACACCTGTGTGCAGTGTAGATCCTGGGTGGTCACAGAAGAGCCTGGTTGGCTGCTCTTTCAGAAGGAAATGGTTTCTCGTGCAGAGTGGGAAACTCCCAGCGAGCCTGACCACGCGCAGTGGGTGCGCTGAAGGAGAGTGGGCCATTGTCCTTGAACCTGAGCTTGCACTGTTCCTTGAGAAACTATCCTAGTCCCTTGGGTTGGAGCGGTGACACAATGAATAACTCAGAAAATAATGTATTAGAAAAGTTGTGTTGTATCTGTAGCCATGGTCTCTGTCCTAATCTTTGAAAGATGACTTCTTTCTCTCTCCCCATGCCATGTGAGTGGTGAAGTTTCCCATCAGAATGAGGGGGCTGGTAGGTGCTAGTTTGCATCTGAGACTTGGAGCGTGAGTGGAGACTCTTGCCCTCCCTGTGTGGGGACAGGACAGGTCGCAGCTCCAAAGGACTCCAGTGATGGCCCAATCCAAGCTGTGCTGTGGTTGTCGAGGACCTTCTGGTTCAGAGCGGGCCCATGATTTTTGTTGTGACTCATAGCCACTGGGATCACAATAATATTCATATCTGTGTTAGCAGATACATGTGAATGTATATATCTAAGTATGCTTGTGTACACAAATATATATTGTAGGGCTGGAGAGATGGCTCAGTGGAATAAGCACTTCCCTGGCAAGCACAAGGGCCTGAGTTCAATCCCCGGTTCCACCCCCCCCCCCAAAAAAAAGCCTAATATATACTGTATATATGTGCAGATACGGTATTTTTTCTTTTTTTCAGATAGGCTATTTTTAAAATAATACTGTATATGGTTCATGATCCATACATGTTTTTGTTGTTGAATGGATTGAACCTAAGGCTACATTCACATTGAGCTACATCTGAAGCTTACTTTTTTGTTTGTTTGTAATCCTGAAGCAGGATTTTAGCAAGTCTTGCTAATTCGCTAAATTGCCCAGGATGAATGCGCTTTCATTTGTGATCCTCCTGCCTCAGCTTCCTGAACACTGGGATTACAGGGATTATAGATGTGTACTACCAGGCCTGGCTCTGTGTACACTTCTATTATACACTCCATTTCACACTGTATTAGTAGTTCCTCTTGCATCATAAAAGGGCTTTTGGGTAAGTATGAAGGACTGCCTGGTCTTCTAGCTTACAGCTTTATGTTGGGCTTTCTTCTCTCAGGAATGCACCATTGGGATGTCATGGTCTATGGTGTTTGAAGCATGTGAGGGACAAAGATGAAAGAGGCCCAGTGTGGCTGGCAGTGCTCCCTGTGTGTGTGTGCCCACGTGTGTGTGCATAAGAGGTGGCGTCTCTCTGGCTCTGAATAGAATAGCTTGGCTTTGAAGCTCTGGATGTGCTTCCTGAGTGGGTGGCACTCACATAGCCAGGACACTAGACATGTGCATGGGGCTGCCAATCCCCGTTTAACCTGCTGATGCCACCCATGTCTCACTCTTTCTTGGGCTCTGACAGTCACGCTCAGCAGTGTTGGCTTTTATTATTTGCTTTTGGCTTCTTCCTTTGAGCATGTATGGGGGGCGGTGAAAAACTGCTTGCTGTTCATAATAGCGTATTTGGAAAACCTAGAACCACAAAGTCAGATTTTAGAGTGTAAATGGCCCATGAAACAAGTTGTCCCTAAAAACGTATGAGAAGAATCTCACTCTTCCCATATGTATCCAGAAAATTAAAGTAGGGCCGGGGAGATAGCTCAGTAGAATAAGAGCTGCCTGGCAAGCGCAGGGTCCTGAGTTAAGTCCTATTAAAAATATTAAGAGCCTGGTGAAATGGCACACATCTGTAATCCTCTGGTGGGCTGAGGCAGGAGGGTCACAGGTTCTAGCCCAGCTCTAGTAAACTAGTGAGTGAGTGAGACCCTGTCTCACAATGCTTTTTTTTCAAAAAAAGACTTGGAGATGTAGCTCAGTGCAGTGGCCTTTGCTTGAACCCCCAGTACCACTGTCGGGTAGGGGGATTCAAGATGGTGACAGAGCATTCAGTGGAGGGTAGGTCTTTCGTGTGGGGAGCTTCGCTGAGTATGGGGCCATGTGTCATCGCACAGGTCACAGGCGTGAAGCTAGCCCCTCTGGGATCCGAAACTTGACATCAGGCTTTGCTTCTTTGTGCCAAGCCTTCCTCCCAGGAGAGAGCTCAGGTCTGGGGTGGACTCAGACTTGACAGGAGCATGTGCTTAAAATTCCCCCCCTCCCGCACTCCCTTCCCTCGTCTCCCCTGCCTCAACTGAACTCTGTCTTTGTGGTTGCATCCAGATTGGGCTTCGAGTCCATGACTGCAAACTGTGTGCCTGTTCTGGGGTGCCAGGCGGGTGTCAAGTGTGGCACCCTGCTTGTCTCCAGCGTGGCATCCGCTCCAGGCCTTGTACATGTGCACATCCTCCTGCTGTGGGATCATCTTCCCTTCCTTCTTCCCCTCTCTCCGTCCTGCTATTACCTTTCCTGTACAGCCCTGTCCCAGGATCTTCCCATCCTGTACCTTTTGTCCCCGTCACCTTCATTGCTCCTTATTGCCACTTGCCCTTGGCTTCCCTCTGAGGAGATCAGTGAACCTCTAGTCTGAAGACAGTCTCAGGAAAACTTCTGTTCTGTTCCTCCTGTTACCCCAAAGTGTTCATTGTGAGACCAGCAGATGCTTTGGGGAAGGGTTCTCTTTGTGTTACCGCTTTTCAGAATTGCATGCTAATGAGGCCTATGTCCTGGACACTTGGTTGGCCCACACTAGGCAAAAGGCTTGATACAGTAGGGGTGCCCTCACCAATAAGGCCAGCTCCCCTGGGTGAGTCAAGTTTGATTAAGTTTGAAGCCAAAAAATGGACTTTTCTGAGAGTGCTGACTTTCAGAATGTTAATGTCCTTAGAGTAACCTGGAATGTTTCGCCTTGGACTGAGTAGTTTTTGTTCTCTGTCACAGGCACCGATTCTCTGCCCCCTTCCGTTTTGGTGTCCTGAAGCAAGTGACTGCATCCTTGAGTTCCAGTGGCGGGGCAGTGGCTGGGGTTCAGGCCTGAGGGGGTGACCAGGAGCAGAGCCCTTACCGTAGTTTTGGCATCTATAAACACTGGCTTCTAGTGCCCCTGTGTGTTAAAGAATAGGAAGTCTGTGACCCAAACAACATTTCAAGAGGACAAGGTATCAGAATTTCTGTTTCTCCTTTTTCTTTAGACTGTTTGATGATGAAAGTTGAGAAGGTTAAAAAAACCCTTAACTCCCAAGCTTTCACTTCGGGTTTTTCCCCATAGATGTCTCCCATACAGCACATAGCTATTCCTTTCCTTTCCTTTTCTTTCTAAATATATTTACAAAACTATTTATTTATTTATTTATTTATTTATTTATTTATTTGCTACAGGGTCTTTCTACGCAGCTCGGACTCATAGTGATTCTCTTGTCTCAGCTTCCCCAGCACTTGAGTTACAGTTGTGTGTTACCACACTTTGTTTTGGGGCTGGCATGGCACTGAGTACTGGAGACCAAGCCCAGGTCCTTGTGCTTGCCAGGCAGGTACTTAGACTGCTAAGCTCAGCCCACCGGTCTGCTTTGTCTGTCTGTCTATCTTTCTAACATGTAGTACTAGGACTTGAACCACAGATACTTTGAACTGTGAACAAAACCCACATCATATATATATATATAATTTAAATTTTTTTATATTTTATTTTTCTCGAGGCAGGGTCTTGCTAAATCAATGAGTTGCCCATCTTGTTTCTGACTGGCGATTATTTGCCTCTGCCAAGTAACGAGGATCACAGGTATGGGCCACCATGGCCTGCAATAGCTTTTCTTAGCAGGGTGGTCTGGGAGCACAGAAGGGGCTCTTCTCTGAGGGAAGGGAGCAGTGGTTTGTCAGAGCCCAAGGAATTTGTTTCTGGGGAGAGACGTGATGAGTTTGGGAGGAGCACGGAGGACCTGCTGGGTAGGGACATTTCACATCTCTGTGTCCTTTCTGGGGAGCTGAAGATGGGCAGAGAGGTGAGTATTGGGGCTGCCACCTTGGGGCTCATGCCTTTTAGAGTGAGGGGAGCCACATGCTTTTTCCATGAGAATGGCATTGACCTGTGGCCTAGAACTGATAGGAAAAGGAGGCCTAGCCAGCACATGAGTGACCCACACCGGCCACTGTCCACCGTCCCTCAGATGCGGTAGGCTTGCCCATCCATGAGCTTCTACCACGTATCTTTGTTTTCACACTGTGCAGACTAACAAAGGTCTAGCAGTTGGGCCCGAGACTGGCCGGCACGGGTGCAGAGGCAGGCTTGGGACTAGCATGTATCTGCTTAGACTGCGCTGGTGCTCCCTGCCTGCTGTGTGGATCCGGGTGAGTGTGAGAGCCGCTTGGGACAGCTCACCATCTGCAAGCCAGTTTTCAACTTGTAAGCCTCTCCCAATTTCCAGAGTCTCTTATTTCGCCACCTCCAGCAGGGTGGTTGGAGGATAAGCTGTGTGTGCTGCTTAGCAACTCGGAACAAGGGCCTTCTCGGGGCTTCACACCTGTCGCTCCCTTCTGTGACCATGGCCTATTCTCCCGGGCTGTTAGCCCCAGTGGTATGGGTAGCACGTGCAGGGGTTGGTCACAGGTTTTAAATTCTGTCATCATCGCCAGCAAAAAGCATGGATATCCACGTCCATGTGATTATATGGACTAGATTGGAAATGTAAATTGTTTGCCATTTTGGAAAGTAGCATGTGGCCAAGCGCACATCTCTTTCCGTGCACCCTTAAGTGCACATCACATAACTACCCTTTGCTCATTCATCTCTTCATTTCTTTTTCTCTCCCTATACTGAGGGTTGAATCCAGGGCTGTGGCACCGAGCTATGTCTCTAGCCCTTTTTCATTTTTGAGTCACTGAGTTGCCCAGGCTGGGTTGTAAGCCTCTTGCCTTAACTTCTCAGAAGACCAGCAGTAAGGGCAGGAACCACCGCACCCAGTTCTTATTTGTTCATTTATTGACCTCAAATAACTGTTGAGGCAGAACGCGCTGTTTTCTGATCATTCTGCCCATCCTGTGCTAGCTTACTTTTGAACATCCTCGGTAAATCATTTCAATGCAAACACCATTTAGATATCCGTGCCCTGTGTCCTTCTAGCAGGCCGTCTTCGGCGACATGTTCGTCTCTCCCTCAGCCTTCTGCAGGTTTTCCTACATATATGGCAGCCCAGAACCAAATAAGTCATCTTCATGCACAGTGAACATTCTTTGTGGCAAATGCGACTTTCACTGTGACTACCAGAAATATCCCAGGTACTGTACCAAGCATGAGTGAGTGCTTTTCTTTCTAGCTTGAACACTTAATTAAGACCTGACAGACTGATTCTCCCATTAGGCCGGAAGGCAGGCATTGTCTTGAGTAACTCTTGATTTGAATTTCTTATTAGGAGTCTCCTTAGTTCTCCCCAAAAATGTGCACTTGGCAAAGACTGTTTTATTACGCAACGGATTTTTTTCAACAAATTGGTAAAGACCAAAACAAAGTGCCCTAACAATGAAGTTCTTACTAAAAAGGTATCCTGTTAGGGAATGTCTTTAATGCCTGCTGTGTGCCCGGTGTCCCCACAACAACCTGCCTATG
Organism: Octodon degus; assembly: GCF_000260255.1. NCBI lineage: Eukaryota > Metazoa > Chordata > Mammalia > Rodentia > Octodontidae > Octodon > Octodon degus. Next base: position 9,593,384 of record NW_004524606.1, on the reverse strand, counting down.
GGGTGAGGTTGACTTGTAGTCTCAAGCCCATGAAGCTGTCATTTTCCATGCTCTTTTAATCCCTCACACTTCACCAGGGACAGAGTGACAGAGACCTTTGGTGTCAGAGCTCCCCGACTCCTTGATGCATGATTTGATCTTTTTTCTTTTCTCTTCACACGTTTTCTGTTCCACAAATAGCATGGAAATAATTTCTTCAACTGGACTGGCCAGATAGTTCAGCAGATTACATTTTTTATTTTTTTATTTTTTGTATTTTAGGGAAGTGTCTATAGGGTGTTCAGGGTCTCACTACTAGATCGGACTTGAAGTGATCCACCTGTTTACAGCCTCCCAAGAGCTGGGATTACAGGCACCACCACACCCAGTCTCAATTGCCATCTCAGTGCACCCCAGGGGTGGGGCCGGCAGGCCCAGGGATAGAATCCCTAGCTCCAAGCGCATTAATCCCCTGAGCTATTTGGCCAACCCAGTTCAGTGGATTAAAGTGCCTGCTTAGGCAGACCCAGGGCCCGGGGTTCGATCCCCCATGTGCTGTGCTTCCCCCCCTCCCCCTGCACGCGCCATAATCCCAGCATTTGGGAGGTTGAAAACAGGAGGATCACTCCAGTCTGATCTGTATAGTGAGACCTTGTAGATCCTGTACCAAATACATAAAAAAAAGAATGTTAAAAATTTTTTAAAAAGATTATTTGCTTATTCACTGAAACATAAATTGTTGGCTATAAATAATTTTTAAAAAACAAGACCTGGAATAGGGTACAGCTCAGTGGCTGAACCCTTGCCTGTCATGCATGAGGCCCTTGGTTCGCCTCTCACACTGCAAAAACAAGCAGCATGGAAAGTAGGGCTTTGCAGAAATCATTAAGCTCTCTCGTGGTGAAAAATTTGATAATGTGAAGGGCATTAATCCTGTGGTTCTGGCTCAGCTGTAACACATCTTGGTGAGGGCGGTTACATATGCTGGTCCGGTTAGAGTACAGTGGTTCAGAGCAAGGACCTAAGCGTAGCTGACTTTGCTTTAAAGAGGCTTTTTTGTTTTTTTGGAAGTACTGGGAGTGAAACCTGGAGACTTTTCACTGAGATATTTTGCCAACTCTTGAGAAAGATTTAAATTGAAGTTGCTGAGTTGCTAGGCTTTCACTTGCAATCCTCCTGTCTCAGCTTCCTGAGTAGCTGGGATCGCAGATGCATACTGTAGCGTCTGGCGTATTGGGTGGTTTAATGCTGTCTAACTTTTCTGAACTTCTTTCATCTTCTGTAAATGTGTGTGTCTTCAAAAGCACATAGTAGAACCTAACTCATCAGTGTATTTTTATGGCTTAAGTAATCCATGTGACATGTGTGACCTGGCACGTAGGAGCTTTGTACACATTAGTGCTTACGATTATTGAATATTAGTGTGTATTCATTGGTTATCTTAAGTGACCAGGATCTTAAGTGATGAAGAACTTCTAAGAACTTTATCTGATGTGACAGCTGGAACTTCATTCATTACCTTGTTGTACTTGGAGTTTGGTTTCCCTTGCTTTGATCTTTGTCTCTGCACTTGTGAATATAAGCTTCTAAAATATAGTTTTGTTGGGTGCTTTCATTTGCTTCTGAAGTTGGTACAGGTGTAGATAACAGGAAGTGAAAGCTTATGTGCCCCAAGGGAGCCGCACTCACGTGGTGCCAAGCAGGCATAATATCCAAGTGTTATCACCTTACTGATAATCTGGCAGGCTGTGGGCACTTGCACGCGCCTGAGGATTACGGAGGGTGGAGTCACACCCCAGCCTGGCTTCAACTTGCTGGCTCTCAGATTCAGATAGGTGTGTGGGCTTAGCCTAGGTTCTGTGCCTGTGCCTGCTGGGACAAAGCAGTGTAGCTAATATGGTGGCATTTACATATTATTTTTAAGTTTTTTAAAAAAATATTTCCAGTATTGGTGATTGAACCCAGGGTTTTTACAGAGATCTGTATTTTCAGTCCTTTATATTTTACTTTTGAGACAGGATCTTGCTGATTTGCTAAATTGCCTGAGTTGGGCTGAATCTTATGATTGTCTTGCTTCAACCTTCCAAAGTGCTGGGATTATGGTCCTGGGCCCCCATGCGCAACAGAAGCTGTCTTTAAAAGTTGAACTCAGTGTGTCTCTAGAATGAAAAATTCCACTCTGTGTTTGGAACTGTGATACCAGTTTCCTTATTTTAAAATGTAAAAGTAATAGAAAATAAGACCTTATAATAACCAGGTAAAATAACTGGTTTCCTAAATGTTGGAATATTCTCCTAGGCCATTGATTGTACATAAATAGTGTTGTCTTTAAGGATGACCTTGGACCTTTGTGCTGCAGGGTTCCCAGAGGCCCATGTTGCCCCGCCTGCATGAGAGGTCAGGCGCCTGTACTTGGCCATGGGTGGTCTCTGTCCCAACAAGCCATAGACATGCATTTCATTGAACATAGTGTGCCCACCTTGGGCTCTTCATCCAGGGGCTGTTGCCTGTGTACATATGTGTATGTGTATATGTGTGTGTGTGTGCTGCCTGTGTCCTGCTTTTGGTGAGAGACCTGCGGCAGTCCGCACAGCCAGGACTCTGCTCCTTCCCCTGAGTGTGCTGCTTCCTAGCCTTCCTGTCACATATACCCTCCACGGGGCCACCCTGGTGTCCTCCATCATCTCTCTGGCTTGACTGGCCTCCCATCCTGTCTTTTCCAAAAAAAGACCACAGTTCTTTCCCCATTCTGGTGAAAGAAGGGATGAGAGGGAGTTTCAAATACAAAAGACAAAGGCAGGGGCCTGGGGAGATGGCTCAGTGGAATAAGCACTTACCTGGCAAGCGTAAGGGCCTGAGTTCAGTCCCTGGTTCTGCTAAATAAATAAATAAATAGATAAATAAATAAATAAATAAATAGATAAAAGACAAAGGCAGCTGTGGCCACATACCTGTGGGACCCGTACTTCACTGCTCGGTTTCCTACTTGGCAAAGAGCCGATTCCATCAGCAGAAAAACCAAATCATTTGATTACTGATACACAGGGTCCCTGAATTCTGCTGTGGTCAGCATTTGAGTGGCCCTGGGAGAATTTCCTTAGACTCCATTTGCTCTGTTCAGTGGTTTTGGTGACAATACTGTGAGCCTGTAGGAGTGTTTTGGGGATAAAGCCAGGTCTGGCACCTTCTAGGCCCTCAATAACAGATGCATCATACGGTCCCTAAGATTCTGACGCTGAGAGGCAGCAGTTTTATTGTACCAGTGAAGAGTCTAACTCAGTGGGTATTGCAGCATTACCTTGTGGAAGTTTGTGAGCGTTTCTGTGCTTTGATTTTTTTTTTTAACCCACCCAGTGCTATGGTAGCAGCAGCCTCGTAAGGCCAGTGGTGGGATCAGAGACCGGATGCAGGCAGGGCGCTCAGGACAGGGCAGGAGGCCTGGGACACCGAGAGCCCTCCCCAGCCCCAGGGGCTGCTGCGCTTGCCCGAATGTGCCCACAGTGGTTATTCTTCCCCTCCCTGCCCAGGAGGAAAGAGCCGTCGAGTGAACTCATGGAGAAGTCTTTTGAGTTCTTCCACTTCTTGACAGCTGAGAAGCCAGAAGCCCCAAACTGAGACTAGTTAGAGGAGCTCTGGTTTGAAACCCAAACTCCTATCATCAGGCCTGAGCATTTGGCCTCCTTTCCTCCTGCTAGGATGGAGACACATGGAAGTAGTTTGCAGCAGTCGGAGATCAGGTCTTGGCTTTGCAAGTGGAAGATGAAAAACCTTTATTTGCTACTTGCCATAACGTATTTGCATTTTCTTTCTTTCTATCCTATCTGAAAAAAGAAACTGAAATGGAAATGTGTCTTTGTGATTTCTAAAGTCGGTGCAATATTGAAAGAATCTACCCATAAGGGAGCACCCTGGTGCTTTATGGCAGTGTGGTATGCACAGGACGGGCCGGGACGTGCAGGGATTCTCTCTGGAGCCACACGTGCGGCCTCGTGGGGACCCATTCACTCCAAGATCCTCAGCAGATGCTTCACCAGTGCGTATTCACGGCTGTATATGTATGTCCTGTATTCTTTCCTAAATATTCATATCTCTGCTAGGTTTAATTTATAAATTAGGCATGACAAGAGATTAGTGATAACAGTGGAACAGTTATAATACACTATAATGAAAATGAGGTGAATGTGATTCTCTCTCTTGTACAATTTTCACAAAGCATTTCGAAATGCAGTTGGCCACGGGTAGCTAAGACAATGGCCATGGGGTAGGACCGTGTAAGGGACAAATCAGCAAATGCCAGCTTTGCAGCTCTGTACTCAGTGTTGCCTGGTGATGTTGAAATGTCTGTGTGTCGCCCTGTTCTGTCTGTTTTCACAGCCATCACTGACAAAGAGGCGTCCCTCTCATTTCATAGGTGAAAAAGCTGTGTGCCCCAGAGTTACACAGCTGGACTTTTTTCCTATTTCACCTAAAATGCTGTGGAGACTCACAGTAGGTCTCAGGGGTAAGGGACCTCGGCCCCCATCTAGTTCAGCTGACCTTTTTCCTCTTTTTGGTACCAACCTGATTGAGATACAGTTGACAAGTATAAACTCATTAACACATTCCTGCCTGCCTGAGCCACTGGTGGTACGTGCGTGACTGTCCCATCAGGTGGCTTGTGCCTCTGGTGAGAACAACAGACACAGTCACGTCTGTTGGTCTTTTTACTAATAAAATTAAGAAAAATCCATCTGATGGGCTAGTCATGCATGTACCTCCTGTGGTTCAAGTCACCCAGCAGCGAGACACACAAATTATGTCCCCTTCATTTTAGAATATACAAGTCAGGTCTCGGGAGGTAGCTCAGTAGAATGAGTGCTTCCCTGGCAAGCAGAAGGCCCTGAGTTCAATCTCCAGTTCCGGAAAAAAAAAAAGAAAAGAAAGAAAGAATATACAAGTCAGATGCATATGCGCATGCCTGTACCCCAGCTGCTGGGAAGGTTGAGGCAGGAGGATTGCAAGTTACAGGCCACTGACACTGTGTCAAAAGTAGAAAAAAGGGTTTGGGATGTAGCTCAGTGGCTCTGGGTCTGTTCTCTAGTGCTGTGTACAATTCAGTAGTAAATTTTACCATATGCACATAGTTGTGCAGCTCTCTCCTCAGTTTTAGGAAGTGTTCATCTTCCATAAAAGAAATCTCATGGAGCAGTCACTTCCCTCATTTCCTCTAGACTCCATGAGCTGTAGTCAATCACTCCCATACTTTTTGTGTCTACCGATTTGTGTGTTCTGGACATTTCATATGAATACAGTTCCCAGTATGTGGCCTTTTTGTCTGGGTTCTTCCACCCACGCAACATAACATTTTCAAGATGTGTTCGTGGTGCAGCATGAATCAATGCTGCATTCCTTTTTTATGACTAAATAATATTTTACCATGCGATGTGCCACATTTTGTTTCTGTGTACATCTGTTTATAGACACTTGGCTTATTCCACTTCTGGCTTGTTGATTAAGCACGTCGTGAACTTCATGCACAAGTCCTTGTATTGACATAGTTTCAGTTCTCTTGGTCCATACCCAGGGGTAGAGTTGCTGGTGGTATGGTGCTGCCAGTTTTTAACCTTGTTCAACAGCTGCCAAACTGTTTCCCAAGGCAGCCGAAGTGTTTTATGTTCCCACCAGCAATGCTCCTGGGCTCCAGCTTCTTCATATCTTTAACACTCTTTTGTTGTTACCTGTCTTTTTGATTAAATATCCTCTTTTTGAAATTGTGAAACGGAGCCTGGGAGGATTTTAATGACGATTTTCAGGGACCAGGCCTGGTTCTGCGGGCCTGCTTCTCCTCCACGCATGGAAGAAACAGGTGCAAAGGCATGGTCTTTGTCACAGCATTGTCCTCACCTTGGGGAGCCCAGAGCACGGCCATTGTGCACGGGTGGGCGCGTAGTGCTCCATGTCTCGGGAACCCTCGTGGCTAAGGTCCATTGTAGCCTTAGGAAGCAGAAGGTGGTTTAGTGAAACACATTTATGGTTACTAGAGTCAGGCACAGAGAGACCCAGATTTCGGACAGCTTGGCTAGGGCTGGCTGTTTCCATCTCTTGCCTGCCTTGTCAGTGTCTCCTGGTGTTAGCCATCTTCTGTCTCCTAGTGCGAAGGTGACCATCAGAAGCCTAGGTTTGTAGTCTACCAATCAAGCATCTCCAGTAGAACTGGAGTCTTTCTTTCTGTATGTTTCTGAAAGCAGACGGCTTCCCTAGAGCTGGGATAAGGAGAGGTTCCGGGGACAGCTTTGGCTTGTCTGTCCTTGCTTCTTTTTCTATGCTGGAGCTTAGAGCAAGGCAGAGGGAGAAGCCCATCCATCCTTCTCACAGCACAGGAACAGAGGACGCAGCGGGGCTGATTCCTGGGGAGAAAACCAAGGGTGTGTTTATAGCAGGATGAGGCAGGAGGTTTGCCTGGTGGGAGCAGCGATTGTCCATTCTGCCAGTTAGAGGATTTCTGTTCACACATTGTAGGAATCTTCAGATGGTGCACACAATTTTAGAGTAGATTAGCTTGTTTCACTAGGGGGTCCTGGAGGCACAGCTTGAGGTCTTGGTGATGCCCTGTCCTCACTTCAGAGGTGGAATGTCTGTAGGGATTCTGACTGGCCAGAGAGGAAGGGAGAGGCTGTCTGGTCCTACTTTCTCTAGGAGTGAAGAACTACTTTCTCTGCATCCTCCCAGAAAATTCTCTGCCTTGGTGGCTGCACTGGTCATTTGTCAGCAGATGACAGCTCTTGCTGACCAGCTGAGCTTCGGTTTCTATGCTCGTCTTAATGGGATGGGGCTAGCCTAGCCTTCCTAAGCTCCTGAGGCCTGTAGACCAAGGGGTGTGTCTGGGACAGAGGTTCCCCTCTGAAGGAGAAGATGGAGACAGAGGTGGGCAGCAGCTGTGTGTGGGGAAGAGGGTTGGGTGCCAAGGTACTAACGGGGACAGAGGGAGTTCTCTGAGGAGGACATGCTGCTGTGGCCCCAGAGAGGCTCAGGTTTCCAGGGAGATGGAGTGGGTGTGGGAAGCGTACTTCTGCTGGGGGACAAGTACCAGCAGAGCCACTCAGCGTTGTGTGTGAGATGGAAGGCGGCCAGTTATTCTTTCCTTTTGACACATAAAGAATACAAAGAGCAGAAAATCACAAGGAGGGCTGGCACTAGAACTTTCCAGCCTTCTCAACTCCTCCTCCCTCTTTTCTCCAAGCAGAAGGCTCATTTGAAAGCCACTTTCTAGCCTGGGCCACTTCTCTTCTGGTCTCACTGTGTTGGAGGCGGAGCAGAGGGCACATTCTTTTTAGGCTCCTTGGCTCTTTGCGTTGACCTGCGTCCTCAGCCCTCACTCTCTTCTACCCTTCCTCTGCCCATTTATCTATCCGTCCATCCATCTATTCACAGACAAGGCTTTGCTCTGTTGCTAAGATGCCCAGGCTGGGGGGAACCTGTGACCATCAGGGCCCGACTGCCTGGAATGCTGAGATTGGAGGTGTGCACCACCATGCCTGCTGGGAAGAGGTTTTTAAAGTCTGTATCTCAGGTGGTCGGGATTTTGTGCTGTATGCTGTAGTGTGGGGACACAAGGAACTTTTTTTTTGCAGAACGGGGGATTAAATTCAGGCCCTTGTGCTTGCCAGGCAAGTGCTTATTCTACTTAGCCATCTCCCCGGCCCCAAGGAACTTTTTTTAAGGGAACAGATTTATTTTCCTCCATGGAAAGTTTTAAATTGACCATGTCCATAATAAGTGGAAGATAATCTGGAGGCATGCAATCATACAAATGCTTAAAATTATTTTTCTTTAAACCTACATCTTAAATTTTTCTTCTCTCACTCATAAAATAAGCTACTCATTTCCTAGCATTTTGCCATTTTTTTCCTTTAGAAATTTTTTTTTTATTAGTACAGGTTCACAATACATAATGATTGCATCTGTTGTGGGGAGGTGATTCAGGTACACAGCACACTTTAATTCTTTTTTGTCTTCTGTTCTCCCTGCTTTTTCCATCTCTTTGTTCCCTTCCCAATTGCAAGTCCCTTTCCATTTTTTTCCTTTGTTTTCTCCCCTAGCTATCCCCTCCCTTCTCCTGCTTCCCCTCCTTCATCTCTTTCCCCCTTCCCTTTGAAAAAGATCTCTGTTCTTCCTCTTATATGTATTTTATTTTGCTCTTTATTTTTTTATCTATTTTAATTTTTTTCAGTACTGAGGATTGAACTCAGGACCCTGTGCTTGCCAGGCAGGCGCTTATTCTACTGAGCTATCTCCCTGGCCCTTTTTGCTCTTTATTTGTGTTTTGGGTTTCTCATAGGCGATATTTAAACTTGTGTGTATGATTTATTTCACTTTAATTCTCCAGCTATTTGTTTAGAAAGGTGGATTGCTTGTCATATGCCAAATTTTAAAAACTGTGATTCTCTAAAAATTCCTTGTACATCCCCATCCAAAACAAAGCAGTAGAATTTGTGCATTTCAACCTACTTTTAAAAAATCTGTTCTTGTGAATGAATCCATGTTACACCTAGTGTCTAGGTGTCCCCCGGAAGCCTCATGCAGTCATCTGTGGGGCCTTTTAGAGGTGGCTGGATGTGCAGTGTGTATGCTGGTGTTGCTTCCGGGTGCTGCGCTAGGGTTCAGGGTGCATGATTACTAAATCGGTCCGCTGATTGGTTTGGCGCCACCCCCGTTCCAGTACCCTGGGTGCAATGTGAGGGACAGAAAGAGGCTTGTCTTCTCCCTTCCTTGCTGGCTGTTGCTGTCTTCTGAGTGCAGTGAGCTGTTGTTGCCTTCTGAGATGCCCTTCTGCTATGAGTCACCCGGCCTTGGAGCCAGCCGGCTATGCCCCAAAACCTCTATGAACTGTAAGCCAAATAAACTTTTCCTCTTGTAACTCTGGGTGTCGGGTCTTCTGTCTCTTAGGAGAGTAACTCAGACAACGTGTAAATGACATGTTTTGCTTTCTGCTTATTTTTATGGAACTTTGTATCATGCATGTTTTTCTGTCATTAAATAGTCTCAGTAAACAGGTTTGTCAAAGATTGCTGCAATTCCGTTCAGGCTATGGTATGCCACAATTGATTTAGCTCTTCTTTTGTTAGTGAAGGTTTACTTTGTTTTCATTCCTTTTTAAAACATAAATAATTCTGAGTTTAGCATTTAAACACATAAATTTGTTTGTATTGCCTATTATTTCTTTTCTTTTCTTTTTTTGGTGGAACCGGGGATTGAACTCAGGACCTGGCGCTTGCCAGGCAAGCGCTTATTCTACTGAGCTATCCCCCCAGCCCCCCTATTATTTCTTTAGGATACATTTTACCAGTGGATTTAACATGGACATGATATGGTGAACGTGGACCTTTTCTCGGTCATACCCAGCCCTCTCTAAATTTTTTTAAGATGAGGTCTCAGTCCATGTAGTTGGGGTGAAGCTGCATACCATGTTCTTTTCCCAAAGTGGATGCAGTTGTATTTATTTCTTATAGTGTTTGGTTTGTGGCCCTTTGTTATGCTTCTTTGGTTTACATACTTAAATATACAGTTTTAAAATGTGAAATTTCTATTATTACTGATCTAATATATATATATATATATATATATATATATATATATATCTTTTTGACTTATTTATTTGGTACAGGGTCTCTGGGGCTGGCACAGTGTGCCCTGGTCCCAAGACTGGCATGGCATGCGGTACCAGGGATCGAACCCTGGTCTTTGTGCTTGCTAGGCAGGCACTTAGATCACTGAGCTATCTCCCCAGTGGTCCTCCTGCCTCAGCCTCCTGAGTGCTGGGATTGCAGGTGTATGCCACCATACCCAGCTGATTTATATATTTTATGTTGCAGACGTCAGTGTTTTTGTAAACTTTCCCTTTTTTGAAAGTAACATGTATAAAGTATGTATTGTGTTTTAATCTTCCCTATTTTTGTAATCTTCATTTATACCTTATAACATTCTATAAGAGATTTTAAAAATCAACACTTTTTTTTTTTTTTTTTCTATTTTAGGGAAGGGCCTACATGGTGTTCAGGGTCTCACTACTAAATTGGACTCGTAGTGATCCGCCTGTTTACAGTCTCCCAAGAGCTGGGATTACAGGAGTGTGCCACCACCCCCAGTCTCAATTGCCATCTCAGTGCACCCTGGGAGCAGGGATGGGGCCAGCACAGCAGGCCCGGGGATTGAACCCTGAGCCCCTGCGCCTGCTTGTAGGTGCTTTAATCCGAACACACTCGTTTTTAAATGCGTGCTTTATGACTTTTCCATTTCCTTTTTTTTTCCCGTCTTCTTTTTTGTATTATAAAGTATTTAATTCTGTGCTACTTTAATTCTATCGCTTTGTGTAGTTTAAGTCAAGGGTTGACTTGATTGTGAAAATAAGTAACTTACAGTTTCAGAAATATTTTTGGAATAATGCTTTTCCACTATTGATTTAAAATGCTGTATGGTACACTAAAATTTCATAAAAATAGGGCTTCTTTTTCTCTGCTTTTTCCTGTTCTGTTTTGCAGGAAAGCATCATCATGTGGTGGTTCTGTGTGTGGCCTCTGGTGTTGGCCTGCACTGCCATAAGCCTGCCCTACAAGGCCCTGCGTGCATCCTCTCTGGACATGAGGATAGTGTGGCGAATGGAGGAGATCATTCCAGAAAGGAGTGATTATTCCTGCCAGCGAATCTGGACCAATTCTGGTTTTGCTCCTATTGGCCCAGAGTCCTGTCTAGTTTAACATTTGTTGCTGATTTTTCACTTTATATGAAAATATTACTACAAGCAGACTTTTACTTATGTGCCGGTTCTGCTTCTGCGTGGCTCCTTTGTCCTATGTGTGTGGACCAGCAGTTCTCCCTGCTTCCCTGACCCTTTGGGGTGCACTGTCCTGAACCCCATCTGTCCTTCTGGGCTTGGCGTAGGTGGCGAAGGATCGTGTGGGAATCGGGCCGAGCAGTCCTGCAGGAAGCATGTGGAATGTTCCTGTAGTGGCTGGCTTCAGGGCTGTCTCATTTTTTGGGCGCTGTCAACTTACAAATACTTTTATTTTGTTTGCTCAAATTTTTGAAAAATACATTTTTGGATTAAACCCTTCTGGCACTGGTGAACTTTAGGAAAATCAGAATTGCTTAATGAAATATACACAATGTATTTTCAGGCGGCTCACTATGGACATGGAGTTCAGTAACATACATACGATAATTACCGTCTACTGTGGGGTCACAGTGAAATCATTGAGCATACAAGTATGAGACTCATTTGCTTGGAGGTACACATCCTTTTGACAGTGATCTTTCAAAAGAAGATCTTGCTTGTATGTGTTAACACAAAGTGCGTTTGTGCTTTACTCTAGGGAGCATGACTTTTTCTGGAGACTTTTTTTTTCTTTATTGAGAGGCTCAAGTTGGGTACATCAAATAAAACCAGTTTCTGGGGGGGGGGGGGAAATCAACCCCCCTAATGATGTCTGTGCCTTAGCAGAATTATAAAGATAATCTACTTTGATATAAAGTGACTTATTCAGTTTGCAGCTTGTGGGTCTCAGGGTTGAGGTCCACGGGACACACCAGAAGGTCTTGAGCCTCGAGATAAACTCCGCCAGCATGTGCAGCAGTGAAGAGGGACTTTTTTTTTTTTTCCAGACCTGGGAATTAAACTCAGGCCCTTGCGCTTGCCAGAGAAGCGCTTATACTACTGAGCCACCTCCCAGGCCCCTGGAGAAGAAGTTTTCCTTTAGATCAAATGACTACTTTTCTAAAATAATCTTGCTCACATTACACTCCCTGATTTCTCAAGCACATCCAATAAAGAAATTGATGACTTGTCATAGTTACACTGCTTTCAGAAGTTTTATGTATGTAGTACATGATGTCAATTTCTTGTTGATATCATTGGCCACTTCAGTAATAGTTTAACTATTTTTGTTCAATTAATGGAATAAAATTAGCTCATTTATGCTGCCTATTGGAATTCTTTGAGCTTTTGCATGAAATTCTTACATGTTACCTAGAATAATTCAAAGAATAAGAATTTGCAATGGCTTAAGTGCCTGCCTGTCAAGCCTAAGGTCCTGAGTTGGATCCCTGGCACCACAAAAAAAAAAAAAAAAAAAAAAAAAAAAAAAAAAAA
>NW_004524606.1:9579295-9581109 GCF_000260255.1 Octodon degus | reverse complement strand
TATCAGGGTCTCCAGGGTCTCACTACACAGATCAGACTCCTAGTGATTCTCCTGTTTTCAGCCTCCCAAGCACTGGGATTACAGGTACACACGCCACCACACCCAGGCTCAATCACTGTCTCAGGGCACCCTGGGGCGGGGCCGGCATGGAACAAAGGGAATTGAACCCTGGTTCCTGTGTCTGCCTAAGCAGGCGCTTTAAGCCACTGAGCTATGTGGCCAGCCCTGCAAATATATTGTTGAAAGCCTATTTTTAGTAGATTAGGAAACCTGTGGAGACACATGCTCTTAGATATGATTGTGGTGACCATATATTTCACATGAATAAAAGCTGTAGCTACTTACCAATATTACAGATATTTTATCTGTTAACAGAAGACTGAACTACATATTTTTGATGGTGTTGGTGGTTGGACCCAGAGCCTTTGCACTAAGCTGCAATCCCAGCCCTCTTCCATTTTTTGGTGACAGGGTCTCATTAAATTGCTGAATTATTCAGATTGGGCACAAATTTGCCATTATTCTGCCTTAGCCTTCTAGAGTGGTGGGATATAGCTATGTGCCAGCATACCTGGCAAACTATAAAATTTCAATGTATAAATTAATGTTAAATACCCCAAATGTTGACTGTCAATTAGATTATAGTAATGTTGGAGACTTAAAGGAACTCCTGTAAATCAGTGAATGTGAATGATAGAATTAGTTTTCTAAATAAATTATCCAGATTTTGATTGTATTTTATCCAAAATCTGTTGCAAATTTAGTAACTAAAAGAATAGAGAGCATGCAGACATGCAGAATTTCTTTTGAGACTGTTAAAAGATTACAACTCCTAGAAAACTGTTGGAAAAAAGATTGCAGACAGAATGATACTGTAATTATTTATTTATTTATTTATTTTTGCAAAGAGAAGGGAAAACCTGGACAAGTTTAAATAATGAAAGCTCAAGAATGAACAAGTTTTATTTCTGAAATGGTGCAACTCTACTTGGGAAGTGTCCTTTAGTGGGGAGGGGATTTTTAAGGAGCTCTTACTTTAAAAACAGATAATGTGAGTTCTGTTCAGAAGTGAAATTAATAATGCCTGCCATCTTGTGGCATTTAAATTTGGTCAGACATTATAAAAAGCTATAAAGCAGGTTAATTTATTTAACGAATTTTGTAAAAGATCTTTCCAAGAAAGGTGCTCGGAGTTAAAAAGATGATATGCAGGCTAGGAGATAGCTTGGCGGTCGGTCTAAGCAACTTCCTGGCAAGTGGAAGGACCTGGATTGGATCCCTAGTACTGCATGTAGTGCTGGCCCCAGAACCATGGATGTACCATACCAGCCCCTGTAATCCCAGCTCTGGGGAGGCTGAGAGAGAAGGATCCCCATGAGTGTGAGCCATGTAGTGAGACCCTGTACCAAATAAGTGAAATAAATAAATAAATAAAATTACAAAATAAAATATTAGGCTCAGATATTTATATATTTCATTATAAAATAGTAAAATTGAGATCTTTAATGTAGTACTTGTGCAAAGACTTTTCTCAATGTTGTGGGCCAGATATGTTGACATTTGAAAGTATCAGAAATTCATATTTATTAATAATAAAATACAACTTTCAAGAGTATGACAGGAAGTATTATGAAAATAATAAAAATGTGACTAATATGACTCCTGAAACTTGCTCGTAGTGTCATAAAGGGACAGTTCCATCCAAGAAACTGGTTTAAATATAGGAGTAGGGGCCAGGGAGATGGCTCAGCAGAATAAGCGCTTCCCTGGCAAGTGCAAGGGCCTGAGTTCAATCCCTGGTTCCACCAAAAAAA
>NW_004524606.1:9451778-9579195 GCF_000260255.1 Octodon degus | reverse complement strand
AAAGAATCTAAATTTGGATGATAAATTATTTGGTGACTCAAAATGTGAGGTGCCTGCTACATAGGAGGTGTTCTGTTATTTGCTATTATTTTAATGAGCATCGGCATTTTTTAGGGCTTTATTTATTTATGTGTTTGGTGCAAGGTCTCACTACGCAGGTCAGACTCCTAGTGATCCTCCTGTTTTCAGCCTCCGCAATGCTGGGATTACAGGCGTGCTCCATCGCGCAAGGTCTTGCTGGCTGGCTCAGCGTGCCTGAGGCCACTGGGGATCAAACCCTGGTCCTTGCGCTTCCTAAGTAGGTGCATAATCTGCTGAGTTATCTTGCCAGCTCCATCACCATTATTTATATATTTTCTTTGATTTGATTGCCTGGTGGCTTGCCAATTCAAAATTGTTTTCATTGTTGTGGTTTACCTTTAAAATCACATATTTCATGAACATTATTACACTTGCTTTGTACAGTGGACCCTACTAATGTAATTCATTTCGCAAAGACTGGTTGTGACTCAAATTGGTTGTAGGTCAAGACTATTTCCAGTAAGAAATAAGGAATACCCTTGATTCATTCCAAATCCACCCAAAACACCCCTTTTTTATTTTTATTTTTTAAAATTTCTTTTAACACCCCTTAACTAACTTTTAAATAATAAAAAAGAGTGGTTTAACATATATAATTTACCAGAAACACTAATAACTTTCCTAGTGTATTCACCAAGATGATATCAAATGTGCCTGGTTACCCAGAACATCAGCTTCACACTGTGGGCACCATTCAAGTTGACATCTCAGCTTACAAGGAGGGAGGACGACAGGAAGGTGTCACTGTGTGGGAGTGGAGTCCTCTCCAGTGGAATGTGGCTCCCTGCTGTCCTCTCTGTCCTGGGGAGTCTGCGGCCCCCTAGGCCCTGCCTCCAACTCGCGGGGCCTCAGTCTTTTCACAATTAAAAGCTGCCCTGAGATCGTCTGTTCTGTGTTTCCTTCACCACTGTTCTTTTTGATTGTGGTTGCTTTCTTTACCTTCACTTTCTTCCTTAACTGCCATTCTAGCATCTAGGGGCCATCGTGAGAGCAGTAATTGTAGCAGTGGACACTTGCTGCTTCATGTAAGGGGACCCTTGCTGTCTTTATGTAGAGCACTGACTGAAATCTCGTCCACAGGCAGGCGCATCTGGGCTCAGACTGTCACTTACGTTCTGTGTATGTGTCTCTGGCATCGCGAGTCTTTGCTAACCCCCACGCAAGTAGGCAGATTTGGCCGTTACCTTACATTAAACCTGAAATTCAGGCTGTGACCCAAATTGTCTGTTTGTGAGGCTGATCATAACTTTAGGATTAAATGTATTGTTTTAAAAAATATTTTTGAACTAGGTTTTGTGTTTTTTTGGTTGTTGTTATTAAAATGATTTTCATTTTTGTTTGAAATTTGAAATAGCTAACCATATGAAAAGAATTGGTATTTTTTCTTGATTATATCTTTCTATGAGGGAAAATATTTTAATTATCTTTTCATTTGTGTTCCTTATGGAAATTTTATTGCTGTACAGCGTACCTGCACCTAGAAAAGAACATTCCATTCATATCTTCTTACGGATTAATTTTGGTATGTAGACAGATCTGTATTTTTGTATATTTTAAATTTGATGATCTTGTTTAACTCTCATTAGGGCTTATGTTGTTTCTTGTTGGTTTTTAAGAAACCCAAGAAATGTGACATCTCATGAATAGGGTAGTCTCCTTTCTCGTGTGTCTTTTTCCTGCTGTGTTGCACTTGTTCTGCCTTACAGAATAATTTTGAATAGTAATTAGTTCTTTATATAGTTCTCTTTTGAGCAGACTTAATTTTGTCCAGGGCAGGTCTTTATCTTAATTTATCTGTTCCATGGGTTCTTCCTATATACATAGGCAGTTATTAAAGGATGAATTGCATGGATGGTAGGGTGTCTTGGCTATTTTTCTTCTTGCTGGGACAGAGTAACCAACGTCCAGAGTTAAAGGAGGAAAGGTTTGGGTAGCTCATGGTTGGTCCAGATTTTAGTTTATAGTTCGCAGGCTCCAAGGCACACAGGAGAGGGACCTTGCAGAGGAGAGATAGTCCATGGCCAGGCAGGGCTGGCAGAAGGCAGCAAACAAGTGACCAAAGAGCAAGTGACAAGCAACCAGTGACCCTGTCTATTCCTTATATCTTATTCAGCCTTTGGGTGAATGATACTCACACCCAGGGTGGGGTACCCTTAATTCTACCCAGAACTGTGCCAAACCACTCATTTAGTAATCAAACACCCTTGACCCCAGCATCATGCACTTTATAGATCCAGCCACCTCTAAAAGGCCCACCTCTGACCACTTGGGATTTAGGGGGTCATCTACACATAAGCCATAACATAGAGCATTTGTTACAGAAATGTAGACTAAAGGCATTAAATGTTGAGCACTTAAATACTTCCTAGAAGGAATGTTTAAGACATGATTGATGCATTTGATGAAATTAAGTAATATGGAAAAGGCTCAAGGGATTTGGTGTAACAATATATTCCATTCTTTGAATTCTTTCTGTCTGGATTGTTCTGGAAGCCCAGTCATAGATGGTAGAGATCAAAAGATCGAAAGGTTTCATGTCTGGGGCAGTTTTGGTGCATCTCAGTGTACAGATTCATGTAGATAGTGGTGACTCTCTCTCTTAATTTTGCATATTTTTCTCTTGAAACAATTAAAATTAGATTTTAAATGAAAACAAGATTCCACTTAAATTGCAGGATAGGCAGAGAATGTTTTGTGTGCCAGGAAGGTACACGTTGAGCACACTGTGAGTTGGAGCATCAGAAGGCATGTGTGTGACTCGCAGCTGTGCCTGTCGTCACGTCTGTCCAGGCTGTTGCCACAGTTAATACTTTGTCTTTTGATATGCATCTAAGGCTTTCATTTGATCAGGGATGTACCATTCACCGGACAGCAAAATAAGGCTGTATCGTTGTACTTGAGTAAGCCCAGGAGTATTTGGGGGGAAGGATAGTTACATGTCGTTGTGGTTGGAATCAACAAATAGAAATATCCTGTAATTTATGTCATTTTGTTTTATAGCACACTTTACTCTTATAAATGTCTTGACATTTTATAGAATGTCTTTTGTGGATGGAGCCTTGATAGTTTTATGTTGCAGGAATTGTTTCCTTTGGAAAAATTTATATTTACTCCTTTGAGAGTTGCAGCTCAAACACTCCGCCAAACCTGACCCTGACACAGTCCATTTCAGGCATTATTCTCCCTAGAATCTCATTCTGAAGTATATAAATATTAGAGGAAGTTATTTTCCTCAGTGTTTGTTGGTACGATCTTTGAAGCAAGCATGAGACTTTGTATCTCTACATATACAATTTGTCTCTTGAGAAAGACTCCGCCTGGAATTCTGAGAGGCACTACCCAGCCATAGCGACTTCTTTAGCAGCCCTGGCCAGGAGCAGCCGGGAGAGGGCGCTCTGGTCAGAGGGGCGCAGATTTGCGCGGCTTACCAAGTTTCTGCCTTTATCTTTAAAACTTCATTTTTAAGATATAAAGTAGCAAAAAAAAAAAAAAAAAAAAGGTAAATGTTGAGAGCTATAGGTATTTACCTGGTACTTAAACATATGAGCTGGTATCTGAATACATACCCACTGGGATTTGAACCCAACCAAGATGGGTAGCTAATGATGCAGCTTTGGTTCACCTATGGTTTTATAGAAACAGAAACTAGTTTTTTCTCTTCCAAAAACCTTTCCTTAAGTTATGGGTCACTTTTAGGCACATGTTTCCATGGTTTTGTTCCCCCGAAGCCTACTGAATATTAATTTAAAAAAAATATAAACACACCTGGTTTTGGTGGCTGATTGAGTGTGCCTGGGTGGGACCGGTGCAGCTTATGCCAGGGACCAAACCCTGGTGCCTGAGCTTGTCTAGGCAAGCAATTAGTGTGCTGAGCTATCTCACTGGCCCTTAAAAAATGTGTTTATTTTTAATAGATACCTAAATAGGCTTTCTGTGTCAGCATTGGCTAATTATTTTCAAATATTAGCTTGCATGATTTATTAACTCACCATGATATACTGAGATCTGTAGTGCTGGTATCTTCACATTGCAGATGTAGGGACAGGGACATAAAAAGGTAAGTTATTTATCAGTGCAAGGCTACATGGCTCCTAAGAAGAATGGACAGGCCGTCCCATTCAATCAAGGAAGCCTTTTAGTGTGTGTGTGTGTGTGTGTGTGTGTGTGTGTGTGTGTGTGATTTAAACTTAAAGACACTCTACCAGTAAGATACATCCCTGGTATTTTAAATTTTGAGACAGGACCTTGCCTACTTGCCCAAGGTGGGAACTGATCTGATCCTCCTGCCTCAGCCTCCTGGGGAGCTAGGGCTACAGGCATGTGCCACTGTGCCTGGCTGCCAATGCAGTTGGTCTTGTTCAAGGCTTTGTGTTCGGAGCTTGCTTGCTTTGTGATGTATAATCCTTTTTCTGGGCAAGAGGAGGTGATGGAGAGGAGAGCCCGAGGCTGCAACAGCCCCTCACTGTACTACCGTCACCCCCCTCAGTGATGTGGCTGCTCCTGCCGAATAGGCTGAGGTAGGACTCAGGGCAGAGGGTCAGGGTCTGCGTTCTTGCAGTTGGCTTATGTGTGCCACGCCGTTTGCAGCACTTTCATGCAGTGAACTTGGATTACTTTGGTATAGTTACGGTTTTAAAAATAAGACTTGCTTTTGAGAAAAATCTTCTGATACATGCTTAGCTCCAAATTTTAGAAAGGCATGTTCTAAATATAAAGAGCCATAAAATACTTAGGAGTTTACCAGAGAACATTTTTTTGGAGCAGCTTCCAGAATTGGAGTATTTAATGCAATTTACCATTTCTTCCCCTGTCAAGGACTTTCAGCAAGGCTCGGTTCACCTGAAGTTTATTAAATAACCTAAAAATGGAGAAGCAGTTTCATCCCCAACATTACATCTAACCTGTGAGATAAAATACTTACGATGCACATTATTTGTTTTGGAATCTATAAAATGCACTTTTACTTAATGCAGAAATTAGAGATGAAGGAAAATACCGGATCGCTGTCATAGAAGAAACGGGGTGGGGGGAGGGGTGTGTCCCTTGTCGTTCTTTATTTCATGTGTTAGTTGTAAGTGGTGTGAGCTGAGCTTGTTTGAGAGTTGAGTGCATCATATGTAAAGTTAGTGTGTAAATCTCAGGAAGTTAAAATTAACCTTGAAAATCCAATACATAACAAACTTGTACACCCCTACCAACCCACAAGTCAAAGATTAACTTCTTGGGTTAATGCGTCTTTGAGGCGGCCGTGTCGCCCCTTGTTGTCTGTGGGATCCAGGACCCTCTGGAATTCCGAATCTGTGGGTCCTCAGGTCCTGGATGTGCAGCTGCAGAGTGCTTGTGTCTAACCCATGCATCAGCTCCCAGACCGTTTCTAGGTTATGGGCAACGCTTCGTATCGTGTGAGTGCTGTGTGCTTTAAATTTTTATACTGTAGTGTTTAAGGAATAATAAGAAATAAAAAAGTCCTTACACATTCAGTATAGATAAAAAATTTCCTTGGGAACGTTTTCTATCCGAGGTTGGCTCAGTACATTGCGTGTGAACCTCAGAGTCCTGCAGGCCTGTTGTTGGATGCTGGTCAACTTGTTTAGGTTTGGTCCAGCTCTGCCTTTCTTGTGTTTATGACCTTGGATACACCAAAGACTTCACCCTGGTTCCCACCCCCTGAACACGACCATACTTGGCTCATCAGATTCTCACTCTGAATAAATAAATATGACATTCATAAAAATTTAGGTGTTTTTTTTTTTACATGAGTGTTAATTAAGTATCAGTGGCTATTATTAGTACTTTTTTGTGCTTTTATTTTGACTTTGGCCTCATTTTTTTCTAGAGCAGTAAAGGCCAGGTCTGGTTTGAAGAGTGTGCGGAATCTAGAGAAAGGAGTAAGTAAAAAAACAATTAGGGAAGTAGGGGGAACATAGGTCACAATATTGTAGCCTGTTAGAGGTTTTTTTTTTTTTTTTTTTTTTTTTTGTGTGTGTGTGTGTGTGTGGAACCGGGGATTGAACTCAGGACCTTGCGCTTGCCAGGCAGGCACTTAAGCCGCTGAGCTATCTCCCCAGCCCTTCTGTTAGAGTTTTGAGGTACTACTACAGAAACATAATCTAAGGTTCTTCACATGAACATCTCTGTGTATATGTGTGTATGTATTTCCTTTTAAATTACTACTACTACTACTACTACTACTACTAATGAATGCAGGTGGACTCTTGCATTCATTATTATTCAGCCTCCGTTCGTAGCCCTAGTGCTTTAAAATTTCCGAACTAATGGTGATGATCCAAGGTTTAAGATAATTTATCAGCTGCCCATCTTTCTGAGGTGTGCTTAAACATGGATCTGCCCTTCAGGCTGGCATTTACATCTTCTCTGGGGGTGGGGACCGGGGTACTCACACGTGCTCTGCAGAAGGGAGGTGCACCTTGTCTCTCTGTCTTCTGTCCTGGTGCTTGTCTGGCCCAGCACCCTTTGACCTCTTATGAAATTGTGTGCTTGTTGCCGCCCCTCTTCTGGGGCCAGGTAAATAGTTTGGGTTAAGAAGCTCTTTTCTGATTTGAAGAAGAAACCTTAGATCAGTGATGGTGAGCCTATCGTACACAAGCGTCAGCGCTGTTTGTTGTCAGGGACTGCTCTGCAAGATTTGCCATCACTGCCATACGGCTTTTCTTCTAGATGTTCACGACCACAGCTTGAGCCGTGTCGTTCAAACCTGCTAAACCTGGGTGGTGCTGACAACCTCCTATAGGTTGAATGGTCCAGTTGCTCTCCTGCCTGTCGCCTGGGGACCTTGCTGTCCTATGCCAGAAGGCTTAGAGATAGCCCTGGGGCTCCTTGAGCAGTAGTTTGCCTTTGGATGTCCCTGAAGAAAGCAAACACACAGGTTACTCTTTCAGGGTGTTCCTAGTGGCCCTTGCTGGGTGCCGTGAAGGCTGAGTAGAAATACAATGGACAGGACATGCAGGAGCACGAGTGCAGAAGTCAGTACCCCCAGAGGACCCCCCAAGCCCCCGGCAGCATCTTCCCCCTCCTCCTCCTTGATAGAGCAGTGAATGTGGGGAAGGACAGACTCCCAGGCAGCGTGGAGACAAGAACAGTGCCTGATCCTATTTGTTTTAGAAACTTGTAATTTTTATTTATATAAAGCCCATAGCTTTTGAATTTTGCTTGACTGTTTTCCTGTTTGATGAGAATTTATTTCCTAAAATGTACAGCAATGACAATTATATTGGAATTCTGCCTAGTACTTCTTTTCAGGCTTCATTTGTCTTCATAGCAAGCAATACCCTTCATTCCCTTCCATCTCTGTCTCTATCACCTTCTCTCTGTCTCTTGTTCTCTCTCTGGTACCTTCTCCCTTCTTTTACATCTCTTTCTTTTCAATTTCTTTTGTTATAAAAATGGACTCCAGTTTGATTTTTGGAGGTGTTTCAGTTACTCTTCTCTTGTTACTGGGACAAATATCCAACACCCCAAATGAAGAAAGGAAAGATTTATTTAGCTCGCAGTTGCTAGAGGTTTCAGTCGATACTCAGCTGGCTCCAAGGCAGAGCGGCACATGGCAGAGGGCAACAGTTCATGGAGGCGGAAGGCAGCAAAACAGCAAGAGCAAAAGGGAGGAGTGGTGGCAACAGTGGCTACAGACAGCAAGTCTCTGTCCCTTATGTTGCATTCAGCCTATCTTCCCCAGGCTGGGTGTAGTACTCACACTCAATCCCAGTGACACATATACCCATAATCCCAGTGGATCAGGAATTAAGCACAAACTCTGGAAGTTCGCCTCATGACTGCATGAGGCTTTAGGGGGACAACTGGACACTAACCATAATAAGAGGAATGTTAAAGGAACAAACAAGTGCTGGGCTCCATCCATGGCTCTGGGTGGGCCTCATGGGGGCAGTTACAGTCGCTGGCTCCTGGCTAGCCTTTCAGATGCCTCTTAGATGTGGGCAGGGAGTCAGTGCCATTCTGTGAGATCCTGGAGATGTGTCTTGTCAGGTGGTGTTGTCTAAAGAGGAGCAAATGGGTATGTGTGTGTGGGGTTGTGTGTGATATGGCCAGAGACCAACTGTCCAGCACCTAAAATTTGTTTATAGCTGGGAGTGGTTGGGAATGGTGGTGGATGTGTATTGTAATCCCAGCATCCTGGAAGGCTGAGGCAGGAGGATTTCAATTTAGAGGCTAGACTGATAACTTGGTGAGTTGGCAAGATCCTATCTCAAAAAATAAAAAAAAGAACTGGGGATATAGCTCAGTGTGAAAGCCCTAGGTTCAGTTCCCAGTAAACACACACACACACACACACACACACACTTTCTTAAAACAACCTATGAAGAACTGCATGGAATATGTAACTTGATCAAAACATTTTTATGGCTAAGGATCTGAAAATAGCCTTTCAGGTTTGTAGGTCCCGCCTTTTCAAGCTCAACTAATGAGCGTATCTTTCTCCTTTACAAGATTAGCCAGGTGTATTTGGCTAATGTTAGCTTCAGTCTTGGCTGCTTAGCCCTGCTGCTAATGAGGCCAAAGTGGGAATTCCTGCCTCTTGTGGGTCAGTTTCCTTCGCTCTTTTTCCTGGCCACAGACCACTTACTGTGGCCAGCTGGCCTGGAGTGTACAGTGGCAGGGTGTTATGCAAGGTGCTATGTAGATGAGCACAAATCCATGGCCCTTTCTAGGGAAAAGCCTCACACACTATGCTGCCAGCCAAGGGTCAGGTGCATTGTCTCCACTTCTAAGACAACAGAGATGACTAGGGTTACCTGGAAAATGCTGATGGTGCCTGGACTTTTGGACCTTTGCCAGGACATGTGCAGTGTTTAAAGTGATTTAGGGAGAGCCATGCCATGCTCGCTGGTGGAAGAATTTAGAATGGATAAAACTGGAACCCAGCAAGGAGACTAGGATTAAATATGCAGCAAGGAGAAGGGACATGGCAGTAGCTTAAACATATGTTTTCTAGGAATGCAGACCTTTCTAAAATCCTAGGGAGGACCAGCCCACATTAGGGTTGTTGGTTCTTTAACTCTTGGTTTAGACTTTTAACTGTTGGTTTCTAACTCTGCAGGAACTTTACAAGTTAGTACAGTATTCTAGTCATTTATTAAGAAATTGCATATTAAGTAGAAATCTTTCAGTTACTGGATACTTTTTGGATTTTAAACAAGTTCTGAGGAACATAGAATGTTCTGAAGATAAATATTTGCATGAGGCAGTTCAGCCCTTCAACATGTGTATTTTTAAAAACAAACAAAACCCCCGGCAGTATTTACCCTAAGTGTAATTTGCACCATAAAATGAGTGTAATTTTGAAATCCTGTGTAAGTCTGATTCATTTATTTTTGTAGGATACATTCACATTTTGCAATGCTAAATGTAGAATAAAGAGCTGTTAGGAAACCACTGTTTTTCTTAGATTGTGGGGGAAAATTTTTGATCCTACTGTGTTATTTATCACCATTTCCCAAAAAGATAAAATAATAGAGAAATTATGACTTCTCCAAAGTCACTTGGCTAGAAAGTGACAGAGCTTTGGTAAAAACCGATTCTCCCATCCCTTTGGCAAGTGATATTTCCATGATGGCATAGGTTTTATTGGGGTGTGTGGCGCACGTGTGTATGTGTATACCATCGCTGTTTTAGTTCCTTTTGAAAGCTGAGTATAAGCTTGTTGACTTGGAAATACCATTTTCTTTCTCATCTTTCCAAGGAGCAAATATAGGTCATTGCTTTGCAATCCTAACCATCTCTTGTAATCTTTAGATACAGAATTGGCTTTGTCTCTTCTTTGCCTTATAAGCTGTTTAGAGCAAGGCAAGATTACAATCATCAGCTGAATTTGGAAAAAACCCTGTTATCTTTCTTGACTACTGTCTTCCCTTTGCAAATAACAATTGCTGACTTTCATTTATACATGTGGTAACTTACAACTACAGTGGTTTGTAAAATTCACAATGATTTGGTCTTGCCTTTGTC
The DNA here is from genome assembly GCF_000260255.1 of Octodon degus. Taxonomy (NCBI): domain Eukaryota; kingdom Metazoa; phylum Chordata; class Mammalia; order Rodentia; family Octodontidae; genus Octodon; species Octodon degus. The sequence continues at coordinate 9,569,133 of NW_004524606.1, read as the reverse complement.
TTTTCTATTTCTGCATGATCATTCTGCCTATTTTAATGTATAGATGACTGTGTTAATGTTAGGAGGACCATGCTGCTTATGCAGTTGACCGGTCTTCACTCTGTTTTGGACTTTGAAAGATTGTTTAGCTAACCTTTCCTCCCCAAATGAGAAAGTAAGGGAAACTTCAGGCTTAGATTTTGTAGATCAGTATTTTTGCCATTACAATTATTACTACAAGGGTTTCGTCTTCTCTTTCTTCAAAGTGTTGGTCAGACAAAGTTTGTTCCCTTGTCGTATTTTTGGGATCAGTAACCTTTTTTCTTTTGTTCTTTTTCCCCGTTTCTTTCCTTTTATTGGTCTTTGAGAAAATCAAGGGTGAAATATGCATAATTGATCAATGTGATAGCAGTTTTAAAAGGTATGGTTACTAAGATCAGTAAAAGGATGCATACATGGTTTATATCTTATATAAAATACTATTCAAATTTAGTTACAATGTTTCTATATTTAAATAATTTGAAAAAGTGGGCAATTTGATTTTCAGTATTGTCGTGAACATTAGTAAAGAGGGTTAGTAATATATAGATACACAATACATACATGTGCACATATATGTAGAAATACAATGCTATATAGTAAATAAGAGAATTTTGTATCTTTACAAATATATCCAAAAGAGAATCATTTTAAACACATGGGGGGTTTACTGAAGATAATTTCTACCTTTATGTGTGGTCTAAGGTTTCTGTCATTTTCTTTGTTGTGTTTGAAAGCAGCCGAGTAAACTAGAAAGAAATGATGCCGTCTGCTCAAGTTCAGAAGCCGGAGAACCGTGGTTGGTAGCACTCGGGTTCTCTTCAGCCAGCTCACCAGTCTATCTGGAGGGAGAAACCGGGGTTGTAAAGTTTAGACAAACCTTACTGGGCCACATCTGCCTCTGTGGCCAGCCCAGTGCCGCGGAGATGTCATTTGTCACACACACCCTTGGATCTGAGGGCTTCGCAGCATATCACAGCTTCCCTTCTGGCTGGCTGGTTCACCAGGGCTTGGTGTCGACAAAACCTGGGGTGGCCAGGACATTGGGAAGCGGGAGCCACCATTGAGCGGGAGCCACCATGGTTCTCAGCAGAGACTGGTGCCCATTTCACCCGATCCTCCTCCTCAATCCCTTTTCAAGTGGAAATTTTGCAAGTCGACTTCTGCAGCATGCGTAGTACAGTTTGGCTGACAGCAGTTTCTGGCAAAAGAAATAACCAAATTATTATTCAGTCATGGGTTTTTAACAGCCGCAAAGCAAGTGGATGTTAACTAAATGATGCAATTTATTCCCTTCCCTCTTATTGCCAGCTTGCCTATTACAGAGCGACTGCCAGCTTTCAATAAGTGGTACCCAGATGGTATTCGCATGCCGCCCACTTGGTTACAGAGCCGAAGCGGGGAATAACTCGGCAGACACTACAAGCTGTGGGTCAATTGAGGGGGAATGCCTGTTGCTTCACAGTTTTGCATATGTAAATCTGTTAATGTTATGTCAGTATTGTGCGGGCTAAACACAAGCATTGCCTTTCTCTGGGGGCCCAGCTGAACTTGGACCACAGCCCAGTTGTACCGAGGCTCCGAGAGCGAGCTGCACTGGGAGGATGCGGCACTGCCTGCCTCCCTCCACTTCTGCCTGTGCTCTTGCGTTGTCCGCAGGCAGAGTCCGACGCAGGAAGTGTCTGCCATAGGCTGACTCCATAATAGGACAGGCAGGCCTGGTTTTATGAGCTGGCTGTGGAGGGAGGAGGAGTGCGAGTGTGTGTCTATTTTTAGGCCAGTCTTCAAGACAGTTCCTTTGGCCCAGCGCGCGCCTGCCTGCCTTGCTCGCGCTCTCCTCTGTGTCTGCCACACTTCTGCTCTCCATTTCATCAACTGCAGATGTGGCACACAGCCGTCTTAGAAAAGTCATGAACTGTGTCGTCTGCGCGCCTTAACAGCCAACATCTGCTGCAGCAGGCTGACGGGAGAGGCAGGGAACTCGTTTTCGGGAATGTATTCAAGTGCCTCAACTTAGCCTCTACTTTGGCCTGCGCAGACAATTATTTTACACTAATTGCATCAAGATAGCAGCTATAAAAATGAGATTTGACTCGCTATGTCCCCACCCCTCCCCTGAAAATTGCAGTCACCAAGGGTAGCCCTTTCTTCTTTTTATTGTGGTTTGTTTCTTGTTCTCAAAAGCTTATTACATTGGGTGCAAACAACAACAAAAATGCCATAAAAAGGCAAGAATTGTAATATGCTTAAGAGCTAAAAAGACCAATGGTGTTAGTTGAACCAATGAAAATATTCCTGCAGGTATTGTAAAATTTATGTGCCATATGAAAAACATTAAGGGTGTTGTTTTTTCATGGAGGAAAATGTTCATTGTTGAGCCATTTTGTAAATTATTTTAATGCTGCATTTCTGCTTCAACCTCATGATTGTGATATATAAACCAGTTTAATGTTTTTTGCACAGACCCTGGCTTTTCTTAAATTTTATATATTGGAAAGGCCGTGTTTGTATTGGACCTGCTGGTTACTTTCATACTGTAAAAATCTGGCTTGTGTGGCACAGTGCCATGTGGCAAAGGAATAGTTTGGCCACAGTTAAACCTTGAGTGTTGATTTTTGAGTCCTAAGAACTAGGCAAGACTGTGTTAATAAATACCGAAAAGGTGGTCGTTTTTTTCTTTCTTTTCAAATGGGAGTCATTTGACAACAAAAAGAACAGGATCTCTCTAGTATGGGCTTTTAAAATACATTGGTCTGTTCTCAAGTTTTCATCGACTCACAAAAGCGGAGTTTTGTATTCACTGTCCTGTCTTAACTGTTTTTTTTTTTTTTTTTCTGTTTAATGCTCTCAGAGCAATTTTGGTGAATGATGCATTCCAGCAGCTCGGATTCTCGTGAAAGATTTGTTTCTGTGACATTTTGCCATGTCTGTTGTGCGGGGAGAAGAGCCGGCTTCTCTGCTCACATTTCAGATCTCTAGACTTTGTTCTAAGAGCCAGATGGAAGTATGCAGATTGTTTTTATCTTTTGTCCTTCACACTGTAACCTGATCTCTCGCATATCTAGACATGTAGCAGAAAATTTACTATGTGAAAGCAAGGAAATGATTTAGAATATGGACCAGCCCGGGGAGAAAGGGCTCAAAAAGTACTTTATCAAGACAAATCTCTCCACGCAACTCCCATACCTTTCTTTTATTCTTTTCTGAAGAAATGGCTTTCTGATCAAGAGCGCTGCTAAACACATATAATCTTCTTCTCATTTAACCTAAGCTGAGACTGGCCTTGGAGGAGTGGCTTTGATAAAGGAATAAACATGTACGCAGTGAAAGTTGATTACCTGGTCATTGGGAACTTAGAAGCAGAGCAAATGGGGAGAATCCTAGAGTGACCAAAGGGCTCACCCAGGAGAGCAGTGCAGCTCACTGTAACAAGGGCCTTGTTCACAGGTACATGTTGGCCTTGAAACAGATCCAGGACTCAAATCTGTACTGCCCCAGCGACTGCAGGAAGCAGCATAATCTCAGGCTTCATGGCTTGTGTGATTTAAATGGCAAGATATTTCCCATCTTTTTGTTTTGGATTTCCTACCCTGTTGGGCTGCGATGGTGTAAGAGCAGTTGCTTTGTTCCAAACTTTGCTTTGTGTTTGAGTTCAAATTAGTACCTAATATATTAATCATTGTATCAGGATATTGAATATGTATCACACTTGCCAATAAACATCACTTTTGCACCACCCCAAAGTTGAACAGTCCTCCGCTGAAGCATTGCCAGGGGCCCAGGACCATCCTTGCCATAGTGTAGTTATCATAGGTTATTGGTTTATGCTTCTTGCCCGTCTCTTCTTCCTCCTGTTTCTTTGTTTTGCCTTCTGGCACCTTTTGCAGCATTTCTTCTCTTACCTGTGAGTGGCAGATCCCTGTTCAAAATTCAAAGTTTGATTTGTACTGCATGTGTATTGCTTACATCATAAAGCTGAAACATAAAATAAGCTCTCTAAGGGGGAGCAGGACTGTACTAGCCTTAGTGTTATCTTTATATTCCTTGGGCATTTGTCATGAGGACTGGTGCTGTTTGCAAAATGCCTAGGTGTACTCCTTCTGCTTACTTGTCTGATGCCATTTTCCTAAATGTTTCAACTGGAAAAAATATAACCATCTTTTTTCTTTCTTTTTTCCAGTACTGGGGATCAAACTCGAGACCTTGTACTTGCCAGGCAGGCACTTAAGCCACTGAGCTATCTCCCCAGCCTAGCTGGAAAAAATAAAAGAGGAGCTTGTCAATTGATGAGAGTCCCTATCAGACTTGTTTCTTTGTGTGAGAGTATTTTAATCGCTAGTGTCTGCAATCTGTGTTATTAGAACTACTCGACGGCTTAAGGAAATGAAGATTTAAGTATATTTATGGTGTTGACTAATGTAGAAAACACATATTTAATATTGTCTACTACCTTTAAACTATTAATTTTGCAGGTGTTTCCTGATAGCTCCTGTGTGCTATGTGTATAGGTGAGACCCTGTACCTGCCCTGAGGAAGCTTCTAGCCTCATGTGAATTTGATAGGCTGTATCTTGAAATCTAGCTTTCTTTTTATTTTGGGTTTCTGTTACACTTGGTCCTTGTTCCTTGCACATATACTCATTGTCTTTCTGCAATTCCTACTTAAAATTTATACAAATGGAAAAAGGTTTCAAGCAATTTCATTTACAGTAGTATCAGGCATACTTGCAAGTATGTTTAATAAACAGGTACAAAATGTATATACTGAAAACAACAAAATTCTGTTGAAGTTAAGATCCAAATACATGGAATGATGTCCTTCATTCATATTATGGAAGATTTGATATTGTTATCATGTCAGTATTTCCCCAAATTGATCTACAGATTTAGTGGAGTCCCTATCAAAACCCTAGGTAGCTTGTTTTTCCCCCAAGAAATAGACAGGTTTGTTCCTAAAAGTCATATGAAAATGTAGGGAACCCAGAATAGCCAAAACATTCCTGAAAAGAGCAAAGTTGAAAGACTCATACTTCTTGATTTAAAAATGTACTTATATTTTTAAATATAAGAGCTAGAATGACAGTAGAAATAAAGATCAGTAGAAAAGAGTGGGGAGACCTGGAAATGAGCCCTTAGATTTATGACTGTCAGCAAGGGTGCTCAGCTAACTCAGTGGGGGATAGTGTAGTCTTCAATCAGTAATACTAAGGAAACAGGGTATGCACATATGAGGGTGAGACTGAGCTCCTACCTCACAAAGATGTGACTGTAAGTGCTAAACATTTTAAACTCTTAGAATTTGTAGTATTACACTTTCACAATCCTGGATTAGGCAGTGATTTCTTGGATATGACACCAAAAACACAAGCAATGAAGAAAAAATATGTGAACCCAACTGCATCAAAATGAACTTCTGTGCTTCAAAAGATACTCGGAGAAAAAACATAGCCCATAGAACAGGCGAAAATGTGTGCAGATTGTTTGGCTGGTAAAGGTGCAGTGTCCAACACATACAAAGAACTCCTATAGCTCGGTGTGCAGTCCCTTACATACAGGCCTGTGATCCTGGGTTCTGGGGAGCCGAGGCAAGAGAATCATGGGTTCAGGGTCAGCCTGGGCAACTTTGTGAGACCATGTCTCAAAGTGAAAAAATGAAAGTCTGAGGTGTATAGCTCGGTGCTCCGCGGGTTCAATCCCTAGCACCACAAAAGCTAAAACAGACAACAACCACCACCAAACCCCCAAACAGCAGCAACAATAAAGAATATTGTAACTCAATAATAAAATATAACCCAAGATGTTCTCCTAAGAAGATACACAGAAGACAAATAAGCACATGAAAAGATGCCCGTCATTACTCATTGGGCAATCATAGATCAAAATCACAAGGAGATCTTATTTTGCATCTTGGGGCACCATGATAAAAAAAAAAGACAATAGTATGAGTTTATAAAATGTGGGTAAGTTGGAGTTCTTGAGTATTGTTGGTGGAGTGTGAAATCAGTCAGTGTTTTTGGCCTGCAGTTCAACATTTCTTAAAAGAGGTTAAGAATAGAGGTACCATGTGACTCAGCAGTTCTGCTGCTTGATAGGTTCCCAGGGGAGTGTTCACAGGAGAGTTATTCATAATAGTCAAAAAGTAGAGATAACCCACGTATTTCTTTATTATTTTTTAGCCCATGTATTTATGAAATGATAAATAATACATAATTTATGCAAAGAGCAGAATATTATATGGCCATACAAAGGAATGAAGTAGTGATTCATTCAACGTCACAATGAACCTTATGCTAACTGAAAGAATCTAAACACTAAAAGACCATAGAGCATATGACTCTGTTTATATGAAATATTCTTTATTGGCCAATCACTTGAGATAAAAAGATTAATGGTTGCCAGGAACTGGGGAAGAAGGGATGGAGAGTACTCATGGGGACAGGGTATCTCTTTGTGGGTGGTAAAATTTCTAAACTTAAACTATGGACATGATTTTACAGCTCTTGAATATACTAAATACCACCCAATCATATAGTGTTAAAAGTTGAATTTTATGATATGAGAATTATATCTCTTTTGTAGTTTAGGGAACGGTCTACAGGGTGTTCAGGGTCTCACTACTAGATTGGACTCGTAGTGATCTGCCTGTTTACAGCCTCCCAAGAGCTGGGATTACAGGTGCATGCCACCATGCCCAGTTTCAATCTCCCTCTCAGCACGCCCCTGGGGGCAGGGCCAGCAAGGCAGGGAGAATTATATCTCAACAGCAGGATTTCAGTATGTCTCTGAAATTATTTGTAAAGTGAGCACAGCTAACCATAATGTTTTGTGCCAGTGGATGCAGGACTAGCAGTGTTTCTGTAAGGTCCAGGTGTAAAAACATTCGGACTTTGCAGGCCATGAATTCCTGTGCCACAGTGGAGCAAAAGCAGCCATAGATAGTCTGAAACTGGGTGAGCATGTCCGTGTTCCAATAAAACTTTATGTGTACTGAAATTTCATTTTCTTACAGTTTTTATGTGTCCCTAAAGAGTATTATTATTATTTTTTCTTCCCCCTATCATGTAAGGATGTAAAAAATCTATCTGAACTCTTGGACTGTAAAAAGCAGATGGTTGGAGGATCAGATGGCCTACAGGTTAGAAGTTTGTCACCTCTGTGCTGTTGTTACTAAAATCTTCACATCCTCACAACCTTGAGGGGGGATATTATTCTTGCCGCTGTTTCATACACAAGGAAGTTAAAAATTTAAAAGGGCGAAGCAAGGCCCCCACATGGCTGGCAGGGATGGGCCTTGGGTTGCTTTTGTTCTGGATCTCTATATATAAACCACCGTCTTCCATCAGGACTGGGCAAGGTAGCCTTCATCCCCTGGCTGACTGGTCACTTCTTGATTCAGCCCGTGGCCCTACCTTGTCAGTGACCTCTTGGATGATGCTGTCCTCCCAAATGGCTACTTCCTTTATTCTCTCCTGTTATTCTTCCCCACACTACTCAACCACTGCTAAGCCAGTGAGCCTGGGGAAGGACAAACCCGCCACCTTGCCTCCTTTTCAGACTTTCCTGTGACTCACTTCTGCTGGGAAGGCGATGGCTCAGCCGCCCTCTGACCTGAGATCCAGCTGGAACCAAGGCCGCCTTGCTGGCTGCCGGGCGCGCTCGGTATCATCCGTCTTTCCGCAGGCGGGTTGGCTGTGCACCATTTAAACTCTCTGCAGTGACTATTTTTTAGAGCTTCTTTGTTTCATTTAGTGCCTGGGACTTGGTTAGGGACGCCAGGGAAGTTAAAGCACTCATGGCGCCTTCTACTTAGAGATCTCTTGCTCTCCCAGACTCAGCTTTCTTTAGTCTTTTTTTCTTTTTCTTCTGTATTTAGGACAGGGTCTGCAGGGTCTATGGCGTCTTACCATGTAGATCGGACTCGTAGTGTTTCTCGTATTTTCAGCCTCCCAACCCCTGGGATTACAGGCGCGCCACCAGGCTCTCAGCGTTCTGATTGCCTTTGTGCCTGTCCACCCTATGTCTAGGGATGCTCACGGGGCCTTCCCTCCATGGCTCAGCTGGGCAGAAAGGAGAGGCAGCTGCGGAGGTAAGTCACTTTTGCATTTCTGCATGACGCTGCTGGCCGCTGTTCAGCCCATGCTGACACTGGGGACAGTGGGCCATGTAAAGGTTGTGCATTCTTGGCTCATCCCCATAGTCGCATGGACAGACCATCATCAAGAAGGGTCTGCATCATGGCGCAGGAAGAAGGGGTGAACTGGTCCTCAGACCTTCCTGGGAGTGGCAGACAGCTTTGGAATGCCTCTGCTGGGGTTCAGGTCAGTTTCTCAGGCATACACACATTTCCATCCTTTGCCAGTGCCAATTGTCTTCTGGAAGCTATTTTTCTTGTGCTTTTCAAAGATAGGACAACGACTGCCCCTCTCCCCAAAAGAGGAACAAGAAAAAAAAAGCAATTTAGAAGTGCTTAAGTGATTAATATAAGCTCTTTATTTATGACTCATAATGTGGTTGTAAAGAATCCTTCTGATTTTAGCACTGTTTCCATAAAGTAGTTTAAACTGTGCAGAGTACTAGGACTCAAGAGTCTGTCCAAAGAGGACCTGGCCAGCGGCTGCCTGGGGTGCCTGCAAGTGGAGGCGAAGGCGCTGACCATGCCACAGTGGGAAGACGGGGGAGGAGGGCATTCTTCTCCAATTCCTGGGTCACAAGCCCGTTATTGAGAGTCCAGAAAAATTTCCTTTTTGGGCCTGAAATATTTTAAAAATACACTTAGCAGGATTATCTGGTTAGAAGGAGCAGAGGGGAATTTGTTGGAATGATTTAGAGTTGTGTCATGGAATATGTGGGGAAACTGGGAACTGGAATCCTTCCATGAATAAGACACCCCCCTCTCTCTCTCTGTGTTGCTCTTGTGTTTGGGCTGTGCTTTATTTTCTCTCTCCCTCCATACTGCCTTGACAGTAAGTTTGCAATTGGTCCTTCACTCCTGCCCCCACTGGTCATGCTATGTCTCGCAGACTTTGAGGATGGGAATTCTGTCTTTGATTGTTTTGTTCTCATGCTTCATGCTCTAGTTTGGAGTCTTGATGTTTCAGGTAGCTAAGAGACAAGCCAAACGAGGGCAGGGCATTGTGGTAGTGGTTGGAAGGGTGCTTGGCTTAGTTTCAGAGCTTTGGAATGCAGCTGTATTTCAGAAGGCAGCAGGAGCTGGAAGTGCAGCCACTACAGTGTTCCTTGTCTCTTCTTGCTGTGCATGTGCTTGCAAGGTCTCTACAGACTCACACCCCTGCTTCTTTGGCCCTGAGCTGCTGACCTTGATTTCTGAGTGGACCTGTGGTGTTTTCCTTGAGTGAAACTGCATCTTTCCTGGAGACTAGGTTTGGCATTCGGCACATCAGGTGCTAGTGGCTTGCAGTTAGAATTTCCTCTAAACGTCTTGGAGATGCCTAGTAAGTGTGCTGAGATGCTCCCGGTCCGTGAGGCCGGTGGGAAGAGAGAGCCACATGGGAGCATCAGATCTTTAGCTCTTCTGCTTTGAGGCGTTTGCTCAGAATTTGCACTGTTAATAAACACACTATCCCTTGCTGTTTTTCCAAGTGTTAGTGGTGACTTTGTGTTAGTTATGCTTGCATGCAGTGCTACTCACTAGACTCTCACTTCAGGTTCTTTGGGGAAGAAGCAAAAGGCTCTCACTGGTCCAGCTCCTACACCGTGTACCCCCAGCCCAGTCTGCTGTGGTTCGTAGTTGTGTGCTGCCTCTAGGAAATGTTCACACTTTAACTTAGGACTTATGTGATACTGGTTGTGGTGATGGTGGTGGTGCTGCTGCTGGTGATGTGTGTGTGTGTGTGTGTGTGTGTGTGTGTATGTATTTGTGTGTGGTGTGGAAGGGGGATTAAGACTCAGATTTGGACAGAAGAGGAGTGCAAGAATTCAAACCACATCCCAGAAAAGTGACCATTGGAATTTGGTTCCTGGCTCCGGTGGGAGTGTAAGTTCAATGTTTCCTAGGGTCTGTGTCAGAATCTCTTGTGCAAATTTCTCACCCCCTCTTCCACACCTGCTTTGTCTGATTCTCTAGAGGTAGAGCTGAGATTCTGTACTTTGAAAAAATTTAAATTAAATTTATTTTTAACCGATACAGGAAAAACATAAAAATTATATACATTAAATGGGTCACCATGTGTTGCTTTGATACTTGTATACATTGTGTGGTGTTTAAATCAGGCTAAACATATTTATCACTCGTTACTTCATTATGGTGAACACATTTAAAACCCTTTCTTCTACTTTTCCAAGTGTACAATGTATTGCTACCATCCATAATCACTGGACTGTGCAGTAGCGCCCCATAGCACCCCAGAAGTTCTTGCGTGCTTATTTTTTTAATGTGTTTGGTACAGGGTCTCTCTATACAGCTCAGACTCATAGTGATCCTCCTGTTTTCAGCCTCCTCAGAGCTGGGATTACAGGTGTGCACCACCTGGCCCAGATTCAGTGGCTGGCTCAGCATGCTCGGGCGGGGCTGCCGTATGTAGTGCCAGGAATCGAACCTTGGTCCCTGCACTAGCCTGAGCAGGCACTTAGTCCACTGAGCTATCTCTTCAGCTCTCAGAAGTTCTTGCTTTTGCCTGAGTGTACCTCAGTATGCTTTTGTCCCACCTCTCCTATTCCTCTTGCGCATCTGCAGTTTTAGTTTGGCAAGCTAGATCAGTTGACCCACACAACAGTTTGAGAATTAAGGCTTTTAAGAGAAAGCTTTTAGGCTGTTTCAGATGTCTTCAGAGTAAACGTTCTCATTCTGGAGGTAAACAGTTATGCTCCTTTCTGTTTTTTAAGTCTGCTTACTATGTGTTTGTAGTATATAGTAATTACATTCTTCCTGGAGAATTGGTACATATGCATACTGCATTTTGATCGTTTTTATTCCCTCTTCCCTACTTCCTCCTGTCTGTTATGACCAGTTGAAGTCAGCATGGTCGCAAGGGCTGGGCACTCTGCATGTTCCTTTTGGGTTACCTTCAATCTATCTTTGAATGTTGGTTCTAAATAAAAAGAATTTGGGGGTTTTATTATGATTTACAGAGTCTCCAGAGAATTCCTTCATAGTAGTTGAAGATCTCCATCATTTATCTAAAAGGAATAAGTTGCAGCCTGGTATTTATCTGGGAGCTGCTTTGCATTTCTTCGCAATCTATGTTATTGTCTCTTTAAAAATATCTCAGAAATTATTTTGCAGAATGAAAGAGTTGGGAAATGGTTTGGAATCACTCATAGACTGTACATATCTTTAGCATGAATTTTTTATGATTTACTGTTTTGAAATGAAGGGAACATACTTTTATTTACTATTATGAAGGTTAATATTTCGGTCTGTATTGAGTTCTTGCTGGGCTGCTGCAAACGTGTGTGTCAGAGCTGGTAGCATAGCCTTAGCTTCTAGTAGGATCTAAGTTCATTTCTGGTTCCAGCAGTAAGTTGTGTCACCATGGTCTTATACTTTGAATTATTTAAATATGGCTCATTTTATTTGCCTTCAAAGATAGCACGTTCATTCCTCAGTAGATCTTCCCCTACTCGCCCACATTTATGCTTCAAAACTAGTCATGAAGTTCTCCTAGCGCAGGCAGGGGATGGAGTGGCCAGCACAAACTTACTAGTTGCTCAAGGCACTTTCTGTTCTGTGTAGAAGAAAAGGGCGGGGCAGGTGGGGAGCTGGGAGCAGCCGCTTCTCCTTGCTTTTCTTGCCAAATGCAGAAAAAAAAAAGCCCCACCTTTCCTTCATCTCTCTGCACAGAGGCATGGGTTGGGAGGAGATTCTTGCAACACAGCGTTTCAGTAAGCAAGTTATTTCTAAAATTTCTCACCTTAAAGGAACACAGCCTGGGACAGAGTTATTATGCTTATTATTTATTTTGAAAATGCTAATTAATCTAGACTCTGCCTTGCCAATAATTTGAGGTTGAAAGATGTAAGATGACAAGAACCTGGGAGTGAATCTTGTTTGTGGGACCAAAGTAACACTTAACAATTTCTTCATTGTGACAACCCAGGAAGAAGTACTGGACAAGGGCAAAAGAGGGCTGCCTGTGAAACCCATGGTGTCCCGAAGGACTCGAGACTTCCTAAAAACACAATCACTTTTTACAGCATCCTGAAAAAGTAGAATAACCAGGCCTGTAGCTGGGCTGTAGCTGTCATGTGTGTTCCATCTACCTGTATAATAAGGTGGAGCCATATATACATACCACTAGGTTTGGAAGACCCTAGGATTGAAGGCTGTGTCTGCCTACATTCTACATTCCTGGTCAGCCCCTCTCTGTGTGGTTCCAACTTGTTGGCTCATCCCAGACACTTCTGGCTCGAAGCTTCTTACCTTTGCGTAGTCAGAACTGATCATTCTCCTCCTTAATGATCATACTGCAGATAAGCCCGCAGGCAGATAAGGAAGCAAAAGAAGAAAATGATTGTCATGAGAACATTGTCTATTGTTTATTCTCTTTTCTGCTTTATTAGGGCAGAGTTCTTGATTTCTTTATTAGTTTCTTACTTTCCTTCTTCTCTTTGTCTTTCTTTCCTCTTTTTTTTTTCCCTCCATTTGTTTCTGAAGCAGGCCTTCCCCATTTAGCCAGGGTGACTTGAAACGTGTTGTGCTGAGGTGTTGCCTGGGTTTCCAGTTGCATCTCACAACAGTAGTAGTTTGCCCAGTGGCTTCTTGCAGGGAGCCTGTCTCTGGCAGCTGTCTGAGCTGCTGTCGCCCCCGCTCCCAAGGGACCTGGGTAGGGAGCTCCTTTGTAAACTCCATGTCATCAGGATTCTGGAATTGAATCCTGAGCCCTTTTTTAACTGATAACCTCCTCCTTTGCCTGAGCATTGTCTTGAACCCTGGGCCCTGGAAGAAATTATATTTATTTATATATTTCTCCTCGAGAGCAGAGATAGTAGAAATAAAGAACAAAGGCTTTATTCGCACCTGAATTCAGACTTAAACATATGAAAACATGCAGTGAGTTTCAGCTGTGCTGATTATGTAGTGCTTAAATCAAGAGAGAATCTTGATTGCAAAGTCATGATCTGTTTTACTTTCCATGGTGGGACCAGTTTATGAGCAGAATGGGAAAATTAGTGCGTGTTAGTTCATTGCTTCCTTTCTTTTTCCTTGATAGTAGGACTTCTTGAAGATTTGACCACCCTATGAAGAGCAGTGAGTCGTATGGCCCTGGGTTTGAATCCTAATTCTGTTAGTGTATAGCATGTCTTAGCTAAATTGCTTAATCTTAGCTTTACACTTGTAAAACAGGGATAATTATACCTACTTTATATGATCATCACGTTATTCAAATGACACATGGCTTATGTGGTAAGTACATTTCAAATAATGCTTTTGATCTGACAGTTTTGATGGAGAACGTAGGACAGGAAACATTTTCCCCTACCATTCTTTCAGTAGACTCTTAAGGTCAGCAGATCATAGAAGGGGCTTTGCCCACAATGGTCAGTTATGTGACACCTCCTGGTTGGCCTGTGATTCAAGGTAGGGCTCAGTCTTACAAGAATGATCTCACTTCAGACCCCATTTGCAAAGCTGTGAGTTGGCACCTATGCTTTTGAACAATTGCCATTAATCAGAGGTTTTCATGAACCCCATCTTGACCTCAATCACTTGCTAGAATATAGAACCCAGGGAAACACCTAAGCTTACTTGTTTATTATAAAGGATATTACAGAGGATCCAGATGAACAGTGATGTCATAGAGATGTACAGTGTACGATTTGTGATATGTCAGAAGAGGCACTGAGCTTCTATGCCCCCTTCATGTGCCACCTTCAGGTATCTTCACCTGTTAAGCAATTTGAGAGCTCTTCAAGTCCTGTGCTTTTGGGTTTGTATGGAGGCTTCATTGGTAAGCACGATCCTTCCATTATTGGCCATTGGTGGTCATCTGAACCTTCCACCCCTCCTCTTCAGAGGTCAGAGTCAGGGGATGGAAGTGAAAGTTCTTTTCCCTTTGGTTCCCCTGGCAAGCTTCCCCCTACTCTGAGTTATGCAGTGTCCTTAATCATTAGCAACAAAAAGCACTGTTATCTTTGGAATTCCCAAGGATCTAGGTGCTATGTGGCATAAAACAGGGGCAAAGACCAAATACATATTTTTTATCATGTCACAGGGAGTTTGGCACAGTTGTATCTTTTTTTTGTTTTTGTTTTTGTTTTTAAAAGAAAGCCTAAGATATCCACAAGTATAGGTTGAGTATTCCTTACTTGAAATGTTTGGGACTAAAAATGTTGCACATCTTTTGAAGTATTTACTTAAACCTTAGTTGTCCAGTGTCTTTGATCTGAAATTAGAAATATTTTAGTGATGATAGGGTACTCCAAATGCTTCAGATTTCAAGTTTTGCAATTAGGGATGCTCCACCTGAGCTTTCTTCTAGATTTGACTCAATTTAAATTACAATGTGTGGGGAGCGTTGCTTCAGCTAGTGTGCACATCCGGGACTGGTAAGTGGTGCTGACAGACTCCAACTCATTCAGGGTGAAGCCCTTCTTCTGATGGTAAAACTGAAGACTTTTTGGAAAGTCACTTCAGCATACAGCCCAAGTCATGAGGTGGACAGGGAGTAAAGCAATTTTTTTTTTTTTAATCATGACTGAGTTTAGAATCTGGTGTCAGGAGGTTTAACTTCGATTTTCTTTTTATCCATCATGTATAAGCCTCCTGCATTGAAATTCTAAATTGTCGTGTAGATGCGGTGCACCATTTGGGTGATGTTTTACCTTATATGGTATTCTGTTTCAAAATCAGAAATATGTCTTAGCTTAGCATTACTGGTAGTCAGACATTTCACAATTGCTATTTGTTGCGGATACTTAAGACTTAGGGGCTAGAGGCATAGCTCAATGTCATGGCACCAGCCTTGCAAGTGTGAGGTCCTGAGTTCAATTCCCAGTTCAATTAAAAAAGAAGACGAAGACTTCCTTAGAAAACAGCCGAGTTAGGAAAGGGTACTCTTTGATTTTCTGCCTCCACACCTGGTGTCCACCTTCTGGCCAAACCTTTAACTTTCCAAGTCTACAAAAATAGTCACCCTTAGTTCTTTTAAGTAAGCTCTCTTAATTTCGCATGATTCATATACCTGTTTACCTTACACTTCTTTTCCCTATTTAGATTTCATGTGCCACATTCAAGTTTTCTTCAAATTGTTGCTCTGTTGAATGAGTCTGAATTATAACCTCAAATAAACTTGTGGCTTTCGCATTCCCTGACAGTATTAGATGAGATCGGGCGCCTTCAGGGTGGTATGGCCGTAGACCCTGACGGTATTAGAGTGGCATGCCAGTGGTTCTCACACACCAGTGTTGAGAATAATGTTTGAGGACATTAGAAGGTCAAACGTTATTTATTATTTCTCAGCGTCTGCATGATGGCAGTCACAGCTCTGTAGAAGTCAATCAAATCTCTTGATAATTCTGTTTATGCGGTATATAATTAGGCGTTTAAAATTAGTGAAGTGTCTATTTTGCTATGCATTTCACATTCTCTTTGGGAAAGCGTGTTTAGCAGATGACTTTGGGGCAGTCTTTTAACTGCAGTGTTTTCTCTTTCCCTGAGCTGAGAGTTTGAAAGTTAGGGAATTCTTTCTACTTGTCTTACCTGTTTGTCAGCAATTTACTGGAGTTGTTTTTATTTAACATAGAACAAGCACTAGGGAAGGTTAAGCACAAACATGTTTTCATAAAGAGAGCAAAAAAAGAAGCCACAATAATGCTGGCATTGTTGGGGACCTGCGTTTTCAGATGTGTGCCTGTGAAAACAATGACGACAATGAGCCATCTATTCAGAGTCTCTTGCTGCTTTTCTGGCATCTCCAGGTCCTGAAAACACCATCTTTCCCTTTGAGTGACCCAATGTACATAGTCGTTACTGCAGAAATGCCAACTGTGAATTAAAACTGGGATGGGGAGCACATAAGGAGGGGAAGCTGTAATTTAAGAGGAAACTAATGTATTTGAAGTCCAAATGTAGGCAGCATAGGAAGAATTGTTAGAGTAACTTTTGACTCTTGAACAACAGGCTACCCCTTGGCATTGCACTTTTGATCCTTTGTCAAAGAGGGACCTGACCAGATATAAGCACTGTGTGTGTGTGTGTGTGTGTGTGTATGTTTGTGTGTGTGTGTGTGTGTGTGTGTGTGTGTGTGTTTTACCCTGTTGCACAGATTGTCTTCTCCTTGGAAAAAATATCTCATACCTAATTACGTTATAAGGGGTAGTTTTTCAGAAGCCTCAAAGATGAGGAGTACAGTGACCCGGATACTGTTGGCCTGTAGTGCTTTCATTTGTCGCAGATGCAGATTTATAGAAGTGGACTTGAAGTCAGGTGTGTGTAAACTGTAACTCATGTGTGTTTTTTCTGACTTTTAGCATGCCCTGTGCTTTTTTGGGTGAAATCATTTGGTCAGACTGGCAGCTTGGACGTGGACACCGAGTCTTCCTGGGGAAGGATCTAGTAAAGGTCAGGTAGCTTGGTCACGGTGCCTTCTAGCTGAGGGGAGTTCCTGAAAGTCAGGGCTTGTCTTTTTAAATCTCAAACTGTTTGGTCTTGCTTGTGATGCTTGAGAGAATCATTAGCCTTCTCAAACTTAATAATCTTTGCTGCTCCTTGCCCTGGAGGGGCCCGACAGTCATAAATCACCTGTTGCTGTGCTGCCTGCTCCAGTGTGAAATTGTGATTGTTCTCTGCCTACGGTGGCAGGCTGAGGATGAGGAGGAGCTGAAACCCTGCCTGTTGCTCCTCTGGTTTGTCCTGGGTCCTGCCTGGGTCAGCCTGGAGGAAGGGTGCCCACTATCCTCCAGCCAGGTACCGCTGTCTCCTTCCAGAGGGGACCTTTTCCCAGAACATTTGTGTTCTGGGGTGGCCAAGGCTTGCTGTCGGATGGAGAACACTTAAGGTGCCATGTTCAGAGGTTTTAGTGAGGGTTCACTTCAGTATAAGACCTTGAGGGGATTTGTTTGCATCTTAGAGCCTCTTTCTGTGTTGGATGGAGTTTATTTACTGTATTAATTCCATCTCTCTCTGCCAGTATGTATTCCTTATGAATTTTCTATAAGATTTATACTTTTGAGTGTTACCAACTGTGGAGGTTGTTTGGATCTGTTAGTGGTTTCCAAGGTTTTCCCCAGAAAAATGTACACATGTCAGCTGAGGGGCAGACTTGGGCCTTAACTCTGTGTGTGTGTGTGTGTGTTTTTTTTTTTTTTTTTTTTTTTTTAATGAGTGTATTACTTGGGTCTATCAGTGACCCAGTAGGATGGGCTGGCTCTGTGTTCTTAGAGCAGGTGTTGGTGTCATTGTCAGGCTGGGTCATGGTTTTGACCAATGACAAGTGCCACCAGTACTCTTTTAATTAGTAATTTGATTCACTTGCTTTTTTCTAAAAAAAGTGAATCATTTTACATTAAAGAAGTTTTATATTGATTATTATAATTAGAAAATGAATCACTGTGTCTAGAAGGTCATAATAAAAATATATACAAGGGCCTTGGGAAGATTATGAAATGAGGAAAGATTAAAAGAGAAGAGAGACAATGAGGCTTTCTCATCCTTCTGCCATTTCGTAACCTTGCACAGACCTTGTCTAGGCGGTGTCCCAGGCTTAGATGCAGTCTGTGACAGTCCCTTGGGGGTTTGACAACAACCACCTCCCTTGTGGGACCACAAATCTAGTTGATTTCAAAGGGGGACTTGAAATCTGTAGTTATGAAAAGTTCCCTCTGTGACTGGCCAGTTTGCAGTACTGCTATCTCCCTTTTTTTAAAATCATGAATGAAAGTTAGAGAATAAAAATAATAGACTACTATTGTTTTGTAGCAGCCCGTAGTATGTTGCTCTCTCTGGCCATGGAGGAACATTGATTTCATTCAACACTGATGCTTCCTTTTATTTCTAAAGCTAATTTTTTTCCGCCTCAGTTTTGGTGAAATTATGTATCACTTGTGATAATTCATTTTAAAAATTCCTGAGCTGTGTGGCGCACTTTCATGAAAATTCATTTAGATAAAATTAGATATTATTGTTTAATGAGGTGGCATTTCAATTTAGACCTTGCATCAGGCATATACCAAGAGTTTTTTATGGAAGAGTTAGGTTCATTTGAGTAATAAAGGCTGAATCATGGGGGCTTTAATTCTTAATCGCTGTGAGGATTGTTATCCGTGGGGTGTGAGCTGTCTTAGTGGTATTCAATCAAGTGTCCACTTAGCCATGACTGGAAGTAATTGCTCCCAAGTGGGCTGCAGGGTGACCTGTTAATACTCGCTTTGACCCCGTGACCTTGTCTGCCCCATTGTTTAGGATTTTATAGCAGGCGAGTCTGCATTTCTGTGGGGTCAAGTAGATATCTTGAGGTCAAACATTTTCTGATTACTGCGGAGTCTACACTGTAAGTCCCCAGAAGCAGTTGCTTTGTTAATAGTCATTGCTTTGTACTGGAACATGAACGGTTTAAAAATTGTCTTCCTCGCCTGCATGTAAACAGTTTAATATTTTACAGAAAGAAGTTCATCTTGTAAATTAGGTATGAATAATACATTTGTAATTACTCCTTGTGTCTTTAAACACTTGTGTCTTAATTGGCTTGCTTTTTTTAAAGATGTATTTGCATTTGCTAGCAAGTTAAAATTAACTCCTTTAGAAGCCCAGCAAAGTTAGGACAAAGCCTTGGAGGCCCCCGCGATCCTGCCAAGACTTAGACTTGAGTGTTTGGAAGGTGCATGTATTCTTACTGTTAATCACGTGTTTCTGGCTGGGTAGTGGGGCCTGGGCTTGCTACTCCTTCCAGCAAAAGTTTCTTCTGTCCTGTCACTCCCTGTGGTGAGCCCATTTCCTGTTTCTTGGCCTTTTACCCTTTGTTATTTCATGTCACCGTGTTATTTCTTGTTGCTCTCTGTTGGTAGGTCACATAATAAATTTTTTTCCAGAAGCAACATGGACAAGTTTCCTCATATCAGTGATGGATTAGTCGAGCCAGCTATGTATCTCTCAGCCTCGTGAGTCATCTTTGCTACTCTGCCCTCCCCTAAAACTAGCAGAATCATAAAACGGGGATGAGGGAAAGAATCGAGCCTGAAAAGGGGTCTGGTCCAGCCTGCCCTCACAGCCCAGTCGTACCTGTGGCACCGACCAAACGCTTTCCTCTGTCAATTGGCCTGGTGGGTGTCCTGCAAGTGCGAGGGAGGAAAAGGCCAGCAGGAAAACAACGAAGGAAAAGTAGACCACTGGGGACTTTGGCCAATGTGACTTTAGATTGTGAGGTGACTTGAGGTGACTTGAGTGTCATCTCCATAAAAAATACTCCTGAAGAAAAATGAAGTCTCTTCCTTAATGTCTAACTCCAACCAGTACATTGGTCTCTTAGAGGCTGTGCACTGATTTAAGGTGTGTGTGTGTGTGTGTGTGTGTGTGTGTTTGTGATTTGAAAAAATAATATGTAATTTGTTTTAAGAGAGGCTGAATAGTTAAAAAAAAATTAAAGGCCATCATTTATCTTAAGTCTTGTTAAACTGCTTATCTCTGATTTGCGGTTTTCTGTGCCCTTGTGTTCAGACTTTCTTTTTGGGGCCAGTTAGTTTCTGAGTTAACTATAGTATCAAATACCAGACAAAGAGAGTGGCTCATAGGACAGAAACTGTATGTGCTTTGCTGTGTTGGAACCGATCATCTTGCTAGTGTGGGGAGGCTAGAAAGATCTGGAAGATAAGTGTGTGTGAGTGGGCCTTCGTGAAGGCGCGGTCTGTTCCTGGACTGTGCTCTGCTGCCTGGGGCTGTCAGCTGTACGGCTGTGGGAGGGAAGGAAAGTGACCCGCAGCATCTGGTAGGCCTGTGCAAAGTATGCTGTTTGTGCCTTTTCGATTGTGGTCCGTATTCCTGTTAATTGTGTCATATTTTTACATAGCTGGGTTTTGCCAGTTCCTATGAGATAAAGCACAGTATTTTTTGAAAAATCAGCACATCATGAAAGGTAGGTGGGGAGCAGCACTCACCTGATTTTAGGGGTTGGGAAGCTCCTCTGCGTGTAGCAGGCTGGCATGTTCCATTACTGAGGAGTCTGTTTAAGAATGAAATGAAAGCTGGGCATGGTGGTGCACATCTGTAATCCCAGCGCTCGGAAGTCTACAAAGAGATTTCAAGGCCAGCCTGAACTGCATAGGAAAACCCTGCTTCAAAAGAAAAAAAAAATTGTTTTTGGATTATTTTCTTCCAAGTAGCTATTCAATTATTAGAACTCAATAGTAATTAATTTGCTTGGACCTAACAACTTCCTAGGAAAAATTATCAAGCATATCTTTTGCTGAGGGTGGGCTAAGGAGGAATATCATGAAAGATTGGTGCTGTGTCAAAGTTTGAGAACTGCAGTCATAGACTCAAGGATATAATCTGTAGTAAAAAACACAACCATTTTGTTACTTTAGAAAAATAAATAAACTAAATGGAGAAAATATAAAACTGTCCTTGATGCTGTTAACCAGAGATGACCCTCTTCAATTTTAGTATACATTTAAAATAGGTACATTTTGAAAAACAATACAGGTACTCCCTAACTTCTGAGAGTTTGACTTACCCTCTTCTGACTGTACAGTGCCACCAGAAGCCACATGCATTCAGGAGGGACTGTGCTTGGGATTTGGAATTGTGACCTTTCCCCAGGTGAGCGGTGTGGGGTGGTACTAGACAGTGTCACCCACAAGGGTGAGCAGGCGATGTCCACTGTGCCGTGCTGCACAGCTGTGAAGCTCAGTAGGGTCAGTGCACTCTCCACTTATATTTTCAATTTATAAGCCAGGCATGGCAGCTCACTTAGGGTGTGTGCTCTTAATCCCAGCACTGTGGCAGGAGGATTGCAAATTCAATCCTTGACTGGGCAACTTAGTGAGATTGTACCATCAAAAAATAAAAATAAAAAAGAGCTGACGATGTGACTCAGTGTGAAGGCTCTGGGTTGAATCCTTGGTATTGTCCCCCAAAATCTTTGGTTTTATTGAGGTGTAATACTGTTATAAAGTGAGGAGCACATATATTTGTGTATTAAATACACGTTTATTTGCAAATATATATATGAAAGAATGAGTAGAGCATTTATTTTAAGAATAAAAGATGTGATTTGATCATGGTACCAAAAGAAAACAAAAAAGAATAAAGGGTGGCCTGTGGACTCCAGGATATAAAAATGAAAAATCGCTGTCTGGTTTGTTGGTGCACACCTGTAATCGTGGCATTTGACCGTTTGGTGCAGGAGGATTGCAGAGAGTTTGAGGCCAGCCTAAACCACATAGTGAAACCCTGTCTCAAAAAACCACAGACACACAACACACACACACACACACAAACACACGCATGCACACACATAAGAGCTGAAGTCTAGTACACTTTGAATCTGCTAGATTTCTTCTATTCCTCTTTTTTCTTTCTATGGAAGTCACTTATTTTACTCGTTCAAGTGTAGCTTGGAACCATGCTTAGATCTCCAGCATCCCCCAAAGCCTCATGCCTTTACTACCAGGAGGTTGGATCATGGGAACTATGTTCTCAGCCATAGATTCATCCAGCGGTGAACTCAGTACGCGAATGCCCTCCTAGCAGGTGGGGCCCGGCTGGCGGCGGGTCACTTAGGGTCTGACCTGAAGATGTGTTCTTCTCCTCTGCTCTTGCATTCTCTCTGCTTCCTAGCTGCTGTGAGGTGAGCAGCTCTCTTGTGTCCTGTTTTTCCACTTTTCTTCCCTTAGTTGGCTGGCTGTGGACTGAACCTATTAAAACCATGGGCCCAAATAAACCTGTACTTTCAGTTTCTTGTGCAGGTGTTTTCTCCCAGTGACACAGAGGTGACTGATACACTTGGTTTTGGCGAGAAATGAAGTCCATTTGGGAATACTGGCCTGGAGTCCTCTTGGTCTTGTCTTCTCAACTGCGGACCCTAACTCCCCTTCTCCAGGTTCTGCAGACTCTGAACGGCCTCAGCCGAAGCACCTCTGCCTGCCTCCTCATAATCTGCCCCAGTCTTATCCTCTGGAGGGAAGGCAGAGGATGGAAGATCACTCTTGTTATTCTCGTCACACTTCTTGACTTCCTGACAGGAGCAGGGAGGGGAAGGCCTGTGGTCTCACAGAGGAAAAACAGTCTACTACTGAGCTTATTGTCCTTCAACTCTGGCACAACAGACATTTCTCCTGGTCTCCTCCTTCAGGAGCCTGGGTGTGCTAGGTCAAGTTGGTGGTGGTGGAGGGTGGGCTCCTTCTGCCCCTGTTGTAGAGAACCTTCCCTGTCTTCTGTGGGCTTGCGGGCCATCCTTGTTTGCTGGCTTGTGGAAGCATCCTTTGGATCTCTGCTATCATCCTCTTGTGGTGTCTTCTCTATGTGTGTGTCTGTGTCCACACCTCTCCTTCCTTTTTTTTTGGTTTTATAAGGGCACCCATCATATTGGATGGGGGAAGTTTTCTTCAGTGTGACCCCATCTGGCCTACCTGCATCTCGGTGGTTGTGTTCCAAGTGAGGTCATGTTCTGCATGGTCTTTGCTTCTTGCCTGATGTGTACAGTTGACCTCAGAGGGCTTCAATGCATAAGTGGGGCAGCTTCTGAGACACATGGGGCAGCGTGCAAAGTCCGTGGTGATTTGAAAGTGAAACCACGAGAAGAGAAATGCTCCTGTCTCTCTCTCAGCTATAGTGGACTAGGCTTGTGGCTCCTACATGGTCCTTTTGTGCAAATGGTTGACACTGAGTGTGGATGGGCCCACGTCACGATCGTATTTCTTCGGTGACTGACAGAGGCTGGTGCTGGACCAGAAAGGTTCTGGTTTATGGTTTCAGTCTTCAAGCTCTCTACTGCCACCTGTTACATCTAAGTCACTTTGTATAAATAGAATGTAACCCTCCCGCCTCAACTAGGGAGTGGCCAGAGCCTTTTCTGTCTGAAAGGGAGGATGCTTCAATTCAGAAGGTTACTTCTCTGCATAGGTCTCCTGACTCGCTCAGAGTGGAAACTGAAGCCTTTCTGAATCCATAGACTGTTTTTTTTTTTTCCAGTGTCTGGCTTATTAAGTACCCCCAGTCTCCTCGCTTCTTGTAGAAAATGCCATCACAGGAAAAGTAGACCGGTGGTATTTCCTGTCTTTGAGTCTGTCTGTTTCTCTTGTTAAGCAGAGTAGTGTTTACCCTGAAAATATGAATATTGCAGAGAAAAAAGTTTCTCCTAACTGGATGTGCCAGCATGGACAGACGAGCCTGGGGACCCTTGCCTGTGTCCTTGGCGCACTGCCTGCGCCACTCTGCGTCTGGTGCCAGTGCCTCTCTGGCAACTCTTGCCAGGCCTGAGGGTTTGCTTGCAATTGCTGGTGTGTGGTGTTTGGGATGTTTGTGGGTGGCCGCTTTTTATTTTGGTTTTGTTATCTGCCCTTTGTAGTAGTAACTCTGGCATCATTTCTTGCTGCTCAGATGTTCTGCAGCTTTCAAGAAAAGAGATTTGAAAATGTACCAAGTTCGAGGGCTTCATGAAAAGTCCAGCCAGCACCTTGGAGCCAAGGCTGAGCTTTTTGGACCATTGGTCATGTGTTACAAATGTCCTCCGGGCCTTTGCACGTGTTGGTCCCCCTGCCTACAGGGGACATACAAACTCTGAAGCCAGCAGGGGCAAGAAACGGTTTCTCCCTGTTGTTGTGGGAAGAAGTATTGGCTTGATGTGGCCAGAATCCCCTCTTGTGTCATCCAAAGAAAGCGGAAGACTAAAATTAAAAAATGTTTAATCTTGATTATTACGTGTTGGAAACAATAAAAGCAAATGAATAGACTCTGTCCCAAGCAAAACATGTCTTTGGCTCACCGTTAGCTGTCAGGCCACTGACTTGAAGGTTTAAGCCTATCACTGGATACTAGTCTTCATCAACTGGATTCTTTGCTTTGGTCTGTGTTTTGTGTTTTTAAATTGCAATTTAAATGTCGTGTGCTCAGTGGCCTTCTCCAGCGCTGTCTGTCTACCCCAGAAGCCTCCCCTGCTGCTGGCCTGTTATGCTAACCCCTGCCTAGCCCTCACGTCCATGTCTTTGGACTCCTCTTTCATCCCACCCCTGGGACCATTTCTGTCACTGTACCTTCCTTCTTGGCACACAGTAGGTGCATGCTGAGTGGTGGCTGTGCACACATCGTCAGTGGAATGGGTCTCCTTTTTCACAGGCCTATTTGTCTTCCTCAGGTTTGCATAGGTGCTGCGTGGCGTGGGCGGCATGGTGTCAGGTCATCCTTTTGTTCTCAGATGGCAACTGTCATTGCTGATTATGCCGTGTGACTCTACCTGAGTTGCTTTAGAGAAAAAAAAAAATAAATGTCAAAGAAATTTCAATTGGCTTGTCAGTGTCAGCCTGTTTTGGCTCCTCCGGGCTGAGTGGAGACAGAAGACCGACGGGTTCCGGTGTACACCGTTCCTGGCGGTCAGGAGACACCTGGATTGTTCCTCCCCTTCCCAGAACAGCTCAGAGCCGGAGCCATTTTCTCCAGGGCAGTCTCATGCTGACATTTTAGGGCACCCTGAGTAGTGTTCTGTTACTGTTGTGGGGACCGTGGAGGAAAGGCCCCCTTCTGGCCTTGTAAAGATGCCCCCCAAGGTCGTGTGAGGGACCAACGGGGGCTGTTTCTGTTGAGCTGCCGAGTGCTTCTCATCTGATGGGGTTCGGCAAGGCTTACTGTGGACTTGCCCAAGATGGGCTTTCCCGCTCCCTGGAATGAGAACGTTTGCAGGGTCAGCCAGTTTCATGCTGGGAAGCTGTTCTGCACATATGCTAAGAAATGGATATATGTTTTTTAAAAAATGTGAGCTCTCTTCCATCAGTGGAAAGGAATGTAAAATGATCTATTTTTCCAAAAGGTGTAGAAATTGATGAGACAAACAGAAGTCTATGAGTGGTTCATTTATAGGTTAGAAGGGAATATGTTCTATGTCTCAGACACTTGTAATAAGATGAAGAAATGTCCCAAGGTAGCTGGGGAGATGTATTGAATTAATTGGTAGTGGCGTGTTTGTACTTGTGCCTTTCATTCTTCTTCTATCTGCCTCTTTTCTTTCACATTTGTTTTTTTATAGAAGTTTATCTAATTTTGATGCCAAATCAAGATACAGTTACCTATTTGGCTCTTAGATGGAAAGCTGTCCTGACAATGCTTTGGTCTCTGTGTCGCTCCACACAGCCGCTTTGGGCAGTGGTTGTATCCTGCAGGGCCTGGCCATCACGCTCATGGGGGACCATTTCGAAATCTGGAGAAAACAAATATTCCAGTGGAGCTGGTCAGCTGCTTTTCAGAGATTCAGAGGTAGATGAACACATTGTAATTTAATGTAATTTACTTATTCCCCACTATCATTCTTGGTTATATTAAGCTATGATTTTTGTCTCTTGAGAATCTCCAAAATTGAGTCTTTGTTTTAAAGCTGAAGAATAGAATGAAGATGTATGTCACAAAATCAGAGAAACTGAGAAAATGATAATGGGTGACCTAGGAAGGAGAGGAGCGAGTCATTGGCCCTTTGGGACAGACAAGGTCCCTGTGTTCTAGCAGAATTCTGACCAAATTAGCAGAATTAGGAGGCTGTGGTGTCCTAGGTAGGAGGAGAGTCGATCTGCCTGGCATACTGTGAGGCCTTGGGCAGGGCCTGTGAGCTAGGACTTCTGTGCTGTTGAGCTATTAAAAGCCTCGTCATGATGAGTTTTCCCTCTCAGGGCTTCCACAGCCTTCTAGGCAGTGCATGCCTCTAGGTACTATACTCATTTTTGAAATTCCACAGTACATGGCCACCTTCACGTGTATAGAAACATTCTCTCCTGCCATTCTGTTTGCGTTATTGTGTCCCCTCTCGCTTTCCACAGTCTGGAGTTTAGCAGAAGTTCATTAATTGTTTGTAGCATTGATTGTAAGGTCACGGAAGAATGCGGGATGTGTTCACTAAGGTATTGCTAGCTGCTGTACAAGTGTTAGCTGGCTCAACATCAATAGTTGTTTCTTACCTAATTACCAAGACTTCCCTTGCAAGTACTGTTTGGGCAGCCCTTCTCCTGCCTTCTTCCCCACGTGTTTCCCCCCTCATCACCTCAGGAAAGATCAAGGAAGGTTGCGTAAGTGATGTGTTATTCCTGAGCCTGGGAAGTAAGGTCTATCACTTCCCCAGATATTCCTTTTAAACATGAGCAAGGTATTCAGATGGGGAGAAAAGGGCCCAGAAATTATTTGTAAGCATATATTCTCTTCTAGAGCTAGATGATAACTGGCTAGAGGGCAGGATGATGTTTTTCTGTATATTCTTACCTTATGTGGCATTTCACACGTTTCTAAGCAAATAACAAGAGTGAGAAAGTTTTTGGTTGACTGACCTTGAGCTTGAGTTTTCCCATCTGTAGAAGAAGTCTGTTTGCCTAACAAGGGTAGAAATTTGGAGTCTGGAAATCTTATTGCTGCTGGTGATCTGATGAGATCATCTTGTCCAGCTGGCTGTGTCTGTTAATTAAGTTTCTTAGAGTTCTTTAGGAGATGTGTGTACTGATACAAAATCCAAAAAAACACCGTAAATAACCCAGCCATATTCTCAGATTGGCCCAAGCACTTGTTCCGGAAGAGAAGAAGCTCAGGTTTTCTCTCTGGGGTTGGGCGGGGGGTGGTGGTTATGCTGTAGGCCCTCACACCCTTTCATGAGTGGTTTGTTACAGAACGGACTACAGATTTGAGATAGCTTCCAGTGCTCCTGATGAGTTTCGGAGAGAGAGCAGGCTTTGATGACCATTAGAGGAGCGTGGCTTGCGCAAGGTGCAGCCGTCCTTCAGGACTGAGGACAGAAGATGCTTTGCTGGATTATTTTTATCTTTGCAATGACCCAGTGAGTTTGTTTTCCCATCTTATTTTTAAGGAGACTGAGGCCTTGAGGTGTAGTAGCTCTTAGTTGACCAAGGCAATATGGCTAAATGGAACAGCTGCACGTGGAGCCAGGTAGTGTGGTGAGTGAGGACGTGGTAGGAGAGAGTTTCCTCCTGTCTCTGACAGGAGTCGTACTGTAAAGGAAAAGTGATATCACAGCTATTCTGCAGGTGAAATATCTCGATTGAGGTTACGCTGGTAGTAGGAAAATAAACATTGTTGCACTGGCAATTATTGTAATAGACATTTCCCCGACAGTTAATAAAGTGGTATAGAATGCTGCTTGATAATATTATCCCTGTTGCCAGTTTGGCTGCTAAACCCAAGAAACCCCTGGGCAACGGTAGACAAATACATTCTTGCATTGTTACTTATTTAACTCACGTCACACATGACTAGACAGCATTTCCATCATTTGAAAGCATTTGGTTACTGCCTTCTCTTCCATGCGGTGAATCTGTATGGATTTGGACTTGCAGATGGGTTGTGCTTGCTGGCTGTGTTTTGCATAGCCCTGGCTGTGTTTCTCGCTGTCTCCCTGTCTCTGTCTGTCCGTATCTGTGTCTCTCTGTGTGTCTCTGTCTCTTTATGACTGTCTTGCTTCCTTCTTTCTCCCTCCTTTTCCCTCCCTCACTTTCCTCTCTCCCTCTCCTGCCCTTCCTTACTGCCCCCCAAGATTACTTTCAGGAAAGTGTAACATTTGTGGCAAAAGTAAGATATAACATTTTGATCCTCCTTCCCAACTACTGAAAGTTCAATGTTAAAGAGTGGTTTGAAAAAAAAAAAAAAAGAACGGTTTGTCTTCTTTGGACCAATTAGCATGGCTAACTTCATTTTTAAGTTAGGAAACCATGTTTTGCACATAGTAATAATGCAGCTATTTAAAATTCACAGGGGGCTGGATCAGAAAGAACGTATAGTCAGCTTGGGGGCCGGCATGCTTGGCGCAGGGCAGGGGCTTCCCATGTACTGGTTGAGTGACTGGAAGGATGAATAAGAAGACTACGTCTTATTCCAGTTAGTTTCATTTTCTAGAAAATAAGAGGTAATATATTTTAGGAGTGAGCTTAGGAGATGAAGAGATGTGCTATGCACTCATTTTTCCTGTATAATTTCAGATTTATACAAAGGTTGCAAGCATGTTATGAGGAATTTCAGATACCTTTTAGCCAGATTCACCAATTGTTTATGCTTATTTGTTTATCATTCTTTGTTTTTTTCCTCGTCTTCCCTTTCATATTCTCAGTTACATAAACATACAGACATACATACACCCACGCATGTGCATAGATATTTGCATGTAACTAACTCTCTCTCTCTCTCTCTCTCTCTCTCCCCATTTCTACTGGGGATTGAGCTCAGGCCCTCTGCCCTGAGCTCCATCCTTGCCCCATACCTCTACTTTTAGGTAGGGTCTCACTGGGTCACACAGTTGGCCAGGCTGGGCTTGTGCTTGTGATCCTCCTGCCTCATTCTCCCGGCCTGCTGGGATTCCAGGCTTGTGCCACTACTCCTGACTCTTAAATCACTTAAATCACTCTTAAATCACTTAAGAGTAAATTGGAAACCTCATAAAATACTTCTACTTGTTTTTAGTTCCTCAGAAGGGAATCCCAGCTACCACCCATGATCAAATCAAGAAGTTTAACAAAGATAGAAGGTTGTTGTCTCCTTTCTCATTGTCCCGCTAAAGTCTTCTATTGCTGTTATTTAGCTCAGTCCAGAATCCAGCCCAGGGGCCAGCTAAATAGCTCAGCAGACTGCTTAGGCAGTCCCAGGGGCCTGGGCTTCCATCCCTGGCCTGTTGTGCTGGCCCCACCCCTGGGACGCACTGAGACAGTGATTGAGGCCATTGAGACTGGGCGTGGTGGCATGTGCCTATTATCCTAGTGATTGGGAGGTTGAACACAGGTAGATCACTGCAAGTCCGATCTACGTAGTGAGACCCTGTACTAAATACATTTAAAAAACAAACCCAACCAACAACAGAATCCAGCACAGAATCATGCATTACGTTGAAATTCTATGTCTCTTATAAGTTTATATTTGTCGAACATTCCATTAAACAAAATCCACTACAGCTCCTCAAATGGCTATTCTCCTTTTCTACTCTTTTGCATAGAAATTAATTTCTAAGTATCAGAGACAGAGGGTATTCTAACTCTTTTGTAAAACGTCATTTTTCTTTTATTTTAAAATTTTTGGGTACTGGGAATTGAACTCAGGTCCTCGCACTTGCTAGGCAAGTGCTGTGCTGCTGAGCTCTGTCCCTGGCCCCCATTTTTGTTTTCTTATTTTTGCAATTTTCCTTAATAATCTCTCCCAGAGTGCCACGACTCTGGCAAGAAATATTTTTCCCATGTTGAGCCAGGAAAGGTAGGCTACTTGTAACTTACGGTAAGTGCTCGGCTCTCCCCGGCATCACATCTGTGCTCCTTTTTCCTGTAAGCCATGCAGCACAGAAAATCTCCCTTTCTCTCTCCTCGTTTTCCTCCCTCCCCAGACCTCTCTAATTTCACAATGGGACTTTACAGGAACGTGAGATTGGCTCTGGCCAAGGCATTTTGATGACCCCTGTCTCCAATCATTACAGTAACTAATAAAAGCTTGAAAATGACTGTTACCCTGCTAGCAGGATTCAGTGACTTGGGGAGCTCAGCTGTATAAATATGCAGGGGGTTTTTGCCATGTAAATTTTGATCAAAGGGAAATGCATATACCATTTAGTCGATCGTTTCTTTTAAATTTAATCACGTCTGAATGTAAAACAACAAGCAGAAATAAAATGGAGCTGGAAATGTGAACTTAACACTGAGAGAGAGGAAAGGGCACAGAAGCCTTTCAGAGCACATTCTGGACGCAGAATGTGCGACCGGCCTGGGGACCCCAGACTGTGGCTGTGCGCTCGTCCCAAAGGCAGGACCACAGACCTGGTGTGACCATGAGTCTAGAGAGGCCGCCTTATGCCGAGGAGAACTGTGACTGAGCTAAAGTGTCTGCACAACTTTCTGCGTTACAACGAAATTGCAAGCAGGGAGCGTGATTATCTTTATGCTGTTGGATCAAAGTTTGATCTCTAGGAAAAGAATTACAATTTTTTTTTTTCACCTGTTTCTTTAGAAGTTGTTTGCTGTGAGTCTAATTCATCTTACTTCAGTTAACAGTTTTACACATTTGATTTTTTTTTTTTTTTTTTTTTTTTTTTTTTTGTCTTGAGAATTGAACTCAGGACTTTGTGCTTGCCAGGCAGGTGCTGTGCTGCTGAGCTATATCCCTGGCCTGAAGTGTCCTTTTTCTGAGCACTTTGTTAGCAAATAGAAAGGAGTGTTTAAAGACCAGTGTGTTAGTCCACTCAGGC
This sequence comes from Octodon degus, assembly GCF_000260255.1. Lineage (NCBI taxonomy): Eukaryota > Metazoa > Chordata > Mammalia > Rodentia > Octodontidae > Octodon > Octodon degus. Next base: position 9,538,808 of record NW_004524606.1, on the reverse strand, counting down.
CTTGGGCTGTGGGCCTTTTCAGCAGTGGAAGTGTGGCTTCCACAGTTCTGGAGGCTGTGGGGTCCAAGGTGAAATGCTTGAGCTTGGTTGGTGGGTATCACCCCTGCAGTTGAGAGGATGCCCAGACACTATGCCCTCTAGAAGAGAAGAACGCTGGACCTTCTTCCCGGGTCCGCTTGCTGAGGGCCCTGCTCCTCCCCAGGAGGAGCGTGACCTGAACGGCCCACGTCTTAGTGTCTTGGAACGCATCCACACTGTGACAGAGAGGGCTTTGGCCCCTCCCTGGAGTGGTGCAAGGAGATGGATCGTGAGGCAATGATGGCCCCATCTGTTGGCTCTCTGTGCAGCCAGAGAGTTGCAAAGGGTTGCGGGCGTGTGCAGCATGGGGTCACCCACCTTCTTCTGTGTCTCCCCTGGGTGAGAGCCAGTCAGAAGGTCCTTTCCTTTGAGTTGTGATGTGTGACCCATTCAGTCATTCCATTGATGTTTCACAAGTGTCCACTTCGTGCCCTATGCTTTTCATGGTGTGGCAGTGAGATCAAGGAAGAAATCCACGGCCCTGGCCCTGCAGGTGCTCATCTCTGGGCAGAGAGGAAGGATGGAGAGATGAAGCAAGCCAGTCATTTCATGCGCTAGATGCTCAGTGCAAAAGACAAAGCAAGAAACCATTGGGCAGTGCTGGGCAGTGAGAGCTGCAGGTTAGGTACTGTGGCCAGCCAGGTTTCTTTCAGAAAGATGCTGTTTCAAGGAGACTTACAGGAGGTGTGGCACTTAGACCTGTGGAGCATTGCAGGTGAAGGACTCGGTGCGAAAGCCCTGGGCAGAAGACACATCCTATATGATCAGAGCTGGTCAGGAAGTGAAGCAGGGAGGACATGGTGCGAGACTTCTTTTGCTGCTGTGTGGGGGACAGATCCCAGATGGTGGGGAGACCAGGGAATGAGCAGGGAGACTGACCAGGAGCATGTGCAATACTCCAGAGGAGTGATGGTAGCGTGATCAGGAATTGGGTACTATGGGGGTTGTGGTGATGTGTTATACCTACTGTGTAGACGGATTGCATAAGTTTGTAAGACTGAGGAGAAAGCCCTGAGTCAGCACAGAGTTCAAGATCACTGGTGTGAGTGTGGCTGAAAGGACTCAGTGGCCCTGCCTGGGGTGGGCCGGGTGTATGTGGAGCCTCTCTTGTGGTGAAGGTCAAGTTCTACACTTTCTTGAGGAGAGGGAAGTTAGGGAGGCAGACAGCCAGTCTAGAGCTGGGGAAGACTGATGGGCTGGTGGGGGTACTGGGGGAGAGGAGAGTCCCTGGTCAAAGGGAAGTGCTCGCTGTTCTAACTCTAGCCTTCTGTGTTAGGGCCATGCTCGCTGGAGCTCTTGGAGGTGGCGTTTCCTTGGTGCCAAGCACTGCAGGGTTGGGGTGCTGGCCTGCCCACTCCGGGAGGCTGTTGCCATCTTGGATGCTATGGAGATGGGCCTTCCTCACACTTGCTGTGACAGGAAGAGCGCAGGACCAGAAGGGGGCTGGAGTTGGAATAGGAATCTTGCGCAGCAGACCCTTTGTTTCTTTTTGGGTGCTTCGAGCTGCTGTTGGAAGAAGCATTTGGAGATGGGTAATTTCACACCTTTGCTTTTCTCATCCTGTCTTGGCACAGGCTGGGAAAAGTGAAGTGGCATCTGGAATGGGAGCGGACCACTGCTGCTTTTCTGTCTTCAGAAAGTGTGGTGTGAGTGTATTGCAGCTAGGGATTGAGACCCTTCAGGGCACTCAGATGATGGTTAATACCAAAGGAAATATGCCAGATTTCTTTTTAATTTAGACTCTTTACCTCTTGTCTTCCAGAAGGGTGAGATGTAGCCCCTTTGTCTTTTCACTGGTTTTCAGGATGTGTCTGCTCTGGAACCCTCTCCTGACATGGATGTGTGCTGCCTTGCCTGTCCCTAGCTGAGAGAAAAGATCTTTTTAAGGTCCAGGATATGGGCCCGACACTTGGGCCCTTTTGAAGTCCCAGATCTTGCCCCTGATGCACCACTGGGAGGCAATATAGCACAGTGTGAGCCAAGTTCGACTCCTGTTTCCCCCACTTTATTGCTGTGTGTCTTCAAGCAGGCAACTTAATATCTCTGAGCCAGAAATCCCTCTTTGCAAAATGTACAGAGCTGCACCGGACATAGCTGTGTCTTGAGGAGCCCAGTGAGAAACTGTGTCAAAGCCTGAGTCTGCATTTGGCATGAAGGGAGTGTTGAAAAAACAGCTATTGTTCTCATCAGTGCTGTCAGATCTCCACTCCTGTCTGAGGCATAGGCTGGTATTGTTAAGATTAACATAGTCCCTAGAGAAAAGGTGTGTTAATTGGATTATTACGTTTTTCATGTGTTTTCATCTATATGTACATGCAAATTCTGAAATCTGTAAAGATATGTGTTTATCCATTGAATTTGGTCTTCTAAAAATTTGTAAGAATTGCATTCTTGAGTCACTGAACCATAATGAAATTGTTTTTCACAGAACGATTGTTACATGAAATCATGATATAAGCCACCGAAATGGAGACTCGTGTAGAAATGGACGCTAAGAGAGAATCAAAAGACAAGCCTGGGGTTCACACACTGCTAGAATGGATAGGTTTATAATCTGAACATTTAAAAACACTGATACTTGCTTATACTCTTCAGGGTTGGAAAGTACAGATGAAGCTCTTTGGGGTTGGAATAAACTTTTTTTTTGGATTAAGGCTACAACTTGTAGACTTGTAATCAGGAGTGGCTTATCAGCAGCTTTTCAAACTCTGACATTCCGCATGGAATGCCCCCCCCCCCCCGAGGAAATGGGCGCTCTGTGAATGCTTTTACAGTTGAATTCCACACACATGAATTATGACAAGTGAGGCTGACTACACTGTGGTTTGTTGTGTCTGGTCTGGTTCCTACTTTTAAAGTTGCAGTTGCGTTTGGTCATTTGAAGCTTATTTTCACAGTCTGGCCAAGCCAGCAGGGTCTCGGGGCTCTGCAGGGGACACAAACCGCCTGCCTTTAACTCCGAGTGCTCAGTAGATAAGCATTTCAAGACTTCATTGCATCATACAAAAGGACTTATGGGCTTATTTAACATACACTATTTGACTTAATTTAGATATTTAATGGAAAGAAAAGCCTTTTATTATCACCAAAGGAAAGAACTGCCAAACATTTTGAGGCTCAGTTGAAATACTGTAACGGATGTACAGAGTGCAAGTATATTTCACTGCCTTACATAATGGGGTGTTTAATAATAGTTGTTTCTTTAAATTTAGCTCTTGTATCTCAGACATTTGTACTCTGTAAATTATATGCTGTGGTTCAAGAAACTCAATTTTTTAAAAATTTGTTTTAATGAAGTATGTACTGATATTTTAAAATGACCTTCAACTTTGATTTATGTTTATTTCATGAGCCCAGATTTGAGGAGTCCATGCCAGGAATGAACACTTTCCATCTTGTCATTTTTAGTAACATAAGTATGAGCAACAGCTGGGCCTGCCGATCTGATTGGCCAAGGTATTCTTGACTGTGTGACTTGGTAGGCACTGGTTACTTCTGCCAGTGGAGCCAAGGGGCAACGGGGCGGCCACCTACCTGTACACTGCTGGTGAGGGCTTGTGCAGCGAGGTCTGCAAGGAAGCGTTTCCTCCTGGTTGTACCATGTGACTCCGTCTTCAGAGACACTGTGCTTTTATGACCAGAGCCCAGGATCCATTGATTCTCCATTTGGGGTCTGCTCCTAGTTTTCCAGGAGCCGAGGAACCTATATGGATTGAATATCGGTGCCCTCCCCCTCAAAACCAGAATGGAGCCCTAACCCTAGGACTACCTCAGAATGTGACTGTATTTGAAGGTAGGATCTTTAGATTGCTAAGTGAGATAAAATGAAGTCATTAGAGTGAATACTGATGGTGTCTTTAGAAGAGGACAGAGGACACAGATACACATGCGCAGAGAGGACAGTCACTGATGACATTCAGAAAGTGGCCCCTTATAAGCCAGTGAAGATGCCCTGGGAGGAACCACCCAGCCAACACCTTGAGTTTGAACTTCCTCCTCCAAAAGAGGGAGAGGATAAATTTCTGTTGGTTGAGCCATTGATGTGGCCTGTGTTGCAGTGGCCGCCCCAGTGACCTGATGCAGGAGCAACTCAGGAGCTGTTTGAGGGCACACACCATTCCATACTACTATACAGTGTTTAAACATAGAAACGATGGCAACAAAACCTTTATGGTGGGGAGAAACTTATAAAAGTGGACCAGTAGCACGTGAAGATCTGCATTATTGAATTCTGAAATAATCATAGGTGACACTGAACACACACAGTGGGCTGGATTTGGGTCTGAGGTCCTGTACATATAATCTCTGTACTCGCCCCGCTCAGTGCACTAGGTGCTGTTGCCATTTGTTATGACAATGAGGGGCACTGAGGCAAAGAGGGTCAGTGGTCCACACAATACTTCGGAGCCAGCCAGCTGGGATGCGAGCAAGGCATCCCCACTCGCTAGAGCTTGTCCAGTTACTGCTTTAGCAGCTCTGTGAGATTGGGGTACAGAGAGGGGGGCCGGATTGGGGAATCAAATGGCTACTGGTTAACAGATGTAGGAGCTCTGTCTTTGCAGCACATTTTGGTCCTATCTCTAGAGAGCAGCTATGAAGTATATTTAGTATGGTGAGGCTACACTAGGGATAATCACTGCATGTCAGGCACTGGGTGTGTGAGCACGTGTCAGAGCCCTGCACATTCGCGCCTTTTTGTGCCTGCACAGCAGTGTGCGCTTCCCAGGTGATATGACCTCAGCATCGTGACCTCTAATCATGGAGCTGCACTGCCTTCACCTGGAGCCTGAGGATCTGCGTGTATCCCTGGGAGTGGATACAGGGATGTCTGCTGCTTGGAACAAAAACACTTTGCCCCTGTCCTTTTTTTAAAGTGGTTTATGACATAAAGTAGCTAAAAAAGAAAAAACAAATCAAAGCAAAAATAAAATTATCTGTAGTTTCTCCCCATGAGAGAGAATTGTGGCTCGTGTTGCTCTGCCAGCCTTCCTGGTCCTCTTTCCTCATAGTCAGCTATACTTACCGTAGCTGAGAGGGTCTTGAGACCTTTTTGAGAGCCAGCATTAGTCAGAAAAGAGCAGATTTTGGACTAAGACTTGGATAAACCCTCCCTTCCTTTTATTGGCTATGTGACTCTGAGCAAGTTACTAATTTCTCTCTGACACCATTTTCTGTCTTTCAAATCGAGAGATTACTTACTTCATTGGGTTTTGCAATAACCCAGTGGATGTAATGTCCTCATTTGTAGCAGCTGGTACCCAGTAAATACTCACATCGTAACTTTAAAAAGAATCAACTTTTATAACACATTTTTGTTACTTAGCAACATATCATGCAGCAAACACTTGGTGAGTAAGATTTAGGGATCATAGGTCCTTTGCTCTACTTGTTTATTTTGAGAGCATTTTTAAGGGCTGCATAGTATTTCATGACTGGTATGAATCCCAGTGTAGTTTTTAGTGGACATTTATTTTTCTCAAGTTTTTATGCACCATAGATAATGCTGAAGTATTTCTTCGCAACCTTGTAGCTAAATTTTTCCCACTGATCCGTTTTATTAGGATCCATTCCAAAGGCATGAAGAAGAATGCATGCTTTGGAAACTTAGTTCTCTTTCCCATCTTGCGAGATGGTGAGTGAAAAAACTGAGAAGCCGGACACTAAAAAGAAACCTGAAGTCAAGAAGGCTGCTGCCAGTGGCACTGGTAAAAAGGGTAGGGTGAAGGCAAAAAAGTCCAAGAAGGGGCAGCCCCACTGCAGCTGAAATCCTGTCCTGGTTAGAGGAATTGGTAGATACTCCCAATCTGCTATGTATTCCAGAAGGGCTTTGTACAAGAGAAAGTACACAGCTGCTAAATCAAAGTTTGAGAAGAAAAAAAAAGGAGAAAGTTCTTGCTACAATCACAAAACCTTTTGGTGGAGGTACCCAGGTGGTTAAGCTTTGAAAAATGCTTAGATACTACCCTACTGAAGACATGCCCTGAAAGCTCTTGAGCCATAGCAAGAAGCCCTTCAGTTAGCATATGAGGAAACTTCGAGCTAGCATCACTCCCAGCACCATCTTGATCATCCTCCCTGGGTGTCACAGAGGCAAGAGAGTGGTCTTCCTGAAGCAGTTTGCCAGGGGCTTGCTACTTGTGACTGGGCCTCTTAGCCTTAATTGTGTTCCTCTATGAAGAAATCACCAGAAATTTGTTATTGTCTTATCTACAAAAATTGATATCAGCAAAGTGAAAATCCCCAAACATCTCACTGATGCTTACTTCAAGAAGAAGCTGCAGAAACCCAGATACCAGGAGGGCGAGATCTTTGACACCGAGAGACAGAGATACCAGATTTCAGAGCAGCACAAGGTGGATCAGAAAGCGGTGGACTCACAGATTTTAGCAAAAATCAAAGCTGTTCCTCAGCTCTGGGGCTACTTGTGATCCATTTTTGCTCTGACAAATGGAATTTATCCTCATAAATTAGTGTTCTAAATTTCTTACTAAGAACCTAATTAAATAACTGATACATTAAAAACAAAAGAACGCAAGCTTTGCTGTTGACTGAAGCAGGTATAATTATTACCCAGGAAAAATGTGCATTTCTGTTGGTGAAATTTTGCTGTATTTTATCATTAATGGGCACTAATGAAATCCAGCATGAAATTATGTACCCTGGGTCACTGACCCAGAACATGAAGAACAAGCAGCAGCTCTCAGATTTGAGAAAAGTGGGAGGGACCAGGCACGTGGCTGTGACGTGGTATGTGGGGAAGTGAGGAGCAGCTCTTGGACATCCTATGCGGAGCTCTGGGCTGCATGACCTCATCTCTGCATGCTTCAGGGACCCAGCAAATCTCTCACAAGCCCCATTTTACACTTGTAGAAACAGGCCGAGGTTAGCGCTTTGTCCAGACTCCCAAGGCTTCTCCCTGATGAGGCTGACAGCTAAGCCTGGCTCAGGTGTCTGCTCTTGGCACAAACTGTTAGGAGCAGAGGGTGTGCAAATCTGGGTGCAAATGCCAGGAGGGGCCCAGATCTCAGGTGCCGTGACGACCGACTGGCACTGTGGCATGGGCCTGTGGAACCTCGGAGTGGCCATCTCTGTGGCATGGAGTCCCAGGGCTTTGGGTCATGGGGGAAGGCAACCAAGGCGGTGTACAGAGGCCGTGGAGATCCAGCTGGTGCACATGGGAGATGGAAGAGAGCAGCCCTGCTTAGCGTATGCCATGCCCCTCTTGTCTTCAGGCCACACCATGGTGCAGGACCTGGCTGGCCTCTGTGGTACAGTGCATGGAGCCCAGGCCAGCAGCTTGGACTCTGTGGCCCCAGAGTGGCACAGCCAAGCCTGGGCCCTGCTGGTGGAGCAGACCTGGAAGGCAAACTCTGTGGCGAGTGCGCAGTTGGCTGGGGATGATGGCAGCGGTCCTTTCCTGATGTCCCCTTAAGCAGTTGCGACCTGGAGAATCATCTGGTGTTCACCGTGGGCGGCACTGAGGTCTTGAACCTTTACTTACACAGAGCATCATGTTTCAGCTTCTCTGAGAAGGTCACCGTGTTGAATCCCCCACTACATCCCAACCCAGATGTGTGCCCCAGTGGGTCACAGTGGTGCTCTATCAAGGTTTGCAATGACTTCATCTGAAAGGCACTTGGTAAAAGCCATGATTTTATTCTTCTCCTAGGACCTCTTGTGCCCTAGGCAAAGCTCTGCCAGTGAGCCAGAGCCCCAGCCCAGAATCTTATCCCTTAGACTTCAGACGCTTGGCTTCATGGAGGGGAGGGGTGGGCCCAGGGCCGTGATTAAGAATCACAAAGCGATGAATCTTGTACCTGTCCACGTAACCCATCCCTGGTGCCTGTCCAGGGTGGAGGGGTACCAGGCTTTTCCAGGCAGCGCTAACAGGAAGGACTTGGTTCCTGGCCTTTCCACTAGCCAGGATTTGGCTGATTTCAGCAGGAAGCTAAGAAGTCCAGACAGGGAGGCATGTGGAGTTCTGAGCAGAGCTGCAACCTTTGCTTCCCCACTTGGGGTTACTTGGGAGCCTTTCTAAATGTCCTGGCATTTCCTGCTGGGTTGCGCGAAGAGTGGCACTCTGCAGAACTGAGCACTGCCTAAGGGAAGAGACTTGGGTTTTAGATAGATTTGGCTCTGTTCCGTGCTCATGCCACCAGCCTGAGTTTCCCCACCTTCGAGGCAGTACATGCACCTCGTGGTACAGGGTTCAGTAAGAGGCTGGGTGAAAGCACGGCCTGTGGCACATGCAGCACCCATTATGCTCAGAGCTTTGTGTGTGTTAGCTGGTGCTAGAACACATAGTGGAGGGAGAGCATCCTGCAGTCCAGCAACTCAGTTCACTACCCAGGTGAACAGTTGTGTTCCTGTGGCTGGGAATATAGCTGAGCCATGTAAGTGCCTGCCTGGCAAGCTCAGGGTCCTGTCCTGAGTTGATTCCCAGTGCAAAACAAACAAACAAAACAGTGTTCCTTTTCTTTGTGGCTTTTTTCCCATAGGATTTCACTATGTAGTTCAGGTTGGCTTTGAGCTCACTCTGTATCCAGGCTGGCCTAGAACTTGTGGTCGTCCACTTGCTTCATCCTCCCAAGTGCTGGGGTTGCAGGCATGTACCACCATGCCTGGCTCTGTCTTATGTTTATAGCAGACATTTCACCACTGTGAACCTTTGACACTTTTCACTGATGATGCCGTTCTACTCATACACACCTCTGGCCTCCTGAGATGTTTCCAAACCACAGCCTGCAATGTACACTCTTCCTTTCTTGAAAAGGCATGTGGCCATCAGACCCTAAACAGTGCGGCCTAGCTGTGCTCTTCTTACCCACATATTGCCATGCTTCCTTTCACTAGGCTTGTGAGCGCTGCCTGGAAGTTCTCACTCGGCTATGTCATTAGTCATGTCCTTTGGTTTTAACAACTGAGAAAGACTTAAGCGGTTCCAGTGAGTGTGGCTGGCTGGTAACCCTTTCCCCCGTTGAGTCACCTGTCTGTGCAGATGTGTAAAGCCTTTTACATCCGTGATGACTTGTCCCTGGTCAGTGTCACACTCACTTGAGTTTTCATTTCTGCTCCTTTTAAGTTACGGGAACCTAAATTCTGTTGCGGGCCCCTCAGAACCACAGAGTATTGGGTTGATGGCCTCATGTAGCCAGGAATCCTTGATTAACCCCCCAAAATGGTGTATTCCATTGTGGCCTGACATTGTATGTTCAGAGAGATGGGGTTCAGTGCTGTCATTGTATGAAGAAGGGGAACCCAGACTCTGAGAAATGTACTCACTTGTAAAATGTCTAACTTTTGCCAACAGTTGTTGGCAAAGTCAGGACAGAGCAGGTTTTCCTGCTAATTTGTCATGTGTCCCTACCCCTGTGGGTCTTTCTGACCTTCTGCTAAAGCTGCTTGAGAAGCTACTTAGTTTGTTTGTCCTTCCTTGTATAGCAGTGATGATTTGAGTGTTAGAAGTGCTGGCTGCTTCTGTGTGCCCTTGTTTCCCTCTGGACTCTGTCTGCCTGTCCCTATAGTGTAGTAAAACTTTGGTAGGCGAGTTTGTTTGGGTGTTAGTGCTCTGCTGTCTGTATGACCTGTGCCTTGTCATGTGGTCCGTGTCCTGCAGGACCATGCAAGATGAGATAGCTATGCGCAGCTCCTGGGCTCGGGTAATGGTGCGTCAGGCCTCCTTTTGTTTGGTGGTATGCTTTTTAACCCTAACTTGAACATGGGCTTAGGAAAGGAGCTGGGGGAGTCATGGATGTTGCTGTTTCAGTTAGTAATTTGGCCTTTTATTTATTTATTTTCCTTGGGAAAATTTGTAAGGAATGTCCAAGACCTAGGATAAGGCATCTTTTGTTTCTGGTAGGAATACTGGTCACCGAATTCTCCAGAATGCAGGCGTGGCCTCACTGCAGTGGAAGTCCCCTTTGGCACCTGTGTAGCATTCAGTAGTAAATCCTACTTCAGTGATAGTTGGTATTCCCATAGAATTTTGTTTTTCTTTGCTCTTCTTATTTTTCCCTTTTCCACTAATACAAGCCTTTTCGATACAGGAGGCCATTGCCTTTTCCTCATTACAAAACAGGCAAAAGTCACCACACAAAACATGGCTGAAAGAGTTGAAACTAGTATGATATCTGGTTGGTTTCTTTGTCTTTTAATGTTTTGTTTTTCTTCCATATCTGTTACTATATGTGCTTAGCTTTTTACAGAGACTGTGGGTCTCTCACAAATTAACAAGATACTTGCCATATCATGGCTGCTGGCTTTTAGAACATTCCTGAAGTTTCCCGGGAAAACTGAGGCTTAGGTTTAATACTCCTTGCTGTCTACAAGACCCATCGTCACTTACACTTTTTAGTGACATCATCTTCATCATCGTCATCATCATCCTCATCATTCTCAGCCAATAGAGAACCTTGATTACCTGCATCCAACCCAGCTGAAGCCTTTGAATAAATATAGATTGCTCCGTCATGTGAAGATGAAATAATATAATTTGTTTACCACTCCACTTGTTTACCAGAGGCTGTGGAAAATACGTTTTGAATTTAAAAGTGTGAAAAACAAGTGTGTTAGCTATCAAAAAAGCTCTCCCCTCCAAGTAAATATGTTTATAGAGCAAGACTCAAAACAAAATAGTTGATCATGGTAAACCTGGCCAATCAAAAGAAAGTAAACATGTTTACCACAAAAGCCTTATAAAGAACCCAGATGGCAGGCCGCTCTGTGCTTGCTTGTCTGTCCTTCCAGGGAGCTTCTGAGGCTCCCTTGGTCCTCAGGGACAGGGACAGCAGCACCTTCCCTGGGCCTACCTTGCACAAGTCTTGCTCACTCAGGAAAACCTGGACCACTACTCTCCATACCCAAAAATAAGACCTAACCAGAAGATAATCAGCCTTGAAAACTAGAGATCAGCAATGCCGGCCCCCATCAGCCCATCCTTGCCTTACCTGTCTCCATGATTCTTAGCTTGGTGGCTAAGAATTGGGGCTGGTAGGCCAGGACTGGGGCTAGCATTTCTGATCTCTAGTTTTCAAGGCTGATTATTTTCTGGCTATATATTCTTTTTTGGGGAAGCATGGCAGTGGAAATGAGAGGCTCATGTCTTGTATCACTGAATGGACCCTTGAGTGGAAGATGTTTGTGAAATTAAGCTTGGCGTTTTCATGCTGTTTAAGTAGCAACATGTTGTAGATTGGTTGCCAAGTCAGCTTCTTGGCCCTGAAAGAACTCAAGATTAGTGGCACATATGATGACTTTCTGTGTCCCCTTCATTGTAATGTCAGGGTTTGGGACATAGGCATGAACCCTACCCAGACCTGCCTCATCTGATTCTCATTAAGGAGCTGAGTAGCTCAGATAGGAAGCTGGTAGAAGAGACAAGGACATCCTGGGTAACAGAGGTTTTTAGGGTGCTGGGCACCTCAGAAGGAATGTCAGGTGATGTGTCCATGCAATCCAGGAGCAAGCCTGGGAAAAGCAGGAGGGGGCTCCCAGGAAGGTAGTTGGTCAGGGGAGGGTTTGGGGCCTTCAGGTGTGAAGATGGAGGCTGAGGGTTGAGGTTTGCAGTAAGTAAGCCCTTCCTGTTGAGGGTTTTGAAATACAGAGGTATTTGTTTCAAGCAAGATAGTGGCAGAAGTAGGATTAAGGCCAGACAATCTGTTCTGCCTCTCGTTCTCTTAGCCACTGCAGTCCACTGCTTCTTAAGTGGACAGGCAGCTTTTACAGTAAAGGAAGGTAAGACAAAGTGGCATGTTTTCATTCACTCAAGAAATTTTATATGTGTGTGTTTATTTATTTGCCTGTCCCTATGTGGCCTGATGTGAGCTTTGGCCATTGTGTTGCAAGGACCATTTTTGGTGTTGACAGAAATGACCACATAGACGGGGTCAAGGCAGAAGGTGTGACCAGTACTAATGTGCCCTAGAAAGGTATATTGGGGCATTTAGAAGTCAAAGCTGCGTGGCTGGGCTATGAACAGCAGTGGTTCCCATGTATGTAGTCCTGGAAGTACGAATTTCAAAGAATCTAGGAATCTCAGTGCAGGTGGGTAACAGTAATACCCTGGGGTAGCTGACAGGCAAGGCGGGCCATGAGCAGGGTAGTAACTTGGTTCTAACAGTGGGCTGAAGAGGCCAACTCTTTCCTCTTTTCCTGAAGTTCAGGTATGTGCAGCAGATGACTTCTGAGTAAGAGAGGAAGGATATGTATAAAGCAAAGGCAGCACTCTAGATTTATCAAGGTGTTGGTGATGAAGAGTGTCAGGTAATGGTGGATGTTGGGGTCAAGGTGAAAGATGACTATGCCACCTAGAAGAGAGATCTGGGGTGTTGGGAAGATGGCATGGGGGGCTGGCTCACCCTGGAGAGGGACCCTTGTCTGGAAAGGTGGGTCCTGCAGTTAGGTCAGACTTTGCCATGCAGAGCTCAGGATGGTGTGGCACAGGCCATGGGGGAGAACTCACCAGACTACATACAAGTTTCCAAGGGAATTTCTGGAATACTTTTTGTGAAAAAGATAGCAATAAACAAACCAAAAGCATTTCTTGTTGAGCCTCAGTGAACTAGAAATGTAATTATATATTATGCATATACACAATGTATTCCTCTTGTGTTCTAATTAATCTAGCCTTTAGCTTAAAGACTTGTTTCTGAGCACGCATACCAGTAAGTGCTCTGGAGTGCTGAGAAGGATCTTCCCAGTGAAATCTTAGTAAAAGCAATCATAGTGCTAGGGAATTTAAGTGAAGGGGACCCTGAAGCCACAAACCATTTGGCTCAATGTAGTGACTTTTTATTAGGACTCTAGGACCTAGACTTTTTGGACATGTTTACTCAGGGTACATTCAAGTAACTGTTACTACTTTTAAAGGAGCTGTATTATTTGTTCTTCTTCCCTGAGCCTTACTAATCAAGGCAGATTGGCATTTTATTTAGGAGCTGCCGACACATACCTATTTCTTTTGCAGCCAAGGTGCTTTTTAAACTGGGTTCAGCGCTGTCAGAAAGTTATTCACAGGAGTTGGTGATGGAGCCCGCTCCACCCACCTCTGTTCCCTTTCTATTTTGGTACCATTTGCAACAAAGGAAACTTAAGTTAGTAAATTAGGGAAGGATCGAAGCTCTCATAAATGCGTGCCTCGCTTCAGGTTGTGTAACTGATTAGACAGAGTGGGCTCCCTCTTCCTGTGGCATGTGGGGCCTGGGGAAAATTTGTGTGAACTCAGCTGGGTCCAATCTAATTTAGCTGTATTAAAAAATCTATAAAGAATGCATATGTCTGTTCATATATATGTATTTATATTTGTGCATGTTGGTGTGTATTCATGGAACCAAATATATTTATATTATGTGCATATATAAAGTTCTCAGACCAAGGGAATTCAGAGGATCCAACATCAAGTTGGACTTTGGTGACGAGTGGAATCTGGGAAAGAGTGATTTGTGTGGAGTGGGCTGCTAGTGACAGGAGGGCTGTGGTCAGCTTGCAGTGAGCTAGGTCACTCACCCTGCAGCACCTTGGGAGCTGGGGCAGTAAGGAATTCATCTTTTTTGCTCTCTGGGGCCGAAACCTTGCATTAGCTGAACCTGCCTAGAGGCTGGAGGCAGCTTTGGGAGGCTGAGAGTCCTGAAGCATAGGGAGACGCATCCTGGGCACTATGCCTTTGCACGTGAGTGGCCACATGTGCAGGTCAAGAAGGAAAGCAGACTCCCAGATCTCCAGGATGGCAAAGCCAGGTGGTGTCCAGCTTTTGAGCCTTGATCCTGCAAGAGGGGTGCCAGCATCAGCTGGGACCTTGTAGGAAATTCCCAGGCTCCATCTTGGAGCTCCTGAAGGAGAAGCTGGGGGAGGGGCTTAGCAGCCTGTCCTGGCAACCCTAAGAGTAATGCTTGATCAAGATGGAAAACCATTGCTGGTGTCTTTTGAGGTGCCGGAGACTTAGCATATGACATTTCCAGTAGTAGCACGCTTGGAAATGCCCTTTCATATCAATCTATGGCTTGAAATTCTCCAGACCCGCAGCTTCCCTTTTTAGGATAGGCTGTCTTTGTAGAAAGGGAGTCATGTATTATATTTAGGCTGTGGGGGCCAGAACCCAGTGCAGTGCATTCCTTATATTCTGAGTTTTCCTCTCAGCTATGCGGGCAGCTGCAGACTTTGGGAGGTTGTTTTTGAAAAATAGATGCACTTGCAGCCTGTGCTGTTGTTGTTTTCCCGGTGCCTGGCAGTATTTGGTAAACAACTTGATTGCTGGGTCCTGGCCTCAGGGAACCACAGCTGCTCTTTCCAGCTCCCTGCAGACTTTTGTACTGAGCAGGAATTGCTCTGGGGAAAAATAAACAGGGGAGAACAAAACAAGAAAACATCACTGTTGTTTCGTTGCTGTCTTTACCTGTTTTCCCTGAGCTGTTTTGCAACCACAGGCCCTGAACTTTGGTTCCCTTGCTTTAAAAAACAAAAAATCAAGGCAGTTTCCCTGGTGTAGTAGAGTTCTTTCTCTAGCTAGACTGTGGCCCTTGGAGTAGCCACAGGCCTTGGAATACCTTGGCAGGGACTTAGTGACCAATGCCAGAATGTATGCATTTTTGGATATGTAAATTAGAGAGGGAGGAAGCTTCATTCTTTCTAATGACCCCCAGAATGGTAATCTGGCTTTTCAAAACTCTAGGAAAACAGATTGAATATGGCACAATTAATGCTTCGGCACTTCTTGGCTTTTCTGTAAAATATTTTAATGGGCTTTTAATTTATTGCAGCTCTTGATTAGCGAGTATGAGGCAGGGTTACAGGACTTCCTGAGCCAATGTGTTCCTGAGCCATACTGAAGCGGAAAAGAACAAAGGCTGGCTGGTGTCTGCAGCCCCAGTGGCTCACTTAGGTCCTTGCTTGAGGGGGTTGGTCAGCTGGCAGTGCAGTGGCGGTAAGACCCTCTCTGGAGTTCATGGGGTATCTGGAAGAAATGCAGATTTCTGGAACCCACCTGAGCGTCTCTCTGCTGTGGAGGACAGGAATCTGCATTTCAAGCTGGTGCTTGTGACTGATGCTGCTGCAGTGTAAATAAATGAGCTGGGAGGGCTTCGGGAACCTTCTATTTTTAATTCTAAAACCTGTATGTCCATCGATTTACTAATGTATTACTTGGTGTTTACTTACACATACCCCCTTACTTTGATTTTCCTTTCTTTTTTAAAATCAAATAACTTCTCTCCTGAAATCATTTTTTGTTTAGCCTGAAATAAGTCTTAGAATGTCCATATAGAGGAAGTGATAAACTTCTTTTTGTCTGAGAAGCTCTTATTTCACCTTCATTTTTGAAAGATAGTTTTTCTGAGTATTCAGTTCCAGGTAGACAGCTTCTGCCCCCAGGCTGTGTTCTGGATAATTTATATGGATATCTGTCTTTCTTTATTTTACTTGCTGTATTTTTCCTTTGTAGAGCTCAAAGCAGTTAAGTATTTTGGCTAGTTATAGAACTGCTCGGAGATGGAATTCGGTCCTGCCTCTGTTGGGTTCTCAACTAAACACACATAAAAACAAAACAAAAATATTCCACAAGCACCAGTGGTGACTGGTCTTTTATTTTTGGATATGCATGGTCACTTACTTTACTATATTGGATGTCAGGCAAAACGGCACTTACAGGCATACTCTCAGAGTGTTGCCTGACCGTTCACATCTGAGTTACATACTTGCCAGTGCTCTAATTCATTAGGAATATTGACCTCCTACAGACATCTCCTGCTCTCTTTTTCCCTGGCTGTCCTTGGCTGGTGATCTGCTCACCACATATGCCCAGTAGGTCTTCTGACTTTGTGCCTTTATTTTCCTCTTCATCTCCTAGTTTCTTATGCAACTTGCTCAAGTTCATTCTTCTGGGAAGCCCTCCTCTGTCCAGGTACCTGCTGTCTCCTTCCTGTGTTCCCTTGCACCACCACTCTGTGTGCCTCTGGACGGCTCGAGGAGCCAGAACTGGAGGCGGGAAGTAATCTTATGAATACTTTGTTTCTGGTAGTGCAAGTTGTCTTATGCATGTAAACTATCAAAAAATTAGGTGCCATCTATGAAAAATTCTGAAATTCATTAAGTGGAAATCTGGCTTACTGTCCTTGTCTGTAGAATTGGAGGCTTTTGACAACCAGAGGGTGTGTTCTTCAGTGAACTGGGAAAAGCAGGGTTCTCCAGTCCACCTCATTCCTTTCTTGTTCTTGCAACTTTACTGCAGCTCCCCCCCGCCCATCTGCCCACCATCATGGCTTTCGTTCAGAAAGGTTAAGTGTCTTCTACAAGACACACGGTCACCACTCACTTGAGCATAGTGACTGGAAACATATAAATTTCTTATGAGAACAAGCTTAGAGAGTCAAACTACTAGAACTTTCAATGCTGCAGTGTTCTGTATATACAACTGATAATATGATATCTAGTAGGAGCTTTGCTGGATTCATAGACTAAAATGAAATAATTATTGTAAAATCCTTAAAATAGTGTCTTGCCCATAGTAAGTTTTTAGTAAATGGCAATTATACTTTTAGAGATTGTTGAAGAAATGATTCTTTTAATCTTTGATACATTCACTGAGTCTAAAAAATTTTGTTGCCTGTTTGCTATGAGCTAGGCCCTTTTCTGAGGTTTTGGAGTATAGTGATCAGCAAAAACAGAGTTCCTTTATTTCAAGGAGCTTATAGTGTCTCAAGAAGCTAGGTGAGGGCCAGGAAGATGGCTCAGTAGAATAAGTGCTTGCCTGGCAAGCACAAGGGCCTGAGTTCAATCCCCGGTTCCACACACACACACACACACACACACACACACACACACGAAGAAGCTAGGTGGATAGAAGAGGTTAAAGTTTGTAGATGATGCCAAGGGATCCCGAGGGAGCAAGTGGTGAGCTGGAGTAGAGACAGAGTTTAAGCGGGGGGGGGGGGGGGAAGGCTTTGATGTGTCTCCTGTCTTCAGAACCCAGCAATGAGAAGAGCCCCTTGGGTAAGGAGTAGGTTCTGGCCTCTAAGGTGCAGGAGTCATGAGGACACAAGCATGAGGCAGGGAAACATCGGCTTCCTTGAAGCAGACAGAAGCCAGTGGGTCTGTTTTGTTCGTACTTAAGGATTGGGTTGGTGATGTGAGGTCATATTGATATAGTGGAAAGAAACTCCCAGCTTCAAAGATACCTGGGTTGAGTTTGTGTTCTCTAACATTGAAGAATGAATTTTAGGAACAACAGAGGTTAAGAGCAGAATATATTTGTTAGGGGAAGGAAAGTTTCTGTCCAAGAGAAGGACAGAAGGGGATGCTAAGGGCCCTGTCTTTCCTAGGGATTTTATAGAGCAGAACCACCAGGTGAGATAAAAGCGAGATGGGGAAAAATGGGAAATTCCAAAATAGGCATGAAGAGGGACAAAACTGTGGTCAACCAATAAGATTGCAAGCACCATTACTCAGGTAAGATTGATTAAATTGGGATCAAATGGGAAAGCAAGTCAAGGAAATGAATGCAGAATAAGGGCTTTTGCTGTAGGGGGTTGGGTTAGTGACTTCCTGGCTTTTTCTAGGTGATTGATAACCCATTTAGAATATCAATCGCTGAGGTCCATCCCTAGGGAGGTGTGTGGGTGCATTTGATTCATCTTTTTTCTTGAGATCTAGCCCACAGGTGAGGTACCCTTCTCTCCATTTCTAAGATATCCCATCTTCTCCACTGGGTCCTTTGAGTGCCCAGCTCTGACTGCCTATAATATTTCTGTCTAACTCAACTGCCTACAACATCAGGGAAGCAGACAAGGACCAGATTATGTGGGACCAAGTTGAAAGAAGGTTGGATTTCATTCAAAAGATGGGGGACAACTCAAGCCCATTTTATTTTGTTCTGTGATGTAGACTGCACAGCTTTGGAGAGCCTTTGGAGAGTCTCGGGTCTCAAGGGTGTTTGGAGTGTTCTCACCTCATTGGAAGTTGCTAGAAATGCAGAAGCTCAGGCTGTACTCCAGAATTAAGTCTGAGTTAGTGTATTTAGATAGGGGCCCCAGAATCTGTATTAGAAAATCTTTCCAAGTGATGTTCTATACACTGAATTTAAAGAAGCATTAGATTCCATTTGGACAGATTTCTGTAGGAGTTGGAGCTGTGCTTTCTGGAGAGCAACCGAAGCCTTCCACAGGTACACAGTGAATGCTGCTAGCCACAGAGGGCCAGCTCACCAGCACTGGGCCCTAACGCCAGTGTAAGAACCCTTCGGAGCAGTTGTAGGGCTGTCTGCGCACAGTTGATCTTTGGTGTTGGTGACAGGTCAGCATGAATGATTCAAAGTACGATCCTCTTTTTAATCAGGAAGCTTAGAAGAAGCCAAAAGTTCCCTGACTGCTCTATAGAGCGCTGCATCCTATTGATCCCTGTGGAATTCATAACTATTTTAAGAATGAAATAAGATAATTTTGGAGGAAAAATATCACAGTAGTTTCCTCTCTTACCAGTTTTAGTCTTCATTGTTATTTAAAAGTAATTTTATATCATTGGTATTAAAATATTTGTAATTTTTCCTGTCCTTTGGAAAAGATCATTACTTAATAGAAATAATGTGTTTCTCTGGGCAAGATTTGTGTGAACACCTGAAAATGGGGTTTATTTTTACCCAACGCTGTATAATAGGATATAATAGTTTTGCAGTGATAAAGTATTTAAAATATGTGGTACAAAGTCCACAGTAAATAAGAGCCCTACTGTGTATTATTCAAGTTAAGTGTACCTTTTGAAAACCGTATTTCCGGTCCTCTGTGGCAGCTCACACTTGCTGCGTGACATACCCTCTTTGGAAAGGTGCTTTCCCCCACCTCTAGGTTCTATGTGTGTCTTGCTGTTTTTGAGTTTAAGGAAGTGGTGGTTTTACAAGTTACGTCTTAGTTATGTGTAAAAAATGTTTTTATTTTGTAGTGTCCCAGGCGCTTCTGCTGAAAATTCTCGTTTCCAAACAAAAAGTTTTGGCAATGGTGAGGCCTTCGATCCCTTCTTCGATTTGTCATCAGCCATGAGTGGATGGATGTGATGCCTTCGAGCCCAAAGGGTGAGTGTACATTGGTGATTATTCACCTGAGACGTCCCAAGACAACCAGTCCATAAGTACAATGTACACGGAGAGTAAGAGATTCTCCTCTGAAGGGCAGAATGTCTAACTTACAAACCACATTCACCACTGTTTTTTGTTTTTCATTATGGGGGAATTTGAACCCATGCCCTTTGACTGAGCTCCATCTCAAGCTCTCTTCCATTTTTAAAATATCGATACAAGTTTTTGCTAAGTTGCCCAGCTTGGGTTTGAATTTGTGATCCTCTTGCCTCAGCATCTCAGAGTGCTGGGGTAACAAGTGTGTGCTATCAGGCCTGGAAAGTCATTGCTTTAAGGAGTCTGTCACAGCTGGGTGATAATATGAACCATGTAGTAGAACTACAATTGCTTCATCTCAACTTTTGTGGACAGGGCCAGTCTCTTTTGTTCTTTGAGACCATCTCATCCAAACATTTCATGTGGTAGGGCTTGTGAAAAAGCACAGGGTTGGAGACTAGATTCTCAGAGGTATCCTAAGGATTTGTTTCTATCAGCGTTTGCTTAGCCAGGTTATACCTTAAAATTTTGAAACTGAACTATAAGAGACATAATTATATTTTTCTGATCTGAGTGTTTTTCATATTCAGTTGTACCTTTCCTGACCCTCAAATCAGTGAGGCCCTTTAGCAATGAGCCATTGTGACTTGTCCTTATGAGTAACAATAATTGGTTGAGGCAAGGTGTTTTGAGTGAGAACGCTGACACATTCAGTGGTAGCTTTGTCATAGAGGTCAATTTTATTGGGCACCACTTCATTTTAGGTTTTGTGTATTGAATGACATTTAATGGTAACAACCATTGACATCAAACAAATTCATGTTGCCTTAATGAAGTTCTAGTCAAAACACATTCTGCTTAGAGAAGAGAAATGTCGGAAGAAAAAGGTCCCCACTGTATTGGAAGTTGGGAAACTCAATACTTATCTGACATGTAGAAAATTAGTCTTTCTCTTCTTTAATTTCTATGTACAAAATGAAAGCATACAGGTTAGAGACTCCTAGTCTGTCAGTAATGACAAAGCCCTAGAAATTGTCCAAGTTTCCTAAGTTTATAGTGGCCTTTCCAACAGCCCACCATGGGCTGAGTTAGGAGTGGACTCAGTTATTTGGTCTTCAATCAGTGATTTTTTTTTTCTAGCCTATCTGATTTATAGCAATTAAGGCATCCCTAATCAACCTCTTCAGATGATAATGAGTATAGTGTTGACTGTTGTGTACCCAGGTACAGTATTTATTTGGGCCAGACTTTAAAATATTTTATAGCTGGAGGTGATTTGGATCCTCTCCCCCCAGTTCATAGACAGAAAAGGAACACTAGTAAAGCAGCTAGCCCAGGTTTAATAACAGATGTGGTTGGCTTTCAAGTTCACTTCCATGTAGACTACTTTGTTTCATAACTCTTTGTACTTTTCATTTCATTCTTCTGGAGATAAGAAATGGAGGGAAAAAATGAAATATTTTATCTTTGACACAATAGTCTCTCTTTTATTGGCCAGAGACAAAGCGAATATCAAACAGAAACACATGGGGTAAGGACTTCCACAGTGAAAAGAAATGGTTGATGGAACCGTGGGATCTTAGAAGTGTGAGAGTTCTCGGATCATCTATTTCACCCATGGTCTTGGGCACACCCATTGGTTCCCTCCCTGAGCAGTTTGCCTGTGGGTTCCAGTGCTACACCGGTGGGATAGGCTTTCATGAATGGTCTGCAGATCAGTGAGCAAAGAGCATGTGTAAAAAGAGTTTTGTCTCTTTGACGGTGTAGGTGGTATTGAAAACAAAGCTTTAATTTATCTCATGTACACATGAGAACTCATAGAAGCCTTTGGGATTTTATTGAAGTAGCACCAAACTCAGGCTCTAGATGGCCCGTGACTTCTGTCTTTTGTATTGAGAATCTGACTTTCTCACTGTCATAAAACTTGGTGCATGAAATTTAACAAAACCACATGAATGGATTTATTGAACACTAGGCTCATCTTACTCATTAATTTTAGCCAGGTAAGGGCCACTATTGAAGGAATCAGTGTGAAGGACTATAATATATCTCTTTTGAAGAGAAATAGTACTTAGGCCTAATTGAATAGCATTATTTTCAAAGGAAGTATTTTACCTTTATCAGGCTGTAATAAACTTCCTTTTGCTGTATTTTTAGTTGAAAGTTGGAAGTTCATGAAATACACAAGCTGGAGCATGTGTTCTGGTGGTTTATCCTCCTCCACAGTTTTCCCTAGGGGACAGACTCACTCTGTCCCTCTGTGCTGCCCTAATCTGGGCCTTCCAGGCCCTGTGCATCTGATTTGTTGTTCATCCTTCCATTATCAGAAATTTATGCACAGACCTATGCCTTTTATCTATCTATCTATCTATCTATCTATCTATCTATCTATCTATCTATCTAGTAGTTTAAGAAAATTTAATGTTAAAGAAACATTCAACAAAACCTGTTATGCAAAAAGCACAACATAGTACATTCCAACATTCAGGCTCAAATTCATCCTGATTCTTGAGACCTATGCCTTTTAGAACTTTACAGTTTTTTGAGTCACCAAGAAAAGTACCTGTTAATTGTTACAGCCAAAAATTTGGAGTCTTCGGGGTTGAAATAAATTCTTATTGTGAGTGACAGTGTTCTGTGGAAGTTATTCTCTCCATAGAGTTGGTCAGTCGGAGGGTTTGGCAGCCAGAACAGCAGACTGCTCAGTCAGGTACAGAAAGAAGTAGACACAAGGTTTGCATGGATACATTGTTATGGCAAAATAGGTGATGTACACAGTGTTTGTGGGTGATAACTTACTTGGGCAGTGAATTTATGTAGGGACAGGGAACAGGAAGCAGGGTGCCTGTGTACTTTGGTTCTTTAATGCCACCCTTCACCAGGAGAGCCTGGTTCCCCTGGTGCAAAGCTGTGCTTGAAGTTAGTACCTACATGATACACATCCTGGGATTCCATTAGGGAAGAGGGGCTGGACCTGCTGCATATTTCATAGGTGGTTAGCCCCAGTGTTATTAATAAATGTGACAGTAAATCTGGATTTGCACAGAGTGTTCCTGAGAAGAGTTGACTGAGGATGGTGAAGGTGCTGGCTTGTCAAGCTTTGCTGTGGCATTGCATTGTCCCTTTTGAAAAGCTGTCCCCTGCTTTGGTGTGTGGATTGGGTGTGAGGGTTGAAGTGTCATGTGGCATTGTGTCTGGTGTGCCCACAGCTGTTTTCCCTTATTGTGTATAGTTTCTCTTTCGCTCTTTCCCACAATCATATTCTTAGTTTTCGACTTTCTTGAAAGAGGTACAAACATGGAAAAATACATGGTTTGCACATGAGATGTGGCAAGGGCAACTTTTGGGCTGAGAAGTCCATGGTTTTTAAATAAAACCTGAGAAAGAGAATTGTTTTCTGTCATTGGTTTGGGGGCCCAGTCGTGGCCATGCATACTTATGGGAAAATTTGGAAGCCATTGGCCAGTGCTCTGGAGAAGAGCACCGGCTGAGGTGTCTCCTGCCGCCCCGGGCTGCATCCCGTCAGTGGGCCAAGCCACTTTGTTGAACTTCAACTTCCAGCCCCTGAAATTTTGACTTTGAAAAGTAATTTTAACAATTTAATAAACTACACAATATGTTTTATAAGCTGGAGCGAATGATCTTAAGTATTTTGGTTTCTCTCATAACACAATGAACCTAATATTGGTAAAAATACAGATCCTCACTCACACCATAAAGAGAGGCTAGATTTAATAAGCAGTTATGAGTGCTGGCAGCTGCCTATCAGAGTGTATAACTCGGGCTCCAGTGTGTGAGACAGTGTCAGCTTACATTTTCTCTCGCAAGTATTTTTAAGGCATTCATTTTGCTCTTTTCTCCAATCCCTAAGCGAATACAAGTAATGTAGTCGGCTGAATATTTTCCATATAGCTAATTGGGTGGGCGCCAGTGGTGGAAACCATTGTGTGGCTTGATGAAGATCAGAAATGAGTGGGACATTTATGTGGAGGTAATGGAATATATTAGTAACATAGTACAGTGATTCGGGAGGGTAAGGAGTGTCCACCCCATCCTGCACAGGCGACGGGTAAGATTCAGAGATGACCAAGGAGCCTCCGCCTGCTCCTCTGTCCCTCATAGAAGTGGCCAGCCAGCGTCTGTGTCAGATTTGCTTTTACGTTCTCCAGACAGAACTGTAAGGCACGTTAATGAATTATTCCATTTGTCAATTAAAAAACCTCACCGACTACTACTGTAAGATTAAATTCCAATTAGAAGACCACATTTAATTCAGAAGCTATAACATTGTTTTAATGAATTCTGTTGGAGGTGACAGTTTATGTGAGATAAATTTATATGGTGTAGGTGGATACAAATTCATTGGATAATGTTAAACATGTTACTTCATATATATTAGCTGTGAAATTTATTTCTTTTCTAGTTATGTCCCCAAGGAGGTAAAGTCGCAGGGAAAAAACATATCTTCAAAGGTAGAACCCTTTCTGTCCTTTCTGATACTTGCCTAAAACAGCCTTTTCTCACTTTTATTAAAAAAAAATCTGTTAAATTTCTGCATTAGCTGAATTTATGATTCTTGTGGTATGCTATTTATAAAATTGAATATAGGTTTTATGATATAGGAAATTAGTGTAGAAATGAGAATATGGTCCAACTTTGTAATAAAGGTAATCTGCATTTATATTGGAGATATTTGCCGTCCCTTTTTAAGCCCTTTATGGGATTATACACGCATTTTCTGGACACCAGTTCACTGTAGAGTAAACTTTTAACATATTGGGCAGGCTTTTGTTCCCATGACACTTGCACAAAGCATCAAGCCTTTCGCCTAAATCAAGGGTGGCAAAACATTCTTGACACACTTTCAGTTTTGTCCTTCTCTCTCACCCCCATTCTCTGTGCCTCTCATAGACATCATTAATGGATCGCATTCTCACGTCCACTGAGTAATACGGTCACAGACTTACCATTCTGAGAGGGACATCGTAATGCATAAGGATCTTGAGGGGTCTTTCTAGCTTCTCTTTGTATACCCAGTGCTTATCCCCTTACAAAGCATGTACTCATTAACAAGGTTCCTGCTTGTTCTGTTAATCATACTTACATACACAAGCAATTTTGGCAATGATAGCTTTGTGTGATGATTAGATTTATTTATTTATTTATTTATTTATTTATTTATTTGCAGAACCAGGGATCGAACTCAGGTCCTTGCGCTTGCCAGAGAAGTGCTTATTCCACTGAGCCATCTCCCAGGCCCAATGATTAGATATTTGACAGCATGTTCATTGGGTTTGTCTGGTGGATTATTTTCCACTCTTTGGGGTTTGGTATTGTGTGTTTGAAACATTACAGCATTATAGTTTTATTTTGTTTTTCGATTTTTATGAAAAGACACAAAAGAGATTATTCTTGTTCTCTTTTTACCTCTGCACCACCCCAGACTGCAACGCAGTGAGGAAGTGGTGGCGTGAGAACCAAACCCAGACTTTCACTGTGCCAGCCCTGTGTCTTTCTTGAAGGGAAGGGCACCCACGTGTGTCTGGTGCTGACCGAGTGGGGCAGGTTTCTTACAATTCCCTTTGCATATTAATCGTAGTTTTTATCAACACACCAAGCTAACAATACCAAGTAGGAAAGCATTCAGCTATTATATTTTAAATGCTATCTTCCATGATGCAAAATTCTAGGAACTTAAGACTATATAGCATGTTATTTTCAAAAAATACAGTTTTTTGTTGTCTTGGTTTGAGTTCTGCTCTGTAGCTAAGAGAGGGAAATTTCCATGCAGTGTGTAAGCACGCTGCTGTGCTGCCTGTTGAGAATTGCCATCATTTTAATTCCTTCCTGAAGAAAAATGGGCAATTAACACTTTTAAGCTATCATTTAGTTAATGTACATTTTAATTTCTTTTTGGTCTGCTGTATATTATTATTATTTTTTGTGTTGGTCAGGGTAACCAGAGTTCTGGAAAATGAATGTGGTGTAGGTGTGTACGTGTAACCACTTCGCTGGTGTTCACAGGGCAGTTGTTTGACTTTAGTCAAGAATGACAAAATGAACAGGTCCTGGCCATTGTGTGGTCTCATAGTGACTCCCAGGTCTCCTCTCTGCAGGGTCCTCTGCAATTCCATCTAATGGATTGGCATAGGCTCAGATGAAATCTTTTGATCCCTCCTGTGTTCTATGAGATTTTAGTAATGTTTGTAACAACTAGTCGTGAGAGCTGTATTCATCAGGCATTTATTTTTCCCGATAATGTTTTAGGGATCACATCCATTATCTCACTTAATCCAACAGCACCACTGTGTTCTGGATATCATTATTCTGGATTTATTGTTGAGGAGACAGGAGCTCAATGCTCAAGCCCACTGTTCAGGATCACAGAGCAAGTGTTAGAAGTGGGTTTTAACCCCAGTGGGGCCAGATTCAAAGCTTTGGTCCTGGCCGTGAGGACTTGGCATGTCCCCATCTTCAAACAGATTCTACGGTTCTCTTAAGGTCCTTTTATTTCATTGCAGCAGAGAAGATTTTGTAGTTTATACTTGTCTTTATGAAAGAAATGGAATCTAACTCACTTAAAACTGCAGCTTAATCCACAGACAGGATTTTTATAGAACCAGTGATATAAAAGGGAATGGCTTCTTCCAAAATTCTTTTTAAAAATATTCTTCACTTACTGGCTTTTTTTTCCTCAGTACAAAATTCTCCCTGGATTGTGCCGCTGGGCTCCGCACCGCACACTTCCTCTCATTTTTTTCTTAAGTACAGATGCTCCTGGTGGTGGCACCGAATCCTGCCCAGACCCTGCGAAATGGCTTTTATGCCTTGACCTCAGGAGCAGAGCTGTGCAGGGGTGCCACGCCAGCTGCCCAAGAGAATGGGTGCAGGAAAGGAAACCTTGACTTCTGGGTCCATTTGACCAGAGCAAGAAAAAGGTGGAGTGGCCAGGTCCTGTCACTTCACCAGGTCACTTAGGCCCCTTATCTGTGGGCTACAGAGACTTTTGCCCTTTTAGGATAAACTCAAACCAGGTGACCAGTTGACTAGATTCAAATAAGTTCTGTTGGACTATTATACCTTTGCACAGCAGGTTTATTCAGGGATGATGATGATGATGATGATGATGATGATGATGATGATGTTGCGGAACCGGGGATTGAACTCAGGCCCTTGCGCTTGCCAGGGAAGTGCTTATTCCACTGAGCCATCTCCCTGGCCCCTTACTCAGGCATTGTTAAGGGGACTTTTTTTCCCCTGTATTTTAGAAAGTTACATCTTAAATTATATAAAGGTGAAATGATTGTGATATCTTTACAGATTCTCAAAAGGAAATAAAAATGGGACATAACTGTAATTTTATAGAATCTGGCTGGTGGCTCCATTGGGGTTCATTATACCAGTTTCTCTACTTTTCAATCTTTTGAAAACTTATATTGTTAAAAGGTGTGGGGGCTGGGGAGATGGCTCAGTGGAATAAGCGCTTTCCTGGCAAGCACAAGGGCCTGAGTTCAATCCCTGGTCCTGCCCCCCCCCCCAAAAAAAGTGCATGCCTGTGTGTGTGTGTGTGTGTGTGTGTGTGTGTGTGTGTGTACTCACCCAGCGCACTGACAGTGGGGCTTAGTAAGCCCCTGGTGCACCATCCTGAAGCCTGGCACTGCAGGTGCTGATGCTGGTGCCTGGACTGGAGTTCTGTTCTGGATGGCGTGGATACAGTGGCATCACCTGACATATGTTCCCTCACAAAGCTGTGAGATAATCCTAGAAGAGATAACTGGGTGCATGTGACATACCAGAGGCTGTAGCATGGGTGTGAGAGGTTCGCCCTCTAATCCTCTTGTGGACAGTTTTGGAGAGGAGTAGGGGAGACCTGAACTAAAGGCCTGTTGATTTTGTTCTAGACCTCCAGATCCTTGAGGCTGTGCTTTTAGAGTGTCACCTGCGGACAGCCTGGGAAACATGCTGAGCACTGACTCCAGGCCCATAGCCAGACACACGTTGCCTGGCTAGGGAAGCTGGGTCGCTGAAGGAGAGCAGGTAGCTTCATGGGCCCAATCATTGAACTGGGGACCTTGTGCTTACCAGGCAGGCACTCATGCCACTGAGCTATATGCCCAGCAACAAATTAATGCTTCCAGACCAACCTTTTTCTTTTAACTTTTCTTTTTTTGGTACCAGGAATCAAACTCAGGGCCTTGCATTTGCCAGGCAGAGACTGCACCACTGAGCTATATCCCCAGCTCCTTAGAGCTTTATAAACATTACATATAAATTACTTTCAACTTGTATTTTAACCCTGCTGAGACATTTGTAAATATTATTTAACCAGGAATATCGAGCCTATGACAGGGAATGCTATTTGGTGAATAAAATTTAAAGTTTATATGAGGCTTAGAAGAGTGCTTTTTGTAATAAAAAACATTTTAAAAATCAGTATTAGAGTTTTTACATTGATGTTTGAGAGAGAATTCTGTCATGGAAATGTATGAGAGCTGACAAGTGTAAATATGCAGCTAGACAGTTTCAGGAAACGTGTATTATTTACTGATCAATGAGTGTCTCCTCTGGAGCCAATGCACTCAGTCGTTTCCTGCCAGTCTCTCTGTTCTGTTATCACCGGGCTATGGATATGCATATTAAAATACAAAAAAGTTATTGTACGTGTGTGGCAGCAGCATTTTAATTGTTAATAATGTTGCTGCTTTAAAAAGATTTCAGGCTAGTTTACTCTTAGGATGGTTCATAGTCTGCAAAGCTGCATGAGAAATTAGGGGAACCAAAACTTGGCCTGTGGAAAATTATGCCGGAATGGTACTGAGGGTGGGCGTCTGCACCTCCAGTCTGTGCCCCAGTTACCAAAAAGGAAGAGCTGTTCGTCTGGTCTTGGTGCTGGGGATGTGGAGTTTCCTTACTGTCTTTTTCCTAGTACTGTGGGTTTTTTTTTTTTTTTAAACTTTTGTAATTAAAAAAAAAGTGTGTCTGTGTACATGCTGATGTAAGGCTTAGACTTCTCTTTATCAAGGATAAACAAACTACTTCTAGAAACCACCAGAGACTAAATACTTTAGGCTTTTGAGCCACCTGGTCTGTTAGCACTGCTCCTCTCTGTCACTTCTGCCCTCACAGTGTGTAGCGCTGTGGACCCTATGTAAGTATATGGGTGTTGGCTCTGTTCCAGCAAAATTTGTTCACACAGAATAAAATTCGAAGTGCATACAGTTTTCCTGTGTCAGTAAAGAGTGGTATTGCTTCTTTTTTTTGTCTCCTGTAAGAGCCAAATCTCTCTTTAGCTTCTGGTGGCAACTTGGTGTTGGGCCATAGGCTCTTGGTCTGTCAAGGGGACAGAGTGTTATGTGGTGGCCAGGGCTCGGGTCTTTGCCCTGCCATAGCTCCCTACCCTTGGAGTTGATGGCCAGCTCTTCAGTTTCTGATGGAATGACAGTGTCACCAGCTTTTGTCTAATTCTCACCTTGGGACAGGCTGTCCTATGCAGTTATTTACTGATTTAGAATTAAGTTTATTGAACTCTCCTCTACTCCTATATGTAATCAAAGAGAAATATACAACCAGAAGTCAGGCTTGGAATGAAAGACAAACTGAAGGGAAGTCCAGGGGTAGGAAGAAGGTGGACTCGGAGCAGTGCTGTAGGATCTGTATCTTCTTCAAGAACAGTGCTTTCTAACATGTGTTGTGTATCTCACCAGCAGAATTGAAAATGAATTTCCTAGGAGACAAAGGTGAATATTTCGACAAAGGAAAGAATTGTACATCAATACATTTGTTATACATTAAATATATAGCAAAAATAGAATTCCCACATCAAGTCTGGTTTCTGAGAGAATACTGCCTAAAATGGAAGAGAGAGAAAAATAGAGATTTTGTCCAAGTTCAGCCAGCACTTAGAGCCTGACTCTTAGGGATGGTATGGAATGTGTGAAAATGTTTCTTTTGAATGCCCCTGTCGTTAGCATTCAGGGAAGGGGAGTGAGGGGCAGGTGCACCGTGCACACAGTCTATTGATGTCCTAGGAAGAAACTTCTAGAGAACAAGAATGTTCAGAAAGGAGTGCACACCTTGACAGAGGATGCCTCAAATCGGAGTCCTCTTTCTTTTCTTCACTAGACATTTTGATCTTTCATGTTGTGAACAGGTGCGGAAGTCCAGGGAGGGGAAATGGGGAAAATTTGTCTAGGGAGGCGTTTCCAGAAAACAAAAATCAAAAGAGAAAGCAGCCTTAGCTGAGGAAAGGCCTGTGGAGATGGTGGTGAGTGGACCCGTATCTCCAGGAAGCCTAGCTGTGAGGGATGGAGGAACCAGCAACGGAGAGGAGGGTCTCAAATGTACAGGAGAGAATCTGGAGGACTATTTCTTTCTCCAGACTGTGCTAAAACTGAATTAAACATAAGGGGAAAGAGTTTGTGCTTGTCATCAAGCCAGCATTCATGAATCAAGGCATTGTGACTGCAGTTGGGAAACAAACATCCGGAAAAGATGAACCTTTATGAAGCAAATATTGTGTTTTCATGTAAACGTCCATTGTAATAAAAAAGGTAGGATGTGGGAGAGAGAATACACAAAGGTAGAAGTGTGTTGGAAGCTTTCAAAGGGCTTGTCAGGTTTTGCTAAATGAAAGATAAATGTATTTCAGACTCAGAGTTGCAACATATAACCTTTACTGTGTAATCAGCAGGTGTGTGTGGTGATTGAGAACACAGGAGGTTGGCTGGACAGCTTGGGTTTGAATCCTTAGGAGAATCACTAACAGTATAATCTAGGGTAAGTCACACCCCCTGTGACTCAGTTTCTTCACTTTCAAAATGTAAATAGTAAAAAAAAAAAAATGTAAGCAGTAGTAACAATCTAACTTTTAGATGATTGTGGGTTTGTTTGCATGCATGAGCTTGTCTAAAGCATTAGGAAAGAGTTAGCACATGGTAATTTTTGGAAAATAACAGTTAGATAGTAGTCTTGACTGAAATAAAAATTGTGGTTTGCAATCATTGCAGCCAGTTTTTCATTCTCTCTGGAGTATATGGCATGGAATTTTATGTGCATACGTGCATCTGCGCATATCATATGCATGTATATATAGACAGTCTGTATCCAAAGGAGGAGTGACACTCAGGACTCCCCAAGTGTCTTGTGCTTCAGTCTTTCAGATAGCAACGCTGCTACATGCGTATCCAAGCGTATCCAGGCCATGTTTGAGTGAAATGTTGGGGATGATCAACTTGTATCTTTGAAGAGAAGCGTGATGTATCTCTGGCAAAACTATAGGGCTGTACAGATAGCTCAGCAGACTAAAGTGCCTGCTTGGGCCGGGGGATTTGATCCCCCATGTGCTGTGGCAGCCCCACCCCTGGGGCACGTTGAAATAGCGACTGAGACTGGGCGTGGTGGCACACGCCTATAATTCCAGTGCTTGGGAGGCTGAAAACAGGAGAATCACTACAAATCCAATCTATATAGTGAGAACCTGTAGACCAAGTAGACCCTGTACCAAGTACATAAAAAAGTAAAAACAAGCAAATAAAAAATACCTATAGGGCTAGGAAGCACTCAAATATGCCACCCGTGGGCTTTCCACTCAGTCACTTGGTTTGGTATTTTGGGATTCAACATAGTCCACGTCCTCTGAATGACAGCACAGTGATCACTTGAAGATTCCTCCTGTGTGACAGGCTGTGCTGCCACCGCCCCCTCTTGCATTGGTTTGGAGTGTCCTGTGGCCACCATGGTGGTTCTCCCCTGCCCTCACAGCCGTCGGATCATACTTTGCATATGTGTCCACACTTATGCGTATGATTCACTTAAAGGTGCTTCCTTCTGAAAAAGAATGGTCTTTATCATTTGGAAATGAAATGTTTTGACTTTTCCTAACCCACTTCCTAAAGTTTAAATCTGGGAAGCTGGCACATAAACTGCTGCTGAAGAATTACAAATCTTTCCTTGAAACCCAGTTTGCTGGAATAGACTTTTCTTTGTTTCAAGCCAGGTAAGTGTGTGGAAGTCACATCATAACCGTGCGTCTGGTACCTGTGGCAGGAGCTTATTGGGTGCCAGATCCTCTGCTCAGTTTCTCCCCGTTTTTTTTTTTTTCCAGTCATTTAAGCCTCATGACTGTGAGCCTCTTACTGTTTTTCATCCTATTTTTAGGTGACAGAAGTAGTGCTAGGGTGAAGTTGGAGACTTGGGTTGGAAAAGCTCAAGAGAAGGATTTTTTGGTAAATGTGATAAAGATCATTTATCCATATATCCTTAATTAATATAATTCTTTTGTTCTACCCAAGAAATTTGATAGTCTGTGTATATCTTTTGCTTTGTCCTTTGCTTTAATGCATGGAAATTGCATAAGTAACATAAAAATTACACTCTCCTTGATATTCTATATTTATACCATTGGAATAATTCACACTAATTATTTTTAAAGACATTGCTGTACTCGGCATGCCAGAGCCCTCTCTCCCCTGAAATTGGGGCCCTCCACTCTATTTTCTTTCAGCTTTCCCCAAGTGGCTCTCCTCCCCTACCCACCCATTCCAGCAAGACTCCCAGAGAGAAAGCCAATCACAATGTTATCAGCAGTAGAAAGATTTCAAAATACATTCTCGGGCCTGGGTATCTTGAGGGATGGCTGGGTGCCTTCTGAGAGACTTCACACATTTCCTGAACATGGAGCCTCACCATGGCAACAGCCATGTCACGTGCCACATCGGTGCCACGTGTAAGGTGCTGCCACAGCTCATCCCAGGTTGAATGTCTGTGACTCATTGTTTCCACTGACACAGTGACTACTGTAACTTGCAGTTGGAAGGTTCTCTGGTTTTCAGTGCCATTAATGCAGACTGACGCCCATGGCACACGGAGGGCTCAGGGAAGGAAAGTGTAAATAAGTAAGTGTGTGCTGTAAACATTGCCTTCATTAGCTTTGCACAGAAATACTTGTTCATCAGTCAATCTCCTTGCCACTTGCATTCTCTTTTTTTTTTTTTTTTAAAGCATATTTTGTTGGTAACACCTTGGAAGCTTGAAAATGATTTTTATTTTTAATCATAGTTGTACCCACTTCCACTTGGCAAACTTCACGCGAGAGAGTTCATGGTGGCCCCTTTTTAGTATTTATTTATATTCTTTGCATGTGGCAGATTTACTGATGAAGGCATGATTCTGGGAGTTTTTTTTCTCATTGTGAATACATAAATCAGATGGGTGACATTGTGTGTCCACTGCTCATGGATGGACCTGAAGGTGATGTTATATCAGAGGACTCTTTCAGGGGTCCAGAATGGGTAGTATTTTTGCATATTTTAATTTTTGAGTGATTCAGTGAGTGATTAAAAAAAGTGATGTGGGATCTGGAAGACATTAAAGAGATGTCAAGGACAGACAGATTTTGATTTGTAGCCTAATGAAATGTTTTGCCAACTTTTAAAGATTTTTTTGAGAGTAGAACTTTAATCATTTGCTTGTGTTTCTGGCATGGTAAGGTTATTCCTGTTTCTGTTATATGATGAATCCAAAGTGAAAATGGGATAATTTTTAATTAGCAAAATTATAAAACCATTTGCAGCCAAATGTTTCATGTCTTGTATAAACTGTGATATTTCACATTTTACTTTAATCATTTTAGGAAATTTCATTCTGAAGATCTATTTCAGTTGGAACTATATACAAATTCTCAATATTAGAAATTACTTTATAATATTCTTTTCCAATATTGTTTGAATAAACAGCATTCTGTCTTGCCTTATTTAGGAGGTGTCATGTTTACTTTAGTTGGATTTAGCACTAATATTGAATTCTGCATTATGAATGCAAGGTTAAACATCACAAGAGAAATAGTGTGAGAAGGTTGGAAATGCTTCCCTAACTTTATGATGGGTGGTTTTTGTACAGTGCAGAAATGCTTTTGTTGAGGTTACCTATGTAATTATTTGAAGCAAAATGGTATATTTTACTTTATATTATGTAAAGATGAATGAAGAATTATTTCAAAGTATATTTATTAAGGAAATAAGAATAATGAGCCAAATCATGGCAGCCTACACACCATTTCCAGAATTTCATTTTACGGTGCTTCTGTTGTATTTGATGAGGGCAATTTTACATTTTCTGGGAGCTTAGTAGATCCATTCTTCATAAATGAGAGAGTTCCATGGAATGGAGAAGGCACTTAAGAATCCAGAGTTGGGGTAGCTGGATAGACTGGGACCCTTCCACTGCCTGCCTTGAACTTCGCTTTTGCAGGGTGCTTGAGAGGAATGCCGATTTTATGCTGTTGCTGTTGCTTCCCCTGTGGGGTGCTCCATCGCGTTCTCCCATTGCATCCTTGCTGCAGAAGGAAAATGGCAGAACAGCCATAGTCGGGGAAAGCAGTATCTGCAGCACAAGACTATGTACAAAGGCCCTCTGCTTTAGACATTTGTCTTCCAAAACTGTGGGTATTTCTTATGAGGAGCAAGAGGGAAAATGAGATAAGTATCCATAAATTTCCTTCAGGCAGGGTAATTTCTTAATGAAGCAGTTTCTTAAGGCTTAGGGTTCCTGGGAGTGTCATAGACCTACTGATTTATTATTCAACTGTAAGACTGAAGGACAGGAATCTTTGTGTAAAAACACAGAGGATCTGATTAACGAATGCTAGTTTTGTCTAGAATTTAAGGAGGCAATTATAGTTTTTTTTAATTGGCATATGTTTACAAAAATAATTATACCCATCTTGGGGAATTGTTATATATATACATATCAAATCTTAATCCTTTTTACTTCATTTCCCCCCTCTGCTTTCCTTTCTTCCTACTTCCTTTAATCTCCTCTTCTCCACAAAGCCTATATCCCTCATTTTTTATTTTCCTCCTAAAATTATTTATATTTTGGATTTCTCATGTAATAGAAGCCATGTGATGCTTGATTTTCCATATTTGATTTATTTCACTTAGCATTATCGTTCAACATGCATACATTGGCAGTTACAGTCTGGGAGGTGAAAACCATAGACATTATATAAGGATTTCTTAGCACTATCTAGCTCTGGTGGGGACCTTGCACATAGAAATAAATATAGCCACCACAGCGGCATTATTAGTTTTCTAAAAGAGAATCAGGTAAGAGTTTCTTTATGAAATTTCTTTTCGACAGGACACAGCAATATGGTAATCTGGAATTATACTTTTCAATACCTGGCACTATGGCTGTCAGGCATATGAACTATGGTTTTGTGGCTATTCTCTTTTTTATTTTTTATATTAATTTTATTGATAAAGAAGTAGCAATGAGACAGTTTCAAAACAGGCTAGTAGGACAGTTACAATATTTAATACACTGGATATTGTTGTCTTTGTAGTAGTTAAGGCTATTCTCATTAAATAGTCCAAGTGTAAAATTTACTCTAGATTTTAAAGACACTAATCATGTATTATAGTGATAAAACTGTTTTAATGACACATATCATTACAGGTAGGCATGATGGCACATGCTTGCAATCCTAGATCCTCTGGAGGCTGAGGAGGGAAGATCTCAAGTCTAAGGCTAGCCGGGACAACTTGGGGAGACCCTTTTTCAAAATAAAAGTTGAAAAAGAAGACTGGTGATGGAGCTCAGTGGAGGAGTGCACACTTAGCAAGCCTGAGACCTCCCCTGGGTGTGCTCCTGAGCACTGCATACAAAACAAAAATTAAAATAATTTTATTTTTTAGAGGTGCAATGTCTGTTAGAATATTTAAGTGCCATGCATGGTTCACTTTATATTTCTGTTGGACAACACTGTTGCAGAACATACATGTTTCATGTTTCTGAAACTACGAATCTCCAAGAATTCTTTCTCTAAAAATGGTTACAAACACTGTTCGCTGAATGCATTCATCTCAGATAAGTGTAGCAGAACAGTATGTCTCTGTTCATGGATTATCAGCTGATGGTGCAGAGGCCCCTTCTGTCATCCACATTTTCTGTGCCTCATAGTGTCCTATCTAGTTGCAGAGTCAAACACTTGACATGCTAGTGATATCTGATATTAAATGGGATCAAATAACCTGTTTTGTTTTTTTTTTTTTGAACGAGGGATTGAACGCAGGTCCTTGCACTTGCCAGGGAAACGCTTATTCCACTGAGCCACCTCCCTGGCCCCCAAATAACCTGTTTTTTTAAAAAGTTGTTTCCTAGACCGG
This sequence comes from Octodon degus, assembly GCF_000260255.1. NCBI lineage: Eukaryota > Metazoa > Chordata > Mammalia > Rodentia > Octodontidae > Octodon > Octodon degus. The sequence goes on along the minus strand of NW_004524606.1, from coordinate 9,503,474 downwards.
CCAAAGAGCTCAGAGGACTAAAAAGCGCCTGCTTAGGCAGATGCAGGGGCCAGGAGTTTGATCTCCAAGCCTGCTGTGCCAGCCCCCACCCTGGGGCTCACTGAGATAGCAATTGAGACTGAGTGTGGTGGCGTATGCCCATAATCCCAGCACTTGGGAGACTGTGACCAGGAGGATCACTACGAGTTCGATCTCTGCAGTGAGACTCTGTAGACTCTATAGACCCTCTAGACCCTGTCCTAAATACAAAAATAAATAAATAAATACATGCATACATAAAGTTGTTTTCTAGTTTGTCATGTAGAGTTGTGCATCACAGACTGAGATGTGCTCACAATTAGGATTAATCTGAGTAGTAAGGATATCCCTGAATCACAGTAATTTATTCTGGCGTACCTCTAGGAAGAAGTATTTGTCCCCTTGGAAATTTTGGTAGGCAAAGAAATTATATTTACATTTTAAATGGCCAAATTGATGCTGGTATGTAGGCAAGACTTTGAATGCTTGCAGTGACGCTTCCTGTGTACTTTGTCGCCTTTGATTTGTGCTTCCAGCCCCTTCCTTCCTCATGCATTGACACTTACCACCCTTCCCCTCCTCCCATTTCATTCAGATGAAATGTTTAAGATAAGTTCAGTGTAGGCACTGATCATTGGCTTTAAAAAGAGCATAGCCATCCCCTCATGGAAAATTTTAATAGTGAAGGTTGGCCATCCTGGCCTGCTTCATAGAAATGCTGGGTGGTTCTCGCTGACAGGAAGCGGAGAACCCCTGGCCAGGGTGGGAAGCAGGGGGCAGCTGCAGGAGAGAGGAAAAGGCGGGAGCTGGGGCGAGGCCCTGATAATGGACTCTCTCACTGAGCGCCAGGTGGAGGAGGGGTCCCACTGCAGGCCGGAAGGGGACAGGGTGCAGGTGGGAGGCAGGGCCTTAGGGAAGAGTAACCTTGTGCCTTTGCCTTGAGCCTTGAGTCAGCCTGACTTCTTGGATGGCAGTGTGCTTAGGTGCCACTCAGTGAGGACGGTTGGGAGGCAGGAACTATGCTTTGTAAAATTCTGACTTTGGAAGAGAAGGCAAGAAATCTGTCTGGAAATATTTATTTATTTTTAATGTATTTATCAGAGGGTCTACAGGGTCTCACTATGCAATTCGGAGTTGTAGTGATCTGCCTGTCTTCAGCTGCCCAAGTGCTGAGATTACAGGCACACACCATCACGCCCAGTCTCAATCACTGTCTCAGCATGCCCCGGGGTCGTGGCCAGCATGGCTCGCCTGGGATTGAATCCCTGCTGCTGTACTCTGCCAAAGCAGGCGCTGTAGTCCTCTGAGCTGAGCTATCTGGTCGGCCCTGTCTAGAAATATTTGAGTGACGTCTTTACACCTCATTCCCCTTTCTTGATCACATTTGTTTAGAAGTGATGGTACACCAGCAGTCTTCCAGCCTGCCTCTTTTTTGGTCAGCTAAGTATAGTAGAGGGGTTTTACTGCTTTATGATAAGTAATACTGATCTATGCAATAAAGGGAAAAAATCACTAATTCTTCCCCAGATGAACATTTTATTGTGTTGCTTTCATCTTTTCTGGGTGTAAATTTAAATAAATGGTCACAATAATCTTGTGCCTATAGCTCTATATCCTGCTTTCTTTCCCCAAGGTGACGAATGGTTTAACATCGCCTTATTTACTGTGCAGATCATCCAGCCATCAAGCAGATATTTATTAGGTGCTACTTTGTGCCAGGGCTGTTCTGTCATTGAGTTGGCATTTCCCATTCTGCTAGGGCTTGGTAATTGATTACTGTTTTTCTTCAGGAGGGCACCATCGCTGTGGGAGACATGGAATTCCTTTTGTGTGCCATGTTGTGCAGGGTAGTTTGCATTCCTGGTCGTACCCAGTCTTTGTGACAACCATAAATGCCTCCTCATGTTTCCTGCTGTCTGTCCCCTCTTCAGCTCCCCAGTTGAAAATCACAGTGCAGTGTACAATCTATTTAACAGTTTTTCTTCCTTTGACACTCTGTGTTGGCTTCCCGTTGTTCTTACTCTTTTGCTTGGTGGTGGGCAGTTGGACATCAGTTGTATTTATGGCTGTCATAGCATTGTAGGACACAGATGATACTCTGTGCTACTCTGTCACAAAAGCTCCTCTCCCAACTTGGAGATAATACTTTGACCATGTATGGGGGGAACCTCATACAAGGGGAGCCACAGCTGAGTAAGATCACAAGGGGGAAATCTGTTTATCTACCTTATCTTTTCTGTCCACCAACTCCAAGGTGATGTGTACTTTTGGGGGGTAGGGACACAGTACTAGAGAATATTTGAAGGCTTACAGTTCAGTTTTACTTCAAATCTTGGTTCTGCCACTCACTAGTTGAGGGGCCCTGAGACAGTGATTTTCTTATTTTCTCTCTTCAGCTCTCTCCTATGTGACACTGTCTCCCTCAGAAACATCTGATGAGACAACTGAGTGTTACTATTTTGTTTCTGCAGAGGGAGATTAGCATTTAATGTAGTAGAGTGAGGACGAGCACAGGCTCTGGGTTCAATTTGGGCTCATTGGCCAGGTGTTAGACCCTTTCATAAGTTATTTTGCCACCCTGAGCTTTGGTGTCTCCATTTGAGGACTGAAGTTTTGACAAGCCCCATTCTTGTGTCATGGCGAGGAGTCCATTGGGCTTCCTGCCCTGTGCCTTGCACTTGCCTGTGATGGGGCTGCTGCAAACATGGCAGCTGGGGAGTTTGAGGAAGTGGGATTATCCTGACTGTCAAGACTAAAGTGAATTCAGTTAGCATCAAACCTTGTCATGGGCAAATCAGTGAACTTGCGTTCCCCTCACCTTTGTTTTCTCAAGTGGGCTTCCTGTTGGAATTCTAGGCTGGCTTCAGAGTTGCAGACGCAGGGTAAAAAAAGAGGTTCAAAGCAGATGGGCCCAATACCCATAGTAAGAGCTGCAGAATATAATTTATGATGGCAAATAGAAAAAGGTGTGTGCTTTTCACCCTTGTACTGAATCCTCTTGGGCCAGTTTGCTTTTCATTTCTCTTATCAGCCATTTGTGTGTGGGTTTGTGCTTCATGTTCCACAGGTATGAACAATTCTCTCTTTTTCAGCTTTGAAAATCCAGTCTCTCCCTTTCAGGAATAATGTGCCGCATTTAAGTGGAGGAATCGGAGTGATCCAGAGTAGGGTGATCCTGGGGTGGTAAACAAAAACCTGACAAAAAAAGTATGTCCTCCACAAAATAGGTCTTCCACACTTACAACTCCTCCCCTGGCAAAAAATACGACCCTCTCGCCAGCAAAGCACACAATCCATAATGAAAAACAATAAAACTTACATTCTAGCATGTACTTGTAGTGACTCACTGACTTTATAATAAAGTGTAAATGTAATTACATCTGCGCATCTCCTACCATTAGGCAAACTGGGCAGCAGTAAAGGAGAGCTCTGCTAAGAGGGTAGCGAGCAGATTCAGATAAATCTCGAAACTTGGGAGTCTGCTGTATGTCTTCCGTGGCCTGGTCAGATGGAACCACCTTGAGTCTATGCAAAGGGCTGTTGGCACTTGGCTCATCTGGCAGCTTCCTCGGGCTTCATCTCTGGGCTCCAGTGGTGTGGTTCTGATGGAATCGATGACTCACAAAAGTAGCACGGGAGTAGAACACGTGAGGTCCTTGACAGTGTGTCTTAGGGGTGAGCCATCCTTTTTAACCCTTTTTCTTCCCCGTCACTTGCATATTCTGACTTATGTGTCTGCAGTAAATAAAACCTGGGTCTACTTTCCCTTTGGGTCTGAAAGAGTTGAACATTGCTGTTAGAGCTTTGGCTAAAGGACTTGCACTAGTTTTGAGTCCTTCGTGGGAAATGCTAAAGTTGTAGACTCAAATCTTAAATACACTGGATAATTACTGGTGAGATATCACATTTTTGGATTATAATGAGCACAGGAAAGACTTTTAAAATGTGTCATAATGTCATCAGTTTTAGTCAAGGTTTGTTTTAAAAACGTGTCAAAGGCCAGCGAGATAGCTCAGTGGGCTTAAGTGCCTGCTTAGGCAAGCACAGGGACTGGGCGGGGTTCGATCCTCAGCACCACATGCCACACTGGCCCTGCCCCTGCCCCTGGGCATGCTGAGCCAGCCACTGAGACCAGGCGTGGTGGCACAGGCCTGTAATCCCAGCACTGGGGAGGCCAAAAACGGGAGGATCCCTAGGAGTCCGAGCTTCATAGTGAGACCCTGTACTAAATATCTAAATAAACAAAAACAAAAACGTGTGTTTGCATTTGCATCCACATCCGTATCTCTAGTACTGTGGGGTTGTAAGTTCATTCAGTGTTAGCATTTCCCTGTGGGCTTTACATTTTATGTAAATATAGACATGGCAATTTTTAAAACTACATAGCTCCTGGTTCAGAAAATAGTTGTTGAATCAGTGTTATATGTGAGCAAATAATGACAACAAAGATGGTGATGACAGCTGAGTGTGTGAAGCAGGGTGCTGGGGCTGAGACCAGGGCCTTTTGTGCACTTGGCAAGTGCTTTGGGTAGCCCACACTGCCATGTAGTCATTGTTTGAATGTGACAGAGTCTTTGTGAACTGCTATATGGAGATTCTCCCACTGTTCCTCAGGTGGTCACTTTAACTTCTCCCATTGTAGAACTAGGAAGCTGACACTTAGGAAGGGCCAGAACTGTGGTCATAGGGCTGTGAGCGCCTCCCAGACCCAATGCTACCTGCTTCTGGAATTTATGCTATGCCGTCCTGGTCCCTGGGCGTGCTGTGCCTGTCTATAAACTGGGCGTGGTGGCATACACCTGTGATCCCAGCGCTGGGGAGGCTGAGACAGGAGGATTGTTAGGAGTCTGAGGTGCATGGTGAGACCCTGTACCAAATCATTCATCAATCAATCAGTCAATCTTGTGGTATTCAGCACTACAAGGTCTCCCAGTGGAACTAGCTTTCTGAGCTATTGATTCAGAAGCACTTCTCTGGGCAGTCCTGAGAGGTCTTTTCTAAGGGAAACTCACCAGTATGTGAGAAATCATTTAAAGAAAGAGTTATTACCTATAAATACTACTGCTACTACTACTAGTAGTAGTAGGAACATCCATTCCCTTTTGTGTGTATTAGGTATTCTGCTCAGTTTATATGTTAACATTCATTTTGTCTATCAACTCTAGAAAGACACTTTTTTTTTTTTTTTTTTTTAAATGAAGACATTTTCGTTATTCCTGTTTTACAACAGGAGAAGTGAGGCTGAGGAAGGTTAAAGGGAGGCTAACTGACCTTAGGTTACACAACTAGACTGTAGAAGAAAATAAGTCAGTAAATAACTCTGGAGCTTAATTCTGATGACTACTAGGAGGTGGGGCCTCAAAATATCCTTCTTAGAGTCTTCCGAGCCTTTCAATTTAAAGAAATCGCAGTATTCTGGAATTGGAAGGCTGTAGGAGATGGAGATTGCCACCCGGGAGCTTACAGACCTCTCCACTGACCCCACGCGAGGCCAGTCCTGAGCTGCAGTCAGGGAGCTGCCTGGAGTGTTGCTTTGGATTTTATCTACCTGCCTGTGACCACAGAACTTGAGGGGCTGTGGGTAAAGTGCTACCTAGCATCCACGTGCAGAATTTATGTGGGGAGCTGATATTTGAGAAAGTTCCAGTGAACAGTTTGGCTTTTGGTTGATGTTGGTCTGCAGCTTTCATGGTTGTTGGCTCTCTGGCTCTGGGTTTTGGCTTTTGCAGCTTTTTCCCCCTTATTACATTTAGCGAGAGAATAGATACTCCAATATCATAATCAAAGCCTGGTTAAGGTTTCATAATTACCAGTCGGTAATTAATCTGAATTTCGGTGTGTGCTAAATCACTTAGTAGATGTTATTTTCTTTTCCGTATTCCCATTTGAATCCCAGCAATGACTCAAAGAAATTCGCTTCTTTCCTCAATTAAAATGGAAACAGTCTTGCAGTGGTTCCTTTGAGGTAGGCTGGTTTTACAAGAAGGTGGCTTGGAAGGGACTGGCTTTCTGGGAAAGAGATTAAACTATAGAATGGGCCTAACTGTATGTTTTAAAAATGCTGACATATTTTGTTGATGCTGGCTATTTTATTTGATTGCTCTCTGTTCCGAAGTCGTCTCCTCCTTTGAAATCTGTTGGTTACTATGGAAACAGTGTTGTTTTGGGTTTGGGTGGAGCAGTATCTACAAATGCAGTATAAAGTCATTTATAAAATGGGTTAATATTTATTCTGGCTGGGCATATATGGAACTTGATGTAATGATAATCATGATCACACATGCAGAATAAATTTGCACTTTTATTGTTATTTTTTTAGTCTGTCTAAATGTGTGCAGCTTTACTTGGAACGCATTGTCATTTCCTCTCTGATTTGTATATTGCCATTTAAAAGCCAACACCCAGCGCTGGTGGAATGGCTCTGAGTTACAAGGACTCCACGGGCCCAGGGCCTGATTGTCATTCAGGAGAGGGCGTCCTGGGATACCTTTCTGTGTCCTGACCAGCCTGGTCCTTCCAGATCCTTTTTGTCTTTCAAATCTTCACTAATGTAGACTTGTCTGGTGCCTCCCTGTCCCCATTTATGCTTGTGTCAGCAGTGAAGTGTTGTCACTAAAAACCTCACATGATTCAGGGAGGATTAATGGGAATGTGGTGAAAGATTAAGGACTGGTGACTTGTCCAGGCCCCAGATGGAGGACAAGTGGACAGTGGGGATTTGGGAAAGGTTCCAGAGGAGATCAGTGGGAAGGGTGAGGTGGATCTTTGTAGAAACTTAAAGGAAGGGGGACAGTGCAACACCTGCAGGAGCAGCCCTGTGTGTGTGAGTGGGGGCATTTCACTCTGTATGTGTGTGTGTGTGTGTGCTAGAAGTGATGGTAAGGAGGGGCAGTTCCCCACTGCTCCTTTGAAAGAGCCATGGTAAGGGATGCAGAGTCAGGGAGAGGAGCATGCGCGGTCTCTGGGTCCTGAGAGATCACGGACAGAGTCTTACGATGGCCAGAGTCCGCGAGAGGGTAGTGACCAACTAAGACAGACGTGGAGCCTTCTCTTTTATCCTGTCAGTTGGATGTTGTCAACACAGGCATGTGGTTGCTGGTTTGCAAATGTTTTTGAAGTCAGGCAATGAATTAACAATATCAAGGAAACTTCTTACAGGATCCCAAGTTTATATTATCTTGTTGAGATCAAACTTTACAAATTAATTTGTAAGTATTTAGCTCTCTAAAAATGAGCACAGAAATTTAAAAAAAAAATTCCTCTTAGGGTCAGAAATTCCAGCTCACAGTGACTGCTGGTGTCCTGTGTAAAATCAGGTATCCTGATGTAAAATGTGACATTGCTGTGTCTCTCTGTGGTACCTCAGGTAATGTTGGGTCTGTTTTTTTAAAGTCACCCAACTCAAGAATGTCTGAGTAGCTCATGAAAACACTTGGAAAATACATTTGAAAGAATCTTCAAGGTGATACCATCAGTGCTTCTCCAAGAGGGGATCCTGTACCCTAGAACGCCATCAGATACTGATGTACAGGTCTGCCTGTCTTTGTGGTAACTTCTCTGTCAGTGTGAGAACCACTGGTCTCCACCATCTCTCTTCAGTTAGAATATTAGCATATTCATGTAAAGTTTTGGGCCAATTGGTCCACTGTGTCATTGTTGGAAGGACCAGTTAGTTATCCTGGCAGAGGAAAAAGACAGCTTTTTAGCTGTAAGTTGCCCTGTTTTCTAAAGATATTTCTTCCCTTACTGGGAAAACAGCAATAACGTGGCTCAGGACTTAACATTGAGCAAGGCTGAGGAGGAAAAGCCCTGTTGAGAAGGGGCCAGTGTCTCACGGGGTAATATATTAAATCATTTCATTGGTGATTGCATTTTGGGGGGCTCTGTCTGTCTTTTCACCCACTTACCTACCCTTACATCCTTTGATCCTTCCACCCAGTAGTTCTTTGATGTCCCACTTTCTTCCAGAGCAGAAGGAAGTCCCTGCCATCCTCTACACAATACTGGCATCATATTTTTTCTTTTCCTTAAACTCAGGCTAGTTAGGCCCCAAGCCCGTGTACCCAGTCACTTCCTTAACATTGTTCTCTTTTTGTGTTTTTGGCCTTGGACTTTTCTAGCTCTCCAGCCCATTAAAGTCTGCCACAGTAACAACGTTCATTAAATTGTGAAGACAAACAAAGTACGTCCAAGGACAAGTGTCACTTGAGCAGCACAGATATCACCATTCCTTCCATTGTGTGCTTGCTAGAGTTGGTACCTGTGTCTCTTGTGGAGTTGTGTGCAGAGGGAAGGGCAGACACAGCCCCGCCCCAGCCTTGTAGATGGTTGGCTGTATCTTTTCACCTTCTCCTGGGGTTCTCCATAGTGGTGCCCTGGTACCCACACTAAGCCCTGTTGCCCTCCACCTCCACTGTGTCCTGTTGTTTTCTGCACCCATCACCCAACCTATTTTCTCAATGGAGAGGAAAGAAAAAAAAAAGAAAGAAAAAAAAGAACTCTCTCTGAAAACAATCCAATCCGATCAGATTCGCATTGCATAATAAGTGCTTGTTTGGACATTGCTTGGACTGTCATTTTAGCAAGAATCTTCTGTTTGATTAAATAGCTTCTCTGTTATGTATTGAACAAAATGAAATGTATGTCATAACAGATATAACTAGATGATGACAACTTTTCTTGACTGTGAATTTCATTAAAGATATACATTTGTGTTGTATCCCTTTGAATGACAGAAGTTGACAAATAGCTGGGGAAAGTTGTTTTCTCGAGAAAAGTTAGCAGCTCTCCTTGGTTCAGCTTTTCCATACCCCAAAGCAAAAAGGAGGCCAGAAAAGCAGGAGATGGGGGGTGGGACCGAGTGGGGTCTGGGTGGGAGAAGCCAAGTCATCACCCTGGGAAGGTCCAGGGCAGGTTGAGGATGAGCTGGCATCTGTTTTCGACAGGTGACTGTGCAAACTTGTTCGTAGTTGTCAGTTTTATAAATGTTTGGCTTTACTGCTGAGCATGTTGCTTGGCTGGGTGAGAGGAAAGGTTTGTTGTTTTCTTCATTCACCCTTTGAGTGCTGCAGTGGAGCCAGGTGCACCCCTGTCCTCCTGGAGCTCCATGTGAGTAGATGGCAGGTTGGCTATCTGATGTGATCTAACGTAGAAGCTCCAGGGGTCTGCGCTGGGCGTGCGGCTCCACCTTCAGACAGCGGGCTCCGCTTTGGACTGCATGGAGGGATCCCTTAGCTGCTGCATGGAGAGGTGGGATTGCTCAGCACCCACCTCTCTGTTCTCAACAGCTTCCAGGATGAGGACGGTTCCAGCCATGCCCTCTGCTAGGTGCTTACCTGCAGTAACTCAGTGGCTCCCCACATGCAGTGCAAAATCAGGTGAGCACTGCTCCCCATTGTTCCCCATTGATAAGAGAATTAAAGTTTATTTGTAAAATGAGTCCTCGGAGATTATGTAAGAGTGGGGCAGGGAGTCTGTTGCTTCATGAGTCCCCTGCTTGGCCTGAGGCATAGTCAAGGGTTGGGGCTTTTCCCAGGAGTGACTGCAGAGCCCCCACCCCACCCCCACCCCACCTGGGGGCTGTGCGAAGCCCAGAATTGAAGCTGGTTCCTGGCATTGCACATGTAGCAGGACTGTTTTGGAAGAACCAGGTGTGGAGGGTGTGGCGTTGTTAGTTTTTGATTCCCCAGCTCCCAGGAGCCCAAGGCATCCTCACAGGAGCTGATCCCCTGAGGAGGCTGGGCATGGAACAGTAGTAACTTGGCCTCCAGTTCACCCTCACTCCTCCCAAGGGAGCACTTTGACTTCCAGGGGCTCCTTGGGGGTGTTTGAGGCTCCTCTCTTTGGAGGCTGCTGACCTTGGCACTCAGCCCTGAGCCCCACACTCAGGCAAGCAAGGTGTCCCCAGGGATGCTGCTTGCCTGCACTTCGCTGTAGCCCCATAAGCAGTCTCTTTGATTTCTTACACAGATACCCTGTTCACAGATTGGTACACTGAGCACTCCAGCTTTGCAAACATAGCTGCTTGATGCTACCTCAGAATCCTGTCAGCTGGAATCCCCTTCCTTTTCACTGGTATGCTCCTGCTTGCCATCACCAATGCTTTCACTGTTAGGAAGTTTATGCCCCTGTAGGGCGGGTTCTAGGTCCTAGCGGCAGGTAACACACCCCTGTGAATGAGGGTCAGTAGGGCCAGTTCTTTTGGGGAAAGAACGGAGCTCAGTGGAGCTCAGTGTCACCATTCTTATCTGAATGGCTCCTGAGGGTGACAAGTGTCTCCAGGTCAGCCATGCCTGAGCTGGGTGCTACACTGCCTGAACCAGGGGTCCTCTGTTTGGTGTGAGCTGTCTTTTTTCACAGGCTGCTGCCTTATGAGCTTCCAAGGCCAGGCAGGTGTGGCTGCATCACCAGGGGAGGAGAGGAAGCCTGAGGTTGATCAGATTCTGGACTTCAGGGCAAGGACCTTTTGATTTTATTTGGGGTGGTGAGGGGTGCTTATGGCACTAGGAGGTGATAAGCCCTGGAGCTGGAGAGGAGGACCAGGGTGACCAGGTTCCTGAGCTCAAGTCAGGAGTATATATGTGGGGTCCTTGATCTGGACCAAAGGAAGCTCCATCTCTTTGAGATAATGCACATGTTGGAGGTGGTTTTGGTTTGACTTCTGCTTCAGCAAATGACTGTGGAATACGACGAAACTAAGAGGAATTTATTCTGAGGGAAGTCCAGATTTCTGAGGCAGCTGAAATGATTTCCCCCCTCTCACATCTTAGTTGATTTTAAAATCCCATGGAGGATTTGGCTGAAGACACTTGGTGAAATTCAGCTTTGCACGAATGGGTTCTCATGGATTATATTCTGTTTTAGAAAGTTAAGTGGTGACTGCAGCCTCCTAGCAGCAGCGTTTTCCTGTGTAGCCAGCCTGTCGCGAGAAACATGACCTTGGGAGGCCGCGTGCACCTCAGGAAAGCCCAGAGCACTCCGGAAGGCAGGTGGAAGGTGTTGTTTGAAGTGAACCATATTTTATTTTTCTCAAGACATTCTTGAGCTGGTTCTGTGACATGAACATCTAAACAGAGTAACCAGATGCCAACTGCTTGACTGAAATAGGTTTATACATTCGTCTCCTATCCACCCTTTCAAACAGAATGGTAAATAGTTCGTTTCCAGGCAAATAACATTCCCATTTTTTTTGTCCCAATGGGTCTTAATTTCACAAGCAAGTTGCTTTATCCAGTAGTGCATTAGCGAAGTGTTCCTGATTTTATGCGGTGAGTGTTGACATATAGTTCTGTGGGGCCTCTGCCTTGATTTCCCACCCCTCCTGATGAGCCATCGAAGCGGACCTTTGGCTCCAGGCACAGAGAGCCCAGGTGTATGGCTCAGCCTTGGATGCCCTGCTCCAGCTGAGAGGAGGGCAGGCTACTCCGAGGAGCACAGCAGCTCGGTTTCAGCTGTGTTGGGTGGAGGAATCGCTGTGCCGTGGTGGTGCCAGACCCTGCAGTCAGTGTTGTACGTGTGGTGTCGGAGCTCTGTAGAGCCTACCTTGCCTGTGCCGTGCGTGTCGCACAGGCCCTGTGACTCGTCAGCCTGTGTTTTTAGCTATGATGTTAGTCTGCCTTTTTACGTGGAATGAGAATAAGATCCATCAGCCCACTTTATTCTAATATGAAACAAAAGCCATTGTGACTGAAATAGAGACTTCTGTATGACTCACACCGTCATAAAATATGCTTTGTACATGGAGTTCCAAAGAGATTTATAACTTTTAGGCACCATTTTAGTATAGCTAGTACTGATTAAACTCAGTTCAAGATAAAAGTAACCTACCCCCTTCCCCCAGAAGAGAACAGCTTCCAAGCACTTAGGTTCAAAGTCCAAGCTCCTGGACGAAGCTGTTTTGTTTGTCTTTGTTGTAGTCATAACAGCACCCCCCACCCTCACCAGGGCTCCTCCTCACTGTCAGAGGCACCATGATCAGGGGACTATTTGAAGGGAATGTGATTTAATTCTCCATATCATTCTTTTAACTAGAGACGGTGTAAAATCAAATTTGGCTCAGCTTACACGGGTGTCATTTAGAATGATGGATTCTCCCAACTACAGATGACTGTATAGTGTAAAACTTTAATTTTCTCCATTTTTATTTTAGGTTAAATATGTCTGTGGAAAATGACTGCATTGTTGACCATATGTATTTCAGCGAGGCCAGTGTTGCCCTCTGGTGTGGTAGAAACTTCAAGAAATGAATAAAACTTCAGCTTTCAAAGTATTATTCATGACCCTAGAACACTCAGGGCTCTATAACCCCAGCTAGATGGCTTACTAGTATCAAGAAGATTGGACTTGATGTGTTATTTTAGGACCCATGAGCCTGTTACCTTGCTGCTTAAGTTTTTGGCCAAGAAGCTGTGACAAATAAAGCTGATCAGCATTTGTTTCTTAGGAAATTGAGACCAATTTAATGCACTGATTACTTACCTCATGCCTCTGAAGTCACATATGGTCTTTATGTGTATGCTTTGCCTTTCTTCGAACTACTGACAACCAAATGTCTCATTTTAGTAGTACTTGAGTTGGAGGCTAAAATAATTTCATTCTGAATGGAATATTTACTTGCAATGCTGAAATTTAAAAATAAAATCTATATTACATGATGGATATAGGATGAAGAGTAAGATTGCCTTTTGACGATGTGCTTGTGACAATTCCACGAATCTTTATTATCTGGCAATAGGAAATATTCTGTGTGGTGAAGGACTAGGGAGATTCCCCGTATCTCCTTGTCGTCATTCCTATAGAGAATTTTTACACCTTGTTCAGTATGTAAATACTTTTTAACTGCTAGGTGTCCATCTGTGTACCCGTTTTGGGTCTCTACACTAGTACACGAGGTGTGACCTTGTAACTAGCTTTGTTTATACATCTGTCAGGACAATATGTTATCTTTCCTTAAAAATGCAAATGTGCTCTTGCAACACAGAGCTCTTCAGTCAGTAAATAAATTGAGGTAAAGACTGTACCTAATACCCATTTAATTTAAATTCATTTTATAAGCATAAAGACGCCTTTTAAGAGAAGCTTTAATTCCTACTAGCACCTTGATTTGTGGTTGCCATGGAGAATCAAATCTGTCATTTGACAAGAAAAGTCACCCATTTATGACAGCACTTTATCTTGTCTCTCCAGGGGAAGAAAATGTCAAAAGTGAGAGCAGAAAAAAATAAAGCCTTGAAACACCAGAATTTCTTGATTTCATTTTTATTATTCAGCTATCATATCCTTTCTGATAATAGCAACTTGGTGAAAATAAATAATGTTCCTACAGTAAAATCAAATATTTCCTATTGGAATGGACAAGGTCCTTTGTGACTGTCACTGCTGTGAAGTCTGGCAAGAAATAGTGTTATTAGATAAACCTACGGTGCCCAAATCCCATTTTCTTTTCATTATAGTGTCAAAATAATTACACCTGTGTAATTTGGGTAAGAAATTGCAGAATAAGTAAAATGGTCCATTGCAAGAGATTGCTTTACGCTTGTGTTCCTTTCTGGGTGGGGTTTCTACCAGCTAAAGAAATAAATGCTGGGGAAGGTGTTTTCATTTGAATAAAGATGTAGAGTAGGCATTCGGTATTATTTGCTAAATGGATAGGTGAATGCTGTATTCTGTGACTTTCTCCACATCCCTGTCAGAAGTAAAAATGCAAATCAGAAATAAAAACGCAGAGACTATTCCACCTCATCATGAACTGTGATATTACGGATTCACACACTTACACAGTATTTTAAAATATACTTCATTTGATCCGATGTTTGTTTCGGCTTTTGAAAATGGGGTTTGTTCCCTGAGAGGTAAAAATCGTTAAAGTCCTGACCCAGGGTGCTTCTTCATTGTTTGCCGCGGATCTGCGCAGCTTGGGTGCGAGCACTGTGTCTCAGAGCACGTGCACCTTGGAGGGTGTCTGCCCGCTTGCTTGCCTCACGGTTTTTTTTTTTTTGAGATTTGCATCGCATTAAACAAAAAATGTTGGCATTCTGCTCAGATAAACACATGAAAATAATCTGAGCTACATCCTTCTTGAGGGGCAGTGTTTTCGAGTGTTGGAGTACTACAGAGCAGGATGGGGTTCAGAGTCGAAGTAATCTTGTAGCAGTGAGATAGCATGGTAGTACCAAGCCCTCTAATACAGGCCTAGTGTAAGTATCTGGCTGGTCGGGGAGCAGGTTGCCAGAACTGTTGTACCTCCTCTCTGATATCACAAAGATGGACAGAAAAGAAAAGGTTGAACTCTTGTTTTTCCTGAAATGGGTGCCTAGCGCGGCGCTGGAGTTGTCGTAGCCAGTACTGGTTGGGATGTGCTGGGAGGAACCCTGTGACACAGTAGCCCTTATCCCGAGCCTGGCTTAGGGGCTGAGAAACAGGGTGTTCCCTGAAAAGAAGAAAGTAGGGAGGAGTGGGTAAGACTTGTAGGCAACAAGCTTGCAAAGAAATATCAATAGAACATGTTCCCAGGCCAATCTTTGGATCGGCTTGACCGAGCACGTCAGGCAGAATGCGTGTTCTTACTCAGTGGTTGAGCCATTTCCTCTAGTATTTGTGTGCACGGGAGAGCGAGGTTACTGGGATGGAGACAGGGCACAGTAATATGCTCTGCAGAGATGGGCATGAATTAGGAGCTGGCGAAAGAGCTGGCATTCTGAATTAGTGCTCCCTTGTTATTTAACACTCACAGCTCGGGTCTTCCTCTCTGGTACAGTTGTTGCTTTCATTTTGTGGGGGAGGAGATGGAGATATGAATCATTCCCCTCCACAGGACCTAGATCTCGGCTGCGGTTTCTGAGGATGTTTGATGTATGTACCCAGCAGTCATGGAGAATATGTTTGATATTTTGGTGAAAAGAGAGCCACATTAATTGGCAATACAGTTAAAATATAACAATGTCATAAATTAGAGAGAGTTTAAAATTGTATATGTATAGTACTTGAGTGCAGTGTGGAAATATATTAGGTTGGCATTTTTGACTTATTTTGTTGTATTTAAACATTTTAAAATTGTAGTTCTATAGTACAATAGATAACATTATAGGTAATATAACTTTCCCTCTGATTTCTATGGATTTCTGAATACCCTCCTTCCCTCCCTCCCTCCCTCCCTCCCTCCCGTTGTCCCTCCCTTTATTCCTTCCTTCCATTTCTTGGTGCAGATTATAAAGACATTTAGGAGATGGCAGCACCCTGTGAATGCCCAGTGCCCACCCTCCTGTTCTAGCCCAAGCTCGGATCTGCACGTTCCACTTTCTTTTCTTTTTTGGTGGAACTGGGGATCGAACTCAGGTCCTTGAGCTTGCCAGGGAAGTGCTTAGTCCACTGAGCCGCCTCCCTGGCCTTGACAGTCTTTTTCATACAGAGCATTTTCTTCAGCTCAACCTGTACTGTTTTCTTTTTTTAATTGTAAAAGAAATTACAACCAACATTAGTTGACACAGATCTATCACACACAAAAGAGGAAGGGACTCTTTTATAGAAAGAGACTCTTTTGTATTCTGTGCATTGATTTGAGAGTAGGATTACACTGTTGTTAATTAAAAAAAAAAAGACTCCCTAGCATGCTGAGTACTTGCTGTGTTTGGGTCACTCCATAATCTAGGTGTCTCACACTACCTCTGTGAGTAGGATTTGCACCTGTCTCCATCTTCCAGGAAAGAAACAACGTTAAAAGAAGCAAAGATGTTGTCCTGAGTCCAAAAGCAGAAGCTGGGATTGAACAGCTGTCATCCATAGCCTCTGGGGTTGGGGAGAACACTAGGGAGAGCATTAAACTTTAATGTTGGTCGATAGTCTGACGTTCACAACTTCTATATAAAATAGTTGTCCAGTACATTGGGAGCCAACTCTAACATGTTGAAATATTAGAGATTTAGCAGAAAACTCAGCAGCTTCCATTAAATGTAGTGTCTTTGCTTCTGCAATAGTGAAAGTAACAGAAAACCTTATTTACATTTCAGAAATAGTTTCCTCCAATTTCCTGTTTTGCCAGACTTTTGCAAACTGTGTCTCCTTCTTCTCTTTTTCTGTTGTGCCTCCTGCCCACATGCTTTGCCATAAAGCGGCCGGGCCTGTTTGTGGATGTGGTATTGCAGGATGCATGTGTCTTTGCTAGCGAAGGGCGGTTGCTCCCGCCCCCAAACACTTTAATAAAGCAAGAATAACTGTTGTTCTTTGCACAACTGCCTTCCGTCGGGTTGGCAGGACTCTTTGGCTGTGCTATTTGGAAACCTTTTCTCTGTCCAAGTTTCTTTACCTGAAGGCTTGCTTCATTGTGTTATTAATGTAGTCAAATTATAGTCATGTTTTAGCCACTTAATTGAATGAAAAAGAACACTTTGAACTGAAAAGTAAAATGGTGGCATGCATTAAACCATTCTCATGTATTGCCTCAGATCTGCAGTAGCTGATAAAGAAAGCATCGGATTGCATGTTGCTCCTGCCTCAGGCCCACCTGTAACTATCACTAACAACACTTTTCTTTTTTTTTAGGTAACTTTCATCAGGGAAATTGAAACCGTTGGAAGTACAATCCTTTAAAATATTTTGACTTTTCTTATTAACAGAAAACTTTCGGCTGCTACTCCAGAACTGGAAGTTGGACCTTTAAAAGAATAAAATGAGAGAGGCATTCAGAAGCAAAAGCATCCTGTTCCTCCCTCACTTGGCAATTAGTTCAGTCTTTGAAATACCGTACCATCTAACATTTAAGAGATTTCATCATTCATATCATCCAGATTTTTATCAAAAGCAGTGTTGTCTTAAATATTTAAGTGACTTATTTGGGACTCCTTTGAGAGCTAGTTTTCAAGTTTTCTTTAATTAAAAGGGAAGGGTGTTTAAAGACCAAAAGCTAACATATAACACATTATTTATTGCTGCTTGTTAAATTAGTTGCTTTGGTCCCAGACAAAGTAAATAACAGATTGAAGGGGTGTGCTTTCCTTCCTTAGCAGGTCCAGGTTTGCTTGAAAGGGTCTGTACATAAGGATGCGCTTTCGGATGTGTGCCTTCTATTTCAGACGGTAGGCGGGTGGGGGAACGTGTGCTTGGGCAGACATTTCCACGTCTGCTTGTCATTTTCTGTGAAGAGCTTAGCACTGAAAGCATGTGTTACTGAGAATGCACACATTTCCTCTTAAGAAATTGGGTATTTGTAAAGAGATGTATGTTATTCATAAGAAGCCCAGAACCAGTCCCTGCCCGTTCTCTTTGGGGAGCATGTATAGAGCTCTAACGTGCTTTTAGACGTGTTTGAAAATTATACAATTATGATATGTTGATCAGCTCTGCAGCATTTTGAGGCCAGCCTGCAAATGCGGCATGGAGCAGATGCCCATTGAAGGTGCTCTCTGGCTCTCAAACTGTTGCAGACTTTGGACTCTAGATGCTGGGGAGTCTATGTCAGGGACTCTGAGATGGGGCCCAGAAATTTCCATTTCTCTAACAGACCCTTCTGATGATTCTAATTAAGCATCCCATAGACCTTTATGTATGTGCTAGAAGGCAAGGGTCATCCTTAACTGGACCACTGTCAATGGCAGCATCATCAAAGCCTTCTAGAGCAGCATCCCTCATGCCTTGGTGTGCATGACAATTGCAGCTGTGGTCTCTCATCTGAAAGATTCATGGTCCAGCAGGCTAGTTGTGTGTGTGTGTGTGTGTGTGTGTGTGTGTGTGTGTGTGTGCCTTCCTGTCTCGCTTGTCCCCCCTCAACTGGAGATTGAACCCATGACCCTCATGTTAAGCTATATCTCTATACCCGCAGCCCTTTTTGAAAGAATTATTGTGAGACAGGGTCTTGCTATGTTGCCCATACTGTGCTTCTCCTGCATCCTTCTGGTTCAGCTTCCCAGAATGCTAGCATTACAGGCATGCACTGCCATGTCTGCCTCAGGTCGTACATCTTTAAACAGAACATTGTCCATGTGGCTTGTTGAGGCCACCCTTGGAACGTCAGGGTTAAGTTGCATATGTTGCCGAGTCTTTGAAGAGAAGGTTATAAAGCAACTCTTTGGGTGCCTTTGTCTCTGTGGTTTGTTTTAGTGAACACCTGTGTTACTCCCTACTTCAGTGCCTGCTTCAGTGTGTCACCATGTCTGTGAGCATTGAGGAGAATTTTCACAAAAAGTTGAAAATGCCCATGATGTAGCTCGTGTGTGTGAAGGCAGAAAGATTCTAAATTATCCCCTGTAGTCCTGGCTCTCACTGCCCTATGGGAGCATAGCTCTCTCAGCTGAACATACTGGCCTTCCAGACTCTTCAGAGACACATTCTCTTTCTCCTGCTTTGTAACAAAACAGAGCATGTGTCAAAGTGAACTCCAGGTTGCTGGAGAGGGACATCTTGTAGAGATAGTAGTTGGGAGGTAACACTTGCCCCCAGTCCGGGACAGGATTTTCCGCTGTTGTATAAACACTTGCTTCATCAAGGATTTGTTGGCTGGGAAGGTAATTAGGTGGGAATTCTCAAAGTCATGTCAGCTCTCTTTTAGGGATTACAGACCCTTCAAGCTGGATCTACTCGTTGTCTGAGCACAGAGGTCTAGGTCGTAGTAAGCTATTAGAATGTTGTCTCTGCATGAAGGGGATGAAGGATCTTTCCTTAAAGATTATCTGTTTTTGTTCTTGCAAGGCAGAGACCAGTAAGGTTGGGTCTTAGAGCTGAGTGCCTGTTTTATGCTCCTTTTATACTCAGGCTCTTTGGTTATGGAATGTACCCAGCAGCCCAACTCTAGCTATCAATGTCACAAGTGAGAATAGGGTTCTCGGTCTCTGGGGTGATAGTGATTTTTATCAGTGACATTGGACAAGATCTCTAGGTGTGTGGAGTTGGGGGTGGTTTCATTTTTTTTTTTAAAGTTTAAACTAAAATCAAATGGATATCCAGGCACCTTTGGGAGCTTCAAGGGTTTTTTAATTTTTGAGACCTCTTCAGGCTCAGACATTCTTTGCTGTCATGTTGAAATCCTCTTACAACTCACCCTTTGATTGAGTGAGTGCTCACACTGTGAGGCTCCTTTGGCTGCTAAGATAATCAAGGTAACTAGGTTTCATGGTGTCCACTGGCACATGCCACTCAGCTTGAAGAATGTATCTTGTAATTCATATTTGAAGCAATAATTCCCTTGCCTGATAAACATTATGAAATAGGGTTGGCAGGGGTGAGGTTTTGGGTAGAGACCCTGCTTTATTCTTTGTGCCTTTTACTTGACTGGCTTGGCACCATCTGTATCCTTAGGAAGTTAGAAGCAGGCAGAGTGATCACACTTGCTGAAGTCCAAGCAAACAACACTGAGTGTAATAAGATCCTGAGATTTTGATCCTAGAACTGACAGGAGGTAACCTGTACCCCAGGGGTCTAGAATTCCTATTGGGAGGAGCCTTGCAGGTAATGGGAAAAAAGTAGGTGGCATCTTGGGACCTGTAGCCCAGCACAGGCAGTGTTTGAGGGGAGCCACCCCTGCTGTGCTCTGCCCCTGCCAGTTGTCCTCAGGACCTGAGGCCTTATTGTTATTAGAGCTGCTGATTTTTCTAAAGATGCCAGAAAGCAGAGTGGGCATTTGTAAGTACTAAGAGTGATCTTCCTTTTGTTTTCTGGTTTGTTCATTTTACCCATTGGGAAAGGGGAAGGAAGGGAACATGGCCAGTGTGTGGAATCCATTTCCATTTTCTGGGAAGACCAGCTGATTGTCTCAGCAATTGAAAAGCTATCAAACAATCACATTGCACTGCAGTTGGCTTGGGAAGGAGGCAGGCATTTCTGCTCTGTGACCATCAAAGAATGACAGGTCTTGACCAAAGCAGTGTCCATATTCGGAAATGTGCACCTCAGTCCTTCAAGTTCAGCCCTTGCAGGTATTAAAATGTAACAGGAGCCTCGTTTGGGTCAGTAAGCCTGCACCTCATCATTTATCCCAGAGAGAATAAAATCATGTCTAAAACCTCACCTAGTATTGTGCTTGCTTGGAACTGTCCGTATCTTTGGTTCTTTGCATCTATGATGTTAGTAGAAGTAAAGTATCATTGCAAGCGAATCTAAATGTGCCTGTAAACCGAGGTACAGCAACAGAACTGCCTTTACATTTGCCCCTAGGAGTGAGGGTTGGCTCAGGCCTAAACTTCTGGGTATTTAGTCTCGAGCCTAATTCTGTTTTTTGTGAGCTTTTCATGTTCCTGTTAGAGTGCTTTTGGTGATACTGCTTCCCAAGATGCTGGGTGGCTGTTATGACATGGGTATCACTTCACCTTCGGGCCTCCACACGTGTTTACTTTAGGAGGCTTCACAGGTGAAAGAACTTGCAGTTGAACACATCTTTCTACCCTTCTGCCACAGAAAGATGCCACACAAATGTGTTCAGTCGCCTGCATGAGAATATACACCCTACATAAATGAGACAGGTATAATTTTTTTTCTCGAAGCACTGTGCCCTAGGAGGCTTTTGTTATCCCTATAGAATGACCAACCCCAGTGTAGCCTGACGTTAGTGCTCATATTTTTATTTGGAGCTTTGATAGTTCTTCTGGTGAGCCGTGCCCCCTCACCCCATTTGTTGATGACTGACTGATTTGACAACTACTCAAATGAGACTGAATTTGCCTCTTTGTGTCCCAGCATGCTCTAGTCAATTTTTTTGTTATAAAATATGAAGGGACCACTCGAGCTCTTGGTCCTAGTGTTGACAGGATAGTCGCTTCCAAAGCCATTTCCCACCACTCTGCCTTTTGCCATCTTATCAGACCATTTCTAAACTTCTGGTGTTTTAATTTCTGTATTATTCATCAGGTTAAATTGTGTCTAATTGGCTGTGTGTTGTGTCTTTTTGTTTCAGTGAAAGGATTATTGGGGGTATTAAAAACGCCATTTAAATGAAGCTTCCTCATTTAAAACACATATGAAAATTCTTTCAAAAGTCTTTTATTCTGGATCTCTTTATCTTCCTTCACAAGCTTTCGGAGAATATAGTGCATGTTGAGGTTTATCTTTGCTTTTATGTGCTCTAGCCACATGCTTAACATTGAGCACATTTGAGTTGCATTTCATTGGGCTTTCACAATCCTTTTATAAAGGGACTGATCTGTTAACATCACCCTCTTTAGATCTAGCAGACAGGATGTTCTTCCATACAAAGAAGTGCTCACAGTCTTTCTGGCCAGCCAGTAAGTGAATGATTTCAGGCCTGGTGGGCAATACTTGTGTCCATGCGTAACACAGCCTGACCACAGTAGTAGGCAGCTGCATGTAATTTTGAACTCCACTCATTGAACTGTAATAAAACAATATAAGCACTGCTTGGGGGGAAGATTGGATGCAGTTATCCTTACACAAGGCTCAGGCATATGAAAGCAGTGCTGGCTGACAAGAGGATTTTGAGATTTGATTTTGATTGAATTGCAGAATTGAACAGGCCAGGAATGTCAGTGGAAGGCTAAACGCCTGTAGTGCCATAAAGTTTTATTCATGTGAGGCTTTCCAATATCAAGTAGATGGATTATTGGAAAAGGTGTCAGGGGACATGAAATGGAAGTGCCCACAACATAAAATGTAGGCAGGAGGGAAAAATTACTTCTTGCTTAGTATATAATTAGGTCTTCAAAAAATATTCTATAAAATTGTTTGTTCTTCTGTCTAAAGAAAAAGAAAATGACCAACTCATTATATCACTTACTCAGTTAAGAGCAGTTGGATTTTGCCATATTTAGACAGGAGTTTCTCTTATGACATTCTTTAGTTCTACTTGAGATTAGCATAGGGTGTTAGGCTTTCTTTAAAAGGGAGAATGAAGCAGCGGTACTCTAGTGTTACAGATGCTGAGAACTATTGTGCTGTGTTCTGAAATGAGAGGACCATGTGTCACATGCCGTGACACATTAGGTTATTCCACTGGTCAGTATGGCCTGGGATCATACATGAATTTGCGTGAGATAGCTGCCATCAAAATGCATGTGACTTGAGGTTCCACTTGCTGTTCACGAGCAGGTGAAGATGTGCAGAAGGCTGGGTGGGGAGCGCAGTTGATTGTGTTGTCTCTTGGTTCCTCATGAGCAGGGTTTCCGTTCTGACCATTAAGGAAACACATCTGACAATTGCCAGCATGGACGAAGCAACAACTGTAGTTTTTCAGTTTTGACTCCTACTTGTTTAGTATTTCAAACCAAATGGCTTCAGTTAAAGAATCAAACAGGAGCATGCACACTTTGACTCTGGAGTGCAGGAGTGGGCTTTCTTCGTCTCCTGCCTACCCCTTTTTCTAATGTATTGTGGATTTGGAAACAGACTTATTTGTAAATGGGGCTTCACAAGGTAGAAGTGGAAAACTTAGAATAAAGAAGATTTCAAACATGAAGGGCTGTTTTTTTCTTTCTTTTTTATCTCTTTTCCTTTTAACAGCAGTTTGTAGACATGTTGGGAAAGAAGTGCTGTGCCTGATTACTGAAGTTTCCACTCTGAGATATTTAAGATTTTTTTAAATGTATTTTTTAGTACAAGGTCTATAGGGTCTCACTACACAGATCAGATTCATAGTGATCCTCCTGTTTTCAGCCTCCCAAGTGCTGGGATTACACATAGGCACCACCACACCCAGTCTCAGTCACCTGGGGGTGGGGCCGGCATGGCACTCCGGGGATTGAACCTCTGCCCCTGTGTCTACCTAAGCAGGGCACTTTAATCTGCTGAGCTGTCTGGCTTACCCAATATTTAAGATTTTTATTTGCCTCAAATTCCATAGGTCTATGATAGGTTTATATAGTTACACTTTTTTAGTTTAGTTTTTCTAAAAATAAGCTCTATGAATATTTATCTAATCAAACAATGATTCATTTACACACAGAGCTGGAAAAGAAAAAGAGGTCCTTGAGCCCAGTGGTCAGACCCCATGGTCAGTAAGTGACCCCTTTCATTTTGCATCGTGTCCTGATCTCCCAAAGGGCTTATGCAGGTAAAAGTTGATGTCTGGGAGTGGACTTTTCTGCTCTTTGAAGGATGAATTCTGATTTGTGCAGGAGAGGATGAGAAAACATTTTTGGGATTGATGAACAAAAATGCTCACAAAGTGGCAAAGAACTGCCTTCAAACTTGGTAAGATTCTAGGAAATTGGTTCTCGCCTGGGGTGCTCCCGCCATGCAGTCCCCGTCTTTAGAGGAGATGTGTGTTACACTGCTACCCATCAGTTCATGTCTTGGAAGCCCTTGCAAGTTCATTGCCACACACAAGTGCACGCAAATAACATTTCATTTTGCAATCTCCCTTAAACATGGGAGGAAGATGAGGCAGGCAAGAAGCCTGGGGAGCAGAATTTAAGGAGCTGTTTGCTCTCATGTGCTGACTGGAACTCGAACAGCCCTGAGAGCTACTTTACTTTGTCTTTAAATTTCGCACCCAGTTGCCTTACTTGCCTTCTCTTGTTTGGACCTTTTTACATTTTTGCATGATAAAAAAAAAGTCATGAGGAATGAAAGCACATTCATTTTCTGCTTTTTCTGTAACTTACCCTGTTTTTCATACCAAAATTTAAAAATGAAGATGCCTGTGGTCATATATTGTTAGATTACTGTTCCCGTGCAGCTTCCCAGAATTGGCAGGCATTCTGTTACTGAACTAAATGGCAGTTTTATATATTCGGTCTGATTATAACATGTATTCTGTTCTTTGGTCCCACTGGAGCTAAGGTTTGACATTAGCTGACCAAACTTCCATGTCACAGACTGTATTAAATTGTACACCTGCGAATGCGCTCTGTGGAAAAGACGTGTGCTGGCATTCCCAGCTTGGAGTTCACTGGGCAGGTTTTGAAGGATTCATGCTTGGCAATGGTTTGGCCCTGAAATTGTGGAAGTAGTTCTTTAACGTTCAAAGCAGAGACATTTGTACCGGGTATTTTAACCATGGGCAGTAATGCAATTGACAAGAAAGACTTTTGCTAGTGATGGATTCTGTGGCCTCTGTCTAGTAGTTAGGTGTCTGGTGAAGGGCTGGCCTTGAACTCCTCTCATTTCATCCTTGGGAAAACTCAGTTAGGTCCATCCCAGCATAAACCACTGGCTCACAGAGGAGGGAGTCACTTCTTGGAGACACTACATCATTTGCCTAGATTTATAGCTCAGAAAAAGAACGTCATTGAACTAGAGCTTTGAACACTGAGGCTCTTCAGTACTTTATAATGTTGGTTAGGTCCTGTGACTCATCCAGGGACATTACAACAGCCACAGTCCACCTTTCGGGAGAGGTATGGGATTTTCTGAAGCATCACTGAGATCTTACAAGCCAGCAGCCTTCGCAGAGAGAACCATGGTAGCATTAAACCTGCCCGTACTGAGCTTTTGCAGACCTAATTGAGCAGGGTCTCGCATATTTCTTTGTAGAAAACATTTAAAGATGTGTGTATAAGGAGAGGGGAATCCTTGACTCGGGCCAGGGAGTCAGGTCTTCTGGATGGACCAGGAGGTACCTGGCAATCACTACAGTCACAGGCAGTCATAGAAGCAGCCTGAGCCTGCACTGGGGTTCCCTCCCCAAGGCTAGTGACATTCACGGTCCTCAGCAGGAGAGTGCTGCTTGGAACCATCCATTCACGAAGGGTCCCATGAGGTCTGGCACTCTCAGATGTGTGGTGTGTATGAATGAAGCCTCTTTCCTAAAAGCTGAAATCGGTTTGAGAAAACTGGAAGAATGAGTCATTTGAGACTCTGCTCCCAGAACATGTCTACGCTTGTCTCTGGCAGATTCTGAGGCACTGAAATTTCCCTCTGATCTTGAGTAAGATGGAAAAGAGTAAAATGCTCCTCCACCCCAAATCCTGGTGGGTATGCAAGTTTAATAAAATTGTATTAAAAAGTGTACATTGTTCTGGGAGGGCACAGCTCACGTCCCCTTGTCACATGCACCTTAGCAGATACAGTGCATGGAGCATGGACCAGCTTTTCCCTGGTAACTTGCCATCGGCTCAGAGCCTCATTAAACACTTCCAGGCCTGGTTCTGTCATGGCTGTGTGGTTGCTGGGTGCAGGCCTTGATGGCTTCACCTCTCCAGAGTGAAATAGATGGTGGAACGGTGGCGGGAGGCATTTGGGCTCTGCAAAGCAGGCTGCTCCTGTTTCGTTTCCTTTGGGATGATTTCTTTTGGATCTGAAATGTGGCACCTGGATGCCACTAGTGTTAGTCAGCCTTCTGTTACTGTGACAAAATGCCTGAACTCAGTAGTGTGTGAGAAGATGTTTATTTAGCTCATGGTTTCAGAGGTTTTGGGTCATGCCTGCGCGGGGCCCATTGCTGTGGGCATGGAGTCATGGCTGCCGGAGGTCTGGTTACGTCAGGGTTGCTGGGAGGCGTCTCTTCAAGGTCATGCCCAGTGACCTCACTTCCTTTCCCTGGGCTGCAGCTCTGCTAGGGCCTCAAGATAGCAACCAGGCCTTTACCTCAGGGGCTTCTGGCAGATACTTCATATTCAGACTACAATTCAGTCAGTGCCCAGATCCGCAGATAACTCCCACACTCTGTTTATTCATCTTTTACGTGGGTATTATTGTTTGAAAGCTTGTTGACATAACCTCCCAAACAATTTAGAAGCATTTAATGTAGAGGGCTTGGTCATATATTACCTAAATACAAATAATCATTAATGGAGTGTGTGCAGACATAGGTATAGACAGAAGTATTTAGACCTCAAATATATTTAATTTACAGTGTTGTAAAGAAAATATGTGAGTGCCCGTTCACCTTTGCCGAGATTTCCCTGATAGACCCTGATTTCTGGTTCACTGTCAGATCAGTGTATATGGACTTTCAGCTTCGTCTTCGTAGGTGCCCATCCGCGTGAGACTTCTCAAAGCTGTCTAGGTAGGGACAAGTGTCATCACTCCCTAGTGCTGGTTGCCTATCTGCTTTGTCCTTTAAGCAACTGCCTGGCCTCTGGCCATTGCATTTGCAACCCTAACGGGAAGTGTGTCCTGACACACATGTCCAAGTGTACACATCAGTGCGGACACAGTCGGGATTAACAGTTGCTCCTGCTGAGGCGTGTGCAGCTAGATTTCTGGAAAGTGCCATGTTTTTAATCCCTTAAATGATTTAAACTTTCTGGAAGCTGTGCATCCCATGTAACAATGGGATCCATAGAAAAACACACTCATTGGAGAATTATGAGGCATATAATTTTGTCTTTAAATTCTTATGAGTGAATTGTAGGAACATGACTTCATAGGAACCTCTGAGACATTACAGTGTTTTAATAACACTTTCCTGCTACACGTAATGCTTCATTTTACTTTTATTAATTTAATTTTTTTTTGCTGTGTGGCAGTAGGAGCCACTCAGCCCTGTCTCCAGCTTCACCCCACTGTTCCTTGGGGGAAGCTGCCTGGCCCCTCCCTGGGCGGGCAGAGGCTCCCGGGGCATGTCCTGTCTGAGACCAGTTTACGAGGCTTCACCCACTCCTTCATTTTCAAACATGCTTTTCCTTGCTCGTTGCCCTTGCGCTTCCTCCTGGGCTGCCAGCGGCACATTGTGTTACCGCCACTCTGCAGCTGGAGCTGCTGCCACCGCTGGACTCAGCCTGCATTGCTAGTTATTAAAAAAAATCAAGGGTCCCCACAGGTGACAGCAGCTTGTGTGGAAGTCAGTCTGAGGACCATGGCAGAGCCCCATCTCTCCACAAGAGCTAGGCTTCTCAGAGGAGGGCAAGAACTATTTTTGCTTCTGTCCTTATGACAACCAG
Organism: Octodon degus; assembly: GCF_000260255.1. Taxonomy (NCBI): domain Eukaryota; kingdom Metazoa; phylum Chordata; class Mammalia; order Rodentia; family Octodontidae; genus Octodon; species Octodon degus. The sequence goes on along the minus strand of NW_004524606.1, from coordinate 9,476,697 downwards.
GTATCTTCTATTGCCTATGTGCATGCATGCATGCATACATACATGCGTGCATTCATTCATCGATTCACCCATCTGTCTACCAGTTCTTTGCAGTGAGTTTTCATTGAGTGACCGTATGAATCAGGCATTGGTGCTTTCAGTATTGTATAAAAATAGACTTGGGGTTTAATCTCACAAGACAGAGCCAGTTGGGAAATTAGAGCTGTAGGGAAGTCAGCCAAACAGGCCCTTAGAAAAAATCAAATTGAGTTTGTCTGTTGAATGCCATGGATTTCAAACTACCTTAGAATCTCAGAGCTTCTTAAAAATCTTTCTGGATTGAACTTATTTTTTATTTATCAGAAACTTTGGGAGGCAGTATAATCTATGGTTACAAATGTCCTCTGCAAAACAGGGTCCCAGGATTTGCCATTTGCATCACTGGTGCTGTGTGTGGCTCCTTTTGGGGTAGTGCAGCACACCTCCTTCCCAGCTGTTCATGGCAGCCCTGACCTAGGCAAGCTGAGTGTAAATTTTTGCTCCAGCCACTTACTGTTTGCGAGCTGACATGTGTTTCTGCAGCTCTACCAAACTCAGCTCCGCCATCTGTACCACAGAGGTAATGGCGCTACCTGTGCAGCAGCAGAAGACCGAGGGAAGGGAGCACTGGCAGGCCTTTGTGTCATGTCTGCCGCCTGGCCCATACATGAGCTGTCGTCGCAGTTGCTTCCCCTGAGCATCTGTCCCCACAGACACACTGTGCACGTTGCAAGAATGTCCTTCACATTTGCTTTCCTGAAGATTGAGGTCACACTTATTTCCTTCTTCAACCCACTGTCCTATAGCCCCCAACCTGGGGTTAAGTTACAGCAGAGCTGTGCATGGAGCGCCCTTCGCGTGTGTGCATCACCTTTCTGTCTGCACCAGCCTGTTTGACGTTGCCCACTTATCTGATGCAGGGAAGAGCTCTGCTCTTTTCTGCCTTGAGAGGCCAGTTGTGGGCTGGCCGGTAATAATACAATTATGAAGGTTAACAGGAAAGAGAGGGGTCCAGTAGCAATTCCAGGCAGCTGGCAGTCCTGCTGAATTGGAAGCGCCCCACCAGTGGAAACTGGAGCAAGAAGCAAATTAAACCTCCTATCTGCCATCTCACTCTCTTTTCTCCCCTTTCCTGTTTGGACTTGAAAGGCGATTGGAGCCAGGGCCCTGACAGTTGACGGAAGTGCTGCAAGGAGAGAGTATTTATTTACAGTGAGTCGTGGCGTTGCTTGTTCAGGATGCGGTTTCTTGCAGGAAGTTCTGTCCCCACCCCCGGGTTTGATCATTTCTCCAAAAAAAAAAAAAAATCCTTGATTGTTTGTGGCCTCCCCTGTGACTTGGAGAACGTTGTATAACCTGTCTGTACTTGGTGGCTCGGCTGGTGCGCCCTCGCGGGAGGGCCTGGAGTGGGGCGCAAGCGAAGCTGTGGGCCCAGCTCCCTACAGATGTGTTCGGGTGCTGTGATAATCATTAGGCATTTAAAATAGGGAAGTGGGCCGAGCGCATGTGCTGGAGGCTGTGGTTGGCGCAGGCCTTGCTGTTCGTTAACAGGAACCAGTGCCAAGCGAAGTTGTACTGGTGTCTGAGAGAGAAACCACTTTGAGACAAAGTGGGTAGCTGCACTGCTTGCGGAGGGAGCATTTCATTCAAAGCTAGTTGTGCTGGGCTGGCTAGTAGATCCCCCCTGGGGGCGGAGCCAATGCTCCCAATTTTAGGGTGCCTTTGGCCTGGGGAAGTGTTAGGATAGAGGAGTGAAAGGGAAGCTGCATTCCATTGAGTAGGTGATTGGGAACCTTTTTGCGTTATCACACAAGACCCTAGGACGGTATAAAACTTAATTGTAAACTGGGATGTGTTTTCTTTTCTTTATTAAAAGATATACACAAGATAAGCAGAAATTACAGTTATAATATGAAAATGAAAACTGCCTCCTATGGATTTTTCTCGTCTCTCAGGTCCCCACACTGGGCCCGTCAGCATCACTGGGCTGTTGTTGGAGAGGCAAGATCAGGGCCATCTGGGAGCCTCGGCCAGGAGACTTTGTGTGTGTGTGTGTGTGTGTGTGTGTGTGTGTGAGAGAGAGAGAGAGAGAGAGAGAGAGAGAGAGAGAGAGAGAGACAGAGAGACAGAGAGAGAGAAAGAGAGAGAGAGAGAGACCTAGGTCATCCTTACAGTCCTCACATTGAGCTTCCTAGTCCAAGCTTGCATCAGAATTGCCTGAAGGTCTCATTAAAACTCCCAAGGTATGGAGGCCTTGTCTCAAAATAAAAACATCAGAGGGCCTGGCTTGTGGCTCAGCATTCTTGTGCTTTCCTAGCATGCATGAGACCCTGAGTTTGAACCTCAGTACTGCATCAAAGCAGAAGACAACAACCGAAGAGAAAAACTCTGGGGGCTGGCGTTGCATCCCCGTAGAGCCGAGCAAAGATGGATGTGTGGCCTCAGCCTGCAGTGTGTTGAGTTTTACTTTTTGAGTTTTTTTGAGTCAAATGTCCCCACCTACAGTTGCCTTCTTCCTGGTGGCTCTGATGTAGTAATCTGGATCTTTAATAAACCCAGACTTTGAAGTATCTGCGGTTATTGTTAACAAAACAAAACAAAACAAGACACTAAAACCATAGCACAGAGGAAACACCTCGTTTCCCTGTGGCTGAAGCCATGGCTGGCCTCGTACATGATGACACTGCCAGTGAAGAGGACATTTGTTCCGTTGTGTCACTTATCCACGGTTCCAGTGCCCACCTCATCGCAGGGGCTTCTGTGAAAGATTTCTGCTCCTCTTGAATTCCTCCCTTCTTCTGAGAAACTGTAAGTGTTCTGAGATTGCCCAAAGATGTTTAGAATCCAGAGTGAATTGCAAATGTCCACTTACAGACCTTTTGTGCACTGGTTTACTGATTTCTTAATGGCATTTTGAAAGTTTTTTTAGGATGGCTACTAGGGGTCGTGTGTGTGTGTATGTGTGTGCAAGTGTGTTTGTTTTGTAGGACGGGGGATTTGAATTTTGAGACAGGGTCTTGCTAAGTTTGCCAGGCTTGGCTGTAACCTGAGAACCTCCTGCCTCAGCCTCCCTGAGTGCTGGGATATGGGCACATGCTGTCATGCCTGGCTGTTTGTTGAAGGCGCTGCTAAGTGGGTGTAGTGGGTATAGTCTTCAGCTGATGAACTTTGTTTGCAGGCTCTGGTAGACACAAGTGAAGGCTTGATAACCCTCTGAGAGTGTGTTGAAACATACAAAGTATGTCCAAGGATGTACATAGTCAAACAAGTCCTAGTCCTGTTGGCTAATGGTTAATAAGGAGAAGTGTATGTGAAATAGAAGAATGTCATAGGGCCGACCTGATAGCTCAGCAGACTAAAGCACCTGCTCAGGCAGAGCACAGTGGCTGGGGTTCGATCCCTGACATGCTGTGCTGGCCCTGCCCCCAGGGCGGGCTGGAGACAGTGATTGAGACTGAACTTGGTGGCACATGCCTTTGCTACCAGCACTTGGGAGGCTGAAAACAGGAGGATCACTACGAGTCCGATCTAGGTAATGAGACCCTGTAGACCCTGTAGACCCTGTCCTAAATTCATTTGAAAAAAAGAATGTCATGGTGTGGGCCTGGCCTGGGAGGAATGGCCAACTGTGGGGAACCTTCAGAGGAACAATGCACAGGCTTGAGTAGGGTATGGAAGCATGAGTAGGAGTCTGTGGCTCAAGGGAAGAATAGCATTATAAGCATGGGTAATGGTTATACACATTCCCATCTTGTCCTCTTGAAATGTTTAGTGCTTGGAAAATCTTCGGAGTTGTTTAGGTGTGGCTTCTGAGTTAGATTCTGGAGAAAGAGCAGTAGGAACTGAACTGTTGAGGCCCTCTTTATGCAAGTAGGTTGGACAGCATGGAAGAATGTTCTGATGTCCAAAAGACAGTAGCATTTATAAAATATGGAAAATATTCCTTTCCCACGAAATGTAAAAATTATTCCACAGTCTGAGTGGGCTTGTGAGGCTACCAAGACTCTTGAGGAACTCAGTGGAACTGCTGAAACTGTAAGTCATGTGTGGCTTAATGTTCCCACGGTGGCATGATTTAAGCTCTTCAATGGTGCTGCCCAGTCCATGACCCTGGGGCCATAGCAGTGCCACTCGCCTGAGAACGAGAGGTCCAGGTGAAGTCACATGTCTTAGAGTGTTCAGCCCAGTGCCGGCTTACTCTCACTGGTCATCCTGCCACCTGCTAGAAGGTGTATGTTGAGGAAAGAGCATAATGGAAAGTCCTGGTTTCTGACTCTCTAGGCACAGCTAGAGCAGGCTTTCTTAACCTCAACACTGTTGACATAGGGGCCCAGAGAGTCCTTTGTTGTGGAGCTGTACTGTGCATTAGGGGGTGGATGGCAGCCCTCCTGGCCTCTGCCCACAGGAGGCTTGTGCCACCCCTTCTAGGTGCTTCCCAGTGTGAAGCTCAAAACTGCCTTTGGACATTAAGGCACATGCTTGTGGGGAAGTCACCCCGGGAGGAGGATTGCTCTAGATCACAGTCCAGCCAGCCAGCTGTGCCCTGGTTCACCAAGTTACCCTAACTGAGGAGCTGCAAAACTGTTGTTTAGAACATGGCAAAACAACTACGCAAAGGGCTGGTGAAGAAAAGTACACTGTTTGCAACAGGGAACTCATCTTCCCGGTAAAAGCCAATCAACAATATTTACTGATGTCCACCATCTCACAGGGGAGAGTTTCTCATGTACACATACTACATGCTTCTCATCTGATAACAGTTTCCCTTTAAAAATGTGAGGAAGAGTCTTGTACCTCTGTGTTTTTCCAATTTTTTCTTCTTTATTTTTCTTTTTGTCACACTGGGGATTGAGCCCAGAAACTTGCACATGCTAGGCAAGTGCCCTACCTCTGGGCCACATCTCTTGCCCTATTTTTAATTTTGAATCATGGTAAAATGTGCATAAGTGAATATATTGTCTTAAGGATTTTTATGCTTATATATCTCAGTATTGTTAAATATGTTTGCATTTGCACGATCAATCTCTAGAACTCTTTTCTTTTTGCAAAAATGAGGCTACACCCTTGAAATAAGTTTCTCATTTTCTCCTCCCTCAACATCCCAGCAGTGAGCATTCTGCTGTCCCAGTGGGTTGGACTATTCTAAGTAACCCTTAAACCCAGAGTCAGGCATTATTTGTGCTTTCTGCCCCCACTGGTTTGTTTCTGTGAGCAGCGTATCCTCAAGGGTCATCTGTGTTGCAGCATGTGTCAGAATTTTCTTCCTGTTTAAGGTGGGCTAGTATTCTGCTGTAGTGTAGACTGCATTATCCATTCATCTTTGAGTGGAGGGTTGGGTTGCTTCCACCTTTTGGCTGTGGCACTTCTGTGGACATGGGTGTGCAAATACTGCTCAGCACCCAGCTGCGTGTTCCTCTGAGTGTGTGCTCTGAGATGGGTTAGCTGGATCATGTAATACTTCTGTTTCTTCTTTTTAAATGTTCTTACCCTATCTTTGCCAGAGAAATAGAGTCGCCAACCCTTTGGAGGCTTTTGCCACGTTACAGCTGCTCTTGAGTCTCTCACAGTGTTTTTGTGGGTGTGGACAGCAAGAACGTTTTCAGGAATCAGTAAAATCCAGTCATGCACATCCTTGGTCCCAGTTTGCGAATCAGAGCTCAGGCAGCCATCATCTTCACAACTTGACTACTTGGTCACCCGGACCCGGACTTCTCGTAGCCTGATAAAGTTTGTCTGAGCCGGGCATTTACGGAAGTCCCTCTGTGCCTGTCTGCCACCTGCATAGACAGCCATATCCTCATGCAATTTAATGAAGCATTGAAGAGGAAGATGTGTTGTGTTGATGCCGCGTTGGTGTCATCTTTCCAGGAGTGCTCTGGAAAGCGTGTGGTGGATCCAGCCGTGCGCGTCCACTCCTGGCCTCTGAAGGGCCCCGCAACTCTGCTGCCTCCCACACTTCCCTGTGGTCACCAGCAGTGGGGGGCACAGAGGGTTGGGTGGGCCGCACCATCCTTAAGCTTGTGCGATTTACTTATAAATATTTCGTTTCTGCATTGACATTCTTGGTGTAAGAAAACAGGAGAGCAGAAAAGCAATATGTTGAAAAGCTGGTATCTATGGAGACTGCTTTTTTTTTCTTTCCTTTTCAAAATTAGACTGAAACCTCCCTAAAATCTATGTAATTCTATTTGCAGACTGGGCCTACCATAGCCTTGTGATGAGGACTAGATTTTGGTATCAGAACTGGCCTGTACAAGTGAGGCTCCAAATACCCCAGGGTGGGGTAGTCTCAGTATTTGGAGATCCAAATTATGCAAGTGGAGGGGGGCTTGAAGAATGTGGCCAGAAGTCGCAGTCCCTACTGTGCTAGGACACTAAATCCTTGTGTGAGCCAGAGTTCCTTTGCTGAGGGCCAGAGCGGTGGGGTGTCAGCGGCGATAATAGAATGCACAGAGACTGATGCCACAGCAGGCTGCTCTTAAGGGGAGATAAATATGTGGAAATAGGACTAGTCTTGCTGTTTCACATCTTTAAAAGTAATACAAAAACACCAGTTCTTCCAGTCCAGTGAAATTGACATTAATGAGGTTGCCAGAAAATAAAGACTATGGTACCTCATTCATTCATTCATTCCAGGTTTGTTCATCCATTCTTTCATTTGGACATAGTTTGTTTTTTTTTTTTTTTGGAGTCCAAAATGAACAAAACCAGATTTATTAGCCTTAAAGAGTCTTTGTGTTAGTATGTCCCCTAAAATCCCATGCCTAATGAAGCATGTAGAAAATGTTCATTTTTTTCAAGGTTATTAATTGTTGTATTATTTTGTTTTAGCACATTATTTTCATGGAAATAGTAGACTTAGGTTCCAGTGCTGGAATCATGCAAACACACTGCTTCTGAAAATAAGACATTTATTGTTTCGGTTTATTTTAATTCCTTGCTCTTCGCTTCTGACACTTCTAGGGCTCTCCTTGAGTTTGCTGCTGCTTGGTCTCACATGCACAGTCTGCTTAGATCCAAGCCTTCCTTTTTGTGTTCATGGGCTTCTTGATCCTCCAGGAGTGGGCACCTTCTCCTTACTGTATCTCCTAAGTCCTAATTTGGATCCAGCAGGTTTCCTGTCTTTTTATTCCCGAAATTATGCCAAGGATCCACACAGTCTTCTCAGATGAAAACATATACCTTTAAACTCTGGACTGGCATTTTCTGCTGGGTTGAGAAAAGGTAGTGATGCCATTGCTGTGCGTTTCTGATGACCTCACTGGTGGCTGGGTCTTATTCCCTCTTCTTGTTCTGACGAGAGGTCTTTGCTCCATGTGGTGAGTTGGGGGGCTGCAGTGGAGAATTGCCGTTGGCCACTGGTACCCCTGACGTCTGTGTACACACACAACTTGTTTTCCTTTTTACTATATTTTTTTGGTTGAATTGTTTTTTAGGAGAGGTTTATTTTTTTCTTTGTTTTTGGTGCCGAGAACCTAACCCAGGGCTTCCAGCTTGCTAGGCAAACATTCTACTGCTGAGCCAAATCTCCAGCCCCTTGTTTTCCTTTTTATACATTATCTTAGAGGTGGAATTGTTGGATCAAGGAGACTAAAATTACTCTAACATCCATTTTTTTTTTAGAATGATGATACCTTATGTGTTCCTGATTAGCTTTGTATGTAAAGGTCTATTGCCTTTAGCTCTAATCATACAGGGTATTATATATGAAAATGTTTCTAACATGTTTGTATTATATAATATTGCTTTGGCTGGTAGTGGGGCTGAAGTTTATGTTTCTTTTGTTTTAGATGAGTGTCTTGAGATATATAATGTTGGGTTAGTAGAATACATAGTTGGTATTCATCATGTACACTCCTCTCTATTTAGGAAGGTCAAGACTGTGAAGCAGAATTTGATATCCTGGTATCTTGGTGCATTATCCTCATTCTTTGACAATGTGTTCTGAACTTGGTTTCTGAGGGCACTTGGTTTAACACTATTGAGCTCGACGAAGTTAATGCTTAAAATTTTCTTCTATGGCAGGGGGACATGTGAGTCAATCCATTAGGGTTTTGTGCAAATATAGTAATACCTGAGTTCAAAAACATTTCTGCTTGCACCTAATGTGGTTTGCAAGCAAAACTGTTTGCTAAAAGTTTACTTCTGTTCACATATTCCACTTTGGGTGACAAACGTGACCAGAGCCACTTGCCCCCCTGCCACATTTGCAGCTGTCTCTCCCGTAAAATAAATTAAGTTTGTAAACTGAAGTACCACTGTACATGGCTTTGTAATAGGGACCACCTTTTATAAATCTAAAACTGAGATTTATGATTTTTATGAGGATGAATCCTACCTAGGAGAGCAGTGGGACCAGAGAATGGAAGTGTGGGTGGGACTGCTGAGCCCCCGAGGCATTATCATTAGGAGGGCAGATGTGTCCCTCACCGTGGTCCTCAAGCCATGTGTTCCTCATGTATTAATTTATTCCATGGAGAAACCATTCCATGGTTACATTGAGCTGGGGATGCTGACTTCCGCAAGCTTGGTTCTTATTTTCACTTAGCAGTAGGAATTTGCAGACTTTCGTGTTCATAGTGTGGACCTTTACTTTCTCAGGGAACTCTTGACTTTGGTAGGGTTTTCCAAATAAACCTTCTTAGGACACAGTACTTTTTTATGTATTTAGGACAGGGTTTACAGAGTCTTTAGGGTCTCGTTGTGTAGATTGGATTTGTAGTGCTTCTCCTGTTTATAGCCTTCCAAGTGCTGGGATTCCAGGTGCGCACCACCATGCCCAGTCTCAGTCACTGTCTGAGCGCGCTCCTGGGGGTCGGGGCGGGCACGGCACACCGGGTTGAATCCTGGCTACTGTGCTCTGCCTAAGCAGGCGCTTTAGTCTGCTGAGCTGGCCCAGGACACAGTACTTTTGAGGAACTGAGGAATCTGCATCAGGAGCCTAGTTTGGGAAGTGGTTTACTGAGATAATTATAAATTCCTTCATGGTGTGAATCTATGCTGCATAGGAATTAAAATCAAAATGGTTTTTAAATTATGGAATGAAGGACTATTAATATCTGTGGGGGCACTCTTTTTGTTTCTTTGTTTGTTTAGTCTTAAAGTCTGTTAGTTTAAGCTCTTAAGATAGTCTTAAATAAAAAGTTGTTGCACCCACGTGATGTCCGCAGGCAGGCTCAGTGTACAGCTCTTGCTGTAGAAGCCAGTTTTTGCAGCTTTTTATGGTAGCTTATTTCTGGAATGCAAAGTAGCCACATCAGTCTCATTACTACATTTTGTTTGATGTCTCTTGTTCTTAAATAAGTGTTTAAGACTGGCCAATAGCTCAGGGATTAAAGAGGCTGCTTAGGCAGACGCAGGAGCCAGGAGTTCGATCCCTGGGCCTGCCGTGCTGGCCCCACCCCCGGGGCCCTGTGATTGAGACTGGGCATGGTGGTGCGAGCCTGTAATCCCAGCACTTGGGAGGCTGTAAACAGGAGAATCACCACAGTCTGAGCTATGCAGTAAGACCCTGTAGAACCTGTCCTAAGATTAAAAAAAAAAAAAAAAAAAAAAAAAAAAAAAAAAAAAACAAGTGTTTACTGAGCATATGGGCTAAGGTGGTGAGCCGAGGAAAGAGAACTGGGAGAAATTACGTTACTTGGCTTCTGAAATCGTCCCCTATAGGCGGGGAGGATAAATAGAAATGGTTACAAATAAATAAAAAACCCTGAGATTGTTTCTTATCAAAGTAAGAGCTATAGAAGTGTCATGAAGTTGAACAAGATGGGCTGTGAGTTGGCTACCCACTAATCTTTCTTTGAGGGATCTAAGGAGAGAGAGAGGTGATGGAGGGTGTATACTATTTTGGTATTCTGGACCCATGGTGAATATGGGGCTCTCTGAGTCCCTCTACATGTGTGTGTGTGTGTATGTGGAGGTAGGTGTAAAGCAACTATACATTATCCTGCCCACCTCTTAGAAACTGAACGTGTTGATGTTTGGTCAAGTTCATTTATACCTTTAAGAAGTACAACATCCATGAGAAAAGAAAGCTTCTTTAACCATACCATGCAAGTAACGCCCCAGCTCTACACAGAGAGAGAGAGAGAGAGAGACAGAGACAGAGACAGAGACAGAGACAGACAGACAGACAGAGAGAGAGAGAGAGAGAGACAGACAGACAGACAGACAGACAGTATTCTTAATATTTAGACACTTCCTCCTGGTTTTGTTTCATATGTATGGATGACCATACTATGTATTGTCAGCCTTCTGTGTTCATGGATTCCATATCCATAAATTCACCTAATCTTGCATTGAACTTACAGTGCAAGGTGATTGTGTCACGCACAGATTATTTTTCTCATCATAAGTCCCTAAATAGTATAGTAGAACAACTACAGGAACAACATGTACATTGTATTAGGTATTATAGGCTATCTAGAGACGATTTAAGTGTATGGAAAATGCTCATAAGTTCTCTGTAAGTCCTATATCACATTATATAAGGAAGTTGACCATTCATCTCAGTAGATCCTGGAGGGCAATCTTAGAAGCTGTTCTGCTTAGATAGCATGGGGAGACAGTGGGCTGCTTGGGTGTGTATTTTTTTTCTTGCATAAATAGTGTCATATCATGCTTATGCCCAAAAACATTACATGCAGGAAATCACACAAGCCCTGGGCCCTAGAAGCTGATTTCTAGATTCCTGTTTTGGGGACTTGGGAAGTTGAGCAGAGCAGGTGTGGTCAGGTGCAGTGTGAGGGACGCATGCAAGTAGAGTTCCAGAGCAGGAGAAGCAGGGAGGGCTGCTCTGAGCCCCTCAGCCTGCTGGGGGTGGACCAGAGCCCTTGAAAGCCTTGAGTCTAGTTCCTAGCAGCAGTATTTTCTGTATTTTTTTATTTGACAGTTGACACTTTTTTATTTTTAAATGTTTTTGTAGCTGGTGCTCCTGTCCTGGTTCTTGAGGGTGGATTATAACTTGAATCAGGAGTGGATCCCTCTCTTTGCATTCTCTCTCTCTCTCTCTCTCTCTCTCTCTCTCTCTCTCTCTCTCTCTCTCTCTGTATTAGGGATTGAACTCAGCAAACACTTACTCTGCTGAGCTATTTCTCCAGCCCTTTGCATCTTTTCTTCATGTTTTACCTAAGGACTACCCCATAATGACTTTTTCTTTTTTAAGTGCTGAGTAGTAGAAATGTTCATTATGGTGCTTGAATTTGAATTTTGTCCCTCCTTCCCATGGTACTGGGGATCGAACTTGGGACCTTGCTCTTGCTAGGTAGGCACTTATGCCACTGAGCTATATTCCCGGCCCTGGTGCTTGATTTTACAATAATTTTCAGAAACTAACTTGAGGCATGTGAAGGTAAACAATTGCAGTGCAAGCCAGCTGGGAAGTTATTCTGTGAGCTCAGGTTTTTGTCAGCATGGCTCTATGGCTGGTGACATCTAAGGTGCTGCCACACCTTTGCTTACCTACCAGTGGGAGCATTTGCACCCAGCCCACCAACCTGTCAGCAGGAGAAAACTACAGCGCAGCTCAGCTGTACTCTCTGAGTAACAATGAAGCAAGCCAGCCATGTTCCCGTCCACATGGCGAGCTGGAGGGAGCTCCTCTTGCCAGGGAGGAAAACAGAGCCCTTGTTAACCTGTTTTATATTCTGTTTGTTCAGCATGCGCGCTTTTAATGTGAGATTTTATTTTGGGGTGCAGACCTTTTCTCCCTTGCAGTCAGAGTCTCCCCAGCCTGCCCCCGTGCAGTGCGTGCCCGATACTGAATGTGTTGGGAGCATGCTATTGGTTCTTTCTTGTGGCCAGCTCCATAAAGTTGTTTCCCTGACATTCTGTGTGCCAGAGTCCCAAGTACCAGGTTCTCCTTGGTCCTGATGAGGATACATAATGTTTGTACATTTAGACAAAAAGGGATGTATCAAAAGTCTTCCATTTACTTCTCACTTTTATAGTTTTAAAAACGATGCCTAATGGAACTGGGCTAATTTAGGCTGACTTGCTGTATTTTTTTCAGGATCCTCATGGATAAACAGTTTATGATTCGGCATTCACTCTTTGATGGCCCAAGTCTCACATATAAATCTACTGTCATCGCTGATCGGCATGTTTTATGAGGGGAGAAAGGGGAGAAAAAGCCATTTAATTTATTAATACTTTTTTCTTTCTTTAACACCTGAAGATTCAGAAGACTGATGCAGATGACCCGGATGTTGTGGCCGTCAGAATCATTCCAATCCAATGTTATTTTGTCTGTCTTACAGCTCAGACTCTGGTACATCCTTGGAAACACGGCACAGAACAGCTCAGCCAAATCATGGATTTTTTTTTTTTTTAACATGTTCACATTTCCTGTCAGAGTTAAGTGTCGAGCTGCTTTGAAGGCTAGACTTAGGAGAGCCACAGTTAAGCTCCAGCATGAATGTAAATGCGGAGAGCTCTTCTGCTTTTTTTATTTTCTTCATGGAGGCAAGGGGGTTGTGGGTGGCATAAGGCCATGACAAGTAGTGGGTCCCTTGCTCCTCATTCCAGGGTTTTGGTGCCACAGGCACTCCATGTACCAGGTCCAAGTTGATTAAAAGGACAGTGAGGATTCCAGAGCCAGTGCAGGCCTTTCCCTGCTAGGTGGGGCACCACCAGGGGACCCTGTGGAATAGGAGCAGATTATTAGACTGGGAGGGACAGGAAAAGGAAACTTCCGAAGGGAGAGAAGAATGAGGGTCACTGGGCCAGGGCCCGGGAGGGGTGCCTTGATTGTGCTTTGAATGCAGGGAGGGGTACAAGGTCACATGCTGGTTCAGGGGTGGCCAGGCAGGGAAGGGGAAGGGGAAAATGCTCTGTGCCTGGATGAAGTGGAGTTGGAAAAATCAACTAGACAGATTTAGGAGAGCAGCAAAAGGGACAATTCTGGGTCTGTGTTGGGCGTCTGCTCTGGCCCCTGTGGAGGCTGAGAGTCTGAGCGTGGAGTCCTTAGGGTTGATGGCTCCACACCCCATCTGTGCTGTTGCCTAGTGCTCTGGGGAACTACAGTTCCTGCAGCTGGTGTTACATGTCACCTCTCTGAGGAGTTCCCCTCCCCCTGTCCCTTGAGAAATACTTGTGCCATTAGTCACTTAAAGTTGAGTAGCCATAGAGGGTCCCATGGTCCTGTTGTGCATTCTCTTCTTTCTTAGATGGCTTGATGCTGACACCAGTGTGCAGACAGGGAGGAGAAACTTCCTACAGGGTGAGGTGTAGCCTTGGGCTTTCTTTTTCATTCAGTAGCTTTGGTTTCCCATGAAACTTGCATAGTGAAGTCAGAATAAACCCTAGGAAAGAAAAAGATAGGAAGAAGGCCAGTAAGTTTAGGTTCTGAATTAGACCCAAGGTCATAGGCGGCCTAATGGAAATGTTCACCTCCATTCCTCTTGGGGTGTTTAGAATTTGCTACCTGTGAGGTGAGGAGCTTGCTGTTGGGAGCTTTTCAGTTTCTAGTAACTTCAGCATATACCTTTGGAAAGTATGTTTACTTGAAGTAAGCATTGAAACCAAGAGCTAGGGCTGTGGGGGACAGGATGGACGCGGACAGTGATGGCGATCCTTTTAGAACTTTCAGTGATAACAAACAGCTGGCTGTGTGCCCTCAGTTCACCAGCATGGGACTAGGATTTGAATCCTGTCTTTCTGCATTGGCAGGTTTGGTGACCCCAGTGAGTTAGCTTTATTCCTCAGAGCCTCAGTTTCCCTAGCTGTAAAGTGAATGCAAATCATGGTGTGGTCTGAGTGCTGAAAGACTAGCTTAGCTCGGCACCAGGGGCATGGTGGGAATGCTAAGTCCTGTCAGCTTAGCGGGCAGTGGATAGTCACTGGAGTGAAACAGAGGCCGATGAGACGATTACCACACCTCGGCTGTCTGCAGGCACGGGCACACGTGTCCTGACACATGGCTTCGTGTTCTTTGTGGCCTTTTTTTCCCCTGAAGTTCCTTGCTTTCTTAAAACTAATTGGACAGAAATGACCCTGAACTCTCTGCTCTGGTTGGCGACGGTGTGTCCACTTTCCTGCCTGGCTTGAGCTCCTAGTAGGCAGGGATGGGTGACCCTCACCCATGGTGCCCACCTCCCTGCATGCCACCTCCCACCAGGTTTCTAAGGGTTTTGTTGGATATGAGTATGTTGGGGAGAAGCCCCTGCGAGTAGGAAGGTGAACGTGTGGCCCCGTGGCTGACGGGCGTGCGTGGCTGCTCCACCGCCTGGAAGGCAGCTGGGCCAGGGAATTGTGAGGTGCTTGCTCTGACCGTGCTGATAGCCCCAGAAAAAAACGTGGCTGCCTCCCCCACAGCTCAAGAGCTTGGGTGACAGACAGGCGCCATACGGCAGAGTTCTGAGCTGCTTTCCCAAGGTGGCAGAACAAGATGACATCCCTGGAATCTGAGCAGGTAGGTTCATCTTTTAGGGATGAGTCTGGGAGCTTGAAATACAGAGGATCCCAAAATTGAACATTAAAATTTTAATGTAGTTTTAAATAAGGGCAGATTCAATAAGGAACCAAATAATTTCTAGACTAAATGGCAAAGGATAGACGCTGTTGTAAGTGAAGTAGCATGCAGATGACTCCTGGTTTTTTTTTTTTTTTTTTCCCCTTGAACTTGGGATCCCTGCATATCACAGACAAGCATCAAAGCCCAAGATTCAAATCTGTTACTGAATCCTTTCCAGAAAAGCGGGGAAAAGCTACCAATTTGTCATCTGGTATAAAATTTCATAACCTTTCTTTTTCTGATATTTTTGTACTATTATTCACCCGGCTTGCAGTACTGCCCAGATTTGCGCCTGCTCATTTTACTATGTGTGCATGGCTGTGGTCTTTATTTTATAAGTAAGGACTGTCAGGTTGAGCTAGCAAAGCCGAAATTGTTCATGTGGCAAAGTCCCCAAGTCAGGCTTTCCGTGGTGTAGACTATTTTGGGGTATGGTTAGAAGAAAGCTGGTAAAATCCTGACTTGTTTCACCGGCTGGGTGGTCTTTCCCTGCTGAGGCTGTGGTCAGTTCCGCAGGGCAATTTGAGCAAAGCTCTTGTGTTGGAGGATAAAGAGATTCTTGCTTGAGAGTTGCCAGCCTTTCTTGCTTCCCAGTAGAGCAGAAGTAGCTTTGGAAAGGTTTTGAATTTTGTTTTTCACTGGATATGCAAATATGTTTGGAGGGCTGCTGGTAATGGGCTTGTCTTGGGGTTTTGGAGTGAAAAATAATCCTCACATGATTTTTGACTTTATTTAACTGTGTCTTGTAAATGGAAATGTCTCCAGCCAGGTGAGTGAGAGAGGACACCCAGGGTGCTTTCCCTCCTTGTGGATGCTGATGATTCCTGGTGACATTGACTTCCTTGAGAATCTTATTTTGAGGGTTTCACCCAATCTCAGCTCAATATTTAGTTAACACAGACGAATCATTATGGAACATGTTAATTCTGTTTTTCCATTTTTGTACAATCAGTCTAACATTTCCTTTTCAAATACAATACTCTTTCAGGTTTTGCTCTGAAGCATTTTTCTAACTTTCTATTTCTATTCCAATATTTTCTGCCGCCCAGACATCAACAGATGGACAGGGACGTTTCGGTACCCCCCTCTCCTCCACCCGTCCCCCGCCCCCAAGTTCTCACGAGCAGCACACACCAGTGCCGAGTTCCGCCTCGCTGCCTGCTTCCTGGCACAGGCCTGTGATTCCTGAAATGCTCAGAGCAGACAAAAAAAAAAAAAGCTTCTCAGGTGAGCCTGTCCAAGATTTTTTTCTTATAAAATAATTTCCTGCTGCTGCTTCTCCCCTGCCCCCCTGCACCAAAGAGGTGAAGCTAGAATACAGACTCGCCTAGAGTTTGTCTGTGGGGGATCCTTACGTAACTGTGACGTCACTGTGGTCTGATGGCCCTCCAACCAAGGGTGAGATGCCTGGGAGACCTGGGGACCATCGGAGGCACAAGGCATCCTGCGTGAAGCTGGATTTCGCAGCTACTTCTTCAGTCTTTGCGCTGGTCTTGGTTTTGATGTCTTCTCATGTTTGCTAGCTGCAGTACAGGAAATAGTAAAAATATCAGCTGACGACTGTCCGCATGTTGGCACCAGTCCAGGGAGTTCCAAGGGGATGTTTTATTGATTCTGTAATTGCACAGTAGAATGGACAGGCTGAGCAGCACCTCGGGGAGAGGAAAGCCCCTGCTCCCACAGCCTATCCTGTACCAGCCAGGCTGGGCGAGAACTCTAAGGACAGTTGCAGCTCAAGTTTAAGTGTGTGCCCTTTCAAGTTCTGCACATGCGCATGCGTGCGTGCGTGCGTGTGTGTGTATGTGTGTCTAGGCCATGTCAGGGACAGTCATGCATGTGCAGCCCCTCTTGAATGTGTTAATTTTAGGAATTGCATGATGTGCCCTGCCTACTATTTTTATGTGGCTCTTTTCAAATGGTGGGCCTGAAAGACATCTCATGTGAGAGTCTCTTTAGGATGCTGGTCTCTCCAAAGAACTTCTGGCGACATAAAAAACAGAACAGACCTGAGAACAAGATTTAGGAAGATACAGTTGCCCATTCTCCGCTAATAAGCTGATTGTGTTCCAAACCCAAAGGGGTGGACCAAGCTGTTTTGCCAAAACAATTGAAAATTAGCTCTGTCAACTCTTGCTGCTGCCATATTTTGCCCTGGCATGCGTATGTGTGCTGCTCCATCAATGTGGTTAGATGGGAAACATTTGGAATAAGGGCATTTATAAAACCAAAAAGGAATTTAGAAGATCCAAAAGAGTGTCCCAGGCAGGAGATGCCTGATCTTCAGAACTGCCTCCTAAGGTCTCTCTGATTGCCAGGGTCCTCTTGCGTGGAGTAGCGCTTAGACTGCTGGGGTGGTCTCCTTCTTCTGTAGGAGGAGCGGCTGCGCCAGCACACTTGTAGTTCCCTACTTGGGTGAAAGGCATGATGCTGGGGTTTGGAGTCAGGATTTTTCTCCTAAGACTTTCACCCTCTGGGCTATCTCCTCCTCCCTCAGGCCCCTCTCTGCACCTCAGTGTGGGTGCAGCACTCTGAGCTACCCCTGTTTTGAGTTCACTTTTTTCTTAGACCCAGGAACTCGATTTTAGGTTCCTGTAAGAAACCCTCAAGAGGGAACCTCCCTGCCCTCAGACGTCTGCATGGACATTTCTGCCGTGGAGTGTGCCTTCTTGCCTCCTGTCTCTGCCCTTCCTCCTCTGTTGTCTGCATCTGGTAGTTCTATCACTACTGTCCAGGCACTCAAGGCCTGAAAACAGATTCCTCTTGATTGGTCAGTGACCCTTCAGCCCCCCCCCCCCACGACCCCCCAGTGCCTTGGTTTATGAGTTCTGTGACTCCTCAGCTTCGTTCCCCTTGCTAAGTTTGTCCTGTCCACATTATTGTGCCAGCAACCATAGGTGCCCACAGGAAGTCCCTATATCATGTTTCGAATGTGTGTGTTTTCAAAGTTCCAGGGGCTCCTTTTCAGTTATGGGAGCCTAGAGTCTGCAGGGTGTTGGCACACCAGGTCTTCTGAGGCTTCTCTGAAGCTCCTACACTGCTGATTCTGCTTCTCCTCCCCTCATGCATTCTATCTCCCTGCAGTCCAGCTGGACGCTCTGACTGGCATCCCTTGACATGTCCTGTCCCCATGTCCCGGCCCCTTTTCAGTCCCTGTGAGATACCTTTGTCCCTCTTCATTGTGTATCCATATATGAATCCAGATTTGAGCAGCTGTGGACTGAGTATCTTCTCTGTGCCAGAACCTGGGTGTGGATTAGATATGTGGAGGCAACCCCAACAGCTGTGGTTCTTACACATTTACGATCTTATTAAGGACAGAGTTGCATAACAAACCAAGAAACACACACACATATTAAATGGGATAACTATAAGAAAATCAGCCATTTTAAGGCAGTGCAGGAAGGGGGTAGGGGGCCCACTTTAGCCTGCACAGTGAAAACATGGAGAATGAGAGGGAGAAGACCATGCCCAGAGCCTTCGAGGTGGACAGCATGTGGAAAGATCCTGTGGTAGGGCAAGTGTATCTCAAAGGAAAAACCCTGACACTGTACCTGGAGTTATAATTTTTCTGCCATATACTCACAGTATTGCTTCTCTTGCCAGAAATCGACTCTAGGTGGCTTAGGTGTGTTCATCTTGATTCACCTTGTGCATAGATTCAGCATTGGTCATTGCAGATACCACTTCTTCAATTTGCCTTGTGTTGAATTGACTGATTGAATTGTTTGAGTTATCTAGGGACAGTAATAGTGTACTACATTTGCATTTTTCTTTCCAGCATCTTCTAAAGGAAAGGCTCCCATCTAACAAGAATTTACAGATTATTTGTTGAGTTAGTTCCTGATGGTACAGATGCAGTTAGAAAAATTGCTTATGTTTAGTTTAGAGCCAGGCTTATGTTCTGCACTTTCTCCTGTGACTTCTTTGCCCCTCTTTCCCAGCATCTATAAAAGCTTTTCAACCCTTAGCGCTACCTACATTTCCAGAGAAGGCTTTGTTTTCCACCACTTAAGGGTCAAGAGGTGTTGATGTTAGTTAATATCCTCTTTCAGCCTGTCATATAATTGGAGCACTGGCTTGCTCTGTGGCCCATGCATTGAGGGGTAGGCCAGGGTTTTTCCAGTCCTGGGCAGAGACCTGGGTGATCCAGCCTTTTGGTCAAATCCAGCTGGCCTGCAGGCTGTGGCGTTGAATAGGCCACACTCCTCACTGATGTGGTGCAGTAGTACGTGGATGAGTCTGCATGGTTGGGATCTTGGAAATTTGCTAGAGTTTGAATAAGCCCGATTTAATGACCCTTCATATTGGATGAATGTCATGGTAGAGCAAAAAATGTGGGCAAATATAGAGATATTCATAAATCTAATGTCTTTTTTTTTTTTTTTTTAGTTCTTTTTTTTTTTTTCCTCTGTAAAAGTGGTTTGGCTGTCTTTACAAAATAGAATCTTGGTTGGAGGCCCCCACATTTAAAATAAACAAAAGTTGGGATCTTAGGGCTGACTAAGGGCATGCCTTCAAAGCTGCTCCTTCTTGTTTTCTCATTTGAGATACTTGTTAAGCACTTATTTTGCCAGCGACTGTGCTAGGACCTGAGGAGACAGCTACACTCCAGGAAGCCAAGTTCCTTCCAGCCCCAGGCTATTGGTCTCCCCTCCTCACCTTCACCCCACTTTTGCCCCTTGGAAGCGAGTCTGAAACCACTGCCTGCGTGAAGAACAGTAAATTGAGGACACCTTGTAGGCTATCTGACATTTATAAGTTAATATATTTAGTTTATGAACAAAATCTAAAATAATGCTTTTCCTCTTCTTCTCAGCAAATACTTGGAGTATAGAAGCTGCCATATGCATTTCCCTCTGGCTAGAAAAATGGCCCCTCTTTCCCAGCCACTCCTTGTCTCTTCCATTCAGCACAAAACTTCCTTCTACCCCGAGTTGGTGGTCGTTTGGAAGACTGTCTTGCTTCTCTACTTGGACCTTTGTTTCTTAGAGGGAGAAGGGCTGTGTCTTCTGCTTCTGCCTCGGTATACTGAGTCTCTGTAAGCAAGAATCACCACAGGAGTGATGGCAAGAGAGCTCAGTGGATTAAAGTGCCTGTTTAGGCAGTTTCAGAGACTGGGCTTCAATCCCCGGCATGCTGTGCCGGCCCTGGCCCCAGGGCATGCTGAGCTGGCGATTGAGTCTGGGCTTGGTGGCATGTGCCTGTAATCCCAGTGCTTGGGAGGCTGAAAACAGGAGGATCACTAGGAGTCTGATCTGTGCAGAGAGACCTGTACTAAATACCTGAAAGAATCACATCAGAATCCTGAGTGCCACTCCTTCAGCTCATCGGTGATGTGTGAGAAATGGCTGGCAAAATTAGGATATGGCTGTTGATTTTTCTGCCCATTTGGGATTGTATTGTTCCATTAGAATTTAGCAGTTACAATTCTTAGAAGTTCATCTTCTTTAGTGCTGTACAAACAACCAGTACACGTGATGTGGGGAGGTAGAAGTAGGGATTTAGAGTCAGGAGGAGACACATACTCCCACCTGGCTGTGAGACACTGGGCCAGGCTCCTAGCTCCTTTTCTTTCTTCACTGGTAACATGACAGTGAGGGCTGTAAAAGACTCGTGGAAGCCAAGTGTGGTGGTTCATGCCTGCAATGTCAGCATTCTGGGAGGCTGAAGCAGGAGGATGGATTTCAAACCCAGTCTGAGGCAGCTTAATGACTTAATGAGATTCTGTGTCCAAAATAGAAAAAAAAAAAAAAAAATGAAGGACTAGAGATGGAGCTCAGTGAAAGAAAGGTCTTGGGTTCAATCACAGTACCAAAAAAGAAAAACAACTTGCAGAAAATATCCTACCCATACGTGTGGCTGTTGGTCAGAGAACATTGGCAAAGTGTTCTGAGCCCTGTTGTTTCTTACCTCTGAGAAACATGTATGTTCTAGCAGGAGTGGTAGCGTAGAAATGCGCTTTTGCTGGTACACCTCTTTAGGCATCTGGATGTATTTAGGGCCACACATGACTGTGTGTCGGATGACAGTGTGGGTAAACAGAGCAGGAGTCATCTCAGACTCTGGTAAGTCACGTACAGAGAGGGGGAGTAACAGTACGTTCTTGTCAGGGCTACCATGAAGTAGGAGGTGCACAGTGCCGGGGAACCAGACCGTCTGTGAACGTACATACGCAAGCCAGCCCGGGCTGGGCATCTGGGCCTGTGCTCACTGTCTCGCTAGCACAGGCTCCTTAGTCTTGGAGTCTTCCACCCGTTTTCTTTGTCTCCATTCCAGAAACATGTCTGGGCTTGCCAGTCAGCAGGAGGATGCACTTTGTGTGAGCAGGAACCCCTCTCCTCTTGGATGCCCCATAAAGGTGAGCAGTTTGTGAGGAGAGACAGAGGGCACACCTTCAGGACTAATGTGGTTTTCCTTGGCAGAAGTCCAGGAGAAGCCTGTCCCTGCCAAGGAACACCCCCTCAGGCCCTGTGACTGGACCGTGCCCAGTGGCTGAGTCGGTTGCGGGAGCCAGGAGTCCCTTGCTCCTCGTGCATGCTTCAGCTTGCTCCATAATAAGTGTGGCCACTACCCCAACTGTTGCATCTCTGAGTCCTCACCCAGAAACAGCAGACAAGGAAGGAGGCATGGTGTGTAGATTCGTAAGTTCAGCTTCTGAAAAGGCTTCCAAGATGAACAGTCTCTGAGGCTTGGAGGTGCTGAAAACAAGTTTGGTCAGAGGCCTTGGCATCTTGCACGTCTAGGTTGCCTCTAGGAACTGCAGAGTTGAGCATGCGTATTTGGGGACTGGGTGTGGAAGTTCAGATGACTCTTCCAGTGCCCCATGAATTTTAGATTTCTCTTAGAAATTCACGGCTTGCTGTCTTAGCTAAGACAGTAGACCTTTCCTTGATTGGTTTGCTCTTTGCATATGAAAGGAAAGACAAGTATGTAAGTTGATTTGTAAGTATCGCTCCTGCAAATAGGATGAAAAGCTTTCAAGATTTGTAGGGCTCAGAGAGAGGGCAGTCACCTATATTTTCTTCTAATGGTGAAGTTTGACCATTAGATCTTTCCCAGAAGTGCAGAGTACTATAGCAATACCAATTAGCAACTTTGGAAAGACTTGTTGGAACTTGGCAATGCTTCTTTCTCCTTCTCCTCCTCCTCTTCCTATTCCTTCTCCTCCTCTTCCTCTTCCTCTGCTCCTCCTCCTCCTCCTCCTCCTCCTCCTCCTTTTCTTATGTATTTGGTACAGGATCTCAGTATGCAGCTGGGACTCATAGTGATCCTTCTGTTTTCAGCCTCCCGGTGCTGGGATTACAGGTGTGTGCAACCACACCTGGAGTCCTGGCCTGCTCAGCGTGCCCAGGGGCAGGGCTGGTGCTGTGTGTGGTGCTGGGATCGAACCCCACCCAGTCCCTGTGCTTGCCTAAGCAGGCACTTAGCTTGCTGAGCTATCTTTCCAGCGCTTGGAGATTGTTCTTTGGGGTGTTATTTTCTGTTAACTTTCTGCACTTCAGATTCAGCTGAAGCAGCCTTTTCCACTTTGCTCATGTGGAAGCCCATTTGGGGTGTGTGAGCTCTGCTGACCTCCCAGGGAGGTCACTGCTCACTGTGGCCAGCGGCGTATCTCCAGGTACCTGTTAGCACTGAGCACTTTGTGCCCCTCTCGAGCAGGATTGCAGGGGGATTCATGCACAGTAAGGTGTGAGAAGCACACTGTTTTCAGCTGTATTTTATCTCTCAGAAAGGAAGAGCCGGGAAGGAGTTGGCGGTTGTTTGAGAAGTTCACCTACATGCTTTTCTATGCCCCTTCTTCCAGATACCTGTCTTGTCCTTCTCCTTAACTCATGACTTCCTTTATGGTTGTCCTTGTGCTAGAAAGCTACGAAGTGTGACTGAAACTAGCGAGTGAGTTAGTTTTGGCTTTTCCACATCAGCGCGGGAAGATGTTGAAATGTCTATAGGTCAGAGGCGCTCAGTCTCCAGATCACACAATGACTGCAGACTTCTTTGAAAGGTTGGGCCGAGTGGTTTGAAAACTTCAAAAGCACAGCATCTCACGAAATGATGAAATCGGAAACTGAGGCCACGTCAGGAGGCGATCAGGTTATGACTGTGTTCTCGGCTGCTCGGTGGAGGCGCTGCAGCAGCAGTTCCGAGGCAGCTGGGATGCTAATCATAGGTGGGGAACACTGGTTTGTTTCTGTTTAAGAGAATTTTGGTAAGTGGTGCCGGCTTGGGGAGTGAGTTTGCCAGTGCTGAGAGCTGGCTTTGGGCAGGGCATAGTGACATCTGACCACTAAGATGAAAGTGCAGGGAGCAAGCCTTTCTTTGGGAAGGAGGTCTGGACACCAGTGGTCTCTTTTCTAGTGTGAACCTTTCATTATGCAGGTGTCTCTCTTCTGGGCTGGTTGGCAGCCTGATGTTTGCGTATTGTGGTTATCCTAAAATAAGATGGACTGCAATTTATTGTCATGCATTAGGGAACTGGCCCTCAAACAATTTGTGCTTCTTTGAAAAAATGTCAAAGTGTATAAATTCAAGATTATTTAGGCAACATATGCAATTTTGGTTGCCTTATTGAATACAAAGATAACTAGATTACTTGAGCACAGAGAAAATATTGAAGCCATGTATAGCTTTATTCTTTTTTCTGAGATTATGAACAGGGCATAAATTTACCTGAGGGTAGAAGATGACATTGCATAGCTAAATATGTTTAATTCTTTTATCCTGATGTTAAAATTGAGGAGAATGATGTTCATTCAGCTTCATACTTTCTTGGAATATTCCTCCTCAGCTCGGTCCTATAGGTAACTTCTAACTTTGGGAGTGACAGTGACACATTTTCCTTTGATGTGTCTGTCCTTTGATGACTGATGACATCTTTTGTGATGTGGGCATTTCTAGTCACGTCTCGGGGCTGTTCTCTGACGTGGCTTCATGGAATGCTATCAATGTAGGGCTGCAGAGAAACATAAAGAGACTTTCAGGTGTGTGACTTCACTTGGTGAGCGGGGGCTCAGCAGACACTGGTTAGGATGGGGGGCAGGAACTCAGACAGTAAGCGCCAGGAGGCAAAGGGTGCTGTCTTCTTAGGAGCGTTTTTCTCCTTGTCAACTTTCCTTATCAACCACTGTGTTGGGTCGTGTCTTGTTTTTGCATACATATATGTAAAATTGTACAGTACATGCATGTGTGTATACATATACACATGTAGATATATGATTCTGTGTGTTTGTGTGTTTGTTGGTGTGCATATACACATGTATCATTTTTGGCATTTGAAGGGGTCATATGATGGAAACATTTGAAATATACATATTTTATCTGCTACACAAGTGAGGACAGTGGTGTTCAGAGAAATGATTACTGTAGCATCCTGGTGGAATTAGGAATTATTTCCATCTTTCCCCTTATTTGTTCCAGTATTAGTTTCATCATTTTCTGTAGCACTGTGTGGCTGCGTGATCTCTTGTCAGACTTCATACCTGGCCTCTATGGTGCTGTAGTTTTGTGTATTTGGAATATAATATAGCTAGCTTTTTTCTCTAAATAATTTTTTAAAGATTATTTTTACTTAACATTTTCTCATAAAATAAATATAATGTAGTACAATTTGACCATAAATGGAAAGCTAGTGTGATGGTGAACTATAAAGGAAAAAATAATGTAAAACTAAATACCTAGCTACTAAAAGTGTGTGTGTGTGTGTGTGTGTGTGTGTGTGTGTGGGTGTGTGGGTGTGTGTGGGGGTGTGTGTGTGGGGGGGGTGTGGGTATTCTCATCCATTTGCCACCGGAAATTGGAAATCACCCTGCATAGTACCATGGTGCTTGCAGCTAGTACAGGCTGACTTAGACCAGGACTCCAAATTAGTTTGCAAATCATGTGGCAAATTTAGAGGCCAATCTCTAGAGGTCATTGCCCTAAATATACTGTGTGTCATGTTTTGGTTCATCCAGTTCATCTCTGACCTGTCAAAAGCAGGTGATAGGTAAAACTGTGAGTGAGATCTGCTGAAGTTCACCCAGGGGCAGCAAACACTTTTGATTTTGTTTTCTCTTTGCAGTTCTGCTGTGAAGGTCAGAAGCTGTATTTTGGAATATTATTTCCCTTTCATTTTCCTTTTACCTTATGTGTCATTAGATTTTACTTCTTAAATTCTTTTTTTCCCCTCATAATTTTATTGAGAAACAAATAGCAATGAGACAGTTTCAAATCAAATTGGTAGGACAGTTTCAGTAATTAACACATTGCATATTCTCTCCCTAGTGGTTATTTGCTGTACAAGATGCAGACGTTATATCCTATTTACAAACACTATTAGAACAAATCCCTCTATTCATTAAGAGAATGTAACTATATATCTATCCTAACCATTTTGAATACACAGATACAAAA
>NW_004524606.1:9446775-9451060 GCF_000260255.1 Octodon degus | reverse complement strand
GCATAACATGGAACAGGTATTTTTCATCAAGTATTGATATGGTAAACTTTAAGTCCCTACAGAATATGATGAAAAAACTTTTTTTTTTTTTTTTTGGTGGAACTGGAGATTGAACTCAGACCCTTGCGCTTGCCAGGGAAGCGTTTATTCCACTGAGCCATCTCCCTGGACCCCAATGATGAAAAAACATTTAAAAAATCAAAATATATTTTAAAAACAGGCATAAAGAATTATATAATTCTTATGTTTACACATAAGTCCAGAAACCTAACCATATACAACCATGTAGCAGGACAGTCCTGCAACGTTCCTTTTCCTGTCTCCTGCCTTCATTCACCACCCCCTTCTTTTTGAACAATCATCTCCCCGAGAGACAGCATGGCAGCAGCTGGCATCTCTTGACAAGCAGCTCGTATTCAGAAGACCAGAGTGACAGGCACTCTAAGCATGAACCTACTATTACAAATTGCCATCTTCAGTGCAGGTGCTTAGTTCACAGGTGTCTGAATATATAGCTAGTCAGGGTGAGAATCATTCCAATTAACTGCAAGATTTAAAAAATCTTCTGAAGAGTCTCAAGATCATTGCCTTGTGCATCTTCTACATATAACTGTATGGCTTGCCCCTTTCATGTTTCCTAGCTCTTATCTTTGCTCTCTTTTCGTTGTCTAGTCCTCAAGTTCTTGCTTTTCTTTTAGTTGTATTATACCTTTCTATATGTATCTCTTTTGTTAAATTCTTAAGATTTTAGCCATTTAAAAATATATAGAACTGATAGAGTAGATGCTTTCTTAGGTTTTCGCAGTGGTCTGCCTGGCCTTAAGTGGCTAATGGGGAAAAATAATAAAGATTCTGGTCACTATAAATTCCTCTTTGGCTTTGAAGTTTATATCCAACCTTGGATTTTGGGACTTGATATGTGTTTGGATCTTAGCAAGCATAATAAAATATTGTGGCTCTGATAGTTACTAATTTCTTTCTCTGTGAGCTCTTTTGAATGGAGGTGGAAGTCTAACCCTGTATCACTTCAAAAGAATAACAGAAAAAGACCCAGGATTGAATTGTGTATTACAGGGAGTAGACAAAACAAATGATTGTTTTCTGTCCTTGGCATTTGAATCCAGTTCTTTAAAGTGAACAGTGTTTTAAGTTATGGAGCCTATGAAGGAAAATCCCAAGGAAAAAAATGCTACTTCACCTTTGCCTCTCTAGGTTTTGCCTTCCTGTGCAGGAGAGTATGCAAATAGCCTTTCTGTGATGGCTTTGTTGCGCCCATGTAAAGGTTCTTCGGGGATCTGGGCATCAAGCTGAGCTTGTGCCAGCTCTGAGAGTTTGGTTGTTTTTGCTAATGGAGACAGATTTTGTCATTAGAGATACCCAAGTGGGACGCTGCCCACACGCTTTTGAAGTCTGTGGTCATAGCAATCCCTTTGGCTTCAGGTATAATTCAGTGAAAACACACATACACACACACACACACACACACACACACACACACACTTTACAAGCACATAGAATTTGACTGTGGAATTGGCAAGAAATAAGTGAGCCAAATTTGGCCCGTAGAAATTAACACTGGCAACTTCGTGAGTAAAAATTATATGAAAAGCACTGAGAGGGAAGGAAGAAAGAAAAAAAAAAAAAAACTAGGATAACAGTGCAACAGACCACGTTTCCTATCCACAGTCTGTCTTCTTGGGGGTGTTTGTCTAAACAGCATTGCCAGCTTTTCTAAACAGTACTGCTGGTGTCCTCGCTCTGAAATACGAAGAGAATCAGCTCTGTGGACCAAATGCTCGTTGGGTTGAGAGTTCCTTTATTTGGCCAAATTAAACCCAACAGCCTCAGCTCTGTCCAAACTTGTGCTAGTCTAGGGCCAGCTAAGATGCCTGTCCTCATTTTCTCTGCAGAGAAAAAAAAAAAAAAGAGAATGATGTATGATCTGTTTCTCATCCCTTTGATTAAAAAGAGTTTAATTCCACATAAGATGTAGTCAGCTTTTTTTTTTTTTTTTTTTTTTGTCTTCTGAAAGCTGGAAACATAATACTTTGAGATTGTCTTAGATATGAAAAAAAATTAAAATAGGAAAGGCTCCATGTGGTTTTTAGGAAGATAAGTAGTGCTGCTAAAATCTTGTGTGGATGGTCCATTATTTCCCGCTGCCATCCTTAGCATCTGCTGAAGACGCGAGCCCAGAAGCGCGGTGCTCATTTTTCAGAGGGCAGCTTGGAATGGTTTCTGGTTTGGGTTTTGGTGCCGGGTCTTACCCGCCACAGCCCACAAGCTCAAATACAGAGATAATTGAAGTCTAAAATCAATAATGATGGCACAGAGCCAGTGCGAAACAGATGCCGGAATAAACCATCTGCAAATTCCATGGTGGGCGAGGCAGACGCTCCCAGTGTTTATCTGCATCCTGTGGACCACTGCCCAGCCGCCCAAGGGTGCTGCGCATCGCCGCCTTCCGCCTTCCAAGCGCTGTGCCCCAGCCCTGCCTCCACCCGTGGTCTGACATGCGTTTGCAGAACTACATCAAGCATTTTGTAAGGGCTACTTGTCTCTCCATTTTTCCCCCTAAGAAGAATCTGCTGAATAAGGTTGGATTTAAAAAAAAAAAAAGTCAAAGGCTTTATTCCCTGTGGTCTGCCCTTCATTCAGCAGCCTAAGGAATCTTTTCAAAATACAAGTGTGGCCATGTCGTAATTACCTGTTCATCAGTGTGGAAGCTCGTTCATTGGTCTTCTATCAGCCCATCATAAAGGCCTGCCATCTGTAATAGGGTCAGTGTAGCCTTCGTGCGTGAATCCTGCCTCAGCTCCTTCTCTGCTGCTCCGGGGCTGCTATCTTCCTTATGTTTTATTTTGCTTCTGCTGCCCCAGGGCCTTTGCATATGCTCTTCCTGCTGCCTGGACTATTTCTCACTGCTTCACCTCACTACCTCTTGACTTCAACTTTCAGCTCAGCTCCCAAGAAAGTGTTCCCTGTTCTCCCTAACTGCCAGAACCCCTGCTGTGTTTTTTCCTGACCCCATGTAATTTTCATGACCTTTGTCCCTATATATTTTGGATGCAGTCTTGTGTCTAGTTTGGTTATCTGTCTTTTCACCAGCTCCAAAAGGAAGTATGTAACTTATCTACTTTTTTTTTTTTTTCTGGTATCCAAGGACTTCACAAGTATTTCTCCTGTAAATGGGAGTCTTCATTAATGAAGTCTTACTGCCTATTATGTTGCACTTCTTTGAAGTCCTTTTTAAACAACCAAATCAAATGGTTTATCTCGAATGAGAGGGTTACTCTATGAGTGGTTGGCTTTATCAGTTTTCTAAAGTTCCCTTTATGTCACAGGGCTACAGTTCTTTTTGGGGGGTAATTATGAGTTTTGTGGCTGTGAAAGGGCAGTTTATGTGGTCAGGACTGTTTCATAGCTGAATACCCGAACATCAGGTACTAAAGCCTGTCATTGAAAGCCAAAACAAACAGAAAACTTAGTTCTGAGTGATGTTATGAGTACACTTACACTTCCTCATAATGTGTCTGTCTGTCTGTCTGTCTGTCTGTCTGTCTGTCTGATGGTCTCTGTCCTCTTTGTGTTAGGGAGCCACTGATGTCCCTATAATCTTGCAGGGACACTCACTCCAGGCCTCTCTGTGAAATGAGAGTTGGATTGCAGCATATCTAAGTTCTCTCCTGGCACTGACCTTCTAGGTTTTATTTACATAAATAATGGCGTTCACATCAAAGACCCAGATTCCCAAAGCATGTTTTGATGTCCATGTCTTATAAAACCTATGTGGTTTTCTGGATGGTTGTAACTTTTTTTTCCTCAACAAAAGCGAAACATAATTATGAGTTGTAGATTGAAAAAAAATTGTTTTTGTACTGAAAGATACTAGCTGGTCTTCTTATTTAAATCCAGCACAGAGATCCTTATCTCCCAGAACTTTTTCGTAGGACTTTAAATAGATCATCTATAAGGAGATCAGGGGTTGTCTGGATAATTCCATTTGGGTGGTGCTTGATATAGTTCTTATCAGTGATGAAATAGTGACAGCCACAGGGACTTCATCCATTCTCAGGGGCAGGGTATAGAGGTCACGCTCACTGGAACACAGCCCCCAGCACTTCCGTGAACAATGTGTATCTGTGCGTGCTGTGTGGTCTCAGACAAGGGCCTCTTAGTCTGTCAGGGGGGCATAATGCCCTGTGCCTAGGTTTGTGGATCTTTCATAGGATGTACCAGTGGTAGACTTCTGGTATGCGTGTTCATTTTTTTTTCTCCCCTTCCC
>NW_004524606.1:9439404-9446552 GCF_000260255.1 Octodon degus | reverse complement strand
TTCTTTCTTCTTTCTTTTTTTTCCAGCAGCAGTAGTAAGGTTCAGGAAAATCTTGTGTTCCCAGTATGCATACAGTAATGGATTGCTACCATGAAGCCAGGTGCAGGGTTTGAAAACTAAACTCCAAAGCTATGAAATTCTGCTGATCCAACTGTGAGGGCTATTTAAGTGAGCAAGGTTGGCTGAAATAAACCCAGATTATAACTTAGGCTTCTTGTCACAAAATTTGACTTTACTCACACCATTTTTCTTTCAGTGAGGTAAGCTATCATTTTTATTTGATTTGCTCTGTGATTATCCTAGGTTTCTTTAGGGCTTGCTTGTGGGCACACCCTGCCTTTACAGGGAAGCTGAAAAGAGGCAGGCTGACATCTCGCCACCCCTCAGCACATGGATCGTGTCCAGAGGGGTCTAAGAGCTGTGCGGAGCATGTTCCTTGAAGCAGAGGCAGGTTCCCCATATTTTCCCTCATTTTTTGTGGTGCTGGGGATTGAACCAAGGGTGGTTACAGTGAGCTACATTGCTAGCCTTTAAAAAAGTATGTTGTTTTTGAGACACAGGGTCTTGTTAAGTTGTTAAATTCTCCAGGCTGGGTTTGGAAGTTATAATCCTCTTGCCTCAGCCTCCCAGAGTGGTGAGATTATAAGTGTGCTCTGCCACACCCAGCCTGTTCCCCACTTTCAATATTTGCAAGTCCTAAATCTTACCCAATGTGTCCTCAAATTGGCAGGCAGGTGTGTCGGAGCAAGAGTGTAAGAGGGTGGCGCCATCAGCTAGGTGCTGCTGCCTGGCAGCTAGCCTGGGCCTCTCCTGGTCTCCAGAGCTGCAGGCCGGTGCCCAGGTAGGCAGAGCAGGTGCTTCCCATGAGCACAGTGCCACAGGCGGCCTGGGGTGATGGGCAGCGGTCTGTTTAACTTGCAAACTGGAACTTGCCATGGGGGTTGTTTATGACATTTGGCCACAGCAGAGTTCCAAGACACGAAATCCCCAGCGCTGTCCTCCACCAGTCTTGGGGAACTGACTGGACACTTCTTTTAGACCTCCATCTGTAAACTAGTTGACGTGGCAGTACATGATTTAGGTGGGCTGTGGGCCTGAGAGTCGGGCTGATTTTCTTCATCCTTTGTGACCCAGGTGACCATGAGTAGGTTTAACATGTGCATGATGGAGGAATACACTGAATGTTTAGATTTTTAAAAGTTACTACAGTAAAAGACACATTGTCATTAATCCATTCCTCTGTTTTTGCAGTGCTGGGGATTGAACTCAGGACCTTGTCCTTGCCAGGCAGATGCATATTCTACTGAGCTATCTCCCTGGCCCCAATCCACCCCACTTTGGACACACTTATCCCTTTCTTTTTGCATATATACATACATACATATATATATATATATATATATATATATATATATATATATATTAGGCAGGGTCTACAGCATCTTACTATGTAGATCTGACTCGTAGTGATCTTCCTGTTTTCAGCCTCCCAAGTGGTGGGATTACAAGTGTGCACCACCATACTCAGTCTCAATCGCCATCTCAGCAGGACTGGCACCACTGGTGCTGGGGATTGAACCCAGCCATTGCACTCTGCCTAAGCACGTGCTTTAGTCTGCTGAGCTATCTGGCTTGCCACTTTTTGAAGCAGTACTAGAAGTCCTTTCTCTTGAGCATCTTTAATTGTCTTGTGTTCGCTGTCTTGATGTACTGCATTGATGCAAAATATTTACCATTTGTGGTCATTTTTACCTTGGGGAAGAGCCAGCAGTCTCCCATGGTAGACCTAGTAAACGAGGTAGATGAGGACACACTGTAATGTTTTCACAACTTCACGTTTCCACTGGATGACACTTGGCAGCAGAATTCACCGTAGTTTTTATCATACCTCATAAAAGCACTCACCAAAGCAGACATACAGAACTACTTCAGAAAGTGCCAAGGATTAGGGGAGAAGTGTGTTTAAAGCTGAGGAAAATATTTTGAGGGGCATTCATGGCAATTGGCCTTTCATTGTAATAAAATTTTAAATGTAAATATCCATCATTTAATTTGATCATACTACGTAGTTTCTTTTAGGGCCACAGAAGCTTGAGAAGGGATAGGATGATGATTTTGAAGATTTCCTTTCTGCCGGGCACCCATCTTAAATTCCTTCTCTTGTTCTGTGCTTTTCCTTACTGCTAAAAAACAAAAAGCAAAAAAGTGTATATAGGTCATGAGGGGAAAAGAAGATAT
This sequence comes from Octodon degus, assembly GCF_000260255.1. NCBI lineage: Eukaryota > Metazoa > Chordata > Mammalia > Rodentia > Octodontidae > Octodon > Octodon degus. Next base: position 9,444,314 of record NW_004524606.1, on the reverse strand, counting down.
AAAAATGGTTTTAGTAACATTTTGTGGTATTTCCTTCTATTGTTATTTCTGAGCATGTGCACACACCCACATATATTTTTATAGGTGAGGTCATGCTGTACATGCTGCTGGCTAGTTAGTGTTTTCCTTTTACAATGTTATAGGATTTATATGCGTTGAAACCCAAAATAGATGGGTGCAGATATGATGAGGCAAATGGAGCACAGTGATAACTGATAGCATCTAAGAATTGTGTATAAGTGTTAAATGGATGATCCTTTCAGCTTGTCTAGATGTTTGAATTTGGCAATAAAATGTTACAGGGGAAACCCAGTGAGGGAGAAGAAGATAAAAATTAAACAAGGAGTAAAAGTACTGCATGTGTGTGCAGTGACACACACAGGACATCTTGCTGTATTGATGAGTTGGATGTGTATCGTCACATTGGAATAGCAGTAAAGCAGTGTGTCTGGTGTCCTTTATTTAGGCAGTTCCCTACTGGTTTTGACCTTTAGGCTATTTGTGTTGATTTTGTTTATTTGTTTCTGCCTTTTCTCTGTGTATGTTTTCAAAAGAACGGTAACCTCTGTGTGATTTCAGACAGTCATTCCTTTGCGTCCTGGGACAAAGCACCTATTGACGTTCCTAGTTTCATTTTTTATTCTTCCTAAGTATGTGCACAGGTGGCACATTAAGTCTGCAGCCAGTTAGTCTATGTTAAGCAGGACAATATTTTTTATTAGACAAACATATTCATCCTCAAATATGTTTATTCTCTCTTGTCTATTCTACTTTTTAAGATTATGTACTCAGTGAGTTATGGTCGTGCCGGGTGCCTGGTAGGAAGGTGGCAGGTGGAGCAGTCACAAGATGGGAAGGATGAGCCCTGTCTTGCTTAGAACCACAGCTTCGGGGCAAAGACTCTTCCTTTCTGTGCCCTGTGCCTGCTTACTCCACAAGAGGACTTGGTTGCATCATTAGAAGGTGCTCAGGATGGCATGCCCCTCGGGGGCTCACAGTCACTTCAAAGGGTAGGTGGGCTTACTTGGGCCCGTCTGTGGTTGGCTTTGGCTTTGTGTTCCAGTCCTTGGTCCAGCCCACAGAGGGCTGAACGTGGTACTGTTTTACCTTCTTGGTAGAGTCACAGCAGAAGATCAAGGCAGGAACAGCATTGGGGCCCCTTTGATGAGAATGTGCCCCTGGACATGGCAGCTATTTCAGTCCTATAAACTTGTTCTTTGCCCCACCCTGGAAGCCCTGTATTGCCACTGCAGAAGGTAGCTTGGATGATAGTGAAATTTGAGCCCTCAGAGTTCTAGGTAAGACACAGGAGTCTGAGAGATTCTGAAAAATTTTGAAAAATTTTCAAAAGGTGCCCAATTGAAAAACAAAATCTAGGCCTCTGCAGTCTGCTATGCTGCCTGTTCTTATGGCGCGGGTCTCCTTTGAGTAGACTTCTAAACAGGAAGAACGTTAGAACAGAAAACAGAGATCATTGGGCAAGACACCATCTCCTCTGTAGAGCAGCATTGTTTTTCTGAAGAAACAATGACATTCCTAATTATTTTTGAAACTCTTTGGTTTTCTCTATCAGTCACTGGCCTGCATTGTTATGGATGTTATATAACTAGATGTAGCTCCATCCCCAGTGAGCACAGGTGTTGGGGTTTCCACTCCTGAGCCATCCATATTTACTGATGAAGAAACTCAGGCTTATTGGGATGAGGTGACCGACCCAAGGTCAGAGCTGCAAATGCAAGAGCAGTCCTAGAACTGGGCCGCCTACTTTCAGAAGCTGGGGGTACTGGCTTCTTCCACTGCCTTGGATGAGGACTTCTCTTTTCATGGCCATTGACTGTAAGAGACCTGCCTACTGCCTGCCCACAGTAGGCTGTCAGAAAACACAGTGGAAAGCCCATTTGGCCTGGGGAGTGATTCCAGAATCGGTTTGCCTAATTTGGAGGGGAACTATAACAGATCCAGCATGGGGGGTGACTGCTTTGTAGAGATCCGTGTGTTGTGTGAGGATAGAATGTAACCAGAGATACTTAATATACATGAATTTAAAATCATGTTGCTGTCCTCCAAGAGTGGACTCAGTGCGTTACCTCTTTGCACACATCTAACAGTGCAGCCCCTAAAGCAGATTCTAGTAATTTATGTTTCTGGGAGAAAGGGTTCGTCTGTCCTTGCAGCCACATGCATGAGGCCACATGGGTAAGGTGTGCCTCTGATAGGCCTTCAACATAAGCAGGAGGTGGAAAAAGTAGACAAAATGTGAGCCTTAGATGTCATATAAAAATGTTCTGGGAAGAAGATATTCGGTACATTTTTTATATAAAGGACACACATATAATGAGTCTTTCAACTTTGGAAAAGTAAAGTGTCACAGAGCAAAGTGTGTTCTAGCTGAAGTCGGGAGTGTTCTTTGTCTCAAAGACATCAGAAACACAAGATCTGTATTTAGGAAGGTTTAAAAAATGTATTAAAAGTGGCATTTGACATTTGTTTCATAATTCCTTTGGAAGGCACATAAAGTATGGACTAGATGTGCATGGGAAAATTTGCAACCTCCCATGTGCCAGGTTTGCTGCCTAAGCACAGGAGGCATCTTCTGGGGAGGGAAGCAGTCACAGCCTCTTGTGAATGAGGAAAGTTGCATCAGGAATGAGATGCTGTGTCTTTAAGTGCACCACTATTTCTTGGATTACAAAAATTTTGAAACAAAAATAATATACTACCTGAAATCTATAAATACTGTAAGTAGCTCAGCTATGAAAACAAACTTTTTACAGTCAGCCCTAAATATGCATGGATTCCATATCCCTAGATCCAGCCAACCACATATAAAAAAAAATATTCCACTGCTTGAAGAAGACTGTATATGTATTGAATGCTTAGGGACCTTGTCCGCTTATTGCTATTCCCTAAACTCTACAGTGTAGTAACTGATGATATAGCATTTACAGTTTAGCAGGTATGAGAAGCCATCCTCAGGTGACTTGCAGTGCGCAGGATGCTGTATCAGTAACATGTGAATGTTCCGTTATGTATAAGGGACGTCAGCATCTGTGGATTCGGGAGTCTGAGGAGTGCTGACGAGAGGGTGTCTGGACATAATCTCCGCAAATACTGAAGCAGGTACCTTCTCTGGTTTGAAAATTGTGGATAGTTAATTGAGTAAGAACTATCTTAAGATCAACAGTATTCCAAAGCTGCCTTTTTAGTCTCTTTATTGTCTGTTCATCTCTTAATTATCCCCATTCCTGAAATGGAGGTAAATTCGAAGCACAATCTCAGGAGTATTTCTGTGTATCAGGCACTGTGCTGTTTTTAAGTACCTTATTATGTGGCTGTTGTGCTTTGGGGTTTTTGTGAGGAGAACAATGTAGTCCAAGACACTGTATAATATTATATATATTATAATATTATTTTATAATGAATCATCCAAGAATCATATACAAGTGCAAGAAATCTATCCACACACTAAATACTAAAGAATCCAGCTGAGAGCCTGGATCCTGCTTCACTGATCTGTGATGGAAAGGCCCAAAGGTCAGTGGTGGAAGCTAGAAAGTCTGTGCCAGTGGGATGAAGGATCTGTGCCAGCAGGCTGAGGGATCTGAACTGGAGCCAGGAAGCAATGCTCCAGGGAAGCACCAGAGCTTCCCCAAAACTACTACAGCTATGCTTAGCAACAGTGAGGTCCCGAGCTCCTCCAGTGATGAGGAAAGCTGAGCTTCTATCAGAAAAGCCAATGTGACAGGCTTCTCCAGGAGGCTGAGCAGTGCACCGTCTTGCCCTCTGGAGCCAGGAAGTGATGCTCAAGATGAGGACCAAAGCTCCTCCAAAGTTCATCAGAAAAGCCAGCATGACACTGTCCTACAGCAGAACAGCCCAAGAAAAGTAGCAGCTTCCAACACCCCCAACATCTTCTTAGAACAGCATCCCTAACATGTTCAAGCCCCTCCTCCTGTTCTGCCTTTATGCTGCTCGCAGGCCTCCTCAGGTAGGCCTCCTCAGGTAGGCCTCCCACATCCAGCACCATACTAGTTTAATAGTTTGATTCAGCTGGGTGTAATAAGTTGAACACCAGTTAGAAATCAGTGATGTGCAGAAAAGACATCCGGATTTAAAAAAATGTAGATTGTAGGGAGTGTGTTACTTATACTCAGGAATATTAAGGAAGAAAAGAGACTGACCTGAGTGGACCATGAGGCATTGGTGGGAAGAACATTCTGGAAGCAGAATGACAAGTACAGAGGTTCTGTGGTGAGAATCTGCTTGTCAAGAAGAATCCCCTGTTGTTCCTAATAACCCACAGCCACCTGTCCCTTCCTGATTGGAGCGCCACAGATTTCCCTGGGGAATGTTAACATCCAAGTGCCAGATAACCTAAACTTGCATCTCTGGTTCCAATCACTCTATAAACGTTTATAGAGTGTCATCCCACAGATGTGCTCATTGGTTCTGCCTCCATTATACCATTTTGTAGCCCTCTTAATAGTTTCTTTTAAGGGACTGCAGTCTCCTCCTAGGGAGGAGGAAGCAGGTTCTAGGTGTCTCCTGTGCAAAGCTTAGGGTAGGTGAGAGTATGGTCCTCCTAGCTCTGGCTACCAACTTAAAGTCAGAGGGCACACTGCCTTTATGATTTTTAAGTATCGACTTGAACTGCTTTCCTATCTCATCGGACCCGTTCCACTTTAGTCAGTAAAATGTTATCAGATGCTCCACTCTTAAATTTTGCTTTGAAACAGGATTGCAAATTGTTATTATTGACCCATCGGGAATTACATTTTCTTGAGAAGTTTCCTGAGATTTGCAGTTTCTTGCTGGACGTGCATAACATAATGTATTTTTTTAAAACCTTGTGAATATAAGCGTAGTGACAGTCTCTTGTTGCAAGCCCGATTAGCTGCTTTTCAATTTGC
>NW_004524606.1:9376742-9439304 GCF_000260255.1 Octodon degus | reverse complement strand
ATATATATATACCCTGTCCTTGTTATGGGGAGCATAAAGGTATCAGAAGGACACTCATAGCATTTCATTTCTGCTATCCCTCAATGTGGAATAAACAATTAATTTGAGGTTGAATTGTCTCTGAATTATTTCCTTTATGCTTGGTGGCTTTAAGTGAAAATTTCCCCCTGTTGGAAATTAAAAGCCTTCAAGGGGCAGCCCCCCAAAGTCCCAGTAAGGGGGATGTCAGACCCTTAACTGCACTCTCCCTGCTGGGGGCCCCCAGGTCCCCAGGTGCTGCAGCTGCAGGGAGGGAGGCTTTGGCAGCCTCACAGCTCCCCACTTGACTGCTCTTTTTCCCAGTGAGCAAGAAAAGCACCAGCGATCCACAGAAGGTCTCAGAGGAGGCCTGAGACCACCAGGTGACACACAGAGCGGGTGTCCACAGGCTGCTGGGGAGTAGCAGAAAAGCCCCAAGACTCTCTGTGGTGCTGGCAGTCGAGCTCCTGGAGTTGTCCTTGCCAGGCAGGCACTGTGCCACGAAGCTGCATCCCCAGCCCTGGCCCTCGGGCCTGAAGATGGAGGTAATTCTTTTCCAAACATCCAGATTATAAGGAAACTTCTCCGTGTGGATTAAAAGAGGACCCAAGTGCAAAAGGCTAATAGGAAGTGCTGAAATGTAGATTTTTTTTTCTTTTGGTCTTTATTTTTGTGCTGTTTATGATCTACCAGCAGGAATATTTCACAGCATCAAAGACATGGCCAGAAAGCAAAAAAATAAAAAAATAAAAAAATAAAAAAAATGTATACACACACACACCACACACACACGACATACACACATACACAGTTCTGTATCTCACAACCCTGATACCACATATGGCCTTTCCAAAGGCAGTATTGTATGTTGTTTAGTCTTGGAACTTCTTTTAAAGATAGGATGTCATTTACAATCCTCAGGCCATATGTTTACTTAGACTTAAGAAACATGGACTAATCTTTTTCTATTTTGAGGAGTAATAAATTGAAAAGATAATTACATAATATGGTGCATAATGTAACTCTGGCTTGAGCCATATGTGTTTAATTTTAGAAAAACATGCGTGATGACAGGTTATGAAAGGATGAAACTATTTTAGTCTTTTTAAGGATTAGAAGCACGATTTGTTTTTATAAAGTGTCCCCTCCACCCCCGCAGAACTCAGAAAAACAACCCAATATACAAGCCCAATGAAAAACACCCTACTGAAAGTAATTTGTTTTTGTGGTGGCCACTGGCAAAGAAAATTCAAGTTAGAGGACATATTACTTGCGAGCTCTTGTAAATTAGATGCAGGCTTCTGGGCGCTAGGGATGGTGGGTGTCCTGTGTCACCAGTGCCAAAGCAGAGCTGCTGTATCTAGAATCAAGCAGAAATCCATCATGTGATTGTCCAGCTAGAAGCGCCTCTCTGTGTTGAGCATGACAGGGGGGCAGATACAAATATTGAGGTGGGAGAAGCATGAGGTCCCTTCTTCCTCCTGCAGATGTCTGCTGAAGACCGGTGCGTACAGCATCGTGTTTGCTATCTGAGGTATAGTGTCAAATCAGGTACTCCAACTGGACTGTAAAGCAGGCAGAAGCTCAGATACTAAGACCCACTTTTTTTTTTTTTCCGGAACCGGGGATTGAACTCAGGCCCTTGCACTTGCCAGGCAAGCGCTTATTCCACTGAGCTATTGCCCCAGCCCCTGTGACCCACTTTGAAGTCAGCTTTCGAGCGTGTCACTCTGTCCGTGATTCTGACACGAAGGCAGAATTGTCAGGCGTCCTGAGTCTCTGACCTCACCCATACAACCCGGGAATGCGAAGTGTAAAGGAGAACTATGGTTGCAGATGCAACTCAGGATGTTCACCAGCTGACCTTGAGAAGGGGAGGCCATCCTGTCTAAACAGGTTTGGTGCAGTCAGGAGTGTCCTTAAGGGTAAAGGATGGTAAAGAGAGCGCACCAAAGAGGTGGAAGTGTGGCTGTCTTGACTCAGTGCTGTTGGCTTGGAAGGGGTGGTGGGTTGAGGACTGTGGGCAGCTTGAGCAGCTGGAAAATAGGAAGAAACATTCTCTCCTGGAAAGATCACAGGCTTGATTGGAGTCTACTGGAATCCATCGTATAATCTCCAGGACTGTCCAATAAGAGAAGTGTGTTGTTTTAGGCTGTTAAATTTGTGGTTCTTTGTTACAGCAGCAAGGAGAGACAAATACCTCGTGGCAGGACCATTTGTCTGGCTTTGTAAGCGGCTGAGCAGAGTTCTCAAACATGTCGAAGTCCCTGGGAAAGCTGCACAGCACACTGGTGCAGGGACCCTCAACCCTGGAAATTCTAGTTCAGCTGGCCCGGAGAATGGCCTGGGTGCCAGAATTTTATAAGCTCCTCCAGTGATTCTGATGGGCAGCTGGGGACCTGGAGCACAAGTTTGAGCCACAGTTTTGACATCAGACACACTTGGCTTCCCAATACTTGTGCAGGCCCAGCCATCTGCGTGGGCAGGTTTTTCTGTTAGTGTCAGTTTTCTGTCTGTAAAATGGGGATGCTGCCAACTTCCATCAAGGGATGGGTGCCTAGTCAGGAAACGTGAAAGGGATGTGCTTGTCTGACATGGTAATTGGTCGGTAAGTGGCAGCTGTTGGCCATTCTTGGGAGGATGGTTCAGAGGTACAGCACGCAGATCCATGATAAGGGAGGCACCACCCGGCCAGTTCAGATACGTGGCTCTTCCACCTGTCCTCAGGGCTTCCTTTTTCCCCTTGTTTCATAGTGGAGGATGGTGACCATCAGAACAGGTGAATCACTGATACATAGGTAACAGGGTTGGAAGTCAGGACCTGAACCTGAGCCTCACTTTCAGTTTGGGCCCTTGCAGGCTTTCTTCTTAACTTTTGGGAGACTTTCATGGCGGGCTGTTAGGCAGGGATGAGGCCTCTTTAGTGGCATTTCACATGCTGTAGCCAGTGTCAGCCCTTGGGTTGGGGGTGGCGTTTCCTACTGGATTCAGTCTCTGCACGATAAACCATATTGCCCTGTTGCCTGCCGTCAGGGAAATGGGAGTTGAAAGCCATGGGAATGGTGATTCTTAACAGCTATAGGCTGTTTGCCTCTGTCTGCCGTTTAATCTAATCTCAGGTTCAGTTGATACTATTGATTAGTTTCTTTTCAAAACCCTATGCAGCCTAAGTATGGGGTTTCTCGGCGTGGGGTAAAATGTTATTCTTTTCATACGCGAGTTGAGAAGAAAAGGTGAAAGTATACAATTAATTTGCCTGTACTTTCTCGCAAATTGTATGCTGAATTTCTGTGAAATGCTGTATGGAACAATATTCCAAGCAAATTATTGTTATTTACTGCGACTTTTGCCTGCATATTTAAAGTCAACAATTATGCTTCTTTTTTCTATTTAATGGCCTTTGTACAACATTTTTAGCAACCTGGTCCAGTGTCACTAAGAAAACTCGGTGCTATGACTGTGACTCCTGGGAAATGAGTTAGCGGTGTCAGAACTGACTACCAAGTGCCCTCTCCAAAGGAAGAGGCCCAGCACCCTGGTCGTCACCCACCCTCTCTCTTTGAGGCATTTATTGGTGGGCCATTACCATGAGCCCCATTTGTTTGAGAAATACATTTTCTGCTACCACTGGTGTCAGCGTCACTGTGAGCAGATGCCAAAATTGAATTTAATTGTTTTGGAAATAGTCTGCCCCCCTCATAGTGTCCATTTTGATGGGCAGTTTTTTCCTCCTTGGGATTCTGGCATTTTCTCTGCCCTTCACCTTTATCAGTGAGAAGAAACACCTATGAAAGTGGGCCATAAGGGTCCCCCTTCTCATCTCCATCCAGATCTTCAGGCAGTCCCCTTCTCTTTGTGATGCCCCTGCTTGTTCAGCCCTCTCCCATCTGGCGTCAGTTTGAAGGCTGACAGTGGTGAGCCACAGGTCTGTTAGCCATGCTGTCCTCTTTATGTGGAGGTCCAGGTGGGCCTTTGCTATTTAATGGACTCACACTCTGTACGGAAGCTGAAAAGGACAGAAAGGTTGCGGTCCCCAGATATGCACAGACCATGCCCCAGCATGGTAGGGGTGTGTGAATGGGAGGAGGTCCAACTTCGGTATTTCTAGTTCCCAGATAATTTGGGTTATAGTATTTCCACCAGCCCCCTAGGATAAAAAAAAGAAAAAAAAACTTTCTCTTTTGAGAAACTAAGTTAGCTTAGCTTAATAAAAATCTCTTATGTAGTGAAGAATCTAGTTAGCATCCATCAAAATAGATCCGTCAAAACGGATGCCAAGCCATGGCTAAGCTGGGTGTGGTGATGCGTGCCTGTCATCTCAGCACTCTGGAAACCTCAGGCAAGGGGATCTCAAGTTTGAGCTCAGCCTTGAAGACTTAGCAAGAGCCTTTTTCTAAATAAGATGATTGGGAATGGACTCAGTGGAAAGGCTCTGAGTTCTGTCCTTAGTTACACACACACACACACACACACACACACACACACACACACACCCTCATTGATTGAATGATTTTTAGAATTCAGATGGTAGGACATAGGATGGGTGGAGACTCCAGGATAAGTAACAGTTAAGGTACACGGATTAGCTGTCATCTGTATTTCCTTTGTCCCACAAAAACAGTTGTTGATATTGTGTCCTGTTTTCATCTAGATATATTAAAAAGGAATAGAACATTGTAGTTATAAGGAAGAATCTCCTTAACTTTGCTTCCTTTCCTTCCTTAGAATTAAACACCATCGTGAGCTTGGGGTCTTTCATCTGTCATTTGACAGTGAATTGTGCTCATTCGTTCCACCGAGGATGGACATTTGTCACTGTGTTTTTACTCCAGTAAGCACTTTTAGCATACACAAACATTTCCTTAGAGCAAATGCCAAGCAACCAAATTGCTGTAGCTCAGTTGAGTGTGCTCACGGAGGTCTGCTGATCCCCAGTTCTGAGCCTGCCAGCTCATGAAATGTGGAAGATACATATACCTGTGATCCCTGCTGCTCAGGTGGCGGAGGCAGGCAGATCACAAGTTCAAGAACAGGCTGGCAGTTTAGCATGACCCTGCTGACCTGCACAAGGCCTGTGTTGTATACCCCCCACCCCACACCATTGCTCTAAAGTGGCTCACAGAAGGCTGGAGAGGAAGGCTGGAAGTGACAGCCGATAAAAATAGAATAAAAGAGGGGGAAACAAGAGTAGTCCAAGGAGGAAGCCTGTGCCAGTGGACAGGCTTTGAGCTGTTGTGCTTTGCTCTGAGATCTGATGTGGAGGGCTGTCCCTGCCTAGCCTGGAGAGCTGCTGAGGACATGGTAGCTTTTTTATCAATATGAGAAATGCCATTCACACCAACTGATGCCCTCCCTGGAAGCTGCCTTCCTCCCTAGTTTTTTTTTTTTTTTTTTTTTTTTTTTTTTTTTTTTTTTTTTCCAGAACCAGGGATTGAACTCAGGCCCTTGTGCTTGCCAGGGAAGCACTTATTCCACTGAGCCATCTCCCCAGCCCCTTAAATGAAATATGGGGACACTACTTTTTCTTAACTTTTACCTATTACACTTTTTTTTTTTTTGCGGAACTGGGGATTGAACTCAGGCCCTTGTGCTTGCCAGGGAAGCGCTTATTCCACTGAGCCATCTCCCCGGCCCCTCCTCCCTAGTTTTTATCCTTTCACTTGATGCACCATCTAGAGGATGCAAGAGAGCACATGATCCTATGTTCCAAATAGGGATTGGGGCCCATTTTCTACATTGGCTTGTTTTTGGAAACCTTTTTGAGCTTTTAGACTATTACTATCCAGTGCAGCAGGGTTGATAAAAATAATATTGATATGAATACAGTTTCCGTGGTATGTAATTGGACAGGCATTTGAGTTTCAGATAAGCTTTCCTTAGAAAAAAACTATAAATGTCAAAGTTTTTGGAATGGGGCTAGGGATGAGTCCAGTGCTAAGGGCCTGATCCTTGGACGGGAGACAGACCATGACTGCCAGGTGCAGCGGTGGCCACCAGGAGAGTTCGGCTGAAGATGCAGATTTTCCTCTGCTTGTGTGTTCTCCTGAATCTTCTATTTACAAATATGATTTTATGTTCTGCTTTTGTCTATAATAACCACTAATTCCTACCCCCATAGATTGAAAAGCTGGAAAGAGGGGTCTGTGACTGCCTGTATACGGCACTGAGTTGGGAGAGTGTTTTCTTTATAAACAAAACTTCTGGGGAAAAATGATTTCTTTTTTTCTTAAGCATCTCTTGAAAGTCTTAATTTTGTTTTTCAGTAAAAGTAAAACTGAAATAATAATTGTACATAAATTAATAAAACAGCAAATGTGTGCCTTATAAACACTCAATCCAATTAGCCACCTGGTTTTTAGCTCAAATTCATGAAAACTTTGAAATAGTTTCATTGCTGTCATGCCAACCATGGCTAGGTAATCATATTGACAAGATTCGTCTCAGTATTGATAATTATGTTCTTAATCTGTCCTCTTCTCTCCTTTCCTCTCCCTCCCCTCCCCTCCCCTCCCTTCTCCTCTCCTCTCCTCTCCTCTCTTCTCCTGTCTTCTCTTCTCCAGCCATTTTATTTTTTATTGTAAGAGGGTCTGACTACACTGCAAGTTGCCTAGGCTATGCTTAAGTTCCTGACTGTCCTGCCTCAGCCTCCCAGAGTACTGGCATGTCAGGTACATGCTGCTATGTGGCAACTTGCCTGGTTCAAAAGAAAATTTTTGTTTTTAATTCTTTGGGTGAGCAAATTCAACTGCAAATCCTTATAGGAAAACTTGCACTGCTCTATGTGAAGTGAGAAGTGAAGTCTTTTTGTATATTTTTAAAATGTTATATGTCTAGAATAATGGTGATAATTGTTAATGTTACATGATGGAGATTTGGCGTCAATGTTTCCAGTTATTTCAGCTTTTTGCCACCGTGTTCATCTTTAATCATCTTGAACTGGCAGCTAAGCATTTGTTAGATATTTGGCCAGTTGGCAAATGGGATCTTCCAGGGCCGTGTGGAGCCCATTGCTGTCACCCAGTGAAAGGTGTGCACACGGTGGGCAGGGGCAGTGGCTGCCAGAAGCGCTGCCCCAAGTGGCTCTGTGCGCTGAGCCTGGACCATGTGGCCTCAGCCGTGTGGTGCTCACAGATCTCGGTGTCAGGGCTCCATCGAGAGACGTGGCCAGGGCGACTGCATCCTGCCCCACCTCGGAAGGCTGTGGCTGTCGGAGGCCAGCACCTGACCTCTTGCTGGCGTCCCCTCATGCCTCAGCGCAAGCGAGTGTTGCAGCTGTAGTCTTCGTGGTGCAAAGCTTTCCAATTTATGAACTTTGGGGAAACGGATGGCGCTTTGGGACTGTGAAAAACATCAGTTACTGATGCTGAGCCCTGCTTGGGCCATTTCTCTGCCATACATGGCAAGCGACTGCACAAAGGGCAAGTCCTCTTTTTCTAAGGACAAGCACCTTTTCTTAAATCGTTTACTTTGTAGCCATTTTTTCACTATTTAGGACCTTTTATAAAATGCATCACATGGTGAAATTGTTTGTTTCCTTTTGGAAAATGTACATGTTTGTGTGTACATGTGCTTAAACTACCTTGACACACACACACACACACACCTGTGAATATATGTATCTGTGTACGTACACACACATATGCATATATTGTAGTTGAGTTTTCTAAGCTCATATAATTCAAGTTTCTTTCCTAACACAAAAAGTCACTTCTACTAAGAGTTGAAAAATAAATATTATAATCAGCGAGGCATCACAAATAACTTTTATGTCTAAATCAAGCTATTAAATGCTTTTTTATTTTTAAGTAGATAGGGGAATAAAATAGCTGTATAGTTCATAAAGTGGTATGCCATTACTGCCCGCTGTGCCCAAGAATTACGCCAGCTTTTTACACTCATGAAGTAAAAGCGGATTAGAACTGATCAATGTATTATCCTGTATTTCTTATTGTGCCTTATATCTCCTTTCTGAGCACCTTTGTAGCCTAAATGGCTACTAATGACATAATTACAATTGTTTGTCACCACCATAATGCGTGATTTCCTATCTCATCATGAAGATGTAAGGTAGATAAAGGGGGAGTTTTGGCAGGAAGACAAAGTGCCGTGATTTATTAAAGGCCAGATGTGGTTGTTAAAAGCTTTTCCACAGAAGGCTCGATTGAGTGACGTGAAGTGGGGGCGAAATCAGTCTGCACACCCTGCCCGTGGCTCTCGGTGTGAGTGACACAGTTGCTCACGCAGGCATGACACATGAGCCACATGTTTTATTGTTGTGTACAAATTTTATGTTGGAATTTCAACAGGGTGAGAAAGGTTCACATTAGCTTATACCAGCAAAGGAGGTGTTTAAAGGAGACTAATGAGACTAGAGTGCTGGTGATATTTTCAACGTGCTTCACGCTTCATAGCAAGAACTGAAATATCTTATGTGTCTGTCAAGTTTCAAAGAGGGAAAATCCCAGCAACTGTTTTTTTTTTTTTTTTAAACGAGAGAGGTTAATATGGGAATTCAAAGAAATCTGAAGCAAGTGGAGACAAGATATTACTCAAGCACTCTTCACGCACATATTGCCCACCTATGCTTGACATATAAGCAGTCAGATTAGAAAGACTCCTCTAAAGAAAGAAATATAATGTCTGGTTTTGTTATTATTTGCCCACATGAAGTTCTGGTAAAATAATGTGAAGACCTTTGAGTGATAGAACCTATGGGGGCTCAAAAGGTGTTTTTGAGCTTTTGGCGTGGGGGGGGGGGAGAGAGAGAGAGAGAGAATGAATCTTAAGCTTTGAGTCATTAGTCAGAAGGTAGAAGTGATTTCCCTCACCCCAAATTGTGCCTGTTTTCCTTCCCTTCCTTTTCTTTCTCTGCTCTTTCCTTTCCTCCATCCCTCTGCCTTCTCCCCTGCTTGCTTCACTGCCCTCTAATATTTTCTAGGGAGGAGATTTATATTACAGAACATATAGTATAGGACCTGGAACTACCTAGGCATAGAAACGTTCCTGCCTTTGCCAGTGTGGATGGAAAAATTATTTTAAATAGTATGAACCAAAGGCATCAATATATCATGTTCTTCAGATTAGCTTTCTTAGGCCACAGAGAACTTTGGTGGCATATTCATAACACTCTCACCTTCTCTGTCCTCTCAGCCAAAATTATGAGTTTTCTGCTCTCACTGTACTGTAGACTTGATGGGCTTTGTAGGGTCCAGCGCTTTGTGATGACATACTATATGTATTTGTTAAGTTACTTGCTTAATGCTTAATGCTTATTTCTCTGTTTCTAATCTGTAAGTTCCAGAGCAGAAGGTACTGTGACCCCAAGGCCTGCCATACTGTCTGGCCCATCATGTGCACTCAGAAAGTATTGGAGTGATTCAGGAAGCCCAGGTGGAATATGAACTTGCATTCAGATACCACTTGAGCATCAATCTATCCAGGTAAAAATTTTCCAGATTATAGATGCTTATCAACATGGGGCCATTCAGATGACTCTTGTGCCACCCTCTTCATTTAGATTTTAGAGCCTTAGAATCCAGTTAAGCTCATCCTTTCCCTTCAGGGTTTTCCTCCTTGGCAGCATCCTGCAATTCCAGGGACCACCACTTGATGGCTGGTCCCCTCCTCATCCATAGTTGAAAGCATGAAGCCCGAAAGGCACCAGAGGCTTCCCGCCCTCCTCAGCTCCGCCTCTTCCATTCAATGTACATCCTTCTGACTCAAAGAGATGAATAAAATGAAATATATGGAGTGAAATTTCAAAGAACAAAGACCCTGAGAACCAGGCCTGCCTCCATGGGCTTGAGATCTGCCCAGTTATACCAGACTCTATGGAGTGTCTTGAAAATTCTTGAAACTGTTCACAGGGTCCTTTAATGTTCCTTTTGCCCTGGGCCCCTCCAGTTACATAGCTGGTCCTACTCATAAGTGTGTTCTTTCTGACATTGTAAATTTGTGTGATTTTTAGTTACTAATGCTGCTTCCCTAGCCAGAAGCAGTGTCCCTGGAAGGTAGTTGCCTCAGGCCTGATTGCCCTGACTGGACCTTTAAAGGCTTTGTTTGTATATCCTAATATGTCTGTCCGGGACACAAGCCTAGGGGCTACAGCTTTGGTCCTGACTCAGCCTTGAAGTTCAACTCTTGCTCCACAACTGAGCATATTGCCTCATCTTTCAAAATCCAATCTTCTTGTAGAATGTGGTGGTGACTAGGTGTCTGTGTTCGATGCTTGAGGTGAGGATTAAATGAGAAGGTGTAGAGAGGGCTTCCCTAGCCTGGCTCAGGCTTGAGTGCTCAGGTTACTGGGAGGTACTGTTGGTGCTGCTGGGCATCATATTTCTGTTTCTTCCTGACCTGGAGCTTTCTGCCCTCAACGTCAGGCAGAAACAGAAGCAGGGTGGTTGCTCCCTTAGAGATGCAGGACACTTGTTACACTCTGATGCCTTTCTGGCCAATACTCAAGCTTTTTGTCTGTAGGCCTGGTGCTGAGTTCAGGGTAGGTCGTACCCTAAGGCCCTACTCTCTTCATTACCTGCTAAGACCCTATTGCTCACTCTGTTCTGCTTCCTCCTTTGTGCTGGTGAGTAACTAACATGAAAAGGATTTTGTCTAATCAAACTATGTTTTGTAACACATTTCTGTATCCCATTGGTTCAAAGATGCCTCTTAATGTCATTACAGGAATCATGCTGTTTTCTGCTGAGCACTTAAATACATTTAATACGGTTTGGAGATTTATAATTAAAGCTGCCCCTTCCCAATTCACATAGAAAATTGCAAAATGTTGACCATATGAAAGGATTCCACATTACTAGGAAGAAAGGATACATTATCAGGGACTGGTGTGATGTGGGAAATGATTCATTCATTCACTCACTAGCAGTTAGTGAAGTTTGGTGTGCTAGGCATTGATGTAAGTACTAGAAATACAACTGTTACCAAGACTACCAGTGGCCATGTTGTTGTGTCACTGATATTTCAGTAGGGTACACATAGGATGTCAACCACAAAGAACATGCCTTGTGGAGAAATAATACAGAAGTGACTCAGAAGATCCCTGCATCACCTTAGGTGTGGTAGCCTGGTGAGGCTTCTCTGAGGAGCCTTGAGCAAAGTACAAATGGGGCAGAGGGGAAGGCTGGGATGTGCGTGCTCTAGACCTGTAACCTCCAGTACTGAGAAGCTAGGTGTCATGCAGCATCAGAAGGGAAAGCAGGCCAGCCCGGCTGGCATGGGCTGTGCAAGATGAGGAGGTACAGTGAAGAGATGACTTGGGCCATCAGTACCTGGTTGATGAATACATAATCATATGCAGATATCAGGCAACTTTTATTTATAATCTTTCATTACTTTACCTACAGAAAATAATTTTTTAAAATGCCTCTTTTCATCCATTAAAGATACCTTGTTGCGCTTTTGGAGAAACCTAACACACAGACTTCCTGGTGAATATAGTTACCTGTTTCCCGGTTGAATCCCACATTCTGATTCACACCATGGGTAACTGATTGACCTTCTTTTCTGAGACCTGGTGATAGATGGCCACCACCTATGGAATTCCCTCTCCTAGGTCTCCTGGTTCTCAGCTGAACTGGATTTAACATTAGATAAGGCTTGCAAATTAAGAGTTGCTTGTTAGTGTTAAGAAAGAGGACCCACAATTGTTCTTATGGAGCAAAAATCCTATACCTATAGCCAAAAATAACTACTGAATGCCTTGGAGTTAGGCTGGGGGATGTGAGGGATTTACATGTTATGCTTTGGGAGCCGGTAACTTGTGTAGACATTGCTGCCACATGGGTGATGTTTTTGGTGCTGGGGCTGAGCATTGTCTCCATGACTGCTGACAAACTCTTTGCCCACTAAGACATGCATATGTGTCACATCAGATTGGCTCTGAGAGTCCGTTAGTTGAATTTCCCAAGGTTAGTTTTCAGGCACCATGTGAATAGATAGAAGAAATCTGAATTTCTTTATCTTTTTTAAATCTTTTTTTATTTTTTGTATTTTAGGGGAGGGTCTACAGGGTGTTCAGGGTCTCACTGCTAGATCAGACTCATAGTGATTCTCCTGTTTACAGCCTCCCAAGAGCTGGGATTACAGGCACGTGCCACCATGCCCAGTCTCAATTGCTGTCTCAGCAGCACAGCAGGCCTAGGAATTGAACCCCCAGCTACTGCGCCTGCTTGCAGGCACTTTAATCCACTGAACTATTTGGCCAGCCCTGAATTTCTGCATCTTAACAATTTTTTGAATACCTAGTTGTCCCTTGGGAAGATTGTCTGTGAGTTCTGGAAGACCTATTGTTAAGTGTTAGAGAATTTTGTGTTCTGCTTAGAAATCATTTTTTAGTTTTATTATAACATTTACTAGCAATGGTGCTAATTATTTTAAATATGACCCTGGAAATGGACTACGTCAGCTTGAAAAGACTATTTTTTAACAGAATTTGGTTTTAAAGGCAGATTTTATAGACATTATAGTAATACCATTGTTATCTAATTAGCATCTACCAAGTAAATGTATGTGATATAAGAGAGGCAAGTATACATAAAATTATAAATGTGACATTTTATGAGTTTTTTTATCATGAGTTTTACACAGTCATCGTTACTTAGCAGTGTGAAATGTGGCCTTAGACATTACATCATGCGAAGACCAGGAGACAAAAAAAAGAGAAAGAAACCGAGGATCAATTTTTGATTATAATAAAGTTTTAGTATGAGGCACTTCTGAATATATGTTGTGAATATGAGTCATGATTTTTCACACCAAACCTCTGACCTATTATGATTGTGTTTCGACTTCAAGGGGTTTTCAGTATTTAAATTTTAAACCTAATTCTAAGGTTTCAAAATGATTCACATTCAAATCTACTTTTATGTTTTATAATTAAATAAAGAAATACTGCTTATACATACATTTTTACTATTCTTAGACATATTATAATTATTTCTTTAATTTCACTAATAAAATAGCCCATTTCTTCATTAGTAAATTACACGGCTATCTCAATAAAAAAATTAGTTCATATGTGGCTTGCCATCTCAGATAGTCATTTCAGCTTGGAGTTTTCTCACTTCTTTCATTAGTTCTCTTTGTAAAATGTGAAGACACTTTCTAGGTAAATTAATCCCTTCTAAGCGGCAAAATAACTTCCGTTTTGGAAAGAGTTATTAGAGTCTTATTCTTTATAATCTTTTTTTATTCTTTATAATCTTAAATACCACTTATATTAGAGTGAACAATACATGAAAAAATTACACTAGTTAAAAAAAGAATGATTATAACCTGGGCCAAGTACATTGCAATTATATGTTCATGGAAAAGTGAGCTTTCTACTGGGAAAAGCATGATATGGATGCCCAAGAAATTTCCAAAGTTTAAGTATTTTTGTAAATTAGGTTGTTCCTAGTTAAACAGGTGGCTTTAAAGGCTGGTTTCACTGTTGTTTTAATCATAGTTTAGTTACCATGGAGAAATATGCAAGTTAGCATTTATACACAGAAGTGAAATTTATGCTGCATAGATAATAGCCTAAATTTAGCTTGACTTAAGTTTACCACTTCCTTTTTTTTAACAAAAAAGAATAATAATACATCACATATATCCATTAACAAGTTAATTTCTTTAAACATTGCTGTTATATTTTTAGAGAATTTTTTCCTTAAGTATTACTGCATATTCCTGTCAGTGTGACCTCTTCCAGAGCCAAACATCATGTAACATATGACATCTGATTTGCACTTATTGTGTCATTCTTAGGTTTAATAAAAGACTTAGTTGAATTTAATCAGTTATGTGTAAAGTAATGTTTGGACACATTGCATCTAGGTGAGTTTTATAGAAGACTACTACTTTCTGCTGAAAATCTTCAGAAAATGTATAGTGTTGATAAGGCCAGTGTGATTTCAGAGCCCAGCAACAGTTTTGATTAGCATTTGGATATATTTTTCTGATGGAAATTCTGAGACAGGTCTTCCTCATAAACTGTTTTGATTTTGGTGCCCTCTTGGCTGGGTAACAGATTTTTCACCCTGAATTAAGATGTTCACAAGTGTGTAATACAGCAATGGAGATGCCTTCTCTACCAATTGCTTTACTCAGAGCCTCCGAGCGAAGGCTAAAGTTTTCAAGGACAAATGTAGTAAAAGTGTCCTGATCCAACTCGAGGTCCCCCAGCACGGAGAGAGAGCAGCAGATCCCTTTCAACACCAGCTGTTCTCACAGATATAGATTGCTGCAGTGAAATTTTCTTAATATAATTCAGGAAGCTCTAGAGAATTCTCCAAAACAACTGTGCCAACAAGGAAAATGTTGAATTTTTCATCAGCTGCCCAGTGCTGAGAGTTAGTGGGCAATCCGTTCATTCATGACCAGATGTTCAGTGTAGTAACGCTCTGCAGTTAACTTGAACCTTGTGGCCTGTTTACCATTGGCTGCAAGGACATTGGCAGCAACCTGGCATTGGAGAATTGAGGCCCGCACAGGCGAAAGACTGGAGTGTGTGTCTGTGGCTTCCTGGTTTTTCACCAGCAACCAGACAAGGTAGGGAGTGATGAAAGAAAGGAATGATATCACATCCATCATTTTGGAGGCGGGTACAATTTGCTGTATGATTGTGTCTTGGGGGAGCAGAAGGTAGAATCTTATACTTCTTATTATTTGGGAAGAAAGATGGTCTTTGTTTAGTTGGACAGCTTTTGCTACCTCTGTCTAAACCATAAGACTTTCTGTGGTAGGGGCATGAGGCGTGAGTGGTTAAGACAGTAAAAAAGGGATTTCTAATTTTAAACCAGAGGAAGTCAATAAAGTTGACTCTTAGCATTGAGATCTTTAGTAGGTCCAGTCTCCAATTGGAAATTATGTGATATTTTTGCTTTCAGCAAACTTTATCCCTATAGATGAGCATATTTAGATCTTCCATTTGTACAGATTCACTGTCTGCCTTGTGTGTATGTTTGCGTCTATGACTCCTTGCTGTTTTTTAAGACAGATTCTGGCTGTGTTGACCAGGCTGGCGTTGAACTAGCTACGTAGCCTAGGCTGGGGTCTGAGATGTATTTGTGCAATGTTTTAAGTCCTAGTGTGAAAGGAGAGTTAGATGGAGCTGGAGTTTTTGAACAGAGTTTGGTTTTTCTAGTTTGAAAAGGATGCTTAAAATACTGAGTTCTGTTTGATTATGGATGTGCAGCAGGCCAGGCATGGGGAAGTAGACAGTGCGTAAGAAGGCTGTTGAGGGTGAAGGGCCCTTCTCTTCCCACACGTATCACCCTATACAATAATGTCAACTATGTATTTCAGAGCACTGTGGGCAAAAATAATATCCTTGGGCCATTTTTAACTTGGGACTTCAGTGGTGCCACCCCAGCAAGAAGTTAGCATTTGTTTACTTGAAACTTCCAGAGAACATCATCATGGGATAAACCTTTCACCTTTTTTTTTGAGACTAGCGTTGTTTCCTCTTCCTCTAGAGTTTTTCTACCCCAGACCCCAGCACATCCTAACTGATGCCAGATGAGGGGCAGCAGGCTAAACTGGGAAACTCTTTGGAGCAGAACACTTGTAGTTGTACTGTTTGCTTTGGCAGAGATTTTTGCCTTTGGTTTACAAGCTTGCAGCGAGCCCTTCCTTTGCATTTCCTGCTTACAGAGAAGAGAGTTGGGCGTTACATTGTGATATGGAAATTCCTCATAACTATTTAAACCTGGACCTCACTTGCCTTTATCATCACACCGAAGACAAATGTGTCGCACAGAAATGTGTTTGTCAGGGTGTTTTTTTGCCCGTTCTTTCTTCTGAAAAGTCCCTTGGCTTACTGACTTGCAGCAAAGAGGTTTTGCATTACAGCAGGTCCCGAGGTCGGGCGGCTGGGATGCAAGGTGAAGGGAGGCATTGCCTTGTTTTCCTGGATGCTAACTTGCTGATCAAAAGCGAGAACCAGTTTACAGTAGCTCTGACACTACCGGTACCTTGCTGCAGTCCTCTCCAGCTGCTCCGAGCCCTTCAGTGCCTTCACCATGCGCACAGTTTGTTCTTGGGTGTGAAAGCAAACAGTATTTGAGTTGGCAGCAACTTCTCTTTCAGTGGAGTTTGCTGCCTCGGCAAGAAACCGCAGCATGAGCTTTCTGCTGCTGAAGGTTTCCACTGGCAGGATGGCCTTTTCCCACATTTCCTTGCTCTGAGGAAACAGATTTTTGAACTTTTTTTTTTCTTTCTAAAGACAAAATGCCAACATTTAACAGCTGGAGTTAGTATATAATTTATGGTTTCACTTTATGCTCTTGTGGATGTATAAAAATTAAAAATCCACAAAAACTGTTAAATTATGCAAGTTTTTGCAAAAAAAAAAAAGGTCAATTAAAAATAGACCCTCTGTTACAAGGAACTCAAGAAAGTCATTGTTACCCAAACAGGTATTCTCAATTATTCTATCTTTCATAGCTTTTCATTGTTATAATGTACTCATTCTGCGTTACATCTCTCAGAGAGGATCCTTCTGAAAGGCCTTTGTTTTTTCCTTTGTGGAACAAGTGTGAGAGTTTGCTTATTTGAACTTGCTTGGTTTGAAGAAAAATATTTACTTACTTTTTTAAAAAAAAAACATGTACAGGGGGCTGGGGAGATGACTCAGTAGAATAAGCGCTTCCCTGGCAAGCGTAAGGGTCTGAGTTCAAGCCCCAGCTCCTCAAAAAAAACAAAAAAACAAAAAAAAACAAAAAAAACAAAAACAAAACAAACAAAAAAAAAACATGTACTTGTGTTAATTCTGGATTTAGATAATCCTCATTGTCACCGTGACTCCTAAAGCAAAGTGATGTTAGACCTGCGACTTGTCAGGGTGGTGGCTTTTTTATGAAGAACCTTTGAGCTTCTTGTGGAAGTTCTCCTAACCTTTATTAGCTCCAAAACATACTGATTAAGCTAGCCTCAGTTTCCCTACCTCTCCATCAGGTGAAATTTATATCCACACCTTATAGGTGTAGCATATATGACCCTTATTGGCTGGAGGCCTCACTAACTTTATATCATAACTGCATCAGGGAAGGAATACAACCAACTAACAAAATGTGAGTAAATGTCTTAAGATACAGGTAGTGTTTTATCTCATCAATTTCCAGAGACTAGATTCTTGTTATTTATTTCATATTTAAATTTCTAGTGAGAGAGAGAGAGAAATTCCGAGAACCTTTCTAACATCTCCCCAGGCCCACACCTTTAATTGAGAAGTATCTGTAGCATCTTTGTTTTCCTGGTTTCTCAGAAAATAAAATAGGAAGTGAAAAGGCCATTCTGCTCGGTACAGCGTGTTGCTATAAAGATCATTCAAACTACATGTTAGATTTAGGGTCAGAACATTAGCCATGATGAATAATGGGGGACAAAATTTTTCTTTTCTTTTCAAGGATAGTGGCCATTAATCATTTTTATCTGCCCGCCTTGTAGACTTGATTAGATTTATTATGTATGCCGCATGTTTATGGCATTTTTATTATATGTTGTTAATTTGTTGTAACTGCCACCACATTTTTTTTCTTCTTCCTTTTTTCTCCCCTGAGGACCCTTGAAAGCAACTAAGTGTCAACTGTTAACCTTGTGCTTTCGGAAGCTTCATTTTGTTTTTAATTTTAGTAAAAGCTATGATAGTCTGCAGGTTGGAAAAACTGCCAGTGCTAACAAGATGTATCTTAACTCATATGTGAAGAAAATTTATGCTTGTGTTCCTTGGAATTCTTGTGTTTTCTGTCCTTGATGAAGTGATGCATGTTCGTCGGATTTAGAGAACGCACGTGTATAAACACACTTCCCTGAACCTTCGAAGTGCCGGCTGTTGAATGTGCCCTAGACTATAATTTTCTTCATTAGCAGAAAGTCATACACACGTATAGTTTCAAATCATTGGTAGGTAAGACAGTTGAGCTGTTTAACATTTAAACTGCTTAAAACGTCACACGGTGGAATGATGCATTTTAGAACATCTTTTTTAGCTTACTAGCTCTCAGAATGGATATGGAGTCTGTTAAATATAGAGGCCATTCTTTAAATAAGGCCGACAGTTAAAATTGGGAAGCTAGAGAATTAGATTGGAAATGATTTACGATGAGTCTACAGGACATTAAAAAAAAAATAAAGTTAGAAAAGGAAATCCACTGGCTGGATTGGCTACAGTACAGCAGAGAATTTTTACTTTTCATCCCTTTTGAATTGGCTGGATCTATCGGCAATGCGTAGAAACAGGCTTTCCGGAAAAATTGACAGAACTTTCTTTTATTGTATGTTCTGGCTTTGGTTTGGTATTGGCATTACAAGTCTTAACTATAACCCAGTCCGTTTCTTGTTTTGACAGTTACAAAGTTTTTCAATAAGAGAGAACCAGCCTATCTCTTAAGAATATTAGATGTTGGAATAAATAAAAGCTGGACTGAACAAGGGCTTTGTTTTTGTCTTGCAGCATGAGCATACCAATCCTTTAGTAAATACCACTTGAAGGTGACAAACGGGTATGGTTATTGAGTTCCAAATGTCGAGTAATCGCGATGCCTATATCACTTTTAAGGGTTATATGTTTACTCATACAGTATATGGAGTTTTTACTTTTCGTGGATTAAACAATATGAATTCAAAGAGACAGGTTACAGGCAAGATTAAGTACTTAAGTTATGAAGTGGTCTTGCTGAGAGCTAGAACTTGTTCATATGGTGTTCATTAAAGCATGAAAAACTCTTACTATGGGAAAGATATAATTTAGATATTTTAGATCTAACATTGTTCATTATTCCAGTTACAGAATGTTGGTATGAAAATAAATGAGAAGAGGCAACATGCTCACTATCTAGTAGTAGAGCAGTTCAGGAGATAAATTCGGACTTCGGGGTTTCCGCAGTGTTCTAGGTACTATGGTGAACTCTGGCGCTCTCACCCCTGCCCCAGTGCAGTCCATAATGTGTCTGACGTTTCTGGAGGCAGCTTTTAAAGAGCACAAGTTCATCTGCAAATTCTGTCCTCAGGAGTAAAGTATTGGAAGAAGTGACATATTTGTTTATCTCCATGGGTATTTAAGCTGGAGCTTTCTTAAACTGTAAACATTACGTATTTGGTTTAGGCAAGCAGAGGTAGTTTTCTGACTCACAGCAACAGAGTGTGTAAGCAACACAACTGAAAAATCTTGGTGCATAAAGAGAACAATAAACAGCTCCTCTTAGCTGGTGCACTGAACACAGAAAGGCACAGGAAGAGAGAGAACAAGTCGGAAAGACAACCGACCTATAAGCCTGGAAGAACTTAAATTTCAGACTGAAAAATAAGGGACTTGATAACTTTAATTAATAATTAATGCCAGATAAAATTTTCTATCTCTGAAGTAGCAAGCTTAATGGGTGACAGTTCATTAAGTTTTCTTTAAGCCTTATAAGCATGCAAGGAAGAAGACAATCATAGATTGAGCATACCTTATCTGGAATCCTTGAGACCAGATGCAGAGTTGAGAGCTCTTTTGAATTTTGGAGTATTTCCATAGTCTTTATTATTAGTTCAGTATCATTTATCTGAAAATCTGAAATCTGAACTACTTCAAAATTTCCAACTTCTTCCATCTAATATTAGCATGTAGCATTTTCAGATTTGGGAGCATTAGGGATTTCAGGCTTCCAAATTAGGGATAGTCAACCTGTATTATTTAGATCATAATACAGATGAGGAAACTTGAGTCTTTGAAAGGTTTTATGATCTACCCACAGCATATGGGAGTGAGGCAGAGTAAGATTTCAAATGAGACTGTGACTCAGGAACGAGCATTCTGAAGGATACCTAGGAGGCTAGCAGGCACAGCCAGCGTTTACATAGGAGTCTGCTGGTTAGAGCTGTGCCCTGGGATAATTCATCTATCATCATTTTATGGCATTGGAATGAGAGGCCCAGGTCGGCGGAGGAAGCTGTGATGGTTTTGAGGTACTTGAAGGGTGGTGAAGGGTTCTTAGTCCTTCATCTTTGGGTCACCTTTGGTATAAAAGATACAAATTATTCCCAGGTGGATTCCCAGGTGATGTTCATAGCATTTGCTGATAGAAGAGGAGAAAGGGCAGGGTGAAAGGGGATGAGATGAGTTTGGCTGTTAATATTTGGCAGTGTTTTGGGGAGTTGATGAAATCCAGGTTGGACTGGAAGAAGGCAGGCTGGGCTGTGATTTGAAGGCATGAAGCTGGTGTAGAGAGGGTGGTACAGTAGAGGAGGGGAGAAAGGGTAGATGGAGACAGAGCCCAAGATATAATCAGCCTTATGAAGTACTGAAAAAAAATCTTTCTGCACGTTGAAGATGACAGATTTGTAGACCATGCTTCAGACACATAGCTATACATATTCATATTTGTATACATATTCATGTACATATTTATATATGTATTCCTATATACATTCATATGTATTACTTTGTGTATTTGTATATGTATCTTATTCATGAGCATGCGCTGTTCTCTTCAGCTCACATATGCACTCCTGGGAGCCTTTCCCACCTCCCTTAGTGAGGGAGGAGAGGAAGGGTAGGCGAGGCGACAGTCCCTCCCACCAGCAGCGCCGACTGGGCGGATTCTGCTCCATGCTGCTGCAGCTCAGAGTGGTACAGGGAAGATGGGCCTGCTTGTACTGGATGTGCAGTTCAGGCCAATACATGTAGTTTCAGGGCCCCCCCCCCCATTCCAGCACAGAAGCCTGGCAGCTTTAAGTGCTCCAGTAAATATTTAATAATTATAGTAAGATCTCACAAATTCAGCCAGATTACTCTCATCTTGTTGCGAAATAAGGGGTAAGAGTGTGGTCAATAAATATGCTGATGTTCACTGGTGATGAGATTTCTGTCCTTGGAGCATGAGCTTGTTGGTGACTGTGGATGTGGGAAGCTTATTGCTCTTAAAGCTGGTGAAGGCCGGGATTAAGGATGCTTTTCCTTCCCTGTTCCCCTTCCGAGTGGCTGTGAAGTGAATAATGAGGACAACCAGATCTGTAATGTGTTGGTTTCTTTCTCTTTTTTTGGCGGAACTGGGGATTGAACTCAGGCCCTTGCGCTTTCCAGGGAAGCATTTATTCTACTGAGCCATCTCCCTGGCCCCTATGTCTTGGTTTCTTTTGCTGCCAAAGAAATGCTGTTTTCCTGCTGAGCTCTGGTGCATACTGATGGAGGAGATGAGAAAGTGCCCATTTTTAGGACACCATTGTTTTTTGTTTTTTTTTTCTCCAGAGTGCTTTTTTTTTTCTCCAGAAAGCTTTCTCATGTGCGTAGCCTTCAGCATTTCTTTGTTGATCCCTTCTATGGCAAGTGCCTAGGTGGTTAGAATTGTTTGGAATACTTTAAAATTAAAAACATTCAATGCTACTCATTCCTCAGAATGCCAATGAAGTGAAACTTGTGTGAATGCTTTCTCTACAGTTGGTGATTCTTATTTTAAAAAAATTGAGCCAAATTCTGTAGGTTTTCACACTGTTTTAACCTGGTGTGTCATTCCTATTTCTTCTTGGAATCTCCAGTTGGCCTCGTACATTGATTTCATTCTAACAGTGTGAGAAGACATTGTTAGTGAGATCTCTCTGACTCTTCAGAGCCTAGTAAAGCTGGAGCATGCCTCTGTGCTGTACTGGATGGGACTTCCACTGAGGACCCTGCAGGCTTTGTGTCATGGGAAACTCTGGTAAACAACAAGTGCTGTTTCCACTTGCCATTGCTGTTCTCTTCTCTTCTCTTGGAGAAAGATTAGTTCTTTTCTGTAATTGGTTTCCATTCAAATCAAGGAGTTTTGAAGTTTAGGGAGCTAGAGGAAGTTTGCTTCAAGGGAATTTAAAATGAGGTGGTCAACTACCTTGTGGTGTTTTCTTGTTTTTACTTTTGGATACTGAGGATTGAACCCAGGACCTTCACAATGAGCTACATCCCCAGCCCTATTTGTTTGCAGCCTGCCTGCCGGCCCCCTTTCTCCCTCCCTCTTTCTTTCTTTCTTTCTTTCTTTCTTTCTTTCTTTCTTTCTTTCTTTCTTTCTTTCCTTTCTCTTTTTCTCTCTCTTGCTCTCCTTCCTTCTTTCCTTTCTTCCCTTCTTTTCTCGCTCCCTTGCTTTCCCTCTCCTTTCTTCCCTCCTTCCCTCCCTCCCTCCCTCCCTCCTTCCTTCTTTCTTTTCTTCTCTCCTCTTCTTCCTTAGAGTCAGGGTCAAAATTGCTATTACTGAGGCTAACCTTGAACTTGGAATTCTCTTGCCTCAGCTTCCTGAGTAGCTCTACCAGGCTGGTACCACCATAGTTAGCTAACATCCTTGTTCTTAACAATAAAAGTATGTATTTATTTCCCTGTACACAGATGGCCTGGAAAAGCTTTCTTTGTAGTTCATGATTCCAAGGTCATCCTCTCTTCTCTTATCTACCTTTTAGTTTTAAAAGTTTTATTTTTAAAAAGTTAATATGTACCTTATAGGAAACAAAAGTACAAGAAACAATGAGAGGAGCTGTTCACAGTCATAGAGCTTAGCTGGGTGAGTTCATTTCAGTCCTGATCTTGCTTCCTATTTCTCACCTGTGACTTACTTGTACTTCTTAAACACAGTAGTTTATGGCGCACACCTGCAATCCTAACACTGGAGAGGCTGAGGCAGGAGGATTGATGCAAATTGGAGGCCAGCCTTGGTTAAACAGTGAGTTCAAGGCCAGCCTGAACTATAGAGCAAGATACTCTTTGAAAACCAGAAACAAACCTAGCAGTTTAACTTTCTCAGTTTCACCTTCTTCTACCAAGGCAGGTTCTTCCAGGGGAATTGTCTCCTGTTGGGAGCACACCTAGGAGGAGCTTATGACTAACAGGACCATCTTCTCATCTGCATATTCTTGTTGCAGGGACAGCTTGTCCTTTCCCTGTACTTGTTCTGGCCTAAACTCAATGGAAACTGGGACCACTTTGCCTTACTGGGATGTTATTCTGTTCTTAGTCAGAGCCACCACACTCCATCCATTCAGCAACTTCCTTTTAATCAGTCAGAGAGGTTGATTAAAGGTGTGCCCTACACACCAGCAATTTCTTACTGACACTTCTTTCTTATAATAACTAGGCTGACAATCTGTCACCTTCAGAAAGCCCAAAATTCAACCTCATAACATTTGTGCTATTGATCACTTAATCTTCCACATAAAGTCAGTTTGTCTAGCCCCACCCCTCACCCCCTTGGGGATTCATCCCAGGACCTTTGCCCCAAGTTGCATCTTAGCACCTTCAGAGTGTTGGAATTACAGGTGTGTGCCACCCTGGCCAGCTGGCCTCAGTCTGTCTTGCAAATGTGTCCAGGGAACTCAGCTACAGATTGAAAATATTCAAAAGTGAACACATGCAGCGGCGAACACATAACAGTTTCCCTTGTCTTTTTTCCCCAAGCAGTATAGTATTACAACTATTTATATAGCACTTACATTGTATTAAGTATTCTAAGTAGCCTAGTGATGGTATAAGATGTTTCCTAAGAAATTGTGCCTAGATTCTAGAAAGTATTGTTTCACTATATATGAGGGACTGGAGCATCCACATATTTTGGAGTGGCAGGGGTGTTACCTTAGTTCCCCTGGGGAAGACAGTGGAGAAGTCTTTAATCAAGTCTTCTGACACAGTGAACTTTCTGCTGGACCCTAGCTCAGGATGCCGGTGGAGTGGCTAAGGACTGCCTTTCAGTGCAGAGATAGCTGAAGGCGTTTGCTTTTTGCTCCCAAATCTCTTGGAGCTGGCTCATCTGGTTGCTGGTGCTGTAGTGTCAGCGAGTGTGGTGGCTATCTTCTAATTAGTTAAGGAACATCAGGCAACTGCCTGGTCTTGTTAGCTTTCACAGTTCTCACAGCAATATACCTGCACTGGGGTTGCTGAAATTTAAAGGAAAAAAACAAAAACACCCCCCAACACACACATACAAATGCACACCAAGCTATAAGTGTACATGTGTCAGTTGTTTTCTCTCATAGTACCCTCATCTAAAAGTTTAAAATTCATTTGTCATCAGAGCACTGGCTCCCAAAATGTATGGTCTCCAAATTCTAGAAGACATACTTAGGTAGGGAATGAAGTTGTGGGAATCTTCAGTGTTTAAGTTAGGCTGAGTTTGGTAGTACACAGCAGCTCATCCAGTCCAGACCGATGGCCAGCAGTGACTGGCAATTGCCTACTAGGTAGGTGACAGGATAGATGCAATCCAGGCCTCCCTGTGTGCTGCTTTCTGTGACGCTGACTTACCTTCCCATTGGCCTTGTTTGCGGTCTCAAGATGGGTCCTGGCACCTGCTAGGCTCCAGGTTTCCTTGACTGTGTCAAGTAAAAGAAAGCAAAAGAGAATTTTAGGATTTTCACGAAATTCTTGGCTTCCTAACTGGACTGGTTTCCGAGACATGCCACATTCCCTTCTGGCTTGCTGGAAGGAATGTGTCAGGTGATATATCCTAAGTGACATGCTAAGTGACGTGCTTCTACCATAAGGGTGTAGTGGGGCCAGCTGTCCCAGAATCTCATGATTCTGTAGTGGTCAGCTAGTCTTGTTTGAAAAGGGTGTGGCGGAACAGAACTGGGGGACTTAGCTCCATTGCACTGAGCTATGTTTATATTTTTAAAAGCCCAATGCTAATTCAGTCATTTGTATGAGAGGATCTCTGGGATTAACCATATGCCAAGCTTCTTGCTTTTAGGCATGAGTATTTGAATCCATGAGCTCTGATGGGCAGTTTAGTAGATCTTCCCTAGGAATTACTATAATTCTTAATAAATAAGTGTTATTTGGTGGAATCCTCCGAAGCTTAGCATCTCCGTGTTTGTAGGAATGCCTACAATTGAGTAGAAGTTGCTCTTTGTGGTTTAAAAACTCAGGAGTCTCTTGTTTCAGGCTTAATAGCAGATAAAACTAAATGTAATTTTGCCTAAGAAATGATGATCAGTTTAAATACTGTTTGGTTTGGAAAAAATGACTTTCAGTTGTACTAGTTTTGTTTCTGAAATCTAAAATTCAGCATTTCAAGTTCTTTTATTTTCAGATATGTTAAGTCTTAAGTTTTACTAGCATGTTTTAAAAACATTAATCATATGGAAAGAAAAAGATGATGAATTTTAGCACTACTGTGATAGTGTCTATGATTCAACAGCAGAAATTGTTGTTAGTGGAACCACCAAAAATCTTCTTTGCCTTGGGGGGAAAATGCTTAGTCAAAAGCCCTGAGAAGAGATGCATATTCACTAAGAGTAATGAGAGACAAACATGCTAATGTGAGATTGTTTTATGAAAAGAAATGTCTAAAAAGAGTATAGCCAAACAGTTGAGGAAACTTCATTGTTAAAGAATAAACACTGCTTATCACTGCCTCAACACTGAAGAGTTGGTACTGCTGTCAATGGCGATAGGAACTGATGTCTAAGATGCAGAAAGTGTTGCATGGGTGGTGAGTTTTGGAGATTTCCATCTGAGTGAAGTGGAAGCAGAGGGAACCTTCCTGAGTCATGCTGGGTAGAACAGCAGTGCAGCCCAGTATTTGCTGGGAAGGCTTTGACCTAGACTCATGCTGAATGCTCTGGCCTTGTGCTGTTGTTTTACAAGACTTACACAACATTGGTTGTGTTGGACCAACTGCTTTCCCGGTTGCCAGACTAAGAATCTTGGCCAGTGTGTCAGGGCCTCGTGGTTGTAAAACAAGAGCCTGCAGCTCCCTGTGATGAGGCTGGCCGTGCTGATATTCTTGGGCAGCCTTTCTGACCTTCTGTCCACTAGGGGTCCACATTTCAGACTCCATCCTGACCTTAGAAGACAGATGACTACCTCTGGGTGTCTTATTTAAACACTCTGTAGTTTTCTGTCCCAGTGCCTCCCTTGCCTGCTCCCATTTCCCTGGTTCATCACTTTTCAGACTTCACCAGGGTTGGGCAATCTTTATACTCAGTGCTTCTATTTTTCATAATTTTGATCTACATACCACCTAAGTTGTACTTCTATATAGTTTAAATTCCCATTCCTTCTGAGAATACAAGACAGTCTGTTTAGAAAGGAGACTTTACATTGATACTTACAGAAAAAAAAAATGATACCAGTTGCTTGCTGGAGCTGGTTGGGTACCTCTGACACACACTGTACAGAGCAAACAGTGCTGTCTTAGGAGCCAACAGATCATAAAGGCCAAGTAGTAAATATTTTTGGCTTCACAGGCCGTAGAGTCACTGTCACAGCTGTTTAACTTTCCCACCATTGCCCCAAATCAGCAAGAAACAATATGTAAAGGAATAGAAATGGCTGTGTCCTAACAAAACTTTATAATTACAGAAGTGTGACGGTCATGTATTTTGTGATGTTAGGAAAAACTAATCTTTGGGTTTTCCCTCTAATCATTTGAAAATATAAAATCTGTTTTAAATGCATGAACTGTATGTAGATTAGCAGCCCACCGGATTTGGCTATAGGGTATAATTTGCCCTGGCCTGTTTCTCTCTGACATGGAGCTGGAGGGGTCTGTGTTAAAAATGGACTTAGTATATATTAGGTGTTCATCCACCATCGGTTGTGGCTTTATCCTTAATATAATTGGAAAAGTTGAAACAGATTTGGAAACACACCTTCCTCATGATTCAGTTCAGTGGCTTTGTGCTGTGTTCACCATCTAAAACCATCTTTCTGGTTCAGCTGCTGAGCTTTGGGAAGTACTGAAGTTTGTCCTACCCAATTTTCCTTCTAACTTTCTTGAAGATGTAGATGTGAATTGCTTGTCGGTGAAATGAGAAGCAGAGAAAGGGAGAGTTTTCTAGAAACCACAATGAACAGCAAATGGGGTAGACGGTGAGAGAATGGCTTTTTTTTTTTTTAAACAAAAGTACAAAAATAACTGAAGGAAGAAAAGAAATTTTAATACCAGGAGCATATAGAAAACATAAATATTGGCCAGTTAATTCTTGATCCTCTTTTCTGTTTCTGATAGCATTGGTTAGAACGTAGTATATAATACTGTACATGATCGATACCGTCTTTGGTATTTCTGTGACTTCATTTTGTTCCAGAAGTTTCAAAAGTTGGTTGTCCCTCTCTCCTGGCAAAAGAGAGAAGGAAGCATAACAACTCAGAATAGCATCTCTTTATCCAGCCACTTTCTGTCATTCTTTGTTGTAGATCATTTGATGTTTAATGTTAGGTAAGGCTGGATTTTTTACTTTTGACCTGTATTCTGTTTTGCACACTGTTTCAACAGGAATCTAGGAACAGTTCCTTGGCAAAATTTTATATTAAAAAACCAAGATCAGTGTGACTTTGTTTCATAATTTGAGGTTGAAAAGTAAGGATGTAAAGATTTAAATGATCACATTGTTCTAGCACTGTGCTTTGTCGGCTCACAGACAGAAACACCAAATCCTAGGAAAACATGACTGTCCATAGCAGAGAATGTATCACATTCACAGAGTAACAGTGATTACTGTTACCTGAAAAATAATCTGTCTTCATGTTACTAGCTCCAAAAATATTTTTAATTTCAAAGCAGCCTCTTAAAACAGAGTCGTTTTTCCAAGTTGCATTACTTTCCAGTATCAACATGAACTAAGAAACCTTATACCAGGAGTATTAGCTGGTATGTTCTAAAGTTTGGTAGTATATCTGTTAGACAATTACCCAAGTTGAGAAGAAAGATCTGGTTTCCAATTCTAATTTAGCTACTTAGCGACTTAGTGAACTTGGGGGCATTATTTAATATTTGAAGCCTCAATTTTCCCATCTGAAAACAGAGGTGAAAAAACACTTATCTCATTACAGGAACTGAAAATGCTGTACTTTATCAGGAACCTTTGAGTTAAATGATTATGCAAAGCAATTCTTAACACAGTGTATGGTACTAAAAAATAATTTCCCCTTTATATGATATGTGTATAATTAACTAAATAAAAAATATTTCAGTTCATGTACCAACTCCCTGCAGTAAACATAATCATCATGTACTGCAAACATACCAAAAAATGAAATAGATTTCAGAGAATTAGGGTTTTCTGGAGGTCTAAGTTAAGTATTAGAGGACATTTAATTGAGGGTCAGAGGGACTTTTAACTGTTCCTATCACCTCCCCCATCTTGATGTCTGGTTTAAAATATTATTATCTGGGGCTGGCCAAATAGCTCGGCAGACTAAAGCTCCTGCTTCAACAGATGCAGGGACTGCGATTCAATCGCTGGCCTGCTGTGTGGGTCCTGCCCCTGGGGCATGAATAGATGGCAGTTGAAACTGGGCATGGTGGCATGTACCTGTAATCCCAGTGCTTAGGAGGGTGAAAACAGGAGGATCATTACAAGTCCAATCTGTGTAGTGAGACCCTGTCCTAAATACATTATCTTCGTAGAAAGGCAGAATGCTTGAAGTTCATGCACATCAAGTCAGCATTTGGCCAGTTTTACATTGCTGGATCTTTGTGTCCCTCTGGACTCTTTGTAAAGTGCTCGAACTGGGGAAATATTGACTCATGTTTTAACACCCAAGCATCGTTTCAGTGGCCCTGGTTCGCCCTGCTGCCATTTAGTTTTTTCTCCAGTTTTTGTTCATTTAGAGAATGAAAAGGATGAAGTATCTATTCTTTGTTTCACTCACTTTCAAGTTTCTGTAAAGAAAGAAAGGAACAAATAATGACATGTATCATTTTGATAATTCTGTCTCTTTCTCTGCTTTTACCGTTTTAAATGTCTTACATCTGTCTCTGCATCTGGACAGTACCTGTGACTTATGACGCTAGGTCTGTGGTTCTCAGATTCTGTGAGATGAAAGGGGCATACGGTGTGGTGCTGCATGAAGGTCAGGAGGAAAAGCTTACAGTTAACCCAAGAACCAATTTATACCAAGTTGGAAGCTGAGCAAGGTCGTGCTCTGTGCATCCCATGTGTAATTTGTTGCTGAGACTGTTGAGGGCTTGTTGGTTACAAATCAATTCCTGGTTCTGTTAACTGGCTGGGTTAGGATTGGAACCCAGATCTTCTTTCCCAACTTGGGTGATTCCTAACAATGGACAGCACCATTTTTGCTGTTGAACATACTAACCAGCATGCCTGGCAATTTTAGGGCCTGGATTTTAGGACACAATTGGGGACTGTAAGCACTAAGTAGTAAGGCAAATATATCATTATCACTATAATTTGACTGAGGGGGGACAAGAGACACCTTTGTCTTATTCCAGGGACAAAGTGTTTCAGTAGAAGAGCTTTCAGGTACCAGGCCACATCACTTCTGCTGTCTGGGCCTTAGTTTACTTGTCTGGAAGATCGGACTAATCTTACCTTAGCAGTTTGTTAGGTTTGAATGATAGAGCTGACATTAAATGGTTTAGTTGGATTTCAGAATGCTGCCATAGCCTGTCAAATGCCACCTGATTGGGAAACTTTATCCTGTACCACTTCCGCACTGCTTGAGGTACTTAGGACTGTCTCAGCTTCCAAGGATAGTTCTCTAGCATTTAAGGGCCAGATATTTTACCTTCCAGTCCATAGGTATTCCATCAAACCCTCAAATTATGCTCTTTAAAAAAAAAACTCTAGGTCCTTAATTATAATATTTACCTTTTTGAAGCTATACAAATGTAATACATTTTTATTTTAAGAGTCACCCTGAAATAGTTCCAAGTCTACTTTTTTCAAGTCACCTTCCCCATTCTGAGACTTTTGCTTTGTCGGAGAACAGCTAAAACAAGTGATTTTTGCCCCGCTCCCCCCGTCTCTTTATGCCGTGGTGCTTATTTCCAGGTGTGAACTTGGAGCATTCTTCTTGGAGATAGCATTTCATCTGCTCTGTTGTTGCAGCTTGGATTGTATTCTTGTACTCTCTATTCTCTATTTGGGGATTCATCCAAGTTCTCAGATATGGGACATTTAGGACTTCATTTCAGTGTTGATAAGCCGAGAATTCATTTGAAACTGGCTTTTAGTTGTGGCTGTCTAGATTTTTACATCTCCAAGATAAAATCTACAGAACACAGAAATATAGAATCCAAACAAAAGACAGCAAATTACACATCATTCAATGACAATAAAAAATCATATACTATTTCTTTTCTTACCAGACTGTTCGGTCTATCTGAATTCTAACCATTTCTCTGTCCAGGACAACTATGTCTTCCAATGAACTTATCTGAGGCGAATTAAGAGAAAAACCCTTGGGACTTCCTTAGAGCCAGCTTAGGACCTGAGCAGCTCTTCACTTTATCATGTAGAGATCAGTAATCAGCTCTTCTTCCCTTTTCCTTCTCTTTCATTCTCCCTTTCCCTTTTCCCCTCCCTCCCATCTCTTCCATCTGTATTTCCTAACCCTAACCTTCCCTGAATTTTAAGCATCTCCCTGAATTTTAGAGTCATTTACTTTCCTACTAATATGGTAACAGATTTCCTAGTCTGTGGCTTTAATTTTATTTTTTTGTGGGGGGACTTTTGAAATGACTAGAGGTTTTCTCAGCATATTAGCTAGGAGATGAATTTTGTGGTAGGAAAAAGGACAGACACCCTTCTTGATCAGGATGCTAGCATTTAGGTCTGAAAATGCCCAATGACCAAAAAGCAATGAAAGTGAAATGCTGTTGAAGCCAACTTTGAGGCCCCTGCCTGTTTCTTCAGAGCACCAGAGCACTGCAGCTTTGCGACTGCCTGTTGAGTGGTTCAAATTCCAGCTCTCCAAAACTGGCAAGGACATAATGGTAGATGCATGTTATGGTATTTGGGTAGTGGGGCCATGCTAATTTTTCAGCTATTTGGTACTTGCGATAGTTTGGGACTTCAGATTTTCAGTTTATTCTGTGTTTTACAGAATAAAGACTCTTAAACCACTTGCACAGGAGACTCTTGTCTTAATAGTGTATATACAGAAATACTTGCATGTTTTATTGGAAGTTACTCTGTTCTGCTCCCTTTTCTGGGTGCTCCCTGCTGAGAAAGCATTGTAGAAATGGATGTCAACCAAGGGAGATTCATTCATTCCATACGTTGTCTAATTTCAAAAAATGTACACCGTCAATATTTTTTCTTAATTGAACAGTTTGTTGAACAGACGGGTGCTTTAATTATGGTGGTCTAAATTTACACACATTGCAGTGGTATTTTGCTACATTAATTACCTTACTTGTCAAGAGTAACAGGTAATTACTACATCAACTCACCCTCCTGCCGTAGATGGAAACATAACTTTATTTGAACAGATACAACAAAGCCAAGTGTAGCCTTCCCACACGGGCAGCCTCACTTGGAGTGGCGCTTTGCCTAGCACTGGGCTTGTGATGAACTGGAAAGAGATGGGCTCACTGTCTCACCTGCCCATGCAAGGCACGGGTCCACTAACCTTCACACTGCCTGAGCTTGTGAGCCACAGAGAACCTTCAGGATAACTGAGTGTGTTCACTCCTCTCCTTATAAAGGTTTCCCAGAGGATGTGCAACTTTCCAGAGGCCGCACACAAAAAAATAAGTCAGTGTGCAGATCAGAAATCAGCTCCACTTTTACCCCTTTGTGCTGCTTTTGTGAAGCAAAGTGTATTTTAATGATTTTTCTTGTAATTATAGCGAAATCTTTTGGTGTAGTAAAATCTGAATATTCATTCACTTCCTCTTCGTCATCTGAACTTCTAACCAATGCTTTGGCTGCCTTACAAAGAGTATTTATCCTATATTCTGTGGAACTGCCAGGTACAACTCATGTCATTTGATTTCCTCTCTAGTGTACTAGTGTCAGCTTTTATGACAGGTTGTGTTAAAATTCTACTTTAACATGTTTTTTTTAAGGTGTGAACATTTTGGAGCATATAGTATGCCCTTTGAAAAATCATGTAGCATTAACTTGCCTGGTTGCCATGGTATAGAAAGAAAAGATTCTGTCAACTTTTAGGTGTGTGCTGAATATACTCAATAGTGTAATTTGGGCATACTGTCTTAAAAGGCTTGGTCCTGTTATAAAACTATGAACTGGATAACATACAATACTTATAAGTAGCTTTGCAGAGTCCTCCAAGGTGGAGAGGCTCAGCTGATGAAGAGCTACAGGTAGAACCCACTAGTCTTCTTACAACTGGCAGGAGTGGGCAGTGTGGGGAAGCAGTGGGAGGAGTCTGGGCTCAAAGCCCTGCCCCGGAGACACTGGGAGGTGGCCTGTTGTGGTGTTTGGGGATTGTGAGCCAGAATCTCTTTCAGCCCTTCAGCCCTCTTCAATTTCTGATGCCTGAAATCCCTGCATAGGGATATCAGAGCTGTCCTTTTAGCCTGTTCACATCCAATTGCAAGTCACTCCAGGATTCTAACTTGCTATCTTATAGCTTCAGGGGATTTCCCCTTTTTCTTCTTTACTTTTCTGAATGGAAGGGTAGCAAAGGATAATGCAGTTGTGGAATTCTCCTCAGTGAGTGTCTACTGTGTGCCAGCTGTAGGACAGTCATGCTGCAGACAGCAGGCTGAGTGTGCTCGGCAGGGATGACCCAGGCCGCCACCTTGCACATGGGCTCAGCTTCTTACTGAGGGAAGCATAGATACACATGCGAAGAAGGAAGACACCACATACCTTGAGTGTCCATATGATCTGGTCAGAGAAGGGTACTTGGAAAGGAAGACTTGTGATTTCAGACCTAAGCTCAAGTCTGAGGTCCATAACAGCAAGCCCCAGTTCTGGCTTTACTTGCTGGGTGAGACAAGGCAGTAGGCAGTGCCTCAGGGTTTGCTGCATGCTCTGTGCCTGAGGAGTGTGAAACCTGCATGGCTCTGGGCAGTGTCAGCACTGGGAGTAGGGTAAGGGATGACGATGCTGGGGAAGAGGTTGAGGATGTCTGCAGAGCTGTATACCACAGAAGAGTGGCAGAGGGCTAGGCTGTAGTGTCAGGTGTTTCTTAGAACAGCAAAGGCTGAGGTGCTGGCTTGAGGTCAGCTTGGACACCTTGGACCAGGCTGCTTATGAGGCAGCTGGGATGCAGGGATGTCCTCCTGTAGGCTGGAAGCTTGATACCTCCAAGCTGGACCTTGAGGCTGGTGTCTGACTGAGGCCACAGCAGCAGCAACAGCAGCACCTGGCATGTGCTTGAAATTTCAGTTATCTTCACTGCAGCCACAGTGAATCAGAAGTGATATGAGTGGGCCTCATAATTTTGCTGTAATGAGCCTGAATAAATGATCGTGTATATACATTTAGTGTATCTGTAAAGTACGTGTACATATATCATGCATACATATACACATTACTTATGCATCTGTGTCTAACCTGCTAAGGTGCTGGGACTGTGATCAAATGTGCAGACCTCCTGACTCATCTCCCAGAGTGCTGGGATTCTAAGTGTGCACCACTAGGCTTGGTTCTGAGTCACATTTTTAAAGACACTATAGAAGGCAAAAGACTGGTTGTGTAAGGGCCTGGTATTTGTGCAGGTTCCTGTCTCAACCAGCAGTTCTAGGATGGAATCCTCCACATGATCTCTGTGTCCTCCCTGGGCCTGGCTCCCGCCCACTCTGTCACCTTTCATCTTGGGCCCCGCAGATCGTTTCTCCCGTGTAGCCTTGTCTGACCCTTGTGTTCAGGGCGAATCTCTGTGTTAATCATCCCCATGTGCGGCTGTTGGTGTTTCCTGAGAGGTTGGGCTTCCTGAGGGCAGAGACCTCATTTGTCTCGATTTCAAGCTCTATTTCATGTCAAACATAGTTTCTAGTGCATGGAAAGTGTTGAGAAATAACCAGCTAGGGGATACTCTCTTTCTGAGTTATCAGTCATTCTGTTCAGCCACTGCTGATGATGGGAAGGTGTGCCAGCGGTCAGTCCTGAAGGGAGAAGCACAGGATATTAAGATGTGACCATGAGGGTTAGAGATGAACTTTGATTTAAGGTCAGTTCTGATGAGGGTTATGATGTGGCATGACGGATCTTAGTCAGGATGTGCTAAGCCAGCTGCTGTGACAACTCACAGGTTTTGGTAGCCTGACATAATGAAGGTCCACGCTGTGCTGCCTTTTATTTATGCATATCTGCTGAACCTCCTCCATCTCGTATGTGGCTCATATACTATAGGGTTTCCATGGTCCCTGGGGAAAAGAAATGGGGTCCAGCTTCTTCCTATCACTTATGAGTGGCGCACTTTGCTTCTGCTCAAATCCTATTATACAGGCATCAGTCACCAGGCCCCACCAGAAATGCCTCAGAGTGGGCAGCATAAGCTTCTTGTGTGGCCACAGAGGAAGATGAAATGGAATTAGTTACCATGCCATGGTTTCACCCACCGTATGGCTTGGTTTTTAGCTACTGAGTTGTGGTCAGAACAAAACACAGTGCCTTGCGTTTTTGTAGCCTTCTCAGCAATAAATGCCCTTGACCAAGAATAGAGGGAGTATGCGGCTGTATTTAATTTTTGCATGCCGCAGGAGGATGTCTTTCATTGAGTCTCAGTAAGAGCTGGTCCTCCTCCATGGTCTGCAGGCCAGGTTGTTGATGAACTGACGCCAGCTGGCCATCCTTCCACTGTCCAGGAAATGTCCCATGTGCATGTTGACTCCCTCACTCTGCCAGCTCAGGATCTGTGAGGGTGTCCCTGACCCCTTTGGTATGCTGCCGTTGGTGCTGCTTCTCTTCTCCTGGAGTTTGCAGCTTTTGGGGAGAGGAGGTGCTTCTGAGCATGACCTGGCCCATTGCCACTCGTCATTGCTACAGACTTGCCTAGAACCACTGTTACATCATAAGGAGAAACCCAAAATTGCTTTCAGATTTGAACCTTTTGCTGACTCATCTGTTTATATTTATCCAGAAAATGATTAGAGAAATTTATTTTTAAGTAGAGAAAATATGTCGTATATAGGATGCACTATTTATTTATTTATTTATTTATTTATTTATTTATTTATTAATTATGTTTTTTAGACGGTCTTGTGCAATTTGGGCTGGCCTTGTGCTTATTTTTGTAGCCCCCAGGCTGATTTTCAACTTGGAGCCATCCTCTTTTCTGAACCTCCTGAGTTCTGGGATTGCAGATGTGTACCACCATGTCTGGGTTTCC
Source organism: Octodon degus (assembly GCF_000260255.1). Classification (NCBI taxonomy): domain Eukaryota; kingdom Metazoa; phylum Chordata; class Mammalia; order Rodentia; family Octodontidae; genus Octodon; species Octodon degus. The sequence continues at coordinate 9,404,293 of NW_004524606.1, read as the reverse complement.
AGTACTGGCACAAGCAGGTCTAGTGGTCGAACCTGGGACCTTGTGCTTGCCAGGTAGTTGCTTATGTTTCTGAGCTGTCTCCCCAGCCCTTAATAAGGAAGGGATATTGTTTTTCCCCACTTCAGTGCTGATCATGGCCACACTCAGATGGTAGCTGGGATTTTCATTTGGTCCTGTCCACCTCCTTCCTTCCTCCCATTTTTACCTAACCAGGGACAGAGGCTCACTGAGGAATATGGCAGAGTGTGTGTGTGTGTGTGTGTGTGTGTGTGTGTATAAGGTGTGTGTGTGGTTAAACTGGAAGCCAGAGAGCTCTGCAGAGCCCATGTCAGGTCAGCTAGGGCTGTGCTCATCATCTGGAAGCTTTTGATCTTGAAGGTCATACATCCTTAGAATACTGGGGAGACACTGAGAGAGCTTGTCTGCGTGTGTGTGTGTGTGTGTGTGTGTGTGTGTGTGTGTGAAGACAGTGATGAATGAGGACCACATTTATCATGTGTTTCTGGCCTCGGGAGGAGCCTCTGTAAGAGAGGTCGAGTGGGAAGAGCCTGGTGCCTTCTCCACGCTGACCCCAGAGCATGTCTTCTTCCGCTCCTGCGCACACCTGGCTGTCAGGTGCTCAACATCCAGCCTCAAAGCAGGCAGCACATTTGGGATAAATGCTTTTAAAATGCCAGGCTTTGTGATCAAGATGTATTTGGCTTTTAATGAGCAAATGACACAGACTTGCTTGAAGTTACTAAAAGACAAATTGCTGAGTGCCATCATGGAAAAAGGAGAAAGTATAACTTTGTACCAAGCAATTTATTTACAGCTATCATCTATAAGCAATCAACCTCTTTAAACAAAATTATTTAATTTCTTTTAAAGAATTGAAGTAAAAAATCTAATTTATGGAATCTCATTAAGATGAGTTTTCAAAAGTAAGGTGGTCTATTCATTTGCTTCAAGGAATGTTAATTGCCTGCACAAGATGATGTCAAGACTGTACTTGGGTTAGGAGAGAAGACATAAATCTCTGCTCCAGGGCACCTCCAGGCTGGAGGAAAGGCAGTGTAGAACCATTAATAAAGTAATACTTCTTATTTTTATTTTTTGTCAATACCTTTATATCTTTATTTTATATTTTATTTTTTTGTGATATTTTATTTTATTAATTTTTGTGCTGATAAAGTAAACCTTTTTAAAGACCACACAACTTTTTCAAATTATATAACTACTTTTTTAGCAATTACTTTGTTTTTAAAAATCTGAAAACAAAACATTCTAAGGAAAAAAAAAGTCCAGTCCAATCCCTATAGGATACTCTGTTAAAATTTATTATTTTGTTTTTGTTTTTTAGCATACTTTTACCCACTTGAGAATTGCTGCAGATAAGCCTTTTATGTCACGTTAAAAGAACTGTATGTACATGTCTCCATTTCCATCATCTTTTTTAATGATTACAAAATACTCTTTTGTCAGACTGGCCTGTCATTTACTTGCTTTTGCTGTTTTGGTTAGGTAAAACAGATTCATAAAATTTATTCATTTCATATCTGAAGTCATCTTGTACTCTTTCCTGCTATGATAAAACATAAATGGGAAACTAAGATTCTTTTACAAAATTATTTCCCCATGTATTGCTGAGCTTTGCCCGCTCTCCCCCATAAAACCCAAATCCTTGTTATGATAACTTTTACATTCTTGGGGGAATAATGGGGAATGTATTTGATATGTTTTTTCTGGCATATTCAGTCATTGGACACATTGCTCCTACCTTGAAATTGTTTAACAAAGAACATCCCTGAAATCCAAGAAAACTGTTTGGTTTTAATTTAGAGAGACTTCATGCCTGACTTTGAAACTTTTAAAGGATATCACTTTGGCTTCATGGCATTCACTCTTCCACTGATATTTTAAAATTACGTATTATTGATTTTGTTCCACTTGTTTTTTTTAAACAAAGAAGTCCCTAATATAAGCTCACCTTGAAGCTTTAAGGAAAGTGTTACCTAAAACACCTCAACATGGGGACTTGACTATACCCACAGAAAAACATGTCTGCTTTTCTTTCTTTTGTAAGTACTCTTTGAATTCCAGCTCTTCCTGGCTCAGGGTGTGGTTGGTGCTGTGAGCCCGCACGAGCCCTTTGAAAGGTGCCAAGGGGCAGGAGAAAATCAAGCGTTGGTATCAGAATTGAACCTGCTGGACCCCGAGTCCCACCAGTGGTCATCTCTTGAAGCTCTGGCGGGTGACAGCTACTCCCCTTAAGATCAGAAGTGCATTCCTGGCAGTCACACCTTTTGAGGGAAAATGCTAATCAGAACCTATTTCCCTTTGTTTTACATAGGAAAAAATTACTATGTATTATGTATGAATATGCTGAATCCCCATTTCTGTAAAGTAGCAGTTGGTAAATTATGATCTCTGCGCTTGTTTCTGTAAGTAGAGTTTTGTTGGAACACAACCACACCCATTTGTTGACTTGCAGTCCTGGAGCCCTTTCCTACTATGATGGCAGAGCTCAGCAGTTGTGGTAGTCAACTTGTGACTGCAAACCTAATTCACTGTGTGCTCTTTTACGGAAAAGTTTGCCAATCCATTTTTAAAAGCATGACATGTAGTGACATGCTTTTTATATATTAACAAAGGAGATATATAGATGTTCAAAACATTGATTACTCAACAACTCATGTGGTCTCAGTTTACAATTTTGTTTGGAATCTAGCTTTCTTTTTTAAAAATCCCCAAGAGCATCTTAGACACATCTCTTTTGTTACTGCCTTTTCAAAAACCTCTGCAGAACTTTCTGGCCTTCTACTATGTTCTAACTTACCACTTTCCCCTCACAAGTTTTATTTAAAATGTTGTCTTAAATTTGGAGAAGACTGTACATTTTTTTTTTCTTTTGTAAGAAGCAGTTAAAATTTTGTATTTGGAAATAAACATTTTCTCTGAAGGTTGGAGATGAAAGGCCAGTGGGAAATGTCAGCTGGGTTCTCCTTCGGGGGCATCTGCTTGGGTTTCACCTTCTGCAGCTCAGTCTTCTTGCCCATAAAGGGGGCATTAGACTTTTGAAGAATCCAGGAAGGACACGACCGCTGCATTTCCGGAAAATATTAGCTGTTCTTTTTCCGTTTCTCTTTCTTTAGCATAGTTGGAGAAGATTTTACTTTATAACAACAAAATACCTAAGGTAATTTTTCAAAATTTAAAGTGTTTATGCTTACTTCGGTTTGTCCAGAGACCCAGGTGGAAGGCAGGGCGCACTCGGACGGGCGTGTGCGGCGTTCGGGTCAGAGGCACCGGCTGGGGCTCAGGAGCAGTCCGTGGTGACCTGCGGAGGGCCTGGACTCTGTTCTCACCATCCACACCCAACCGGCCTCCCTGCAAAACTTAGGCTGGGTGACGCCACTCAGTGTAGAGCGCGGGCCTAGCACGTTGAAGGCCTGGCTTCAATCCCCGCCACCACCACTGCCGCCGCACGTACGTACGCACGCTCGAATGCACGCACGCACGCACACGCACGCACGCACGCATGCACATTGGCGGGCGCGGGGTGGAGGGCAGAGGGAGGTGGAGACACAGCTACAGCACACATGCCTGGGGCAGTCTTACCCCAGAGCATGCTTACCCTTCAGGCACCACACACTGTACTTTGTTTTTTTTTCGATGTGCCAGGGATCAAACTCAGGACCTTGCGCTTGACAAGCAAGCACTTATTCCACTGAGCTATCTCCTGCCCCCCCCCCCTCACTTTTCCATGTCATTGAGGATGGTGCTGTTGGTGACTCTAACTGGTTTTTCAGGGACCGAGGCTTATTACGTCCAGCGATTCGCAGGGGCTGAGTATTCTCTGCTGAGTCCCAGGGCCTATGACCACGGGAGGAGAGAGGGCCGTGGGATGACGGCACAGGTGACAGGGATCAGAAGGAAAGCGCGTCTGCTCGCCTTGGTCTGCCCTGCCACTCCGTGGCCACGACTCCAGCTTGGGGTCCAGGATGAAGAAACAGATTTGATGGCATTTACACCTGTGGCTTCAGACTGAGCATGTTTTCTTTGAGAGTTGTGAAAGGTGAGAGCTAACCATTAAGACATGATTCCGGTGAGGTCGATCGTCTGTCCACAGTGGGAGCCCATGGGAGGGAGGAGCAGTGTTTGGAGGTCATGATGCTGGTTTGGAACAGTTTATGTGGATACTTGTTTAAATACATTTTAAAAATTAGCCTAAATCTGCTTGCCATGTGTACCATTTAGGTATTGTGGTGTTCCAACAATTACAGCTCTATCTCAAGTAGATACGTACTTAAGAAATGTACTTAAATAGATACGGACTTAAGAAATGTTGTGTATAGTGACATTTTCATTCCTAATATAATCTATGTGGCCTCATATTTGTCTTGCTACTTTCTGAAATCAGAAGTCATTTTTAGTGTAGTAGATTTCTTTTCCAGGCACCAGTTAGAATGTTTGTGGAAATAGTACCTCTGTTATGTAATTCGAATTGCACAGTCTACAATGAACCCCATCAGGAGCATTTCAATTTTTCAATACCTCTAATAGATCTTAGCCTACCTTTTAAAAAAGTTATTCATTTTAAATTATGATTATATGAATATTTTAGGATTATAATCCTCATAAAATGAAGGCAAAATTCATCATACCAAAATAGAAATTTAATTTAAAATAGAACTTGATTACAAGGTTTAGTGGAATAGAAACAAGATATATGAAAGGATATTTAAACACTCTTTGAAAAATCCTCCACAGCACAGCTTTATAATCATTTTGAGAAAAACTACAATGCTCTTTATTGATCCTTTTGCAGATTAGATTTGAGCCAGTTTAAGAACAATTTTGTAAGGTTGAAACAGCACATGAAACCTAGCCTTTTGGTCACCGTGTGAAAAAAACTAATTTACAAATATGCAGTAAGATTCCTAAAATTGGTGATGTTTATTTCAGATGGAAATCATTCCTGACCATGTTGTGATCCAGAGGCCTTGCTCAAAAATTAAGTCCATCCATGGATGTGTGTCACTAAAGCAAGTTCCTTTTCCTTTTCTCAGTCCTGATAGCTTCCCCTCCTACCTGCCATGGTGTCCTTGATGATAGTTGAGGCAGAAAACGAGCGGAGTTGACTGCATTTGTTTTCTAATCAGCCTGTCCTTATTCATCCCTGTTGCTTCTTTGTTACATTAAAGTTCGAATTTACTATTCATGAAACACATTTTAATCAATGACCATATCAGACAAATGGAAGCTAAGCACTGGTTAGTATGTTGGAAATAAACACTAGGGCTCTCATTAATGTTGCTGTCTGAATAATTAGTTGAGCATCAAGTCTTGAGCCGCAGTGAAAGCAAGCTGGCTCCTCACTGGAAAGACAGGCTGACAGCCGCGTCTGGAGCACGGTCATTAGTGGGCCCAGCCATCAATGTCATGTTATTGTGTCAAATTAGTTAGTGTCCCCTTAGCAGAGAAACCAGACCTACAAATTATCCTCCTACATCCCTGGAAACTGTGTTTGCAAAACCTGCGATCAAGTGTGAGCAAATTATTCACATGGCTCATAAATTAACTAGTTTACAGGCTTATAACATTTTACAAGTGGATAATAAAGGATGGAAAAGTTTTCCGACTGCTTTGCCCTGCTGTGAGGGCTGACTGACCATAGTGTCTTCAGGGAGCACTTGGCTGAGAGTTTTTTTGTCAAGAGGAGCAACTTGGGGTATCAGAACGAATGGTTGCAATCACGGGCCTAAAAGGAAGCAAGCGTCGATCCATTGAAGGCCATATAATTAACTTTGTTATCTCATTACTCTGATAAATCTCTGACAATGGTCCTCTTTCTTGTGGTGCCAGTTATTCATTAATGAGTTCACCCATTAAGTTTGAATGATTACAGCCTCTACCAGTTGAATTATCTTTACAAATATTTTCGTACTCTTAAGCTGCTTTGTTGAAGAGGAATAAGGCCAATGCATCACATCTTGTAAGAATGAAAATTCTCGAGCAGTGATCTATTTGCAGCCTCCGTACGCCCAACAATCGGTGCCTAGAAAACAGTCTGGTCAAACCTGGCCTGAATCCACCTCTTGTCTAGACGAGACGCCTTTCAGGAGCACCCTCTCTGAGCTCTGGCTGGGCGCTGCTTGATAGACAGCCCACAGAGCTGCTGGAGATGAGTGACTATTCAAATCACAAACCTCTGTACACCATACATCTCCTTTTCAGTTTCGACTTCTCGAAAAGTTGATTAGGCTAGAAAACATGTACATTCATAGACTATTGCCTGCATTTACCATCAGAAGAGGGCCAAACCCCTCCTGCTGCCCGGGGAGCTCGAGGTGTGTTCTGGTTCTCTGATTTTGGTTTCCTATACTAGAGACAGGCCCTGTGGGTCCATTGTTCTCTTAGGGACCTGTGCAGAGACCTGGCATGGGAAGCTGTGCTCTTGACAGCTATTCACAAAACCTTTCTGAAAGTGCCCAAGAATGAGTTGACTAATCTGTCAGTGACTTCAGCTTACTTGGAATTGCACTTGGTAAATATTCTGCTAATCACCCAACCACACCTTGCAAGTGTGCAGCCTCAGCACGCGCGCACGCTATCTCGCGGAGACGCATGTGTCATGTGTCGCAGCTGCCTCCTGCCTCTGAGCCGCCGGCAGCAGCAGGGTTACCTGCTACACAGGTGAGCCTGCGGGCTCCAGGGGTGGGGGGAGCTGGGCTGTCTTCTCAGGTCTCTCCTGGGGGTCAGCTGCTCCTGCTGTGTGCAGAGAGGCCACAGGTTGAGGCCAAATCGGAGCCGTCACTTTAGACCCTTATACCTCCTTCTAGTATTTCTAAGGATGTGTTACCACTTTGTTCTGAGACTTTATCTTAAAATATAAAGCTGGGCACTGTGGGCAAATGTATATAATCCCTACACTCTCTGAGGCTGAGGAGGGAGATTGCACGTGGGACTCCAGCCTGAGTACCTCAGTGCAGCCCTTTCTCCAAAAATGGGGAGGGGAGTGCAGCTTGGCACTGAGGCACTGAGTTCGTGTCCCAGTAGCGGAAAGAAAATAAGACATTAAAGGACCAAATTTTTTAAAGTACATACCAGTTTCTTTACTGTGTAAAGTTCTTCTTCCAAGATATTGCACTCAGCCTCCAAGCCTAGGTCGAATCCAGCACCAGGAAGGAAGAGGCACTTAGTTCACATGTGGGCAAGGAAGCCCAGGCTCACGGGCAGAGCCGCTCTCGAGGCACCTCAGCCTGCTCTTGTAACCTCTCCTCCCTCTCTGCTTGCAGTGCTCCTCTGTGTGTCGCAGTCCTGTGCTGTTGTGCATGAGCCCTGCCAGTGACCCCAGGCTTTTTATGGCTGTGAGACACGTTCGCAGTTCTCGGTAAGTGGCAACCCTTCTAAGGTTAACCCACCAGCACCGCGCCCGGGAGCCTGGGCACCATCTTAGCATCAGACACTGACCTTGCAGCTAGTAGGTATGCGAGTGCTGCACCCTTCGCTGCAGCTGTGTGGCTCTCCAGGGTAGGATCAGTCACCTGGACCCCGTGTCTAGGAAGGTGGCCTAAAGGAGGGTTGGCAGTCTGTCTGCAAAGGGCCAGATAGTAAATGTGGCCACCCTCGTGGGCCACGTGGTCTCACTTGCAGCTGCTCCCCTCTGCCGTCTTATTACAGAAGTAGCCACAGGTAGTTTGGGCACAAAAGTGTATCACTGCATCTCAGTAAAACTTGGTTCCCAGAAACTGGCAGTGAGTCCTGTCTCACTCGCAGGCTTTGGTTTTCTGCCCTACTCTAGTGCCTCCCAGGCAGACACAGGACCTGCGAGGCTCACTGCTCAGTGGGTTCCAATCACTCTGACCTGGAGAAAAGAATCTGAGAGAAGCAGAAATGAAAAAAAGCACTTGGCTAGCGAGTATGGTGTCACATGCCTGTCATCCCAGCAGTCTGGGAGGTTGAGGCAGCAGCAGGCTGGCAAGCTCAAGCCCAGCCTGGGTGGCACAGCAACTTAGTGAGACCCTGGCTCAAAAAATAATAAAAGGACTGCAGCTGTCTCTCAGTGTGAAGGCCCTGGGTTCAGTCCCCAGTACTGCACAAAGGAAAGCACCTGCCCTCACCTGCGGGCAGAGTGCACTCATGAGGACAGAAGGAGGTGTGACGCATGAAGGACTCAACACCTCGGAAGCCCCTCGCCACATAGCTGGTGGCCTCACACAGGCTCTGCGTGTACCCAGCTCCATGCTGCCTTCTTCCCCTTGTTAATTGCACGGGCATGCATAGCTCTGCGAGTGTGGGGAACACGTTTTTGTTTCCTGAGTCATGTGGCTTGGCTGTAGGTTCCTCCTGCTTTACAGTTGATAGGTGAGCTGTTGAAATGTCTTTGGAGTATCCAATATGGAGGGAGGGGTGAACCGGTAGATTGTGGCAGGTAAAGATCAAATGCCAATGCAGAGCGATTAAATTTCCTTTGATCATCAGAATCTAAGGATGCTTTAAGATCTCCTACCTTTAATATAGGCTGTAATAAATACAGTGCTTTGAGACTCTATGAGAACATTTGAATTTCATAAGTCTTGCATGTCAAAACATAGAGACAGGCTACAAATATGCTTCCCTGGGCTAGCAGTACTAATTAGGAAGTAAAGCCGTACCCCAACAAATGGCTTTGGGAATCAAGGGGTAATCAGAATCCCAATTCACAAATTTAGCAGTTTGCTTTTCTTTTTGAAAATTGCAGTGTACTCTTACAGATATTTTCATATCATTGTATCATCATCTCAAAATTATTTTGATAACAGACATAACTATATGGGCATAAGGGGTTATCTGTAGTGTCGTAAAAGATATCTGAGGAGAGTAGTTTGTGTTTTCTGTTTGTCTGCTCCCCCTGTTGAAGTATGTTGCTCCATCCTCACAATCACGTTATGCTTGCTGCGTCTCCAGCCATTGCCTCTAAATCCTGAAAGAAAGTGGTGAAGACGCAGCAGACAAAAAGAGCAGCCCTCCCAAGTAAGGCAGTCCCCTTGAAAGAGCTTTTCTTGGGCTGGGAAATAGCTCCAAGGCATAAGCACCTACCAGTCAAGCACAAAGTTCCAAGTTTGATCCTCAGACCCACATATACTAGCCTGGAACCCTGGGTGCTTTTTGTCATGCCGGCCCTGGAATCTCAGGTGCTTTTTGCTGTGCTGGCCCTGGAACCTGGTGTGGTAGCACACATCTGTAATCCCAGTACTTGGGAGGTTGAGACAGGAGGATTACTAGGAGTTTGAGATCAATCTGGGGGCTACAAAAGTGGAATATGCAAGCCCAGCCTGAACTGCATAGTGAGACCCTGTCTAAAAAACAAAAGAAAAAGAAAGAAAGAAAAACAGAAAAAGAAAATTACAAAAAAACCCCAACAAACTCTTATGACTTATTCTTACATATCATTAGCCATGCCTAACTCTAAGGTCATACGTGAAAGTATCAAGTTTAAGAAATAGTAACATTCATGGGGCTGGTGAGATGGCTCAGTGGTCTAAAGCACCTACTTAGAACAAGCTTAGCAAAGCACAGGGACTGCGGTTCAATCCCCCAGCACCACATGCCAGCCAGCCCTGCCCCCTGGTGGGCTGAGCTGGCCACACACACACACACACACACACACACACACACACACACATAAATAAATAAAATTTTAAAAAAGAAGAAATAGTAACATTCAATAATATGTCCAGTCTTATATAACTATATCTATTGATCTGAGCAACAGATTTGATGATAAAAATAGATAATGTATCAACCATTGTTAATCATTCTTGCTTTGAAAATCTGTAACATATGTATTATCGTATGTTACCCTGTTTCTGTCTTTGTTTCTGATTTTTGTTCTTGCTTTTGTTTTTACTCTTCAAAACAAAATACAATTATAATTGAAAAAGATGATGTCTTCTGGGTTCTAGCAGTAGGGAAGAAAAGCTGTAGTTGTAGTTGTAGTTAGTTAAATAAATCATGGTGTCTATTTTTTTACATGTTCAGTTTGTATTTATTTTCAGTGAATATCTACTGTCTTCTGTTGACTAGTGTCTTGTTTGAACTTTATATGCTAGAATTTCAGCCTATTTGATTTTTAATAGATACATATCTCAGGAAACATGATAGGATGATAGCAGTCTTTACTGGAAGTGCCATGGCAAGTCTGAGAAGTATTTTTTGTTTCAAGAGAGCCCCACACTGACGTTCAAGCTCCTGTGTATGTAGACCTTCTCCTTCCTTGTGGGTGAGCCCTTGTCCAGGTGACGGTGGCAGGCATGCTGGCCTCCAGCTTGTGTGGGTGGCACTGCTGATGGCTATGTGCTGTGCCTCTGTCCTTACCTGGACTTGGGAATGGGACATCACCTTCACCCTAGCCTGCTGTGGGCCCTGGTCCTGCACTCAGGCCACCTGGGATCAGGTGGCAAACATCCTGGCCCTGGCCGAGTGTTCTGTTCCAGATTGGCCTGTACAGCATAAGATGTGAGAATTCCCAGTTTACAGAATAAACAGACTTCCTGAAATGCTCTAATATATCCTCACCTGCAGCAACCTGGGTGGGGTGATCCTGAAACACAGGCTGCTTGGCGTGCTCGCAGAAGCTGATTGGTTGCTTGCTGTGGAGGCGCCACTGGCCTTGGTCAGTCTGTCTTCTTTGAAGCTCAGTTGGCCCAGATTCACAGGGCACCTTTTCCGCTAGGGCTCAGCAACCCTCAGTGACTTGGTGAATTACTTAATGTTCCTGAGAAGTGGGGCTAGAAATGGAGCCATGGTAGCTGGGCCTGGTGGCACAAGTGGGATCTCAGGAGTGTGGGAGGCTGAGGCAGGAGGATCGAAAGTTTGAGGACAGTCTGGGTAACTTAATGAGACCCAGTTTCAAAACACAGGGAGAAAAAGGCTAGGAATGCAGCTCAGTGTAAAGGCCTTGCCACAGACCCTTGTGCAGAAAGGAAGAAAGAAAAGGAAGGTAGGAAGGAATGAAGGAAAGAGGGAAGGAAAGAAGAGTTCACTAAGGAGTGTTCTTGCAAGGATTATTTGAGATAATGGAGGTAGAGTGCTCTGTGCAGGGTGTGGATCAGAATGACAGTGTTGATTTAGAAACACGAGCACAGGATCCTGGGAGCTGCTTTATCAGATTGTACCTTGAACTTCCTCACTGTCTTCTTTTTAAGTCAGACTCTTATTTTATTTTGTTTTATTTATGTTTGTTGCTGTTTGAGATGGGGTCAAGCTGGTCTTAAACTCTCTGTGATTCTGCTGCCTTAGCTTCCCAAGTGCTACGATCGATTACAGGTGTGCCCCTGGTTTATTCTTGATTTTTTTTTCATGTTTCAAATATTAAATTAGTTTTAAAACATAGAGGTACAAATGTGGGCAGTGAGGGGTTGGTTAGCCTGTCTTCCACTTGTTGCTTTGTTGACTGTAGAAGGCACCCGACTGGTCTCACACAAACAGTGCTGCAAAGACCCAGTGCTTGGAGCCCGAGCTACATCCTCCATCCTGGGAAATGCTGCGTTTATGATGGTGCCCTGTCTTTAAGCCTCCTGGTTGGGATATATTTTGGCTCTAAGTCAATCAGCTGGTTTTATCTTCTACATTGAAGTAGAGGGCATCTTAAATTTCTACACATTTTATTTAATTTAAAAAAATGAGCACTTGATCTATCTGTTCTGAAATGCATATACTTCTCTTCTGCCAGAAAGCTCAAGGTTCTGTAGACTGACAGGAGTTTGACGTAAGTATCTCTCATTGTTAGCACTAATTTTTTTCACCTGCTTAAGAAGGTGACCTAATGCTTTTGCTATATTGTTCTGGCCTGTCTATGTGTGACATTTGTTGTACATTGTGATTTTGTTACCTAAAAGCTGAAGCAAAAGAGGGACCCTTCAGCCTATCTTTGTGCTGTATCACATAGTTTTTTTGGTGGGAAAGGGTGAAGCATACCAAATCTCCTACTCTTGTTTACTTGACCTGTAACTAGGGTTATCTGTGAGATTAAACTTGCCATTTATTTTATTAATGTGTTGTTTATACCCTTTCAACATGTGAAATAAAAGGACGTGATTAAAATATAGTTTAAAGCCTCAGATTTGGTTGTAGATAGCCTTTTTGGGAAAGAAAAATATAAAGTTCAGTGATTTTTAGTCAGAGTAAGTGAACAAGTTGGGAAATACTTTTGTTACACTCCTAATAGCCTGCAGAATAGCTGACACCCAGCTTTATTTAATCTCTGAAAATATATAACACTCCTGTCTCCAAATATTTCAAAAAACTAAAATAATAACTCCCAAAAGGAGCAGCAGATCCATGTAATCTGAGACCTAATGGGAGCTGTTTGCCTGGGATTCATGATAACCTGGACCAGCCCCTCTCTACCCTCTTCCCAGTATCCTGGTACCTGAGAATCCTGGGAAGACAGGGCATGCCTGGTGTTTTCTGTGACACTGTGAGATGCCACCATGTTGGGTACACTCAGGTGTGGCTGCTCCTCTGTGCCACCAGACTCTGGGTAAGATGTGTGCCATAGAGTCTGTCCATGCCCGCTCGCTCAGCTGCCCACTCGCTCTGTGCCCCAGCTGATTGATACTGAGAGCCTGGGCCTCCTCGCTGCCTGTAGCTGTCCTTCTCAGTCATCAGCCATGAACTGAACCCACATCCCACTTTTGGCGTATTTCTGAACATGGCAGTGTCCTTGGCAATTGACTTGTAGGTTAAATTGTGCTTTTCTGGGTTTGTCTTGATGCACTATAAGATTGTACTTTTATGATGTCCCAGGTCTTCCTCCTTAGCAAATAAAGTAGAGGTGGAAGTTTGGAAGTTGAATTTTCTCAACTCATGTAGAAGCTCTCCTGACAAATTCAGATCAATAGTAGTCAAGAAAAACACTCCGTTTGTGGAAAGTCTACCCTGTAAGAGTTTCCTTTACTAAGAATTTACTCTGTGCCAGACATGATTCTCAGTACCAAATAGTTATTAGCTCCGAAGAGGCTTATGAGATCATTATGGGTGTAAAAGTCCACTTTACACATGGGGAAACCAAGGCCCAGTGAGGCGAGATGACATGCTCAGGATTCTCCACCACTCCACCATGAGGAGCAGGACTGGGGTATGAAGGTGGGAGTGCCTTCCTCTGGTGCCTGGCTCCTAACGCTCTGCATCCCAGCCTCCTTTGTGAGACTCTGTGGTACATTGAGGCCTCTAGTTTTCCTGGGTGCCTCTTTGCCAGGATTGTTTGGATTTAGGCAAGTGCCCCACTTTCACTCAGAGACTGCTGAGTGCTGGGCTTGTGTGATTCAGTGACGCCTTAGAGGCCCCACTTGATCTTGTGGGACTTTCTTTAATTTTTCCTCATACAAGAGCTGTGGGAGTTAGAAAGATGTCCCAATCTGGTTGGGAGCAAGGCTTTCTCCTTAATTGGCTTCCTTCTCCCGCCAGGTAGATGTGCCTGTCCTTGGGTTTCCCATACGTCTGTGTATTATTCTAATTAGCCTCAATGCTGTAGCTCCCTTTTTATTTCGTACTAGCCCCCGAACGCCCCACAGTTGATCTGCTCTGCTCAGTCAACTGTGTGGAAATGTGGCACAGGAGATACTCTGCTTCTTAAGCATCGCTCCAAAACCAGGGTGTTTTTTCAACAAACTGGGTCAAAAATGTCCTTTTATTCTTAGGAACTTTCACCTGAAGGCTCTTTATTCACCAGGGTGAAGAACTCGGGTACTTAGGTAACACCAGCTAACACGGAAGAAAGCTTTAGTGGGTTGGTAGAATTACAGATCTATAAGCTATATGCCAAGACTTGACCTTTGAAAAGTAGTAAAATATTAGTCTTAAAAATTAATGTATAAAAGCCAGTTTCAGGAGACCAAATATAAGCAACTGTTTTTTAAATGGCTTAAATTGTCCATATCCTCCTTGATTTGTTCATTGTTGCGACAAAAGAGCCTTATGTCATACCAAATACCCTCAGTGTAAAGAGGAAGAGAGGTTTATCTTGGGTCTCAGTTAGTAGAGGTTTCATTCCCTAGTCGGCTGGCTCCAGAGTAGGGTGGCTTCACAGTGGGGTGTGGTGGAGGAGAAGACACTCATGCCATGACAGTGGGCAGAGAGTGATGGGAGGGAGAAGACCCCTTCCAGGCCATGCCCTGGTGGCTACCTCCTCCAAGCATCACACTCAGCTACAAACTCATCAGTGAACTAACCTACTGTTGAGTATCACACCATATCATCCAGTCACCTCCCCCAAGTCTCCCTTGTGAGCATGTCAGGCTTTGGTGAGACATCTAGATGTTTTTTTTACAAGAATGTTGTATAAACCGTAACATCCTTGTAAACTCAGAGAGCACACCACTTGGAGAGCATGTGTGCCTCAAAGCACTGAGCCCCCCAACCATTGGGTCTCTGATTGTGTGTGAGAGAATGCGATCAGGCTATAAGAGAACTGAACCTGCTCATGATGTTGGAAACTCAAAGGGTACAATGAGCTTCACGAATATCTGGGTCAAGGGCTGCAGATTGTGCCATTCATTCTTGATCCCAGTCTCTTGGATATCATGTGCTGTGTGTTGGACTCATCCTTGGAGGCATTTGCTGTGGTTGTGGCCTGAGAACCACTTCTAAATCTGTTTTTTGAACCATCCGAGTAGGAAGAAATTTCAGCAGTTGTCACGAATGTCAAGTCTTCTTTTCATCGCTTTTGCACAGTCAGTGTGCCTGTTGCTGAAATACCTCTTGTGTGGAGTAGGACTGGATGGGGGAAGTGTGATGGTCCTCATGGCCTGGGGCAGGTTCTGAGCCCATCTGCAGAGCTGTGGGTAGCATTTGCCCTTCAATAAACAGTGGAAACTAGGTGGCAGGGTGTTGGTGTCAGGAAGTCAGACTGTTTCTAGGCATGATAGCAAAGCACTGCACTTGATGCATGATACATATGTAAAATTTGAGGTTGGAAGAGATTGTAAATATGCCTGCATGTTTTCAATAGGATGTTCCTATTGATAAGTCTGCCGAATACTTTGGCTTCTCTAGTTACTTCCCTTGCCCTGAAAGGAGCTGTGCTCCAGGCACACCGCCCTACCTCTGTCTCCAGGGGCTCACTGCTGTCTTTCTTCTTCCTCATCCTTCTGCCCACTCAGCCCTTTGCCACCTGTCACTGAGGTCCCAAGCACAGTACTTCATTTCACTGCACCTAACACACACAAGGTGGGCAGAAAGATCAGTTTTCTGTGGTTCTGGAAAAACTAGAGAGGTCTGATGGACTGTGTCTGTTTAGCTGGGGAGAGGGATGCTGGAGGGAGATTGGAAGGCTGTACAGCCACAGCAAGAGCATCCAGGACCCAGGAGGAAAATGTCCTTACTGTCTTCCTGTCTTTTGTCTAGAATTAAACCCTGCATTTGGATTTGCATTTGAGTTACCCAAGGATATTAACTTATCAACTATTTAGCCCAGTAAAATATGTATATCTTTTAGAATAAATGTCCGATATGGGTGATAGGAATAATAAGACACTAATGAAAGATTTGGGTGCAGATGAGCCACATCTTCTATTGAGTGTGTAATAAACTAGTGGGTGAAGAATCTTTGGGAAAATTTGGGAGACATTAAAATGCAGAATTCTTACTACCACATCCCAAATATCTTTTCAAAGATTGGGTGTTATTTGTGTGTACATTATTGGATACACCGCAATATTGTATACTTCAGTTTACTCATCTGGTATCTGAGGATAAAGATACTACAGGATAATGGGTGAGGTGGGTGTAAGCACCTAGAGCCATGTGCACACTGACTGGGGTGCTGGTGTTTCCTGTGTCTTCTATAAGAATTATTCCTTATTATCAGAGGGCGTTTAACTCACTGATTGTCAGTGGCTTAATAATTAATATAGTTATGTCCATTTTACTAATGGGTTTAAAAAATGTTTTTTCCATATGCCCTGGATGGAATATATTTTCTGTTTCCACATGTTACTTATAAAAATCGAGGGTATTAAAGATGGTGAGATTTAGGAAAGAACTTTAACTCCACCTGCTTTTAATGGTTCCCTGAATTAATAATTTTCATGTCCATCATATTTTCTCCTTGGCCCACAATTCAGCCCATATTTGGATCTTGGCAAAAGAGGACTTGGTTAATTAGGCAGTCTGTTAACTCTGATTACTAAGTTATAACAGATCAGTGTAGAAGCATTGCTGTGCAATTTGGATTAAAAGGCTCTTCATTTTATCAAAACAAATTTACAATTAAGGATAAGTATGTTAAAATGCATTACGTTAAAATGATGCATTTCATAAGGAAAATTTTAAAAGGATAAAGAATTATTTTCTCCTACCAAGTTATTTTTTTATTATGTCATTCATCACATTATCTTTCATTCAGAATATACTTAAAAGCTTGGAATTTTCAGGCTTGAAAATTATAGCTGATTTAATCCCTCTATTATACAAATATGATGGATGCCTTGCATTTTTATTTAAGCATAATTTAGTGTAGTGGCACATGGTTATATTCCAATTCTGACCACAGTGGCCTCTGATATTGGAGTCACTTGTACAAATGAATCTTGGCGGTGGTGGGGGAGTCAGTGGGTTACATTAAGGCTGGCTCTCTTTCACAGCTGAAGGCACTGATGGTTATTAAATACCACTGGACCTCTGCAGTCCCTTCTTTTTCTTGTTTAATGGTTTGTCATCCTTTAAGGTAAGGGCAGCTGGGCTATCTAAAGGCTGTTCCTTCGTCCCTCTCCATGTCTGCCTCTCTTCTGTCCTTTCTTACTGCACAACACATTGCAGCAGATGAGCTCAAAAGTCAACGCAAGGGTAATTTTCCAGGTTCAGTGTGTTAATTACCCCTCAGGATTCTTTCTGGTACCAATAACCTTCAAAATGTCACAGCTCAGCCCTCCCTCCATACATACATGTACCCATGAGCAGACCTGTACACAGATTCATGGGCAGATGTGCACATGTGCACATACACAGAGTAACCAGAGCTTCAGAGGTGTTTAGTAAGTCTTAGTTGAAGACTAACAGGTTGAAAGATTTTAATACTGATAATCCCACATCGAGGCACATAAGCTGTTCCTAGAGCTGTCCCGCCACCGCCACCAGGATTCCGTCTATTATGACATTGGAGTATGTGGAGTGCATGAACTCCTAACATTTATCTTTTCCATAAGCTTACTGAAGTCTGGCTTATATGAAGTTCTAGTTCTGCTTCCATGGAAAAAGAAAGAGAAAGTGTTTTTCCCATCCACCAAACTTAGTATCTTGTTGATTGCTGGTATTGGCAAGACTGTAGGCCAGAAATAGTAAACCTTGGTTGTTTAGTCTTAGTGGTCACAGCTAGTTCCCCCAAATTGGCATTTTTCAACCTAGGAGGCTATTCTGATATCAAAAGTAGTTGAAAAAATGTGCTTAACTCAGAATAGAAGTCAGGGCTTTATGAATTTAATCATTCTCTCTTAATTAAAAACATTTAGAGGTAATCATAGATGACTCTCATTTTGGCAGGGTTTATGGCTCAGTGTTCAAAGATAAAGTGAGGCTTGGGGGCTCTAATTTAGCAAATCTGAATGACAGTCAGCTTGATACTTTAGTTTTCTGCTAGCTTTTTGTTTTTCCTAAATAATCAAATAAGTAATTTTGAAAAGCTCAGACTATATAGGAGTATATTAATTCTCATAGTCATTTTCAGAGAGGTAGTTTGACATACAGCTGTTGCTTAGGACACTTATATATGAAATCAAACTTTCACTCCACTAAAATACTAACCTTCATCCATCAGTCCCCTCCATCCCATCTCTGTCTCTGTCACTTTCACTGTCTCTGTTTCTCTGTCTGTCTGTCTGTCTGTCTGTCTGTCTGTCTCATGCTGAAGACTGAAGTCAGGCCATCACCCATGCTAAACAGTTGCTCTTCCAATGAGCTAGCCCTCAGTCCCCAATTTCTATTATTTAAAAAATGAGGCCTTAGGTACCTAAATAATGTAACATATACACTGCACATGTATGTCCTGTTAGCAAGGCAAGAAGATACCCTTTGCAATAACTACTGAAGCAGTGAGATAGGTAAAATATGGTTGGATTTTCAAACACCCTTTGAGACTGAAAATCCTTCCACCACCCCCGTGGCCCCTAAGAAATCTCAGTGCAGTGTGGCAAAACTTTCTGGATTAAGTACTTCCTTAATGAATAGGTCTGTGGATAGAAGCAAGCAGAGTTAGTAGAGGGTTGGATACTGTTACTGTGTGATTTTATTAATTGAATTTATTCCTTTAAAATGACCTTGGTTAAAAACAACCATCTCTTCTGTGGTCATGGTGAACAGATGTTTACCGTAATTCTTTGCTCAGTGAAAAAACCCAGCTCTTTCACCCAACAAAAACAGCCACGTTTGCTTGGCTAAATCAAAATGTTGGCGCTTAGGTCTTACTTTATATATCATGGCTCCAGTCACACAACCTTTCCAAGTGTGAGGCTTAGATCACCAACCCCAACATCTGTGGGAGAGGCTCACTCACAGTGATCTATTATGTGAGTGCTTAATTCTTATACTGTTTTTGGCGGTCACCTTCCCTCATTGAAACCAATATTCCATATGCAAGGCTCACTTTGTTTTTCTTGCATAGGCACGCTAGCCCCTCCTCCACTCTTAAAGCTTTCTCCTAGGCCCATGGCTAGATTTGCATCACAGACTCCTCAGTTTGCCCTTTCCACCAGAGAGTCTTGTTTTCTCTGGGCATACTTTGAAATAAGGGAACCTCCTTTTCTCATAGTTTGAGTTTGAAAACTACTTTTGTTTACTGTGAATGAGGTTTCCTAAGTTCCTCACTCCTGCTTGTTGCCAGTCTTTTTTCATGAGCTGAAAGTGGTCACGGGCTTGCAGAGAGCCCCTGCCCATGCTCACACTCGCGGTTGTGGAGGACTAGCTCCCCTGTGCAGGCTGCGCTGGCTTCCGTGCTGGGGAGTGCCATTTTCTGGACAACTGGACTGAGAGGAAGTACAGCAGCACAACTTTGCTTTTCTTGGGAAGCTCCTCCCTTTGGAATGGAGAACTCTGGGTGGCTCTTCTTATTTTGTTTTGATTGCCAAAATAAGCAAGGATCTTGCATAACACTAGGGTAGGAAAAAAAGAAGTAATTTTAAGGGAAACATATGTTCACATTGAGCAAAAAGGAGTTAGACCTGGACACAAAGCAAAAGCCATCTTTTTTATGGAGATACAAAACCAGGTTTTTATCATTTTGGTATATTTTATAAAATACAATGTAAAGTGTTTTCTCATCCTTAGGTCTTTTATTTGATCTAGTCATGAATAAATCTTGAGCCTGAGAAATGAAGATGCAGAGGAGAGTTAACTGATGTATGTGCCATAAAATACATCAAGTTTTGTGTTGGTTAAATTGTTTTCCTATGGTGTTAGGACAAAGTGACATCCTTGGAGATCAACTGGTGTGAGATGGCCGCACTTACCTGAAAGTAAAGCTGAAGCTACCTAAAGACCATTTTGGGCTTGACCATAGGAGAATGAAAGAGAGGTCTGAGTGTTCCAGTGAGCCAAAGATGTCTACTTTAGCTATTTAGTTGATTGGTTGCCATATTATTTGTCCTTTTCACTAATTCCAAATAATGTCTGTTAATAGAAACAGAGCAGACACTTTAGTGTTTCAGATTGTTTGTGGGTGGAAGGTTTTGTATATGGAGTTAATTTGCAAAAAGAAAAAAGAATAGAGAAAGAAAGATCTAGAAAAGAATTCTTTAAATTAAGATTTCTCATTCACCCAAAGTATGAAAATTTCTGAGCTGGGCATGGAAAGCCCAGAAATGTGCTTCTTTTCTTATTATCAGTTAAACACTTGTGTTCTTAAAATGTGGCTGTGAAGGGGATGAGGCCCTGGGCATTCTGAGTACTGGCGGTTTCTGCTGTCACAGGGAGAATGGTCTGAAGGGGCTCTGTAAACACTTGGGAACGAGGGCCAGAGTGTGTGTGTGTGTACACGTGTGTGTATGTTTCCAGAGTGGAGAGCCTGGAACTATTTTTGTTTGTGTAGTTCTTGCATGTAAAAAGAGTATAACCAAACGGGAAGAACCTATTAAAAAGCTTAGTATAGTCTATTAGTATAGGTGGTAGGGGGACACCAGTCTATTAGTATAGGTGGTAGGGGGATCCAGGCTTGCACTTAGTCTGTTTAATTAAATAATTAAATTGAAACATGCAGACTCTCCTCAGGGAACAGCAACAACAGACTAACCCTGCCCACTCCCAGAAGGGAAGGGAAGCCACCTGAAGTGTGAGCTCACCTGTAGGTGTGGCTATTTTAGTTTTCCATCCTTTGCCTTCAGAGGCTTCAACAGGCACTTTCAGGAATATCTGAATGATTTCATAGTCTACAGCATTATTAAACAGCACACATACAATCATCCTTTTAGTTCTTAATAGGGACTACACTCGGGTTGTTTTTCTAGGTTTTTTTGCTCTTGGATTAGGGAAACTATGTATGGTGGCAGATGCCATCTCTGTATTAGTAGGAAGTAAGAGGGGCCTCAGGTAAGTGTCAGAGCAAAACTGGAAATCCCAGAAGGCTTGTTTAGAAATTGTAGGGGCCGGGGAGATAGCTCAGTGACACAAGCACCGGCCTGCCAAGTGCAAGGTCCTGAGTTCAATCCCTGATAAAAAAGTACATGTATAGATACAGATACAGATACAGATACAGATACAGATGTAGATATAGATATATCCTATTTATCAAGTCCTCACTGTGAGATAGCTACAATTGTAAAGCATACTGTAGTGCTATGTTTTTGGTTCCTTCAAAGTACACAGAGAAGCGACACCCCCTTCACCGTATGGATGATACATCGAGCCTGTGAGATGTTCACTGCCTTGGATAGCTTGAGGTTACATTATAAGTACATGGAACTGAACACTGATGCTTTGGCATGTTGTTAGCATGATGCACTGGGGCTGCCCTCCTGATTCCAGCATTGCGTACAGCAATACGTCATCCTTGCAGGAAGTAGGACATGGACTGTTTCTACGGCTTTCTGTACTCTGTAGTATTTCACAGTTAAAAAATGTTAAACATGCACTTCAGACTTGGATCAAGGTCTGTTTGCATTTAAAGTTCAGATTTTTCCTATGGCTTTATATGCTCAGAGTCCTTGAGCAACAGTGGTAAGCTTTGTTTCCTTATCTTTCCAGACAGTTTTTCAGTTCTGTGACTATCACAGGGTCCTGTCCTAAGTCCGTTGTTGTGTTAGGAGTCAAGATTCATCCTCATTTTTCTCACTTTACCCTCCCTACTGTGGTCCCCCCGTCACCTCCAGTTAACCCTCTCTGACCTCCATAGATGCAGTGATGATCATTTATCTTGTTACCAAAGTCCCTGATAAAGGCTTTATTGAGAAGAGAAGTATTCTGACAATTCTGATGAATTTCCCAGTGGCTGTCATTCCTAGACATCTGGAAAGGAGGGTGGTAATACTACACCAAAGATTTAATGGCTTTTAGCCTGAAAATACACGAAGTCATGCAAAACTTACATTCACGAGGCTAGTAATTTCTGTAACATAAAAACTACTGGCTGGAAATTTAGAAGATCTGTTTTCAAGCTTTGTCTTATGCTAACTTATTTGTGCTGTAAATTTCTCCATTTAAAAATTGAGCTGATGCACATTTTGTCAAAAGCTTCCTTGAATAAAAAATGTTAGCACATTCTAGAAAATACACCTAGAATCTCATGATTCACTGGGTAAAAACGATTATTTTATAAGTTTTTCTGTCTTACGACTAGAGAAATCAAGGGCTACTTTGGGTTGGTACATTTGTTAACTGGTTGACTAAATGCAACAAAGACATTTGAGATGTTTCATATCAATATATATGTATTTACAGCTATAAATTTCCCTTTGCGAACTGCTTTACCTGTATCTCATAAATTTTAGTATGTCTTCATTTTTGTTCAGCTCAAACTATTTTCTATTCCCTTTGTGTTTTCTTATTTGACCCTTTGATTTTTTTTTTTTTGAGAATATTGCCTAATATCTACATCTGTGAATTGCCCGCATTTCTTTGTTACTGATTTCTAATTTTATTCCATTGTAATTGGAAAAGATAATTTTACATTTACTTGACATACTGGGCATATTTTAAAGTCCAGCCGGTTGTTTGTCCTGGAGATGTCCTTGAGAAGAGTGTGATTCTTGTCACTGTTACTGTTGTTAGGTGGAGTTTTCTATGGGCATTTGCTAGGTCTACTTGATTCATAGTGTATAGTTCATGTCTTCTCTTCTCACTGATCTTCTACCTAGTTCTCTTCATCGTAGGTAGTTGGATATTGAAGTCTCTAACCTCTGTTGTTAAACTGTTTTAATTCCTCCATCAGTTCAGCCAGTTTTGTTTCATGATTTTTAGGGCTTTGTTCTTTTTTCTTTCTTTTTTTTTTTTTAATGAAGAAAATGTTTATTTTTTTTTCCCATGATTTTATTGATAAACAAATAGCAATGAGACAGTTTCAAATCAAATTGGTAGAGGGCTTTGTTCTTAAGGGAACACTTTCTTGAGATGACCCAGCGGAAGTACTCTTATATGTCGCCTACTCTCAGGCCTTTTCCTAGTTTTAAGGTTTAAGTATTAGATCATATGGATAGGAATGCTTAGTAATATAATGGGGCAGCTGTCTGGGAACATTCAGTGCATGTTTAAGTAGGTAAAGAGAAATGAAGGACTGGTGCTTTCTCTAGTTAGTGTACTACTTACTTATTTATTAATTTTTTTGTTGTTGTTGTAGGCAGCTGGTAGGGTCTGATTGAGGCCAAACCCACATTATCCTTAGTGCTAGATGATTGGGGCTTTTGACTACCAGATCAATGTCTCATCTCTCCTGTCCACTTACTCTTTAGAGACGTGGACTAACTCAATACAGACGTGTTCCATGGGAAAAAAATATGCTTTTTATTTTTTAGCAAATAAGAATAAAATGCAATTTTCTTGTCATTGCTAACTCTGTGACTCTATAGCCTTTTCTATGCGTAGACCACATGGCAAACTCCAGGTGCATCTGTCATACAGAAATTGCTTTTCCCCCAAAATACAGAAATGTGAAATAAACCAATTTGGGCACAAGTAGTGTATGCTAGATTTGCTTAGTCTCTATCGAACATCTCCTTACACTTGTCGTATTAGGACTAATCAAAGAGTTGGACCTGCTTAGATTCTGTACAAATGCATGTATGGCTTCTACTTAGATACGGATACTACAGATGGATTATTTTTTCTATCAATGTGATGGCCAAGCATTTAATTTTTTCTCTGCAGTAGTGTTGTAAATTTGTTTTAGATATATGTCAGTAAGAGAAAGGGGTGGGAGCTGGGATTTGTATGCACATGCACACGCGTGCATAGACACAGAAAGATGGTTCCTCATCAAAGGATTTTACAGAGGCATTTATCTTTGAAATCAAATATTTTTAAGTCACTTTGTTATCCTTAGCCACATTATAGTGTGTATCAATTTGTAATACAATAATTTAGTCACAATTTTAAATTCACTGAATAAAATGTGCTTTTTCACAAGACATTTTGCATACCTGTTAAAGCCCTGTTGTTCTTTTTTTTTTTCTCTTGATCACCTGTGTGGGTGATCTGTAGACTTGATTTTCAGTGGAGGAAGCCAGATAGTTCTATATCTCAACTTTTCAGAGAATGAAATTATTGTCTTTTATCATTTCATTTCTGTGTGCGTCCTCCTTAGCTGCTGGGTTTCCCAACAGCTGTCAGCTAACTACCCTCGCACCATACTGCTCCCAGCATTCGTGGTTCACAAATACGAAGTAAACAGAAAATCTTGTTAATTTGAGCCCAGTAGGAACCGTAATGAGGGACTAATTTTGAAAGCAGAGAGACATCTCACAAAATTAGAGCCAAATTTTTAAATGATCTTAAATAACTAATTGAGAGCAGAAATGGTACTTAAGAAAGAGCTAGACACTGACACATTGAGGACCTGCAACTGGGAGAGGAGAATCCTGAAGGAATCTGAGTAATTATACAGCCGTGGTTGGGTTGCCACCAATGCTAATCTGAGCGTGAGAATGATAATGTACCTTAGAGGACAGGTTTGTGGTTGAAAGATTCTTGATAGATTTTGACAAATTAAACAGTGGTAAAGATGTTTGGAAGCTGTCCAGATCCTTACCATTATTTATGTCAGTGAACTAGAAATCAGTGGTTAATTTGCAGTTCTTATAATTTTTATGATACTCGTGTTGTTGTAAATTTAGCCGTGTGCGGCATCAACTCAGCGGGATACGTTTTATGCTGTCAGCTACCTTTTGACATCATAATAGATTTCAGTTGCCAAATCTTTCTTGATAGAATAAAATGTAAACGAGAGCTGTACAGAACATTTGGATCATAGCCAGCCACAAGTAAGCATGGAATGGACATTCTGGGACAGAAGGGCTCAGATCGGATGGGAGGCAGGGAGATAAACTCAGTTGGTTTTTGTTTTTCTCCTTTTTGCCCTTAACTCATTCTAACATCCTGTTTGAGATAGACATCTTTCATCTTGACTCGAAGCTTTTGTACTCCTTGGTGTGCTGTACCTCATGTGATAACCAAAGTGTCATTTGCAGTTACTGACTTCCATGGCAACTTTGATAGCAACCTCCTATTGCACCTGTGCATGGATTCTATAATCTGATCTTTTTCATTATGTCTTAGTATCCATAACAATACTGTGAAAAGCTAACACTCCCTGGATAGACTTTTGATTGGAAGGATATTTGGTATTTACAGTTGTTTCTTTGTCTTTCCTCTAGATTATTCAAAGTGCTTCCTTTATAATTGTCCTTTTCTATGGCAGTGACCCATGTCCTGTTAACAGCTGAAGAGGATTAGCAAACACTTTGCTTTTATGTCTAAAAATTCTCTGAGGGCAGGCAAGATAGCCCAGTGGACTAAGTGCTTTCTTTGACAAGTGCAGGAACCAGGGTTCTGTACCCGGTCCCACATGCTGCGCCTGCTCCATCCCTGGGGTGTACTGAGCCAGCAACCAAGTCTGGACGTGGTAGCGCATGCCTGGATTCCCAGCACTGGGGAGGCTGAAAACAGGAGGATCACTACGAGTCTGAGCTATGTAGTGAGACTCTGTACCAAATACATAAATGGAAAAAATGAATAAGAACTAAACATTCTCTGAGACATTCTATCTTGACCTCTAAATTACTTCTTTTTGCATCCTCTGCTCTTTATAACACATATTTTTGTAGCTCTCGCTTTGATCTCCTGTTTCTCTCAGGTCATCTTGCTCAGAAATGTTGTGACTCGGTTGACCAGACATGTGTCTCTTTTGCATATACCTCCTTTAAACCTTTTCCTAGGAAATTCCTCCTGGACATGTACTGTGAGCTTAGCAGTAGTGCAGAGGGATGAGGAATTTGACCCCTGGATGCGTTGGGTGGTGACAGGAGAGCTTTCTTGCCATCTTTTATATAATTGGGTTGCATATCTCTAATGCCTTTTTGAAGTGTCCATTTGGCAGGGATTCTGCTGCTGTATTTTGCTATAGCCTTATCTGCTCCTGATGTCTAATAAATGTTTAATATAATTGAAATGATCAGTTATCAATCCACAGGGAAGAAGAGCTTAATAACCGTCTCTGAGACATCAGCCAGGCACCTGAAAGCTCTCCCATGCTCTGTTCCCTTCACAGGCCCTTCCAAAAGTAAAAAGCATTTTAACTTCATGGTAGTCACTTCTCTTTATTTACTGGTTTATCACCTATGTGTTTATTTCTAGGAACCATCACTTAGTACTGTCCTTCTTATAAAAACTCACCGTGCCATTTAAGTTTCTTGAGCTTCAAGTTTCTCTCTTTTCCTTTCTTTCTTTTTACTTCTCTTTGAGATAGAGTCTCACGATATAGTTCAGGCTGGCCTTGAACTCACTGTGTATCCCAGGCTGGCCTCAAACTTGTGGCAATCCTACTGCCTCAGCCTCTTCAGTGCTGGGATTATAGAAACTTCAGGTTTCTTGTCAACTCCTTTTTTAAAAAGAAATTGGTGAACACTGGCCACTTGGACCCGAGAGTGTTACATTTGGATTTTGCTAATTATTTCTTCAGCTCTGCATCTTCCTCTGCCTTCTGAGTTTTTCTATTAGCAGCATCAGGATACGGAGGCTCAGGACTGACCCTTTAATAGACACTGGTGGTTGTGTGTGTGATGCATGTTTTTAAGTTTAGAAGGGACCTTGCATGCTATTGTCTTCCCTTTGCAATGTTAATAGCTGTTCAAGGGCTTGGTTCCTGGGACATGCAGAGGGAGATGTTCTGGTTGTGCCCTCATGGAGCATGGATGCGTTTACAATTTTAGTCTGTATCTGCTCTTCGGTTAGCCCATGGTGCTGTTCATTTAGGAAATATAGGACACATGCTGGATTCTTTCCTTCTGTTTACCAGTTTTCAAGATGATGAATTGGCTCATCATCATCCTTGGAACATGACCATTAAATTTTTAATATCTTCATGAATTTAAGCATGTCTAAGTTTTAATTCTTTTCTTTTCTTTCTTTGAAGTTGAAATTGTCTGAGTAGTGGAACTTTGTGCTTTGCACATATCTTTCTGCTAGAAACTTGAGGATGTTTAGTAGTATCTTTGCTCACAGCCATGACTGGGTACTTCAGACTCGCTGTACATTTTTCATTCCTTTAGATTTTTTTGATTTTTTTTTTTCCTGGTGCAGGTGGTAGAGCCCTTGTCCTCCTGCAACCTAGGGAATCATTGTATTAACTGTGTGCTTTTCTTAGTTGAGAACTGAAATCAACTGTTTGTCTCAGAAACTTGAGTTTCTTTTAATGGATTTTTGTGTTTCAAAATGATTATTCTAATAATACTCACTAGGCCTCTTGAATTCAGCCAGATAATGCCATTTCATTTTTAGGGTTATAGGACTTCTGTTTGACCTCTTATTTTGCATTGTCTGTCTGTCTGTCTGTCTGTCTGTCTGTCTGTCTGTCTGTCTCTGTCTTTTTGGGACAGGATTTCACTATTCAATTCAGGCTGGCCTTAAACTCAGTTATTGCAAAGGCTGACCTTGAATTCCTAGCAGTCTTTTTGCCTCAGCCTCCCTGAGTTCTGTGATTATAGGCATGTGCCAACATCAACAAAGATGGGCTGGGCCCATCTTTTTTTCTGTTTTGACAATTCTGGTTCTCCAAGGAAGAGGGAAAAATTGAATTGGAATCTGCGTGTCTTAATCCTTCATAATCCCTTTTCCCATCCCCTCTTCTCTCCTCCCTCCATTTCTTATGCTGCTGGATAGTTTTCTTTCTTTCTTTTTTATTTTATTTATTTTTGTATATATTGCATTTTTAAATTTATTTTTTCCATAATTTTATTGAGAGACATATAGCAATGAGACAGTTTCAAATCAAATTGGTATGACAGTTTCATTAATTAACACATTGCATACTCTCTTCCTAGTGGTTATTTGCTGTACAAGATGCAGACATGGTATCCTATTTACAAACACCATTAGAACAAGTCCTTCTATTC